>NC_143584.1:175189991-175799651 GCF_048544385.1 Mastigoproctus giganteus
GAAGCTAATAGCCTAAATAAATTTAAGGCTGAGCTGGATAGGCATATGGAACGAATGGAGGGATGAAATGGGAGGGTTTATTTTGGCTGATGCTGCATAAGCTTGCTTTCTTGCGTCATATGCCTATGCTAATGCTAAAAACACTAAATTAATTCAATCTTAATCACTTCCTCATGTTTCTCTTAATCACCAATATCAATTCTCTTCACAACAGTAATCCATAAGTCACTAACTAATAATTCCATGTAATTTCTCTTAATTTAGCGATATCAATTTTCTTTACAACTTCAACCAATAAACCAACTCAATACTAAACATTTCCTTGTTTCTCGTGTTTCTTCAACTTCAGTCTTATTCTAAAATAATCTCCCACTTTATCTAAGTACTGTTTCCAAAACAACGCAGTTCAGAGGACTTACCTTCCTTCTCTTTCATGGCAGGATTCCTTTATGTAGGTTTCTTCTACGGATTGCAGTGATCTTTCTCGCTCTCTTCTTAGTTGAACTCTGCATCTCTGCTATATAGCTCTTCCAGTACTCTCTTATTTCGGGTTTTTGGAACAGTTCTCTTTTAATACTGAAGGAAATTATCACAGCAGTAGTAGAAGCCATGGCACTATCTGACTGGCTTGTTATTCAACTTCCGGATTAACTTCTAGCACGGGAACATGCCTGGCGGAACCCTTCACTATACAGCTGGACACTCTCAGAACAGGATCCAAAATGAACCAAGAACTACCATTGGAGGTCTGCAACCCCTCCGAACAACAACCACAAACCTCCTCTTTTGGTGCGTGCACCTTATTTATTTCCTTCTCATTTATTTATTTATTGAACTAATTGCAAGTTACAATCACCCCTTGTACTACTTTTTTATATGCAGGCTTATGTGCAAACCCCAGAGGGGTTTGCACATAAGCTTGCATATAAAAAAGAAATTTAAACCTGACCCAATCACGGTGTTATCTTTAAACTCACTCTTCTTCCTTTGGTGGGGAAAAACAGAATATTTTTCCCACGCAACGAAACGCTTTCATCTTTACCTGTTCACAATACCTTTGAACTGCCCCATATCAACACCCTTTCCCAAAATGCAAAGTGTCGCATCCTCAAGTAGCGGTGTAATGGAGGGATTAGCTTCCACACACACACACTATACTTACTAAGAGATTTATATTTGTAAAATTTTATGTCGTACAGTTTCATGACGTTTTCAGGTTTCCGTTGCATTTGTACTATGTATAACAATCCCTCATTTGCAAATTCAGCAGTATTAATGATTTATTGTTGTCGATTTTATAACCTTTATGTGAATAAATTATGGATAATTATTTTTTAAATTAGTACCGAAAAACTGGTATTTTTGCCTCAATACTGGGATTTGAATAACAGGGGGAAAAAATGACCGGTATTCAGAATCTCAGTATTGTAAGCCCTAGTTCATGTGACATCTTATACCTGTGATAGGCCTATACCTTGAAGAATATTTCTTAATTGGTATGAAAAGCCTAGTAGCTTCTTTGATTAATTCCTTGAATGTTTCTGAGACCGCTGTAGTCACCTTTACCCGCAAGTGGGAATTATTTAAAGATGTCGGTGGTTACATCTTTAAATGATCACTGTCACCAAGTGGTTCCTTTATCTGAAGATTCTTAATCCATGAATATTAACTGCTGATAATCAAATCAAATTAGCATTGGCATTAGTAGAGGCATATATGATGCAAGAAAGCAAGCGTATACAGCATCAACCAAAAAAAAGAAAAAGCATCCCATTTCACCCATCCATTTGCTCGAAAAATTTGTCCACTTCTTCCTTGAATTTATTGAAGCTATCAACTTTCACAACGACGGATGGAAGTATTTGTTCCAGTATTCAACTACTCGCTGACTCTAATCTTCCACACATCTATTCAACAACTGCCTTTCTCAATTTCAGTTTGTGCCCCCTCAGTTTTATAATCACAGCAAGAGGAAGAATCCCGTCAGCGTTGAGCCTCCTCAATCCATTCAAGGCCTTATACGCCTCAATCAAATCACCTCGCAGGTGCCTGGTCTCCAGATGCTGCAATTTGCAAAACTTACGCCTTTCTTTGTAAGAGCACCCCTTTGTTCTCACAAGTCTTGTTGCCCTTTTCTGTACTCAAGGTGTGACCTGACCATTGCCTTATACAAGGGGATAATCACCTCATTATTCCTGCTCTCAAAATTCCTGTATATCATTGACTACTCTGGCAACCTGTCTGCACTGTTCAGAAAACTTCATATCTCACTGCACAATTACCCCCAGGTCTCTTTCATTTTCCCCTACCCTGAGTGTAACACCATCCAATTGATCCATTTCTCTGGGGTTACTGCTATCCATATGCAGTACTTTGCATTTGTCAATGTTAGACTTCAGTTGCCACTTCTCAGCCCATCTATCCAACTTTTGCAGATCCTGTTGCAGCAGCCTACTGTCATTACTGTTATTAACAACACCGCCAACTTTTGTATCATCTGCAAACTTTGACATTAAGCTTGATATACCTTCACCAATATCATTGATAAATATACAAAAGAACAATGGGCCCAATACCAAACCCTGGGGAACTCCACTAATAACAAGGGACTTTGTGGACTAATAACATTGGTCCACGAAGAGTGGTGTCCTGGTCTGATGAGTACCGTTTCCAGTTATTTTGAGCTGACTGGAGGATGTGTGTGTATCTGACAGAAACTGCACAAAGCTATTCACCTGGCACATGTTGGGACCTCTGGTACATCTAGACTCATTTCTGAACAGTCCAGGTTACGTGTCCATCCATGCAGACCATCAGCATGGTCAGTGCTGTAGTGACTAGAACATGGTTCGAAGAACATTTTGCAGATTTTATCACCATGGAATGGCTTCCCCTTTCACCGGACATGAATCTTTGAAATGCTGTAGAAACGTCTGTTCTTTGGGCTTTGGATGCTCCACCCAGGAATGCGACAGAATTATGGACAGTGGTGCATCAAGCATGGATGGAAATACTTGTGGAATGCTTTCATGAACTAGTGGCACCTCCGTAGCCAGGTGGGCAGGAGTGGCAGTGCGTAGCACATGCTTCTTGATTAGACCGGGGTTCGAGCCCATGACTGCCGCATATCCCCGGAGCTATATGGCCTTTGTTGCTAATGCTCCTAAAAACCAAATAACAAACAAACATGAACTAGTGGGCTCAATGCCTCGCTGTGTGACTTCTGTTATCTGGGCGAAGGGTGGGCCCTACCCATTACTAAGTACGTATCCCACGATTTCTGTCCATTCAGTGTATATCACAGATGTGGAGGTGGGGGGGGGAGTCCTGTGGGTTATTCTGGAATTTTCAGCCCCCCACAACATCTCTCGCTCTCTTGATTAATAGTTTTGCTTGGGTAGCATCATTATTTATCTTTTCTTAGCATTTGGTGAATATTTGAATATCACTGGTCAACACCAAAAATGTTTCTGACTTGAAAATAGTCAATTCTTAATTTCAGCATGAGAAAACGAATATAACATTTAAAACTCTTAGTTTTCAGTTCTACCATATAGCCCCTCTTATGATTTAGGGGGATATTGGTGAATACTAGGGAATTTTAGAGTCCAGAGAATAGATAGGTTGGTAACACTGAAACAGGAACCAGTACGCCATGTTTGTTTGTTTGTTTTTTTTTTTAATTTCTGTGTATCATTTACCTTGCAACTGATGTTATGAGTGATGTTCATTTTTTTTTTTTCAGGTTTATAGACAAGAATTATGTAAAAAGCCAGGTGTCACGTAAATGTGTTAACAGTGTTGACAATTTTTGTTGTGTGTGTGGCGATGTGACATTTTCCCCTCAGAAACGCCAATTGATTCCATTTGTGAAGACAACCTACTACCATTATTTTGGCTGTAAGGTAGGGGATGAAGGCAAACCCTGGGCACCTCATATTTGCTGTAACAAGTGCTGTAAATCTCATGGATGATTGAATAAAAGAGGACATTCAATGCCTTTTGCCATCCCATTGATTTGGAGGGAGCCATCAAATCATATATTTGACTTATTTCTGCATGGTGCCTCCTCTTCAGCATGGCATTTCGAAAAAAAAAGGAAGTGGACTGTGGAATGCTCCAACATCCCGTCAGCTATCCGACCAGTGGCACATGGGGATGGTCTGACTGTACCTTGCCCTCCAGAAGAGTACACTTTGGAGTGTGAGGAATGATGGTCAACCTGGGCCTTCACCATCATAGGATCATGATTTTGTGCCAGAACTTGAGTTGCCGAGTGAGTCGCACAGAATTACTCAAGGTGAACTAAGTGATCTAATTAGAGACCTAGATCTCTGCTTCTGGGATTAGAGCTCCAACAGTGGAATCTTCTGCAACCACATGTCAAGTTCCGTGCACTGGAGCAGGCAGAATGCTTTGACTCCATATTTTAAAAGTGAAAACAACTTTGTTGCCTGCTGTGATGTCAGTGGTTTGATGACAGCTTTGAATGTGGAGCACAACCCACAGGACTGGAGGCTATTCGTCAAAGCTAAGTTTAAAAGCTGTTTTGCTCCACAATGGCAACGCTCTTCCTTCAATTTCTCTAGGCCATGCTGTCCACATGAAGGAGACATGAGAATATGAAATTAATTCTGGAAGCAATGGAGTACAAAGACCACCATTGGCAGACCTGTGGAGTGTCAAAGGTGATTGCAATATTGCTGGGTATACACAAAGTACTGCTGTTTCCTGTGTGATTGGGACAGTTGGGCTAGGTCCTCACACCATATAAGAGAAAAGTCTGGCCTCTAAGGGAAAATCTGCAATCTGCACCCTGTGGGAAAAAATATCCAGCACAATCCTCTGGTTGATTGAAGCAAAATTCTTCTGTCCCCTTTACCCATCTAACTGGGACTCGTGAAGAACTTTGTTGGAGAAGCTTTCAAGTACTTGAGAGGACAATTTCCACTGTTGAGTGATGCTACGGTTAAGGAAGGGATCTTTCTCTGTCTGCAAATTCATGAACTTTTATTGAAGGATGAAAACAGAGAGTCCTCCAGGGTTAATGAGAACGCAGCTTGGGATGCCTTTAAAAGTGTTGTGCATGACTTCCTGGGAAACCGAAGAGCTGGAAACTATGTTGAGACTGTGAACAACCTTCTAGAAAAGTAATCAATTAGGCTGCAACATATCACTGAAAATCCACTTTCTCTACTCTCATCTGGACTTCTTCCCTGACAACTCTGGTGCAGTGAGTGATGAGCGCAGTGAGCGATTCCACCAAGACAGTGGAAGGAAGAAGATATCCGAGTAGGTGGAACGCTTCTACACTTGCTGACTACTGTTGGACAGTAACAAGAGATGCTCCGGAAGTGGAATACTAGCAACACGCAAAAAGAAGCCGCTGTCGTGAATCGGCACATATTGGGAAATTACTTTTGGTCCCTGTGCAGTTTTCTTGTGTTCTTGTTTATTTTTACTTTTTAATTAAAAACAACTGATTTATGTTGTATCAAGAAAATGTAAATATGAGATTGTTTTAATATTACTTTTTACTTCTACTACTGAAATTACTATATTCTTAGATAATAGCAAAAGTACTGTATCTCAAAAACTAGAGCTAATAAAAAATTTCTAAAGTCATATTCATTTTTCTCGACCCAAAATTAGTAAAGTTTGTCTATTTTAAGAAAGGAAACAAATTCAAGGAATTTTTTTGAACAGTGAGATTGGCTTGCTATAAAAGACAATATAGATTTCATTTTTCTCTTATCTACAATAAATGCTAAATGATGATTGTAATTGAATTATTTTACTAGCTAACACTTAATCATCATTTACCATGGCTCCCAGTACAGCAGGCCCATTTGTCCTCATACAATAAATGCCTTGCTTATTGTTATTTCCACCCCTGTGGATCAGGTAGAGTTCATTACATTCCAAATAATCAGTTTACCGCGGTCAATTTAGATTCCTCTTCATTGCCTCCCGTTTCTTAAAAATCCATGAAGAGGCTTTACTACTTACAATAACCCACCAGATCTTTCTGAAATTGGCCCAGATCCACTATGACATACTGAAAATTAGCAGTCACTAACTTGGCAAGGACCACCGAACTCATTTTGAGTATTAGACTTTAAGAGCTGAGCTTATGACTCCATGCCTGGATATGAGTACACCCTCTGACATTGTGTTGATTTCTGCCCTGCTCCTCCTACTCAAAGACCAATTTCACATCCAAGATGATACAGTCTGCTTTTTTTTTTTTTTTTCAATCTCTGCTCTGGGATAGAACACTAGTTTTGCATCAGGATCAGCAGGGGGTGTCTTGTTTTGAGCCCTGTTCACCATTATTATCATGCCTTACGTTGTCTCCAGGTACAGCCTACTGTGTAATGCTGGCTACCTCAAACTGCTGACAGATACAAGTCAATCCAGGTGATAACAGTAAAACCTTACGAATAAATTCACAACTCAGATGTTGAGCTGTACTGTGTAGGCTTTAACCTTCAAATAAATCCACACAGGTAAATATACAGGGTGATTTTAAATTATTGTTGTGGTTTCCGTGGCCTATAATTTTCAAATCGGAAACAACAAAATAAAACTGCTTGCGGAAATTGAAAGTGTAACTCAGTACTGCAGAAAGCTAAAACAACTTCAACATGCATGCCTTTCATTACACGTAAGATGTCCAGGTGATGTTCAATTTTCAGCATTTGTGGTGTAACTGTGTCGATCGCAGCAACACTGAGCTTCAGTTCATCGAGGGAAATCACAGGGGTCTTGTACACAATGTCCTTCGTGTATCCCCCACAGGAAGAAAGATCGGGTGAGCGCGGAGGCCACAGAATCTGTCCACCGCGCCCAACCCACCTTCCAGAAAAAAGCATGTCAAGAAATTCTCGGACAACAAAAGCCCAGTTTAGCAGTGCGCTATCTTGCTGAACACATTTGGCTGATGATTTTCAACTGGGGTAACAGATACAGCTGTAGCATGTCCAGATAGATCACCGCTGTCACTGTTTTTTCCACAAAGAAAAAGTGCCCCAAAACTTCCAAACACAACAAAGCACACCAGACAATGACTTTTGGACTATCTCTTTCAACTTATTGAATGGCATGAGAGTTTTCTGATCCCCATATTCTGCAGTTATGACGATTTAACCTCCCTGATATGTAAAATGTTGCTTCATCACTAAATCTCCATCCCTGAAGGTAATTTTCATCGCTTCGACATTTGACAAAATGCCTTGGAAACGGCTGTGTTTATTGTTTGGCTTTAAAGCCTACACAATCTGCAATTTGTAGACATGGAGGTGAAGGCGGTTATGAATAACCCTCCAAACAGTTTTGTGGTATACCTAACTGCAAGGAAGCTTGTCTAGTTGATTTTTATGGGCTTCGAGAAAGCGCTTCGTGGATTCAATCATCTTTCTGCAAAGTGCCCGGTCTTCCCGCTCTTTTTCTGTACAGAACACTGCCAGTCTCTTGAAATTGCTTCAACCAATGTCGGATAGCATTATCTGAAGGTGGATCTTTTCCATACTGAGTTCTGTAATGACGTTGCATTGTGATAACGGACTGTTTCGAAAAACCAAAGTACGGACATTGCCTTCTCTTGAACAGTCACCATTTTGAAGTAATGCCATCAATATCCCCCAGACATCAATGTGGCGAGTACGGCATTGCCAAATAAAACTTTGAGGTACATTTTCATATTCCGTAAGCAGTTTTATTTTGCCATTTCCGGTTTGAAAATTATAGGCCATGGAAACCCTGACAATAATTTAGAATCACCTTGTATTCCTTAACCTGTGCTGACAAGACAATGTTTGGTTCAGAGGAGTTGTAGCACCAGATGTGTTCTCCTGCACCAATCTGGAAGCTCTATTTGACCATACGATGCCATTCAATAGCCATACTGGTAAAATCAGTACCGGCAACTCTGTTTGCAAACATTTGCTGTAACAAACATCACAATCCATTCAAAATTTCTTAGTTTCCAATAGATAGAGTTCCTTATAAAACGCAATGCCAAACATGTAGTGAACATAATTGTAAGATTTAAATAAATAAATAAACTTCTAAAAAATGTATTCATTACAATAATTATCAGAAAATTATTATATGATAATTATACCGAATTGGTTTGGTTAATAAAACTAATCTAGCCAGTAAAAAAACGTTGGTTTGCATGCCACGCTGCATAGAATGTTGAACTCTGATGAAGATATCGAGTAAAAGTTGAATACATATGTATGTGCAGTACATATATTATGTTAGTACTAATTTTTTTTATTTCTATTTTGTAACTCGGTTTTTAATTAAAATTAGCAAGTTCAATATTTTTTTTATTTTTTTTTTTATTTTAAGTTCTGTATCGTGTACGATAAACCATATAATGTATACATACATTAAAATAAAACATTGTATAGACCATTTGATGATTAGTACATGGCATTTAATGCTTTAAATTGGCTTGTAATGTATACGATATGTATCGTAGAAGCTCAGGAATGCAAGATACACATAATGAACGTCTTTGAATGGAACTTGTTCGTAAACCGAGAGTTGCCTGTCTCAGATGGATCTCAAAGCAGCAATTGCTACGTTTGAGATCCCACCATCCTTAAGAGATCCTTCGTTTCCAGTTTGTTCTTTGTGGAACAGAAATACGGTACCCAGTCACCTAACAACCTTGAGCACACTGTACACCCCCAAATACTGGCTGTTGAAATGGGCCAGTGCCAATTGTTATCTTCCTCCTGTTGCTACAGTGATTAACATGACACAAGCATTAGGGATCAGAAGAATGAAGTCCTTGATCATGGAGAGAGGCTAGTTTTTAGAGCTAAACTACTCGCTGACCAGATATCATCCCTCGATATTTGAGATACCTCCTGCCAGCAGAAGTAGATGTCTGTTACTTTTACCTAATATTGTAATCAAGAAATAGTAACAAGGATTTGTCCCTTTTTTTTTTTCTTTTATTTCTTTTTTTTTTTTTTTATATTCACTACACAAATTTTATGTGACTGAAATGCAAAAATAATGGCAGTATGTCATTTTTATTTTTCTTATGAATAGCACTCTTTGCATATTGCCTCCTGCATGTACCAAGGAATGCCTGCTTAAATTCATTTGGGGTGGGGGATCACCATGGACCAACATTTAGTATTTTGGCTGATGTCATATATGACACACAACTCTTAACTGTTATTAGGCTTTCCCTCCTTCATAGAATTGTAAAATAATCTTTGGCCTCCTCTCTGCTGTTGTGGCATCAGTTTTATTGCTATGATGCATGTGCTACATGTTGGAGCTTTTTTGATAATGTAGAATGCTGTTGTTGACACCTTTAAATGCAACACACTGTGATTAGCAGATTTACTGTTTGTGGCTGCAAACTCTACTGGAATTTCTCTTAATTTCTGGTTGTGTTGGTGAGTGATTAACTTTGAGAAGGTTTTGATAGTGGAGAATATGCTGTTGCAGTGAAAAGCAGTGTTTTATCACATGAACAATATTATTTAGTTTTGCAGCTCCCCTCAGCTTTCATAAAGTAAACAGAACTATACAATGGACAAAAGAGAGAAGAAAAAGCAGCACATACAAGACCAAAGACACCATTAAGAAAGTACAAAAAAGTAACAGCTGTTAATCTCCAACCATTGAGTCACCTGGATTAAATGTTTTCCTGCAGGACTTGTTAGTCAGTGCAGTCCCATTGCCAGGTTAAAGATTGCATGGTGGCAGTGATGCAAAAATATGTGTACATTGAAGTTACAGAGAGGATATTGGTGTCTGTTCTGGCAGTAATCATTAAATTTCATAAATATTAATATTTTAATAATTCTGTTCTTGAAATTAATGCTTTTTTGTGTATTTCTCATTAATTTAGGTGCTAAAGTAGAATATCAGGATGCTTTGGTCTTGGTTAATGAAAACAAAATTTCTAGTATTCAGTCCATTATTCCTGCTCTGGAACTTGCTAATTCACAGCGAAAACCACTTGTAATTATAGCAGAAGATATAGATGGCGAAGCTCTCAGTACTCTAGTTCTGAACAGGTTAGTGCAGGAAATTGTTTTATTATTGTTATTAAAATCTCTTATTGGGCAGTGAATTCAGTAATTCTTAAATCATCCATTACAGTTCTGACAACCACAAGATGCAAAACTGGTTTTTAAAGTTTCTCTGATTTCTATAGGTTGCTTTAAAAAGACCAGTAGTTACATAGACAGCTTTATGTAAACCAAAGAAATTGAAAAGTGGTTCTGACATTTTGTAAAGCATGAAATAATCTGCCCAGGTGATTTGATTCTATTGACCATAACCTGTTGAACTGATTATACTGTTGATAGGCCACATAATGTGGTGTATTCAGGTAGAATTTCAAGATAGACCACATTCCTATGGGTATACCTTGGGGTTCATCGTTGGGTCTGTTGCTATTCAACATTTACATATATAAATGATCTGGCTTACACTGACTTTCCTGAGAGAGTAAAAATCACTTTATGCAGAGAATATAAAATTATACAGCAAAACCTCATTGGTTTGAAATCAAAGGGGCCAAAATACATCCATTGCAATTTAAACAGGTTTGAAATATACATGTTCAGAACATCCTGGTATTGATTAATGAAGAGAAATTTTTTCATCTCTCTTTATTAACATGCAGAATTTTTGTAATTCTCATTTAAAATAGACATTTGTGAATATACAGTTAATTATGCTCTGAATAAATTCAGTAATTTTTCCCACATGCTAACATGTTTGCTAAGTTTTGCTTTTTCTGCTGATGAATGGTCCAGTGCATACAAGCTATATGTAAAAATTGCTGTTTTGTTTTTTGTATAATTATTGAATCTCTGAGAGAGCGAGATGATCTATTTTTATATATTATTTACTGATTAACACTTGTAATACAAGCAAAAATGTGACATTTCCTCTTCTATTTTGCATTATCTCTTACTAAATAAAGTAAATTAAAGTTCATTAATTAAATGTGAATTGCTGTTACTGTGCAAGTCTGGGATCAGTTGACATCGCTTTAGAACAGCTGTGGGTAGTAGACAGAAAAATGCCTGGAGTACAGCTAAAAAATGTTTGATTGTAGTTGCAAAATTTTACCTTGATATATTTTTCATCTTTTAGCTTGGCTTGGCAGAGTACTACTGAAAACGAGAGAAAAACTCTTGAAGCAGTTTGATAGTTAGTTCCTTCTGTGTGTAGACTTAATTTACACACAAAAGACTATTATGGTAGCAAAAATGAAACTCTGCAATTTTTATTATTACAAGAAATTAGAAGGATTTTGCGTGCCTCAATGTGAATTCTGTACAAAGAATACCTGGGTTGGAGAATTGCATGCACCCATAATGTAAGTTAGTTACATGAATTCTCCATGATTTTGCATGCAGGTCTTAAAGCAGTAAATAGAAATCAAGTTTGAAGGTGCCATATACTGTATAATGATTTGCATTGCGGCCCATCCGACATTAAATTAATAAGGACATACCATATACAGGTAGTTCCCGACTTTACAAGTTAATTCGTTCCTAGCATGTGCTCATAAAGTGTGAATTTATTTCCCATAGACATGATATTAAAAATAGGAGTTAGGTTCTCAACAATGAAATTAGTTTGTTTAAACAATGATTGATTTATCCAAAGAAATGAAAACATAGCCTGTAAAATCAAGCAAAATAGAAATTAGTCTTCTTCAGAAATACTTCAAGAGGTATTTGTTTCCAGGGTAATCTTTTCTTTTCTTTATAAATTTCAATAAGCATTTTTTTAACGGCACGCACAAATTGCAACTAACACGGTTTGCACGGAGTAACACGTTTACGAAGCTTTAAAAAAAAAGGAATGAAGAGAAGATTCTGAATTTTTTTTTTTTTTTTTTTTTTAATGTAATTGAAGATGTCAGTAAGGGGAAACGCATTTCACCATAACGTAAAAAAACCACACGAACCAGCTATTGGTATTTTTGCAAATGCAATACCATTGAGTTTACCGCCTATTTATAATTGATTGCAGTACAGAAAAGCCAGTAAACTGGATAAAGTGCAAGTTGTTTTTATTGTTTATGGTCATGACCTCCAGAAATGTGCTTTAGAAAATATCAAGAAGCCGTTAAAAATTGGTTCTTATAACAGAACATACGATAACGATGAAAGTGTAGTGCATTTACATGATTTGAATTGGTAACTAATACAATTTACACTATAAAAATGACCTTTTAGAGGGTTATATAGCAAAGACTTCAACTTTCGAGGTCGTGAAGTAGTAGTAGTAGTAGTAGTGGCATGTGATGCAAGAAAGCAAGTGTATGAGCTTATGCAGCATCAGCCAAAAAAAAAAAAAAACACCACACCATTCCCTCCAAGTGCCTGTCCAGATTT
Organism: Mastigoproctus giganteus; assembly: GCF_048544385.1. Taxonomy (NCBI): domain Eukaryota; kingdom Metazoa; phylum Arthropoda; class Arachnida; order Uropygi; family Thelyphonidae; genus Mastigoproctus; species Mastigoproctus giganteus. The sequence continues at coordinate 175,202,390 of NC_143584.1, forward strand.
TTATAGGCTTAAGTGCTTAAGCCTTAAAAAAATCTTTGAACACCTTCAGTTTTCAGCCATATAATAATTTTTTAAAAAATTATTATATGGCTGAGAATAATTTTTAAAAAAATTATTTGGGACTCTGTAAAAGTATAATATTCAAACCAAACTTATAACTAGAAAATTGTTTCTGATTTAGGTGCATCTTTTGCAAATAATTGCAATTTCAAAAAAATTGTGCCAAAGACCCCATACACTTATACCTACACCATTAATTTGATATTAACTGCATAATCATGGGTTCAAAATAAAATAACTTCAAAAAATCACAGAATACTGTGGTTTTAGAGTGCAGTCATTATAAACATCAACATAAGTAATTTTGATGCTGTGTTCTGTGACTTGGCCCCATTTCAGTTGAACTGCAAGCCAACATGAATTTTCACTGTTTTACCACAATGTCCACTTAATCAGCAAAGGTATTTTACAGATGCTTTTGCCTAGTATTTTGTGATGGGGATGTGCCAAATTAATGGAACTTTGGGCGAAATCTCTCTCTCTTGTACTAGAATGCATTTAAATTTTGCCCATTTTTGAGCAGCAAATTTAGCAATGCAGCTAAATTCAGGTTAGGCATAACTGCAGCAGTTTAAAAACTGATGAAAAATGGTGGAAGGAGCTTTCTCCCCAAAAGTGGGAAGTGAATAAAATGGAGAATGTTATCATATTTTATATAAAACAATTGTAGGGCATAAAAGGAGAATAGAAGAAAATTTATTAATCACTTTTTTACACTTGATGCAATTAAACACAGAAAAGGGAACCAGCAGAAGAATTCTTCTGCTGGTTCCCTTTTCTGTGTACAGCCACTTCTCTTGTAATGTGCCCTTTCAGCTGAACAGTGTAGACATACTTTTGTGGTTTACAATTTGCCTTTCTCGTCTCACAAAAAAATTGGGAGCGTATTGTCAGGTTATCTCGGTGGCCAAGGAATAGGTTCATCTCTACCTCGAATATGTGGATGGCGCTGCAGTTGTGGAGGTGAACGGACACATCAGCAAGAAGCTCCACTTGATGTAAACGGCAGACAGTAACCAACGACAGCACGGGGGATTTCTTGGATTTTCCAGCTTCAAAAACCAAAGAACTTGGATTCTTCCTGTTGTGTGCAGATGAAAACAACTAGTATTACTCAGGTAAGCTGGTTAGTTATTAGTTATTTTTAGCTATTGTTGGTTTTTTGAATGCATTTATGTGCAGTAAGATTGTTACAGCGTTAGCGGTACTATTGCAACACCTCAAAATTTTTCAAAAATTGGGATAAATTTGTTGATAAAAAATAGCTGGATACATCTTATTTGTGGGGGGAAATGTGAATTTCGGCTTAGATTAAATATGTACAGGTAGTTCTCAACTTTACGAGTTAATTCGTTCCTAGCATGTGCTCGTAAAGCGGGAATATATTTCCCATAGACATAAGGTTGAAAATAGGAGTTATGTTCTCAACAATGAAATTAGTTAGCTAATTAGTTTATGTTTAAACAATGATTGATTTATCCAAAGAAGTGAAAACGTAGCTTGTAAAATCAAGCAAATTATAATAATAGAGAAATTATTTATGACTTACAAATGTTAAAGAATGTTTATTCTTCATCATCGACTAAATGCACAGTCGTTATTGGCTCGGCACTTGTTGGTTTGTTGCACAAGGAGTAGTCTTCAGAAATGCTTCAAGAGGCATTTGTTTCCAAGAAAATCTTCTCTTTTCATTATAAATTTCAATAGCATACATAAGCATTTTTTAACAGAACGCACAAAATGCAACTAACACGATTTGTGCGGAGTAACAAGTTTACGAAGCAAAAGGAATGAGAAAATTCTGAAAATTTATTTGTTTTTTATACGAGTGAAGATTTCAGTAAAGGGCAAACACATTTCACCATAATAACATAAAAACCCACACAATTCCAGCTGTCTGTATTTTCACAAATGCAATAACATCGTGTTTACTACCCGTTTATAATTGCTTGCACTAACAGAAAAGCCCAATAAACTGGAAAGTGCAAATTGTTTTTATTGGTTTAAGGTCGTGACTTCTAGAATGTGTTTTAGAAAAATATCACAAAGCCATTCAAAATTGGTTCTTATAACAGAACATATGATAGCGATGAAAGTGTAGTGTGTTTAATGATTTGAATTCGTAACTTTGACATTGGTGTTACTCTTGCCACCAGTTCAGTACCTTATAAAATTACAAACTGATGTGTTCAGCCGGTCTGGACCACGTCAGATCATAGAGCCCATCGCCTTCAAACTAAACAGACAAAAACAGCAGATCTGTCTATCCCACGGAAAAAAAACTGAGGAAGCAGGCAGTCCCCTGGTGGGGCCCTGAACTGACTTTACTTGGGAGAAGGGTGCACCAGACGAGAAATTTTCAAAGCCAGAACATCTTGGCCACAAAATGAGGTGGATGCACTGAGAGATTCTTATAGAACTCTCAGGAATCAGTATACAGCCCTCATAAGGGACAAGAAAAAGGAATCCTGGAGGCACTTGGTAGGAACCACTGGACACAATAACCCTTGGGGAGTTGTCTACAAAATAGTGACCAACAAGCTGCCAAGAGATGTCTTAGAAACTACTGTCAAACCAGATGGAACCCCAACCCTGTGTTGGGTGGACTCTGTAAATAACATCCTAGACAGTATTGTATTATTCTGACCAAAACTGGGGCTCATTCCCCCACCCACCTGGACATTATAAAAAACACTGAATATGACAATGCCAATATTGAACATCTGTTTACTACACAAGACTTAGAAATAGCATGTCTAAAACCAAAAACAAATGCCCAGGTTTTGACCTCTTAGAGGTTGAGGTTATCAAAAAACAATAGCACCAGACAAATTAATAGCACTATATAATAACTGTACGACAGAAGGTATATTCCTAAAAATATGGAAATAAGCTGTATTAAGATTAATTCTCAAAAACCCTGAGAAACCACTTACTGATCCCAAATCATATAGACCAATCCCTGTGCTAGGAAAAATATACAAAAGACTAATATAGCAGATTAGCTCAATACTACACAGAAGCAGGTTTACATAGCAACAATCAGTATGGTTTTAAGCAGGGCAACTCTACGGAGGATGCCATGCACCACCCACTGACAAGTTAAAAACTCAGAGGAGAAATATATGCTGGCAGTCTCTATTGACTTTGCTGGGGCATTTGACTCGCTTTGGTGGCCTAGTGTCCTTAGAAGATCCACCAGGCAAATGCCCCACAAAACCAATATAGGGTAATAAACTGCTGCCTTACAGACAGAAGTGTCTCAGTGTGCACAAGATTCCAGGAATTGACACTCCCTGTGAATAAAGGCTGCCTGCAGAGTTCAATCCTTGGCCCTTTATTCTGGTACATTTTTGTTTCTGTTCTAGACGAATTTTTGGCCTTGGATCTAGGCCCTGTGGAAAGTCTGGCCTTTGCAGATGACATAATTTTCCTTGTAAAAGGTAACACGCAACTGGTTTTAGAGCAAAGATCAAATGCTGCCTTCTTGCAGCTGTGAGGAGTGGGCACAAATGCACATGCTCGAAATATCGCCTGAAAAAACCAAACAAATACTTCTAAAAGACAACTTAGATATAAGATGTCCACAAATTACAATTAACACAACTTAAAATATCAATTCAAAATTAACTTTTTATTCCCATTTTGACCTACTTGGCGAAGAAAGTGAGATTGTGCAGGTATGATTGGCAGGATGAGTCGATCAGACTGGGGGCTCAAAAGAAAGACCCTGGCAATCATATACCTTGCGATGTTCCTACCTGTTATCACCTATGGAGCTAGTGCATGGTTCACCCATTCAGAAACAGGAATTAATTAGAATCAATACAAAGGACATACTTCTCGCCATTACCAGAGCATGTCACACGGTGAACACACCTGTGCTACAGTTGCTGGCCGGAGCTCTCCCACTTTACCTGGAAGTAGCCAAAAGGAGCTTGTACTATAGACTCAAAAAGGGCATACCCACGGAATTTCTGGGAATAACCTTTGATACAGCCAACACCGTCAATGCTGAAAGAAAAAGAATAGCCACAAAGCTCCATGAGCTATGGCAAACAAAATGGGAGCAGGAAACCAGAGGTCTAGTTACCAAAAGGTTACTGTCATGGGTGACAATGGTCAGCCCAAAGCCACCTAAGTGGTATGCCCCTGGACTTTTTACAACATTCATATTGACGGGTCATGGCTCCCTAAAGGCAAAACTGACCTCCTTGGGGCTGACTGATGACCCAAATTGCACCTGTGGCGAGAGTGAAGACTGGGCACATGTTCTATATGAATGTATAATTTGACATCCCCAGAACTCAGCTAATACACAGATTGTCCCCTTCCAGGAGGAGAAGAACATCTATTCATTATAGAAGAGGAAAATTATAAAGCCTTTGCAACCTTCACACAGAAAGTATTCGAAATGTGCAGAACTATCCAAAGGATGGCAATTCAGCCCCCCAGCAATTAAACAATAATCAATAGTTAAAATTGCCCACGTCTCCCACCACACCCAGATGATGGTGGGGGGGGTCAGCCAGGGAAGCAGATTAGCTGAAAAGTATCGGTAAGCTGGTAGCAAGGGGTTGCAATGTAGAATGAAAGAAGAATGAGAATGCTGGTCACTGGATAAAAGAATGAATTGGGAATTATGGTAAAAGGGAATAAATGTCAGTTTTGGTGAAAGAAAGATGCACCCAGCACGAGAGAAAGAGTGAGTGAGTGGAAGAGCAAATGTAATTGGCTGAAAGAATACGAAGTTAATAACTTGCCCTACTTTATATGTACTAATAACACTATCACTGCATTCTCCCCTGGCCTGCACCACAACTGAAGAATAACAGTAAGTTGAGGTGCCCAGAGAGTGCAGTGTAGAAAGCAAGAGTTACGCACTAAACATACTTTTAATCTTTTATATTCTTTCTTATTTAGCTTAATTATTAAGCTAAATAAGCTATTAAGCTGTGTGAGAAAGAGATGAATGAGAGTGAGTTAGGGTGGGAAATAAATATATATATATATATATATATATATACGCACACACAGGTAGTTCCTGACTTTAAATTAATTCGTTCCTAGCACATGGCAGGGATTTATTTCCATAGACGCAATGTTAAAAATAGGTTAGGTTCTCAACAATGAAATTAGTTTGTTTAAACAATGATTGATTTATCCAAAGAAATTAAAATGTAGCCTGTAAAATCAAGCAAATTATAATAATAAAGAAATTATTTATGATTTACAAATGTTAAAGAATATTTATTCTTCATCATCATTGACTAAGTGCACACTCATTCATCACTCATTATTGGCTTGGAACTCGTTGGTTTGTTGCACAAGGGGTGGTTTTCAGAAATGCTTCAAGAGGCATTTGTTTCCAAGATCTTCTCTTTTCATTATAAATTTCAATAGCACACATAAGCAGTTTTAACAGAATGCACAAAATGCAACTAACACGATTTGTGTGAAGTAACAAGTTTACGAAGCAAATGGAATGAAGAGAAGATTCTGAATTTATTTCTTTTTCCTACGATTGAAGATTTCAGTTAGGGGAAATGCATTTCACCATAACGTAAAAAACCACACAATTCCAGCTATTGGTATTTTTGAAAATGCAATAATATCCGGTTATTATTGCATTTTGTAATAATTGCTTGCAGTAACAGAAAAGCCCAATAAACGGGAAAGTGCAAATTGTTTTTATTGTTTCGTGGTCGTGACCTCCAGAAATGTGCTTTAGAAAAATATCACAAAGGCGTTCAAAATTGGTTCTTATAACAGAACATAGGGTAACGATGAAAGTGTAGTACATTTTAACGGTTTGAATATGTAACTAATACAATTTACACTATAGAAGCGACCTTTTAGAGAGTTATATGATGAAAATTTCAACTTCCGAGGTCGTGGTATTGGGTTCACATTGTGATATTTTCATGATGGTGTCTCTCGAACAATTAATATCGTAAAGCGGGGTACACTGTATTGTATAGCTACACACATGGTTTGAAATGTGATATTTATGAATGTTTAACATACGTATTTTGTAAATAATGTTCATATTTTTGATTTCGTTGATACTTGATATTTGGGGGGGGGGGGTCGTAAACCCAGGAACTCATAAAGCGAGAAGTGAGTGTGAGTGAGTGACCTAGAAAAAAGATTTATGAACTATAAGAAAAAAGTATAAAAATAGAATGCAAGTAGAGTGAGAATGCGGATTATGAATAAAGTAAATGTGTGTGTCTTTCACCCTCTCGCTTTCCCCACTGCCAGCTAACATATCCTACCCCCAGAGCGGGATGTGCAGTTTGACCTTCCTACCAGATTCAACAAGACGTGGACCATCACCAACAAAGACATACTACAGCTTTTCTGCCAACATGCTATTTGACGATCTTAACTGGGTACTCTTTATCCATTATAGCAATTTTTTTTTATATGAACCCCAAACACAAGAGGTATTAGAACCTATAGTACTTAGTACCGTGCTTGGGTTGGAGGTTGAGAAGACGAAAGAAGATATTTGTTGACATTGGACTTGAACTTCTGTAGATTGTAATTTTCAGGAAATACGTATGAAGGAAGGTTGTTCCAGAAAACGGCAGTTGAATGAATAAATGAGGAAGATGAAAAGTTGGTTCTGTGGGTTTGAAGTTGGACAGTAAATGGATGTTGGCTGGTGGTGGTTGTTTGGACTGTTTTGAAAGAGAGAGCGGGAATTATAGAAGCCAATTCAGAAGAACAGTGCCCATGGAAGTATCTGTAGAAGAGGCATGCAGCAAAAACAGTACGTCTATGAGAAAGCGAGTGGAGAGACTCTGTTAGAGATGAATCATTAATTAACCTAACTGCCCTCTTCTGAGTGGAATCAAGAAGCCTGAGAGAGGTTTTGGGGGCACCACCCCAGATGTGGGAACAATATTCCATGGCAGGGCGGATTTGCGATTTATACAGAGTGAGTAGCTGTTTGGAAGAAAAGTAATGCCGGGAGCGAAAGAGAAAACCAAGTTTTTTTAGATGCAGAGGAAGCAATATTTGTAATGTGCTTGTGCCAAGAGAGATTAGAAGTCAGGATAATCTCCAAAAGAGATATATCATTTTGCCTAGAGATTGGAGTGTCAATAAAGATAAGCATAGGAGCAGAAGAATCCTTTTTTGCGAGATATAAGACAAGACTGAGTTTTAGAAGGGTTGAAATCAACTAAGTTGTCTTTGCCCCACTGGAGAATTACCTGAAGATCGGCATTTAAGGAATTGGTAGCAGATTTTCGAGAAGTTGAAGCTGATTGAGTAGGACAAGGTTTCTCAAAATGGAAAGTTGAATGCTATGTGCTATCATCGGCAACACTATGGATAGGATTTCCAGTCAATGGAAGAAGGTCATTGATATACAAAAGGAAAAGAGTGGGGGGAAAGAACTGAACCTAGGGGGACACTGGCATTAGTGGAGAAGTTAGAAAACAGAGAGCCATCTACCATCACCCTCAGTGAGTGATCAGAGAGAAAACTGGATAACCAATTACTAAAAACAGTTGGCAAACCATAAGATGGAAGCTTGTTTAGAAGACCTTTATGCCAAACACGATCAAAAGCCTTTGAGATGTCAAGAGCAACTACTTGTGTTTCACCGAACCTTGCCATTGAATTAGTCCATAAATGGGTAACATAAGCCAGAATATCACCAGTGGATCGACACTGACGGAATCCATACTGGTGATCGTTGATCAGACGGAAGGTTTCTAGTTAGTTTAAGAGTTGACGGTTAATTGATTTCTCCATTACTTTAGAAAGAGTTGATGTAATTGCAATGGGATGATAATTGGATGGGAGGGATTTGTCACCCTTTTCAGGAACTGGCTGGATATGAGCAAATTTCCAAGCAGAAGGAAAAACACCTTTGGAATAAGAAAATGAAAAAAGGCGGCAAAGAATAGGATTAAGTTCAGGAGCACAGGTTTTGAGAACAAGAGGAGAAATACCATCAGGACCTGGAGCTTTCTTAGCATCGAGATTCATCAAAATCCTTCTAATATCCTTTTGACGGAAGACCACAGGAGGCATTGAATGGAGCATGTTGGGAATGGTGGGAGGTGTTTTACCAAGATCATTAATACATGAGCTGGAAGAAAAATGGGATGCTAGCAGGTCAGCTTTATCCTTGGCTGAAGTGACAACAGAACCATCTGGTTTGGACAGAGGTGGGAGCAGAGATGGGCAAAAGTTGCAGCCAATAGCTTTGGCAAGAGACCAGAATGCTCGGCTACCATTAGGGCAAGAAGCAAGTTTACTACTCTTAGCCTGTTCAAACTCTAGTTTGGACTGATTAATAACTGCTTTACAATTGTTGCGAACTTTGGTGTAGGCAGAAAATGAAAGTAAAGAATTAGAAGCAAGCCAATTACGATATACAACATTCTTCTCTTGAACAGCCTTAGAACATTTATTGGAAAACCAAGGTTTAGTTAAGGGACGAGATTTTAAAGTGGAGTGTGGGATAAAGGATTCCATTCCTGCAAGAATAATTTCACTGGCACGATCTGAGCAAACGTTGACATCAGAAGTTTTGAAACAGTAATCCGACCAAGGAAAAGAAGAAAAGTCTCGCAGGTCATCCCGTTTTGCATTCTTGTAATGCCAAACAACACAAAGTTGGGAATAGCCATGAGATAAAGGTTCCATTGGAGAAGAGACAATCACCAAGTTATGATCTGAAGTGCCTAAAGGACCTCTCACTTCGACCGTATACTTAGAAGGGTTGTTTGTGAGAAAAAAAATCAAGCGTATTAAATGAACAATCTGTGCTAGGTTATTAGTAATTGCAAAAGCCTCAGCATCTTGACCTGCTGGGTCGGTGTGACTAGAAAACGGAAGCCAGCTGGAGTTGTAAACATTAAAATTACCTCACTGTTAGGAAAGTTGGACTGGAGAAAGTCAAGTTGCAAAGAGAGGAAGTCAAAGAGCTCCAAGTAATTAGTGGAGTTGGGAGAACGGTAGACACAACAGATGAATTTGACACAATGAGGTAGAGAGATTTTAAGCCAGAGAAGATCAAAGAGAGGAGATTCCAAATTGCCAAGTCTCTGACAGGGAATATCAGAACGGACATATGCACAAGTACCACCTTTGAGGCGAAAGGAATCATACAGCGAATAATTTGGGCATCTCAGATGAGCAGTACTTGAATCAACCTTATCTTTTCGCAGATAAGCTTGCTCTATTAGTTTGACAATTCATGGTGTATTCAATAGTAACAAAGTGGGTGGGACATGCTGTATGAAGTAATGAAATTTTTGGATATGGCGTACACGTGGTAAGAATATACCCAGATCCTTGACATAACAGGGCCTCGACAATGCTCCCCGCATACACACTACTCGGACTCCCTCCAGTCACTATCTGGCAGAGTAGAGGTAGCAAGATTATACACTAGCTGATCCGGAAGCCTCCTAGAGAGTTACCAATAGGTTCGGTCCGGTGTACTAACTAGCGGCCGGCCTGCGAACACCGTTTTAGAGCTGTACCCTCGAAATGTAAGGGAATTGGATCTCGCCACGACGTTCATCATAACCTCAAAAGTCATCAATCATACTGCATGATGGAAGAGATAGGGAAGGGTTGACCGGAACTTAGCTCTAGAGACTAAACATGGGTTCCACGACTTCAAGCCTCCAATAAACAAAGTGGTGGTATTTCACCAGTTGATATGAGTCATCTACCACCTAGTAATGCCTGGTTACATAGAGGGCGGCTTTCCTCCATGTGGTGCGAGCGCCACACCTCGACCCCTGTTTACATTGGTTCACACCTGGGTGGTCACCCACCATGTACTTGTGCATGGAGGTTATACCCAGGATTACTAACAGTCCCACATCATGAAGGTGCAAGCAGAGGATTTGGCTGTCACAGACCATCCGGTCTTCGCCGAAATCGGGTCCACTTGACTTGAGTGTCACCCGAATATCAGTTTGATCAGCGTTTTAGATCCCAGGTAGCAAGTACAGCTTGTCTGGCATATCTGAGAGAATGTCTGTGAGAACCTCAAGGACTCTAAACAGATTCCCTTTAAAACCCCAGCCCCAGGCAGGGGAGGGAGGAGATGGGTCTCTGTGGCCTCCCCCCTGCCCCCATACTTTGCCTGGTGGGGCTTGTCCCCACTGATCTCTTTATGGATGCCTATTCTATTGTCCCCATCCTACTACCTGTTTACCTTTGGCCCCGGCGCCTCCGTAGCCAGGTGGGAAGGAGCAGCAGTGCGTAGCACACGCTTCTTGATTAGACCGGGGTTCGAGCCCGTCACCACCAAATACGAAGGATGCGGAAAGGTCAGGGAATGACCACCGCATATTCCCGGAGCAATATGGCCTTAGTTGCTAATGCTCCTAAAAACCAAAATAACAAACAAACAAACCTTATACACTTTTTGAATCTCAGGCCTCCAAAGAGTTCTGTGTCACATGTACAAAGAAGATGGGGGAACCCCTGGTGCCGTCAGACAACTAACACACTTTACACTTGAAGTTTATATTTATGTGAAATATGATTTTCATTATTTACCCTATGAATTTAGATGTGTTGCTATTGGCTTTGTAATTCTGCTGAAGTACCGATTTATTTATTTATTTATTTATTTAATTATTTTATAAATTTTATTATTTTTTGTATTCCTCTCTTTCTAAAATAGTGTGTTTTGTTTTACATGAACTATTGTTACTAATTTCCCTGTAGGCTGAAAATTGGTTTACAAGTAGTAGCAGTGAAAGCACCAGGATTTGGTGACAACAGGAAAAACACTTTGCAGGACATAGCTGTTGCCACTGGGGCAGTAGTATTTGGTGATGAATCAAACCTTTTGAAATTAGAGGATATAAAACAAAGTGATTTAGGTCAAGTTGGTGAGGTTGTGGTTACCAAAGATGATACTTTGTTGCTTAAGGTATTGTATTCTTTGAATTAAATACTCTTATGTGTTCACCATTACTTTAATCTTCCTCATAAATACATCTGGTCGATGAGAGTTCTCATTGGTCATTTGCAAAAATACCACTATACAGCTAACCAATGAAATTATTTATTAGTGGTGTGTGTGTTCAGGATTAAATGAAAAGTGGACAGACTAGTTTCTTATTTTATTACATAAGTTTGAAAAGTGCTATTTGAAAACTTAAATTACAGGTAGAATGTAATTTGGGCTGTATAATTTGCATTGTCCTGCAAATAAAAAATTTTTTTTTTTTTTTTTTAATATTGTAGCCACGTTTGTTTACTCTTGCAGGAGAGGGGTTTCAAAAAGATAGTTTTGTAAATCCTCTGACTGCTCTTCAAACCATGACTCAGCAGCAAAGTGTTTTCCACAAATAAGGGATTTCAGGGCAGAAAGAGGGAGAAATCTGAAGATGTAAGGCTGAGGGATTAAACAGGATGCAGTAATATTTAAAACCCACAGTCATAGGCACACCTCATTACAGGGTGTGAGGAATGTGCAGGGACATTATAATGGAGCAAGCACACCTTATGACAGCTTTTCCCATCTTTTCTCTTTTATAGTACACATAGTTTTATGAGGAGGTTGGAATAATACTTTGCCATCACAGTGCAGCCTTTTAAAGGTAATCTGTAAGTATTACAGCATGCTGATCCCAAAAAAAAAAAAAAAAAAATTACCGTAGTACTTGGTTGCCCCTTTGCCTTTTTGGTAGGGGGGTGATTCTGCATGCTTCCATTGTATATTGATATTTGGTTAGTTTCAGGATTGTAGTGATGGATTCAGGTTTCATCCATGGTGGCTAGTCATGAAAAAAAAAAAAAAAAACACCTTTGGTTTTGGCATATCAATATTTCATGTGCACATTGTGCCCCTTCCTTCTTCTGGTAAGAGGTCAGAAGGTTGAGAACCCATCTAGCAGACAATTTACTCATATGCAACTATTGATGGGTGATGTTCTCCATACCATACACTAATTTGGTGCTCTTCAGTTAGTTGTTTGATGCTAATATGGTGATCTGCAGGATTAATGCCTCAGTTTTTGCAATACTTCTGTTATAACAGTTGCTGGGCATCCTGGGTTTTCTTCATCCTATACTGAAGTTCTTACACATTTGATTGTTTATACCAAGGTTCAACAACACTGTAACCTTGTTAGCTTCTGCATAAACGGCAACCATTTCCTCATGGATTTTTTTTCATGTTTTTGCCTTGAAGAAAGTGGAATCAGATCACTGGTCTGCATTCCACTTTATTCAGCACTGCAAGAAATAAAATGAATTGTCATATTGAAATCAAAATTTGTGTGGTTGCTATAGAGAATTCAGGGCATCGAAAAAAAATCTTTATCACAACTACTTGGGTGAATACAAATCTTTTTTGAATCCCCTCGTAATTACATAATCTGCAGCTTTTTGATATTTTATCAAGTCAAACTGGTGTGTATGTATTCTATCCAAACGTATTCTAAAAGTATCCAAATTCATCTATGGAGAATTTTGATTTTTACTTTCATCCAGCGTTCAGTAGTAGAGGCATGTGATGCAAGAAAGCAAGTGTATGAGCCTATGTAGCATTGGCCAAAAAAAAAATTTCACACATCCATTACCTCTAAAAGTTTGTTCCAGCAATCAACTATCCTCTGGCTAAAGGTAGTTGATTGCTGACCGGGCTAGCCAGGTGGGTAAAGCGCCTGCCTGGAAACCCAAAGGTTGTGGGTTCGAATCCCGCCTCAGGCTTGGATCAGAGTACTGCAAAAAACCTTGGTAGGTGCATTATGGCCACAGAAGCCGATGCGCCAATAACTTCCAAAGAACAAAAAAAAAAAAAGTTGATTGCTGGACCGAACTTCCATGTACAGTAGAATCCTTTTAATCCTGGTTTGAACAAATTCAACTGTATGACCATCTCTAACTGCTGCACAAGCAGTTCTTATATATAAAGTCAATTGATTTCGAAATTGCAATATGGCATGAGTTTCCCTTGTGCCACAAAATACTACAACAATCCAGACTTGATGGGACTGCACTCAGTCCAAATTAACCAGAAGCAGTCTTTAACGTGCCAGTTTTTATTTAAAGTTACAAAATAACAAAATTTTAACTAAATTGGTTTTTATATTAAATTAATAAAACAATATTTTAAAGTAAAAATTATAAAAAGTAAAAGAATAAGTAAACAAAATACTGTACAAAGCAGTAAAGTTTTAATGTAAAACATTGTTATTACACAAAAATATTACAACACAAAACAACTATTTTCAAAAAGTTTACTTGAAATAATCCTGTGGTTTTTTTTTTGCCTTAATTTTAAAACTCTTTTGGGCCGCCCAATCTCAGATTATTCTGGGTCAAAAGTTCACCAGCTGATGTGTCATCCCGTCTCTTGAAATAAATTGGTAGCTTCTCTAGCATTCCGATTGCTTCAGTGTGACTTGTGCCCTTTGTTTCCTCACACACACTTCATCACTGGAGTTGTCATCTTCATTAGCTTGCAACGATAATGAGCAGGTTTGCATGATGTCTTCCTCGGTGAAGTTCTGATGCCCTAAATCAGGGGCAGCCAACAAGTCAATCAATGAATTTTAAATATACAGGGTGTCTCAAAAATACACGGCATAACTTTACGAATGAGTTCCTCATATGTAGACAATAAAAATATTTTAAGTCAACATAGTTCCGGAAATGCTTGGTTCCCGAGTTATTAGTCGGAATGTCTTATCTCCTGCAGGTGATTTCCTTCATCACAAGGTACTTGACAGAATCTGGTGGTTTTCCATTCCAACCATGTACTCAAATCAGGAGCAAGCATATATGCACTTTATGTGCAGTTTGGCAGACTGCAGTGCTCTGGAGACTTGTCGTTTGTATCACAAAAGGTTCCCAGAACGAAGATGTCCAGACAGGAAAACATTTGAAGGTATCCATCGCTGCCTTTGTGAACATGGGACCTTTACACTTCGTGCTGCCGACAGAGGATGACCAAGGTCTACGACTCCTGAAGTAGAGGAGGAGATTTTGGATGTTGTGCATGCCACTTCTGGAATCAGCACACGCAGAATAGCAATGCAACTGGCTGTTCAACATTCGACTATTTGGAATGTTGCAAGAACACCTACTGTATCCTTACCATCTGCAACAGGTACAGGCCTTGTCACCAGCAGATTATCCTGCACGAGTAATGTTCTGCCAGTGGTTCTTGCAGCAGTGTGGTACAACTCCTCACTTTCCTGCCTTAGTGATATCCACAGATGAAGGACAGTTCACACGAGACTGAATCGAAAACTTTCACAATCAGCATGTATGGGCTGAGGAAAACTACATGCAATTCTTCCATCACATCACCAACAGCGGTTCAGCCTCAACATCTGGGCGGGTGTTTTTGGTGATAAGTTATTTGGGTTCCATGTACTTCCAAACTCACAGGGCAGGCGTACAGAAACTTTCTGGAAAACAACATGCCTGATTTCTTGGACGACACGCCACTGATCATTCTCCAACAAGCACACTTCGTGCACAATGGCACTCCCGCACATTTCAGCCACCTAGCCTGCAATTACCTGAATCGAAGGTTTCCTGGTCAGTGGATAGGTAGAGGTGGTCCAACTGCCTGGCCTCCATGCTCACTGATTTAAACCCACTAGATTTCTTCTTGTGTGGCCATTTAAAGTCATTGGTGTATTCGACTCCAGTAGCTGATGTGGAAACTCTCCGCAATCGAATTGTGGCAGTTTGTGAGACAATACGAAACATGCTAGGAATTTTGCATCGTCTTAGCAAGCCCATGGGACATTGGTGTGAGACCTGTATTCAGGCAGAAGGTGGACATTTTGAACAATTAATATAAGGTGATGTGAACAGTTAAGTGTCATAGACAGACCTTCAAAACTCGGAAACCAAGCATTTCCGGAACTATGTTGATATAAAATATTTTTATTGTCTACATACGAGGAACTCATTCCTGAAGTTATGCCGTGTATTTTTGAGACACCCTGTATATAAAAAACAGATTAGTCAAAAACTAAGTATTATTATTATGCGTCCCACTGCATGCGCTTATTACAAATCCATTGAACCACGTGACTACTCTTGCCTCCACTGAGTTTATCTAGTGAAAACTCACACAGTTACGTTGTGGAGAGCATAGTGTATGTGCCATTCTTATTTAGCTTACTTAACTGGACATGCTTATACGTTAATTTAATACCCTTCGATTTAAAATGAATACTACGAAAAAGAGTAAAACGTATCATTTTCATCATGAGTGGGAACTAGAATACATTTTTGTAACGATAAGAGAAAGGTGTTGTTTTATTTGCAGTGCTTCTGTGGCTATACCCAAAAAAAGAAATTTAAAAAGGCACTTCAACGCACCCGATGGTAAATACCAATTGGATTTTCCACCTAATAGTGACCTTAGAAAAAATAAATTAAAAGAACTTAAATCCAGATTATTCGCAACAGAATTTCTTCATGACACCCAACTTACAATCTACAGCAGTAACTGTAGCATCATTTAAAGTGAGTCATCTTGCAAAAAAATGCAAAACCATTTTTTGATGGGCATTTCATCAAAGGTGCATTTTTAGAAATAACAGATTCTCTTTTTGAAAATTTTAAAAACAAAAATTAAATTAAAAGTGCCCTTCAAGGTCTGCAATTATCTCGAAATACTGTGCTTATGCATCAAAATAATGAGTGAAAATGTGAGTGAACAATTGCGTGCTCATATTGCTAATTGTGTGTCCTTTTCTTTACAGCTGGATGAATCTACAGATGTCAGTGATACAGCTCAGTTGCTCGTTTTTATCCGTATGGTTTTCGACGATTCTGCCACTGGAGAAGAACTGCTGGTTATGGTTTCATTAAAAGATTGAACTAGAGGTCTCGATAAATTTAACGCATTGAAAAAATTAAATGACCACTATTTAAGCTCGTATCTGTAACAGATATAGCTAAAGCAGTGACGTGGCATCTTAACGGATTCATCGCATTGTGCCAAAAAGGATGACGAATTCCCAGATTTTGAGTTACCACTGTATCATCCACTAACAAGTGTTAGCCAGAAAAGGATTAAATACTCAGTGTTATGGACATAGCTTTCAAAATGATGAATTTCATCAGAGGATAATCTCTTGAAAGGATACTTCAAAATGAACCAGATACACATGTGAGGTGGCTGAGTCGGAGTAAGTTTCTGCAGAGATTTCGAAATTTGGTGAATGAAATTAAAAAATTTTTTGATCAATGGGAAGATGATTATCAGTAGCTACAAGATAATGAGTGGTTGTGTGATCTGGCTTTTTTGGCAGATTTTACCAGTGAATTAAGTTATCTGAATTTGGAATTACAAGGAAAAAATAAAAATGTGGGTGACATGATTAGTAGTATTTCTGCATATAAATATCAGTTTTTGGCAATGGCTAAGAATCTCAAAGGAAAAAAAATCCAATCATTTTGCAAAAAATCTGATCATTTTGCAAATATGCAAAATGATCAGATTTTTTATGCAGGATCATGTGCAAAAATATCCTGTTTTTGAATTTAATAGTGAGAAATATGTTTCTGAAATTGGAAGGCTGTGAATGATTTTGAAACCAGATTCAGTGATTTTAGAACAATTGAAGACATAGTTCGATATATTTTTTATCCATTTAATGTCGACTTAGATACAAAACCAGTTGCAGGGGGGAAAAAAAGTTGCTGAGATTTTTCACATGGAGAAAATATCTTGAAAATGAAATTATTACATTGCGAAACGATATCTTTCTAAAAGCCAGATCATTAGAAAAAGATTTTTGTAAATATGTTTTCCAAGAAAAGTACCCAAGTATAAAAAATAAATGCAGTGAACTTTTAAATTGCTGTTTTGGTTCTACATATCTATGTGAATCGGTCTTTTTGCGTTTGAAACAAACAAAGAAGAAGAATCGCTATGCTCTTACAGACTTGTATATAGAAAATTCTTTATGATTGGCCTTTTCACAGTATATACCCAATTTTGAAAGCTTAGCATATGACATGAAGACACAAATTTCACATGAATTAAAAATTTAAATACTGTAGACTCTCAATTTTCCGGGATAGATGGTAAAAAAGTATTCCAGGATAATCGATTTCCCGGTTAATCCAAAAATGTAGTATTGTCCCCAACATACATAAGAGATATGCACCAGGACTTCTTAGGTAATTCGATTTCACGTAACTCGGGAATGACTAATAAAACATTGCAACTACAGTCGAACTTCCCTGTAACGAATTGGATAAATCCAGCGAAAAAAATTCGTTATAGAGAAATTTCGTTATACAGAGAATATCTTTTTTATTAGAAATTGTTATCTAATTAGAAAATGAAAACGAATCTACATTTATTTTTAATAAATGTTAAAACCTTAATCGAACATTAATAATTTCTTCGCGAGTTGGCTTTTCTATGGGTTGTTCTGGTGCGTCATCGTTAATTTCTTCGTGTCATGGTCGCGTCTAACACTGTTCAGCAGTATTTTTCTTCATTTGGATGTTCTGCTGTGATCTACATAAACATAACTGTCCACTGTTATTTCATTTTCGATATTTCCGGATGATTCTAATAATGTCCAAAAGTTTTTCAGTTGTGAAAGGGGCAGTTCATCTTATTCGTCCAGTCGTTGTTCGACTTCTGTATTCAATGCAAATCCTGCTTTCGAAAAACGATTTTGAATAGTATGTTCAGTGACATTGTTTGTCCAAACTTTTGCCAGTTCAGAGATGCAATCTCTAAGGTTAATTGCAATCTCCAAGTTTCTATTTTCTGATAACGCATTGACAATCTTCATTATTATTTTCTTTCGATAATGAAATTAAAAAATTTTAATAATGCTTTGGTCCATTGGCTGGTGTTTTGACGTTACGTTTCGTGGTAAAAACAACTTCGCACTTTCAAGTTTGGCAGGATGTGCTGGACAGTTATCAGTTACCAACACAATTTTCCTTTTTTATTTTGTTATACGCTTGTCTAGTTTTAATATCCATTCTTCAAAAATATCACTTGTCATCCATGCTTTTTTTATTAAAAAGCATGATTTATTAAAAGGTGTAGTCAACTTCCAAAGATTTTGTGCCTCTAAAACATCTTGGGTTTTTGATATTCCGATGACTAAAAGTCTTAATTTTTCACTTCCTGTCATATTTGCTCCAACTAGCACAGTGATTCTTTCTTTGCTTTGCTTTCCGCCAAAACATTTATCATCCTTAAAGGCAAGTGTTCTGTTCGGTAAACATTTAAAGAATAAACCCGTTTCGTCAGCATTAAAAACATCCTTACGCTCATATTCTTCCAAAATCTTCTTTCAGGTATTGTTCCTCCAACTGTTGCAATCTTCTTCGCTTACGTTAACACTTTCTCCACAAATAACCTTTTCCACAATTCTGTGGCGCTTCTTAAATATATCTAGCTACCCAGTGCTCGCATTAAATTCTGTATGTCCAAGGGACTGTGCAAATTGCAGGGCTTGTTTAATTATTAGGCCCGATATTGGGATATTCTTTTCATATATCATTTGCACCCATTTTAGAACAACTTAGCATTAGCATTAGTAGAGGCATATGATGCAAGAAAGCAAGCTTATTCAGCATCAGCCAAAAAAAAAAAAAAAAAAACACAATCACTACTCTCATTTCACCCCTCCGTTCGTTCGAAATACCTGTCCAGCTGAGCTTTAAATTTGTTTAGGCTATCAACTTCAACAACAAGTGATGGAAGTCTATTCCACAAACCAACTGCCCGGTGGCTAAAGGCAAATTTCCGCACATCTATCCGACATCCGTCCTTCCTCAATTTGAATTTATGCCCTCTCAGGTGATTATTCTGAGGAAGAGGAAGAATCCCATTGACATTGAGCATGCTCAAGCCATTCAAAGCCTTATACACCTCTATCAGATCACCTTGCCGATGCCTAATCTCCAGACTCTGTAATTTGCAAAACTTAAGCCTTTCTTCGTAAGAGCAACCCTTTGTTCAATTCACTAATCTTGTTGCCCTTCTCTGTGCTCGTTCCAGCAGCTCTACATCCTTCTTGAAATGAGGCCTCCAGACCTGTATACAGTACTCAAGGTGTGGCCTGACCAATGCCTTATACAAGGGAATAATCACATCCCTAAAACTTTATCAACGTCTTCATATATACACAACTTAATTCGCTTCTTGTGCACTTCCTTCAATTGCATTTAAAATTGATTCTCGATTTTTTTTAAATCGTAGATAAACTGCTTGCAGATATACCACAACATCTTTTTTCTTAAAACCTTGGTCAATATCATAACAATCTTTGCTTTATCGTTAATATTTAAACACTTTCTCTTTTACATTGTTTTTGCAATTGTAAAAATTACTGGACTGCAGCTCTTGCCGATACATACAACGCAAACTTCGCTGCGCTGGCCATATAGTGAATTGTTAGTACAGGTACCGCCTACTCATTGACGTTCACTTGTCAATTCAACAGTATCACTCCCTTTGAAGAAATATACGACTTTGTGAATTTCTTTTATTCTGCTTTCATTCATATATACACGAAAGAAAATTTATGATTAACGTATGCTGTATTTCAAGAAAAAAAATACAAGAACATATAGCCTATGTGATCGATGACGAACGAAATTAAAAAAAAAAAAAAATCATGAAAACCATCTACTGGGAGTCCGGTTAGACAAGAACAGACATACCATATAATGATTGACGTGAAGGTCACGTGGTACAATTGAGGCGAGGAGTGAATGTCACTCATTAGGCGTTACTAAAAACAGACTGTGGTAGCATTCTATGTGTTGCCGCCGCAGCATTCTAAAGGTTTACCACAGCGAATTTCTTTTCCCCTGAGCCAACATCAATTTACAATCTACCCTATTTATTGTAACGTTTACGACCACTTTTAAGAAAACCCATTTGGTTTAATAACTGTAACAAAAATGAAACAAAGACCCTCCTACGGGCGTCAATGGCCACAAGTGTTCACTGAAAGGATGATTATTTAATTCCAAATGCTAATGCGCAATTTCGGAAGGAAGGAGGCAGTATATTTGAGCGTCTGTTTAGCAGTAAATGCTTGAAAATCTTCAAAAATGCTTTTACTAATTTTTTAAAAATTCGTTATAGAGAGACTAATACTTCGTTATATGGGGTTAATTTTATATGTAATTTCGTTTCAATGTGCAATGTTTTGCGAAAAACTTCGTAATATAGAGAAATTCGTTAAATAGAAGTTCGTAATAGAGAAGTTCCACTGTATATCCCCGATCTGCCAATATTACAAAAACCGCATGATATCCTCAGAAGAATGAAGAAAAATAATTATATATTTTAATTAGTTCTATTAAAAACTTTATCTGGGCACGCGGTGAAGTAGCCGGAGGGGCAAATAAGAAAAGTAAACATAAAAGGAAGAAAAAATGCATGTTATTGAATTGTAAAAATAAATATGTATTTCCGTAGCCTTGGTTATTATTATAGTTGACCTTCATTGCTGCCGACTGCTTCTCGTACTGTCTTTTTCCTTTATTCATACATCTTTATTATTTTAATTTTCTGATTCAGATCGATCACTTTTCTTTTCTTGATAGACCTACTAGTACCACTGTTACTTATTCTCTTAGTCACAACCATGATAATGGTCAAAATGGAAATTTTCTGCAAAGAACTTCACAGGGTTAAGGTGAAAACTCACTGTTATCACTCCACACGAGCTCACATTTTACTAAAACACTTTTCTATTAGTACAATTAATTATAAATGGGTAGTAAACTCAATCTTATTGCATTTGCAGTAATACCGATAGCCGGAATTCTGTGTGTTTTTTTACATTATTATAATGAAATGTGTCCTCTTCACTGAAATCTTGTCATATAAAAAAAATACAAATAACGTAACGTAAGTCGGGGACTTACTGTATCAAAAAACATTCGTTTAGATAAAAAAAAAACTTGCCATGCACTACCGCGTGTCCAATACAATGCTTCCCTTTAATTTTTACAATGTCATGTATGGTTTGGTCACCAACATTATAATGGTTAGAGATTTAACGGATGCACCATTTTCAAGTATTTGTTTAATTGAAAACACAACTCTTGCGTTTGCCTCTCGTTTTTGAGATTTCTAAACAAAAGAAGAAGAAAAAAATTCTGACATCCCTTTTGCGGTTCGAAGGAACACAACAATCGACACGTGAAACAAACTAAACATTTGGGTTTTTTTTTTTTTTCTTCTTCGAGCAGCGAGAATTGCAAGATAATAGGTACACTAATCTCCCAGTGACGACTTATAATGCTGCTTCTTGTTGTTTATTTACTTTTAATGACTTGCAAAACATCTGTTTATGCCTATTCTACTTATTACTTGAATTTTATGGTTTCTGGTTGTTGTTGGTTTTTTTTTTTTTTCGAGAGTTTGCTGTACTTATGAATTCAGAATTGTATTTAATTTTAAAATTTATAAACAACATTTTTCAATATGTGTTGATTAACTTCTTTAACCATGTGCAATGAAATTCTTGAGATGGTAGATCGCAGCACATTTTGAAGAAAAAAAGTAGATCGCATCACAAATTAAGATCATTATTACACATTATCAATGGGGCAATGTCTTCATTTGTTACGGCTGAACAACCCCCTAAATGTTGAAATAACTGAATAAAATCATTATCATCCTTGTCATCATCAGGATCCGAAGAAATATCCATTTGCTCTCAGATTTTTCCTTTGGGACATCAGGCCAAAGTTGTTTTTTTTTTTTTTTTTTTTTTTCCCCCAGCATTTGATAAGGATAGTCTTGTCAGTTTCGTCCCAAGCTGCAGAAGAAAAATAAATGACTGTCTTTGTGTTCATTTTTAAGAAGGTCCATTTTCCTTTAGGCACCCCTTGTTGTTCTAAGATTTTTATTTTTTTTAATGAAAGACCCAAACACGAGAGGTATATGAATCTATAGTACTTAGTATCATGCTTGGTGTGAAGGTTGAGAAGACAAGAGGAGATATTTGTTGACATTAGACTTGAACTTCTGTAGACTGTAATTTTCAAGAAAGACATATGAAAGAAGATTAACAGAAAACGGCAGTTGAATGAATAAACGAGGAAGATGAAAAGTTGATTCTGTGGGTTTGAAGTTGGACAGTAAATGGCTAAGTTGTCTTTGCCCCACTGGAGAATTACCTGCAGATCGATATTTAAGGAATTGGTAGTAGATATTATAGAAGTTGAAGCTGATTGAGAAGGGCAAGGTTTCTCAAAATGGAAAGTGGAATGCAATGTGCTGTCATCAGCAAAACTATGGATAGGATTTCCAGTCAATGGAAGAAAGTCATTAATATGCAAGAGGAAAAGAATGGGGAAAAGAATTGAACCTTGTGGGAACACCAGCATTAGTGGAGAAGTTAAAAGACAGAGAGCCATCTACCATCACCCTCAGTGAGCAATCAGAGAGAAAACTGGATAACCAATTACAAAAAACAGTTGGAAAACCATAAGATGGAAGCTTGTTTAGAAGACTTTTATAGCAAACACAATCAAAAGCCTTTGAGATGTCAAGAGCAACTGTTTGTGTTGCACTAAACTTTTCCATTGAATTTGTCCATAAATGGGTAACATAAGCCAGAATATCACCAGTGGATCGACACTGACGAAATACATACTGGCGATCGTTCATCAGACGGAAGGTTTCTAGGTAGTTTAAGAGTTGGTGGTTATTTGGTTTCTCCATTACTTTAGAAAGAGTAGAAGTAATTGTAATGGGACAATAATTTGATGGGAGGGATTTGTCACCCTTTTTAGGAAATGGCTGGATATGAGCAAATTTCCAAGCAGAAGGAAAAACACCTTTGGAATAAGAAAGTGAAAAAAAGAAGGAAAACAACAGGACTAAGTTCGGGAGCACAGGTTTTCAGAACAAGTTGAGAAATACCAGCAGTTATTTCTCCACTTTGATGTCAAAATCCTGACATCCTTTTGACGGAAAACCACAGGAGGCATTGGATGGAGCGTGTGGGAATGGTGTGAGGTGTTTTACCAAGATCATTGATACATGAATTGGAAGAAAAATGGGATGCTAGAAAGTCACCTTTATCCTTGGCTGAAGTGACAACAGAACCATCTGGTTTTGACAGAGATGGGCAAAAGTTGCGTTCTTTTCTCTTGCCAATAGCTTTGGCAAGGCAAGAGACAAGAATGGTCGGCTACCATTAGGGCAAGAAGAAAGTTTTCTACTCCTAGCGGCACCTCTGTAGTCAGGTGGGAAGGAGCAGTAGTGCGTAGCACACGCTTCTTGATAAGACCGGGGTTCGAGACCGTCACCACCAATTACAAAGGATGTGGAAAGGTCAGGGAATGACCACCACATATCCCGGAGAAATATGGCCTTAGTTGCTAATGCTCCTAAAAACCAAATAACTAACTACTCCTAGCCTGTTCAAAATCTAGTTTGGACTGATTAATAACTGCTTTACAATTGTTGTGAGCTTTGGTGTAGGCAGATATTGAAACTGAAGAATTGGAAACAAGTCAATTAATGGCGGCACTTGTTAAAGAAGCATTACAGGATCATCCAGACAAGACTTCAGTTATAGCGCGGATAAAGCATGGGTTAGTTAAGGGGAAGTCTTGTCTGACCAATTTGATTGGATACTATGATGTAGTCACAAAGAAACTGGATGCAAAGAATAATTTTGATATCATATATTTTGATTTTTAGAAAGGCTTTTGATACTGTTGCACATGGAAGACTGCTGCACAAATTAGGGCAGTGTGGCATTGGAAGCAAATTGCTGTGTGGATAAAGGGATGGTTGAGAGAGAGAAGACAGAGTGGTAATAAGTGGACACTGCTCTTCGTAGAGTAATGTTATTAGTGGAGTCCCCCAGGGTTCAATGTTAGGTCCTTTGTTGTTTTCTGTATTCATTAACGATATTGATGATGGTATGTCAGGCTTAATGTCCAAGTTTGCAGGTGATACAAAAGTCGGCAGGGTTGTTAATGACAGTACTCTGCTGCAACAGGATCTATAAAAGTTGAGCAGATGGGCTGAGAGGTGGCAACTGAAGTTTAACATTGACAAATGTAAAGTACTGCACATGGGAAGCAGTAACCCAAGAGTAACGTGTCAACTGTGTGGTACTACACTGACAGTAGTAGAGAGTGAAAAGGACCTGGGGGTAATTGTGCAGGCAGATATGAGGTTTTCTGAGCAGTGCAGACGATCTGCAGGAGTAGCTCATGGTGTCTTGTCAATGATATGCAGGAATTTTTCTAGCAGGGATAAGGAGGTGATTATCCCCTTGTATAAGGCAATGGTCAGGCCACACCTTGAGTGCTGTATACAGGTCTGGATGCCTCATTTTAAGAAGGATATATAGAGCTGTTGGAACAAGATTAGTGAACGGAACAAAGGGTTGCTCTTATGAAGAAAGGCTTAAGTTTTGCAAATTACATTGTGTGGAGACTAGGCACCTGCTAGGTGATCTGATTGAGATGTATAAAGCCTTAAATGGTTTGAGCATGCTCAGTGCTGAGGGGATTCTTCCTCTTGCTCAGAATAATCACCTGAGAGGGCATAAATTCAAATTGATTAAAGACAGTTGTAGGATAGATGTGCGGAAGTTTGCCTTTAGCCAGCGGATGGTTGATTGCTGGGCTGCAACAAACTTCCATCTGTCGTAGAAGTGTGATAGCTTAAACAAATTCACAACAGAACTAGACAAACATTTGGAGTGAGTGGATGGGTGAAGTGTGTGTGTGTGTGTGTGTGTGTGTGTGTGTGTGTGTGTGTGTGTGTGTGTGTGTGGCTAATCCTATATATTAGCTTGCTTTCTTGCCTCCTGAACGGCCTTACCACATTTATTGGAAAACCAAGGTTTAGATAAAGGACGAGATCTTAAAGTGAGTGGGGGATAAAGGATTCCATTCCTGCAAGAATAATTTCACTGACACAATCTGAGCAAACGTTGACATCAGAAGTTTTGAAACAGTAATCCGACCAAGGAAAAGAAGTCTCGCAAGTCATCCCATTTTGCATTCTTGTAATGCCAAACAATGAGGTTGGGAATAGCCAAGAGATAAATCTTCCATTCAAGAAGAGACAATCACCAAGTTGTGATCTGAAGTGCCTAAAGGACCACTCACTTCAACTGTTTACTTACAAGGTTTTTTTTTTTTTTTTTTTTTTTTGAGAAAATGATCAAGCATGTTGGCTGTATGGATAGGATTGTCCGGTATTCTTGTAGGTAAATGAACAATCTGTGCAAGGTCATTAGTAATTGCAAAAGCCTCAGCATCTCGACCAGCTGGAGTTGTGAACATTAAAATCGCCATGGAAAATTACCTCACTGTTAGGAAAGTTGGACTGGAGAAAGTCAAGTTACAAAGAGAGGAAGTTGAAGAGCTCCAAGTGATTAGTGGAGTTGGGAGAATGGTAGAGACAACAGATGAATTTGATACAATGAAGTAGAGAGATTTTAAGCCAGAGAAGATCGAAAAAAGGAGATTCCAAATTACCAAGTCTCTGACAGGGAATATCGGAATGGACATATGCACAAATACCATCTTTGAGGCGAAAGGAATCATACAGCGAATAATTTGGGCAACTGAGATGAGCAGTAGTTGAATCAACCGATAACTGAGATTCTGTCAGGAAAAGTACATGGGGTTTGGCAGACTGCAAGTGGATATGGACATCATTGAGATTAGAATTGAGACCACGTATATTTGTGAAATGAACTAGGAAGTGTTTGGGAGGTTTGATCTTTTCGCAGATAAGCTTACTCTATTAGTTTGACAATTCATGATGTATTCAATAGTAGAAAAAGTGGGTGGGGGACATGCTGTATGAAGTAATGAAATTTTTGGATATGACGTACGTGGTAAGAATATACCCAGATCCTTGATATAACTTGGCCTCGACAATGCCCCCACATGTACACTATTCGGATTCCCTCCGGTCACTATCTGGCAGAGTAGAGGTAGCAAGATTATACACTAGCTGATCCGGGAGCCTCCTAAAGAGTTACCAATAGGTTCGGTCCGGTGTACTAACTAGCTGCCGGCCTGTGCACACTGTTTTAGAGCTGTACCCTCGAAATGTAAGGAAGATTGGATCTCACTATGATGTTCATCATAACTTCAAAAGTCATCGGTTGTACTGCATGATGGAAAAGATCGGGAAGGGTTCACCAGAACTCAGCTCTGGAGATTAAATGTGGGTTCCACCACTTCAAGCCTCCAATAAGCAAAGTGGTGGTATTGCACCAGTTGATGAGAGTCATCTACCAACTAGTATTGCCTGGTAACACAGAGGGGCTAAATTCCACCATGTGGTGTGGGTGCCACACTTCGACCCTGCTTATGTTGGTTCAGACCTGTGTGATCGTGCATGGGGGTTATACCCAGGATTACTAACAGCCCCGCCATCGTGAAGGTGCAAGCAGAGGATTTGGCTGTCAAGGACCGTCCGACCCCTCGCAGAAATTGGGTCCACTTTAGTTGAGTGTCACCCAAATATCAGTGCCATCAGCGTTTTAGACTCCCGGGTAGCAAGTACAGCTTGTCTGGCATATCTGTGAGAATGTCTGTGACAACCCCAAGGATCAACTTCTTTTTGTACTGTCGCTTCACGGCTTCTATAACTCCTTGATTCATAAGCTGTACTAGTGCAGTAACGTTGGGTGTCAAAATTTTAAATAACATGTTTCCAGATCTCAGTTGTTCTTCTGGGTGGATTGGAGTGTTATCGATGAATAAAGCTGTCTTTTATTCCAGTTCTTGATCCCTGAGCTCATCCAATCTGTTTTTTGTGATGTGTACTGAGCTGGGAGGCCATTTAAGTTCTCATTTTTAAGAGTGCCGGGCTTAGCAGATTTTCGTGTGATTAACAGTGGTAACTTTAATTCCCAGATGCATTACTGCACAAAAGCAATGTCAGTCTTTCCTTACTCGATTCACTATGATTCAAATTTTGAGGCAATTGTTTTTTGGGTAACATTTTTAAAAATAAACCAGCCTTGTCAGCAGTAAAAACACAATCACCAGAAAGACTTTCACCTGTAATTCTGAGCTGTTGGATTCCATGACACTCCTTCCACCTTAATAACACCCCAAATTCGCAGTAAAAGATTGGTCACCTCCTAACTTTTTGTTGACTAAGAGCTGTTTATTGAAGGATGGAGCCTGAAAGAGGGACCCCTTGCTCTCGTTCTTCATGAAACCAAATGTATAAGGCTTCTTCCAAATTTTTTTTGCCTGCTTAATGGTAGCTCTATTCCCTAAGCTGTCTTTGGCCATCATTTTTGCACAAAAGTTTTCGATTGCTTTCCTATTTTATTTATTTATTATTATTATTTTTTTTTTCCCAGTCAGAAACAGTTTGTTTTGCCACCCCTATATTGAGAGCGATCTTTTTTTAAACTTTTCCCCCTTATCAATGCAAAAAAAAGTGTCCAGTTTTTGTGCCTTCGACACTGTAACAACTCTTTCTTTTTGTTGCCATCTTCTGTTAAACACAAAAAACAAAGCAATACAGCAGATAAAGAACAGGGGTAAGGTGCACGTGTAGACAATGCTGGCGGCAGCTTTCATCTGAATACAATAGCTGAGCAGCTGATTTGTGAGCTATTTCCAAGAATGCATGATTCATCCTATCACTAATCACATGCTACAACACACCATCACATTCGCTCTTATCCAGTGCGGCATGCAGTTACCGCTTAGTATATATCCATTAGTTCTAGTCCCTTTATTCCTGCTCTTCTTGTTTACAATGACGTCGTTAATATAAACTTAGCTAGGCGAGCTCACGCTTGTAAATATATTGTACAATTTTCAGAAACCACTCGTAGGTCAGTTATTTTTATAATTCCTTCCATATATTTTGTTTTTTCGATAGAATTTTTCCTCTGGCAGAAAATCCAGTCTGGATTAAGAGTTCTGCTGTATTGTTCAGGAAACTGAAAAGCTCTGATAACTGGGTTGTCTTTCTCAAGTTTGGCAGATAAATTTAAACCTGTATTACATACCAGAAGATTATTATTTATTTTTTTCTCCCAGACTGTTTCATTCAAAATGTTTATGAAATTAAAAGGTGGTGAAAATAATACTTTTTTCCATATTAAAAACAAAATGTATGGTTGTCCAATTACATTGTTATCAGAATGGAGCTCGTTCAAATCTGTTACCCAATATAAGGTTTGATTTGCTTTTATTTTCACTGACAATAGTCTGAAGCAAGATATTTATCTTGGAATTAACTACTGGAGATTATGAAATTTTTTCATGAGACGGTAACTGTTTTGAATGTGGCTTAAAATTGTATACTTTAGGTAAAGGTATTGGTTTGGAAGCAATACCCAAATGGAATTTGAATACAATGGAGGTACTATTGGAATTTTCTTTTTTGCATTTTTTTTAAGTGCAAATCTTAGCTTATTAAAACACACACACACACACTAGTTAATCACAGCGTCTAAAATATACTGCAGTTTAAAGTGTTTATACATTATTTGTAAGGCATCGTGTAGGATTTTTTTTTAAATTTAATTTAGCTTTATTAAGAGTATGCCATCATATAAATACTTATTCATTGATGTCAAAAAAAAAAAATATATATATATATTCTTGTATTCCAGCAATATCTTACTTATTGCTTTTCTTTAATGAAGGTGGCCTTGGTATTGCTGGGACTGTAAAATTACTTTGGTGATTCTGCAACATTTTTTTTTTTTTTTTTTATAAATTAAGTAAATTCTGTGCTCATAATTTACACACTTTCCATTTAATTTAAATTACTTGGTCCCTCAGAATTTTATTTGTGAGGATGCACGTTGCATAGCTCACTGAAACAGAGGGCAAAAAAAAAAATGGTAAGCAATCCTAGGAGGTTAAGTGATGCTTACTTCCTTTGCTAACTTTCCAACAAATAAGATTTATTTAGCAGAGATATTACTTTTCTCCTTAAAGTTAAAAAAAGAGAGGAATTGGCTAGCACAGTAACACTGTTTTTCTGTGTGCTGTATTTATATACAGGTAGTTCTCGACTTTATGAGTTAATTTGTTCCTAGCACGTGCCTTGTAAAGCAGGAATTCATTTCCCATAGACGTAATGTTAAAAACAGGGGTTGCATTCTGAAAAATAAAATTTGACCATAGTAAAACAATAGTTCAACAAAACAATAGTTAATGCTTAAACAATGATTTATTTATCCAAAGAAATGAAAACATAGCTTAAAATCAAGCAAATTATAATAATAAAGAAATTATTTTTGTCATACAAATGTTAAAGAAAATTTATTCTTCATCATCATTGACTGGTGGTGATGAAGCATAATGAGATCATGTTTGCTTATGATCTCATATTTTGTTTCCAATGTTATTCCTCTTTGCTGTTTCTTTTTATTAATATCACTCCCTGTAGTATTACATTCTTTTGGCGTACTGTACAGGTATTAATAAGAAGGATAAATATGAGATAAAATGAGACAGCAAAAATGAAGAGCAACTCTGATCTAATAACACAGCCACTCTTTGTAGTGCCAGTGTGTTAACTGCTTTGTTATGTGAGTCAGTGAGATGCTCTCATCTGCCAGAATAAGCAAGCAAACAAACGTATGTGTAGCTATACAGTATTAAGTAGTACTGTATAGCTTATGCAGTACTACTTGTACTGCATAGCTATACAGTACAAGTAGTACAACTATGTAGTACTCACAAATATGGCTTGAAATGCCGTATTTGTGAGTGTTTAGCATTTATTTATTGCAATTAATGTTCATATTTTCGATTTTGTTGATACTTGAAAAAAGAAAGTTGTAGAGTGGGAACTGCCTGTATTCATTTCATATTTATAGGATAATCAACTTAAGAAGGCAAATAAGCATGTTTTGTCATGGCTTTGAACACCTTCAGTCAAATCTTGTTTTTTAAGGGATGTTATACTACTACATTAGTCCATGCATTCATAATTTGTTTTATCACACATAAATCGTTGTACTTTCATTGTGGCTTACTTTGATGGGTCTGTGTAATGGATACTTATCAGAATACCAGATGGCATCACCTCTGTTACCTAACATTCTGTCCAGTGCAGCAGTGGATTTTTCATGCACTGAAGTCATGTGAATCTGACAAGCTTTCTTTTAGATTTTTGAAATTATAAAAATACCCTTTTGTTACCCTAAATATATTTACTTGGTTAGTGCAGTGCAGTCTTGCTAAGAGCGCTCTCTTCCCCTTTGTTTTCTTGACTGAGTTGAATTGCCTTTATACAGTAATCTGAAAGATGGAATTGGGTCTCATGACTCAGCTCATGTTTTATGCAGAAATACTGCAGCTGCTAGTCATGCAGAATCCAGAATATAAGGGAGTTCTGACCTAACAAATAGCATTTCCTTTTGCCCTCTACTAATAGCAGATACTGCATCTGGTAAACCTCACGAGGCAGTGTAAATGTAAATTATTAAGATGATGTTAAAATATATAAGAACAACAAGTTTCAATTTGTTTTACAGTTTTAAATAATTAAACTGAATGGAGAGACTTACCTCGGTATTTTTTTATGAAGCTCTTGTTTCATAAAAAAAATACTGAGGAGCCTCTTCAAAAATTATATTACTAAAGTTAAAATTTTATAAGTTACCTTTATTATTTATTTATTATTAGTTTTTTTTCCCCCAACACTTGAATGAAAGCGGAGATTGGGGTCTTCAATTTTTGATGTTGGATATTTCGGATCGTCCACTTCTTTCAAGTGCTGAAAAAATTCATTTAAATAGCATAAAAATTTTTAACTTTAGTAATATAGTGAGAATTGGAATACAAGAGTATCATAAGAAAATATGAAGGTAAGCCTCTTCATTCAATTAAATTAAGATAGTGTAGGCTTGGCAGTAGTGTGACAGTCTGGAGAATGTTTTTAAAAACAACACTTTTAGTTATGTTGATACATTGTCACAATCTAATGGCTATGGATTTTGTGTATATTGATTTTGAACTGCATTCTGTGAGGCAGATAAAAATTAGATGTATGGTTTTGCTTATTCTTTTGTTTTTATATAGGGTAAAGGAAAGAAAGAGCACATAGATCGAAGGGTGGAACAGCTTAAAGATGACATTGAACTTACAAAATCAAGCTATGAAAAAGAGAAATTTCAAGAACGGCTTGCAAGGTTAGCTAATGGAGTTGCTGTCTTAAAGGTATTGGCAATAATTGCTTAATTAATTTATTCCCCCCCCCCCCTTTATATGTGCTTTATAACATTTGGAAATTCCAGCATATCTTGTTATTCATTGCCTCATTATTCACACTGTACTTGTTCTGACATTCTGCAAAGTCAGAACAAGTTAACAGTGTCATTTCTGCCTCTTTGTTCGCTGGACTGCAGAATTTAAGACCAACCAAGCTGCATTACATAGCAACTGAACCCATGGGAACCCAGTGTGTATAAACACCTGTCATGCAGTCATGGAAAATACTGTGCATGTTACCTACTGATATTCTTAACACCTCTGCCAGTTGCTGTACTGTTATACAATGATCTTTTCTCACAATTACAGAAGAGTATTTATGGTTTCTGTGGCTACAGCAGTGGTTGGAGCTCCAGGATTGGCAATTTTTTTTTTTTTAATCACATCTGTCTTCAAACGTTCTAAACCACCTGTGAGCTGTGCTTTATGGAAGTGCAGATAGCGATAAGCCTCTTTTAACATTTCACTTGCTTCAGCTGATGTTTTCTTGCGATGAAACAAAATTTGAGAGCAGCATGCTGTGTTCCTTGGGTGTCATGTCCATTGTTATGTATGTGAAAATGAACAAACATAAAACTCAAATGACTGCAAGACACTGTGCGCAAGTCAACTGCACAGTTGTTTTGTGATGCAGCTTGGTTTAGTCTTAAATTCAGCATCTCAGCTACAAATAACAAGCGGTACAGCTGTTCACGAAAAATTATGATCATTCTTTATTGAACAGCCCTTGTACAATGTGAACACATCAACCAATTTAAGTATCAAAATTTAAAAAAAAATAAATAATAATAATACAAAAACATAAACATACAGACCTATTTAAACAGATGTTTTCAGTTTTAAATCCTTAGCAGTTAAATTTTCAGTATGTTTTCTTGTAACCTATAGAATAATTTATAGTTTTCACTTTTCCCTCGCTTAAGTTCTAATGCTCTCTGTAATGCATCAAAAGTTTTCTTAATTTCTCTGGTCATTGGCATAATTTTAGACCTCTATTTTTGTTAAAAGAATTTATTTTCCTCGGTGTCTGGTTTATCTGGTATAATTCTGTCAACAAACTCCTTTACTGACAGATTGCCTGTTGTCAGAAGATTTTCATCAATTTTTACCCACTCATTGAAATTGTGTAATGTTAAATGGATTACTGGTATACTCTGTTGGCACTGCACTACTTCTGTCAGTATTTATCACAACACCTGACTGAATAAATCTGGCCTTACAAAAACAGTTTCTGGTTGCTTGTTCAGAAATTAAATACCAAGCACTAGCATTATGTGTACTGCATAAAGTTAATTCTTTTTGCTGTCTTTAGCTTGCGCATTATCACTTTCTTTGGTGTCTGCAATTTTTCATTGCATTGCACTCCTGTACAATGCTTTGAAAACCTTTAGTTCTTTGATCCAAAGGTTGCACTATAGATATTGTGTTTGCTGGAAGAAAAGTTTTACTGCCTATTCAGATGAGCTGTAGTTATCAGGGTAAGCACTCCCCCCCCCCTCAGAAACAAATATTTGAGATGTCATCCACTTTTATATGCACTCTTGTATTCTTATATTCACCTAGTTGGTTTTTGTCCCTCTGAGGACATGTGGATGCTTACTTATACTTTTCCCATTTATGAAGGTTGTTTTTTAACTTCTTTTACTTAGTTTATTTTAGGCTTATGTAGCCTGTACCATTAAATCTGTTCAAAAATAGACTTTATTTGTGAATTCCTTTCCCTTTTTGCATAGGAAATTTCTACTGATAGGTGCATTTTTTTTTTTTAATCTTGCATTTGTGAACCATTTCAGAAGCACTTCTTCCACAAGTTTATTCTTTCCACATCTTTTTTCTTTTCCTGTTCAGATTGTCATTCTCAGTCACTCTAATTTGTGAGATTTTCTGCTCTTTAAAAGTTTACACAAAAGATGCTGTGAAACAGTTTTAGTGCAGCTTCTCTCTGACTACACTTGGATAATGCATCATAAGTACTTAGAATTAGAATTCTTTTTGCTCAAACTTGAATCCCTACTTTTATGTGATATTTCTATTTGTGGAAAGCAGACAGTGGATACAGTACTGCACATGTACACTGTAATCCCTTGTGGGGAAGCTTCAAATGTTTTGACATTGTTATTAAACATCAATAACTTGTTGTACATACTTGTAAAATTTTACAATGGCGGGTTAAATTGTTACTTTCCCCAAGCTGTAGCCCAATAGCAAAACCATTTTCTTGATTGTTCGGTTGCCTTTGTTTACAGGCATTTTCCTGAAAGCTATAGACACATGGCGTGGATTAGAAGCTAAAAGGTACTGTTTTCACGTGACAAGGGAGAGGTCGTAAACATTTGGCTTTGTCAGGGTTGTAAATAATCAACAAATTTCTGACTTACACACAGTTTTGTGTGTCTGGAAGACATGTTTCTCCTAACTGAAACAAAAAAATGATAACAATAAGTGAATGGATTGAGTAAGCTCCATGCTGGTGGAAGACGGAATCATTCCTCTTGCTTGGGCTACACATGTGAAGAGGCATAAATTCAGATCGAGGAAGGATGGTTGCAGGTTGAATGTATAGGTTTTTGCCTTCAGCTGGGTGGATGGTTGATTGTTGGAACAAACTCCTGTCTGGTGGTGTTGTAAAGGTGGGTAATTTGAATAAATTCAAGGAAGAACTAGACACTCTTAGAAGCAATGTACAGGTGATATAGGGATGGTGTGTGTTTTTTTTTAAATCTGATGCTAATCTAATCTTGCTTTCTTGTGTCATTTGCCACATTAATACTAAATATTCCTTGAACCTATGTGGTTTTTTTTAATGAAAACCACATCAATTTGTAAAAGTAATTATACCAATGATTTGGTGTAACATTCATGTGCAAAGCAGTTGCCTGTTTCACAGTGTGGGTAGCACATAATTGTCCAAACTTCCAAATAATGGATCTCAGTTTCAGGTACTATCATTGACAGATCATGTTTGAAACTGCTCTCTATCATTAGCTTTCCTCCACAAAACTTCATCATTGAGAAGATACACTGTTTTTGCGGAAATCTGGAGTACAGTGATAACACTTTCTTATGTGACTGTAACTTTGACTTAAAGCTCTCCTACCATTGAATGCAAGGCTTCCTACATGATTGTCATACAGATGTTCCTGTGGCCTCCTGGACATCTTGTTTTTCTTAGGTGACATGCAAGAGGGATGAACTACCCTCTTTGTGTTTTTTCAAACATGCTCTAGGTTTGAAGCTGTCCAGACCTTTTTATGTATCCCAGTGAGAAATTGTTTGAGTCTTCCATTGTTTATATAGCATTTGCTGTAATGTATTACTGTAATGGATTTTGGAAGGTCCAGACAAGGTGCTATGTACACAGATTTTTGTGATGCATCATCCATTTACCATTCTGAGTTATCTCCAACTCGTTAGGTTCTACATACTGCTGCAGAGGCATAAGATTCATAATCTGTGTGGCTGAGCCAATGTGTGTGCATGAGGGATGTCTGAATACTTTGGTTGTATGATGTAATTAGATTTTCTACCAATGCCATCTGTGTTAAAATGCTATGAATGTAGTGAATCTTTCCTGGGTGTCAACTGAGATATCCAGAGCATAAGGGACTTCTGGAATTCCTCCTCCAGCAATGGTAAGCGACATTAAAAGGAACTTGTAAGCATAAAGGATATGTGTTGCCTGTTCCCTGTTTTTAACTGAGTGAAATTTCATAATTTGAGACTTGCCTAGTGGGTGATCTGTTGTCCCCAAATTAGATAGCATTAGCATTAGTAGAGGCATTTGATGCAAGAAAGCAAGCTTATGCAGCATCAGCCAAAAGAAAAAAAAAAAAAAAAAAACCACTTCCACTTCACCCCTCTGTTCGTTCAAAATACCTGTCCAGCTGAGCCTTAAACTTATTTAGGCTATCAACCTTCACCACAAGGGATGGAAGTCTGTTCCACCAACCAACCACCCGCTGGCTAAAGGCAAATTTCCGCACGTCTATCCTACATCTGTCTTTCCTCAATTTGAATTTATGCCCTCTCAGGTGATTTTTCTGAGCTAGAGGAAGAATCCCATCAGCATTGAGCATGCTTAAACCATTCAAGGCTTTATATATCAGGTTAGTCTTTTTTATATCAGGTTTAGTAAGTCTTTTAGTCATAAGTCTTTTTAGATATCAGGTTAGCTCTGTTTTTTGATATGAATATTAGCTGCACATTCTCTTAAACATCTGAGATGGTGCTGATTGCAGTTCAGTAATAATTCTGTTTGTAGCTAATTTCATTGAGAGTTTAATTCTTAATGAAACACATTGCATTTATGTTGTCCACCAGATTTAAAATGTTTAATTTCTATATGAAAATAATTTGATTGTGAAATACTTGTGATTTTGCCACTTACTGTTTAGTGCATATGGAAATATTTTATTATTATTATTATTAATAATAATTATTATTTTCTAGGTGGGTGGGTCCAGTGAAGTTGAAGTAAATGAAAAGAAGGATCGTGTGAATGATGCCTTAAATGCTACAAAAGCAGCTGTAGAAGAGGGTATTGTAACTGGAGGTGGCACAGCACTCCTTAGATGTCTAAACTGTTTGGATGAATTAAAACCAGAAAATGAGGATCATAAAACAGGTACTTATTCCTTGTAACTTGAAACCTATTTCCAAAAAAGAATGGTAAATATTTGGACCATTTTGAAAATGGTACAAATGTTTATCATATATTCCTGCCTATAAATCAGCTTCTGTTTTTTGCCTTAAATTTGTACTTGGTTGTGTAATTCATTGTATAAGGCAATCCCCCTTTTAACAGTAATTTTTCACATTCGGTAATGGCATATTATAGTAAAACCTGCATTAAGGATCACTTTCCTTTTTAATTCAGTTATTTTTGTTCTTTTAAAATTCTCCATTGTGACATTTTATTGCAAGAAAGCTGTAAAGACAACAGTAATTATATACAGTACTCCTTATACAGAAATTTGTGACAAAAATCTACAGGAACCAGTGACAACATGACATCGCTTTTATTGATGCCATGTGTGTAATTAAAAGGTGTTGATATGTAACCGAGCCATTCCTTGTTGCCTCTTTAGTAATATACTGTAAATTGATTTTTCTGTGAATTTTGTTTCAATATGGAAGTACATTTGTTATAAGAAGTTGGTAATCTCAAAAGTATACTTTTTTGAGAATTCAGAAAGTAAACTTGTTAACATTGCTAACATTTCTGTCTGAAGAATGTGGACAAATCTTTGGGTTTAACACCTTCACTGCTACATAAATGTGAGAGAACCCATTCAGTGTGTCATTTTCAGAATGTTGGGGAGATCAACGTTCCAACACCCCCCACCAGCATCCAAAAATTTGTACATGACGGCTGAAAATTAAAAGTTTGAAATTAATTTCTAAAAACAAACACTTGCTTTTGTGCTTATGTAACATCAACTCAAGAGAGAGAAAAAAAAAAAAAAACTGTATGCCAGATCTATAAAACAAAGACAGGCATTACTACCAGGTGTTTGGCATGCCAGTACAGAGTAGTTGTTAATTTTTCACTGCTTATTTTTTTCAAGTGGTCACTCATCATTGGTTGACCGCTCGCATGTGTTACTGCATGCTACTTGGGTGCATTTAGGCATTGAGCATGTTAAAAGGTGATCAAGAATATATATTTATATAAAATATGCATGTGTAATGAATTGTAAATATACAGGAGTGTAGTTAATTTTGGACACCTAAAGACATGGTTATTTTACATTTTAGTTCTATCAAGGACTGACCACATTACATTCAGAATTTTAGTTTATTCACTTAAGTGCAGAAAGTTGCCAGTAATGCTTTGACTGTAACTTTATGAAGTTATAAAAACATATGGATAAAGAGATACCTTTATAGAATGATTTGATAACATTTTGCCATTTGGGAAAATTACAACAAATGAAATAATCTGGACAACAAAGTGCTACTTGTTTTGGATAACATCAATGCATAAAAATAATATTTTTGACTACTAGATGCAATGGCATAGCAATGTATAAGGTTATTATTTACAAAAACAACGAAGCAAATTATAAATGCAAAATCTGGAGTCCAGGTTAGCATTTGGCTATTCTGGAAAGATTGTAACAAAAAGAACACTATGACAATATGCAATACGTGTGGAAGACACTGACAGTATACAGTACAAATGGAATTTGGAGTAAGCTTTGGCTTGAATCTATCAATAAATCTGAAGGTTCTGTAGATAATGCCACTACAACAACAATGAACATTTTGTCAAATGGAAGAGTTAACAATTGAAGATTTAATAGAAATACATATGATTTGTCACCCAATGACACAAACAGTGAACAAGGAAGAAATTCACTGAAAACAATTTCTGTAGAGGAATTGTCAGCATAGTTTCAAATAGCTAATTGTTTGGCAGAAGTGGTTTTTGACATTGATCCAGACACACAAAAAGCTGTACATTCAAAAGAAAATTGGATGATCTGATGAGTAGTTACAGGTATTTTAGAAGAAAAAAAGGCAATTTTTATTTAATAACCACTTTAGCTTTAATATGCTACTTGTCAGTCAAAGCATGATGTGTATTGATAAAAAATAATTTTGAAGATGGTAAGTATTGGTAATTATATTTTATGGAGCCCTCCCCCAAATGCATGTTATGTATTATAGCAGGGTGAGCTGTATATGTAATACAAAAGAAATAAATAAAATTTATTTTTGATATTGTAGCCAGGTGGACAGGAGCAGCAGTGCGTAGCACACGCTTCTTGATTAGACTGGGGTTCGAGCCCGTGCCCACCAAATACGGGGGGATGCGGAAAGGTCAGGGAATGACCACTGCATATCCCCAGAGCAATATGGCCTTAGTTGCTAATGCTCCTAAATACCAAATAACAAATATATTTTTGCTATTTGTAATTGTAAAATTGTACATTTTACTTTGTTTTGTGTTATATATACTCATAATAGTGAAAAGGGGAAATTTTGAATACAGTGAGTAGTGTGGAGGCTTAGAGGGGAACAGGTATTCTGTGTGTTATCAGACACAATCTAAAACACTGATGGATCCAATATCTTTCTATCTCAGAAGTTTAGGAGAAGTCCGGTTGGCCTGCCTCCCTAAATCCACTCATGCACACCTTCTCGATGGTAAGCCCTGTTACATCACCTAGGTGGCAACGAATGTGTAGAGTGGTTCCCTTCAAGATGCCTGGTCAGTGTGAAGAGGAAAATACCAAACCCTCCAGCACGTGACAGCACAACGAAACAAATGGTCTTCAGTCCCTGGCGGCTTTCACTTCCCCTCTTATGGCAGCGAGAGGATGAGAGTGGAAGCAGGGGGTGCAAAGAATCTCTGGATACGACCAGGCTGCCATGCATGGAAACTGAACTTGACCTGTTACAACATAAGATTGTTCGTGGGTTGAAAAATGTGAATTGAAATATCATCGATTTGGCTGAAACAAGAAGAAGAAATGAATCACTTATAAGCTTATGTGGAAATTGCTGTACACCAATGAAACGGTGAAAGGGGTGTAGGTGGAGTTGGCTTTCTTGTCCATAAAGATATAAGAAAAACAATATTTTGGATTTCAAAAGTACATCACAAAGGGTGTCAAGACTACTCAGGATTTCTAAGAGGTACAAGCTTAAGGTTATAATGATTTATGCACCAACATCGAGCCATGGTGATGAAGAGGTTGAAGAAATGTACAACCTCTTCATCACCATGGCTCCTAGATGAGCAGAAAACCCACTACACTCTCATTATGGGGGACTTCAATGCTAAGTTTGGAAAGAGACAAAACAGCACAGAAAGGGGAACTATAAGAAATTTTGGAATTGGTGAAAGACTTGTGAAATTTGCAGAATCTCGAGGATTGTCAGTAATGAACCCTTTTTTGAAGAAAAGGGCGAACAGAAAGTGAACATGAAAGAGCCCAAATGGATTAACAACTAATGAAGTCGACGTCATCCACACTGACAAAAGATATATTGTGGATGATGTTACCGTTCTGAACAAGGTAAATGTTGGAAGCGATCGCAGAATGGTAAGATGCACACTTGATATAGATGTCAGAAAAGAAAGGAAAAAACTGACCTGAGTAAATAATACGAAGGTCTTTGAGATATCAGAAGAGGATAAAAGGCAGTATGTACTGGAACGTGAGAACAAGTTTGAGCTTCTGCAGATGGCTCAGGACCAAGATATCGACAAGGAATATTACAACTTTCTGAAAGGGATAAAGCCCAAGAAACCTATAGGTAAAAAGGAATCCAAAGAAGCAAAAATTAGTCAAGAAACACTTGTCGTGATGAACCAAAGATGACAAATGAAGAGCAGGATAAACACTGACAACGAGAAAATTAGTATACTGAGTTGTGCAAAGCCATTAGAAAGAGACTCAGAGAGGACATAAGAAGATTTAACACAAGAAAAGTAGAACAAGCATTAAGGGAAAACAAAGGACTTAAATCAGCAGTAATACAGAAAAACAAATGATACTGAAACTGAAGAATAGCGATGGTGTACTTATAAATAGCAGAGAAGGTAAAATTGGGAGAAAGAGACATGGCACGAAAACTTGCGAGACTCTTCACAAAATGCATTAGAAAAGGTGGGATGCCTAAGCAGTGGAATAATGCAATCATAGTTTTGCTGCATAAGAAAGGAGATAAATCAGAAATTGGAAATTATAGACCGATTAGCTTGTTATCCCACATCTACAAGTTGTTCACAAGGGTCATTACTAACAGATTAGAAAGAATACTTGATGAGAATCAGCCGAAAGAGCAAGCTGGCTTTGGGACAGGATTCTCAACTATGGATCACCTTCACGTAATATCACAGCTAATGGAGAAAGCAAATGAATATAAAACATCATTATGCCTTGCATTTGTGGATTATGAAAGGGCATTTGACTCCGTACAGCATAAGGCAATGTTTCGGGCACTGGTTTTGAAGAAATTATGATTTTGAAGAAAATATATGAGAACGCTACCTCCTTTATTAGACTAGACAAAGACAGTAGTAAATTGAGAAAGGAGTTCGACAAGGAGACACAATATCTCCGAGGCTGCTTACTGCTGCCCTTGAGGAAGCTTTCAGAAGATTAGACTGGTCGCAAAAAGGAGTCAATGTGAATGGAGAACCATTTACGATTTGCAGATGACATTGTGATCATAAGCCACCATCCCAAAGAATTAGAGGGAAATCTTAATCAGTTATGCAGAGTTAGTGGAAAGATGAATACGGCTCAAACAAAAGTAAAGATGAACAAGTATGCCATAGTAAGGGACACAGTGATTGAAGGAGTAGTAATTGAAAAGGTGGAGTCATATACTTATCTGGGACAAGTCATCAGCTGTAATAATGATAAATGGCTGGAAGTCAAGAGAAGAATAAATTTTGCATGGATAGCATTCGGGAAATATAGTCACATACTGAGGAGCAATATCCCAATTTTTTGTCTGAAACGTAAAATAATGAACCAATGTATACTACCCACCATGACTTATGGAAGTGAAACTTGGGCCCTGAGAACTACACAGCGAATAATGGAACGAATTATATTGGGAATCAGACTGTTACATAAGAAGAGAAACACATGGATTAGGCAGCAAACTAAAGTAAAGGAAATTCTTATCAAAACTAAACTAAAATGGTCTTGGGAAGGACACATAGCTTGAAGACATGATGGCAGATGGACTAAGAAAATAACAGAATGGTACCCAAGAGGAGCTAGAAGAAAACCTGGAAGACACTGGCTGAGATGGATAGATGAAATTCATGAGCTTGTGGCTTGTAAATGGATGGCCATTGCACATAACGGAAGGAACTGGAAAGTTGCTGGAGAGGCCTTCATCCTGCAGTGGATCGAAAATGGCTGATGATGTGGACTGGCTGTCAGGGCAGCTAATGGGGTCGATGACACAGGTCTGGAGGCTTCATTTTAGAAAGGATGCAGATATGGGCAGTGAGATTGGCGAATGGAACGAAAGGGTGGTTTTACCAATGAAGGCTTCAGTGCTGCAAATTGTAGTATCTGGTTACTAGGCACCTGCAATGTGATCTGAATGAGGTGTTCAAGGTTTTGAATGGACTGAGTAGACTCAATGACGACGACATTATTTTGCTTGCTTAGACTACACCTAAATACAAATTGGCGAGGGATGGTTGCAAGATAGATATGCAGAAGTTTGCCTTCAGCCAGCAGGTGTTTGATTGTTGGAACAAACTGCCATCTGTTGTGGAAGTGGCTAGTTTGAATAAATTCGAGGAAGAACTAGGCAGATTATTGGATGGGGTGGACAGATGATGTGTGAAGGGGGGGTTGCTAATACTTTATAAGCTTGCTTTCTTGCATCATTTGCCACTGCTACTACTGTGTCATATTCCTGACTTTGGAGTGTTCTTTCAGCATGTTTATTTTACTTTGAGTGAAAAATGTTAGTTACAATTAAACAAATCTCTTCTCTCTTTTTTTAAATTACTTAAAAAGAAGACTAAATACAAAATAAGATTGTAATTGAGTTTAAAACTTTTTATATTATTTTGATGGAAAACCTTTTTGCCTTAAAGATCTTTATTCTGCCTTGGCACAGAATATACTAAACATTGTAGTTCTTCAGACGTAGTAACCCTGAACCAATTCCAAACTGTGGTCTTGCTCACATTTATTTTATTATTATTTTTTTTTATTTTTTTATTTCTGTGGTTTTGGTAGGAAGCAATTACTTTCAGCCTTGACCAGCAATTTTCAGTTGGATTTAGGTTTGGCCATATGTGCACATTTATGTTATAGTTTTTAACCATTTTATACTTATTTTGTCTCTGACGAGGTGCCCCATAACTTGTTTTTGCTAAAAGATGCACTTACTTGTGTACTGTGGTAGTTGTCATTGATTAATAATATTTTCCATTTTAGAATCTAATAGGTATTTCTTTTGCATTGATGTGCCAATAGTAATGTGTGGTCATCCAACACCGTCCATTGGTGTTCATCCCCACATCATGACATCAACAATGCTTCATTGTTGAACTTGTGCATTCTGTTAACTAGTATTTGATGGTTGTTGGCACATTTTTAGTACCACCACTGCCAAATATAGAAATGTGTTGTCACCTATACTCTTCATATTGGTGTCTGTTTTTCACCAAGAATGGGCTTCTTTCTGGGTTTTCTTGTTTGTGAATCACTTTTTCTTAATTTATTTTTTTCTAATTTTTTTTCTGTCAGTAATGTTCAGTCCAGCCAAGAATCAAGGCATAACTTGTTTTTAGAAATTGTGGAGCCTTGTAGAGCTAGTTAGTAAAATTTTATTTCATTCCAAGATGTGTGTTTTTTCTGCTTTTTTTTAATTATTATTATTGCCCATTGATGCTTCCGTAGCCAGGTGGGCAGGAGCAGTAGTGCATAGCACATGCTTCTTGATTAGACCGGGGTTTGAGTCCATGACCACCAAATACAGAGGATGTGGAAGGTCAGGGAATGATCACTGCATATCTCCAGCCCAGATAAAGGGTAAGGGTTGGCATCAGGAAGGGCATCTGGCCATAAAAATTGCATGCCAAAACAATAAAAAAGCTGACCCAAAAAATGGGAAAGGGGCAAGGGGAAAAAAAATTATTATTATTACCCATTCTTAGGATAGTTTTGATGCCTGTTGATAATTTTGTACTGATTATGCACTTTCCTTATAAAGGAAACTTCTCAAGGTTTTTTTTATTATTATTTATTTTTTTTCATATATATGGCTTCATGAAAAACATCTGCTTTGCTAGACTTAGAAAAAGTGGTCAGTCACTTCTTTTAATTTCCTTTTGTGTCATTGTATGCAATTTATTCTTCAGTTGTGCCAACATATATTCAACTAATCGTGAAATAATGCACCGGGTAAAAGTAACAGAACCTGATTGTACACACTTGTGTTGATACAACCAGCCATGTTTACACAGGGGCCTCCGTAGCCAACTGGGAAGGAGCAGCAGTGTGTAGCACAAGCTTCTTGATTAGACCGGGGTTCGAGCTCGTCACCACTGAATACGGAGGATGCGGAAAGGTCAGCGAATGACCAATGCATATCCTGATATCCTGGATCAATATGGCCTTAGTTGCTAATGCTCGAAATAACAAACAGACAAACCATGTTTACATGGCTGTAATGGTTGCAGCCATTCAGGCTATTAAAGTGTCTTTCTAGCCCTAAGCATGTGCCTGTAATTCAGGTTTGGGGTTTTATACTTGACATTAAAAATTTTATATAGTTTGGTAGTGAATCAAAGGTCAGATTATTCCCTCCTTGAAATACAGTGGATTCCGGTTATTTGGGCCACCGGGTAATTGGGGCAGCCGTTTATTTGGGGCAAATCTTAAAAAACAGAAACCAATCGAGAAAATAGCCAGGGCTTACTTCGCTTAATTGGGACAGCATGCCGTTTAATTGGAGCAGGAGACTGCAGCACTGGAGATTGCCCTACGATTGTCTTCGACAGTACCACGTGGTTCAGTCAATTCTGGAGGTCACAACCATAAAACAATAAAAACAATTAGCAGTCATCTGTTTATTGGGCTTTTCTGTTAGTGAAATCTATCATAAACGGACAGTAAACTCGATCTTACTGAATTTGCGATAATACCGACAGCTGGGATTCTGCGGGTTATTAGGGTGAAATGTGTTTACACTTCCATGAAATCTTCAATCATATAAAAAAATTAATTTTCAGAATCTTCTCTTCATTCCTATTTTTAAAGCTTTGTAAGCAGTGACTTCGTTCTCACTTGCACATATCGTGTTACATGAAATTTGTGTGCCGTGTTCTTTGTTATTGATTGCTTATCTTTTTACTGTTTTAAATTTTAACCCCCACC
Source organism: Mastigoproctus giganteus (assembly GCF_048544385.1). Classification (NCBI taxonomy): domain Eukaryota; kingdom Metazoa; phylum Arthropoda; class Arachnida; order Uropygi; family Thelyphonidae; genus Mastigoproctus; species Mastigoproctus giganteus. Next base: position 175,246,546 of record NC_143584.1, read on the forward strand.
CACAAGTGTCAGTGAACAGAAATATCAACTATAGTTTGTTTGTACATATTACAGTACGAATTAATTATTCCGATTATCACGTATATTCTTCCGATTTTCACCTATCATTTAATTTTTTAATTGGTAAGGTAATAAAGGGTAAATTTTTACTTAATATATCTTTACTTTTATAGCCTGTGGATAATATTCCTCTTATTTTCTCTAATTAGAATTGCTATTTAATAGAATTAAAATTCAATTGACAAATGTGATCACAATGACCGGCGCTTACTACACATCGTATAGTGAACGGTACTTTGCTATGGTGAGTTCGTGATTTGATTGTACAGTGAACCAATTGTAAAGGTGAGATACATTGTATTTTTAACTGTTTACGTGAAACTTCGGATAATTGGGGCAGCCGCTTGATCGGGCCAGAACAGACTGTGTATGTATTTAGTATAAGTAAGCTGTGCGGTATTTATTTATTTTTTTTTACTCTAGGTTATTAAAATGAAATGGGAGAAGTTCACAAGGGTTTGACTTCTTCTTTCACAATTTCAGGCATGAAAAGTTACTTAAATTTTTGGTTGAGTATTCTCAACATCAGTACAAACACTAATTTTTTATATGCATTTGCTGTTTGTTCAGATTTGTTTTACTTACTTAGTGATCAGTTTAATTTTTCCATTTTTACTTCACATCTGTTTATCTATGGAAATGTAAAAAATGAAGGCGAAAATAATAAATGCAATATACTTTTTTGTTGGGGGAGTGCTTTTGTATACCCCCTCTCCCCTTCTGCACTCTAGGGCAGTGATCTGTGATGTTGACATGCTGAATGAATTAAAATTGGATCAAAAGACCTTTTGGGTGAAGGCAGATAAGTATGCTATGCAGGCCTGCTTATGTGAGAATTTTTTTAGTCTTCTGGATGATTTTAATTTGAAAATGTGTAAATATTATTTCTGTTTTAACAAATCTGGAGTGTACATGCATAGCTGATGACTCATTTTTCCTAGTAAACTTGCTTTTCATTTTGTCAATTCTTCTGGCATTATGCTGTGATCAAGATTCAGGGTATTTTAAATGAAGATTTTTTGTTTGCTTGTCACAATGAAGTTAACACACCCAGGATTTCTACAATAGGGATTTTTTGGTTGGGGATAAAATCATAAGTTTAAAGTCACTGTTCCTTGTAAATGTTGTGAACATTGAGTCAATTGCAAGTGTAGGGAAATTGTTTTTTCTAGGTAGTCATCTCCAACTCACTTCCCAATTATATTGAGTGGCTAATTATAATATGGTTATTGGCATGCTTTATGTGATATGAATTATGCATTTTGAGAACTCACTTTATCTGATTGTGGAATGAGAACTTTGAAAGAGGAAATCCACACCCCCCATTCAATCCCAAATGAGATAGCGATTGGAAGCTCTTTCATTCTGTGTTGGAAACTGAACATAGACTTACAAATGGATGGCAAGTGATAAAGCTCATAGATATGCATAAATCATTTGAATTGTGCATCTGGGATTATAAGGAGTTTATAAACTGGAAGCCCCAAAAGATGTTTTTATTATTTCTTAGTGTTATTAGCATTATATAAGGTTGCATCTAAGAAGTTGCTATAGTTTTAATTGAATATATTTATTGAAATATCACATTTGTCGATGTGCTTTTGGCAATCAATTTTGGGAGAGTGGAAGCTACATGACAACATTTTCAAATTTTACATCATCAGCATCACAGCAAACTATATTTTGATAAATACATATACACTTACAGCTGAGATGTCCAATGGAAGGACTCTATATAAAAATGCCATGCATGCAGATAGCACAGTATGCTGGGGTGAGTATTGTAGTTTAGTAGATTATCAGTTAATTATTGATTGTGTAATTACACATTTTATTGTGGTATTTTTACAATGCATGAAAAAAATTAATGTTACTTGTTTACTTTTTCTCCCAGGTATTGAAATAGTTCGGAAAGCTTTAAAAATGCCATGTATGCAGATTGCTCAAAATGCCGGAGTGGATGCTGCAGTTGTAGTTCAGAAAGTTATTGATTCTCCAGTGGATGTTGGTTATGATGCTTTGAGGGCCCAGTATGTTAATATGATTGAGGCTGGTATTATTGATCCTACGAAGGTAATTTTTGTATAGTTGTATTATTGGTAGTCTTGTATTAAAATTTGATTTGTATAAATAGTATGCATTGAAATTAAGCAGTTAATTCTCAAATTCAATAGAGGAGTATTTGGTATATAATAATGAAGCAAATTGGACGTTGTATAAACATTAGGGATTTATTTATTAGCAGCATTATTAGAGAGAGAGTTTAGCCATTAAAAGAATACCAATGAAAGGAATTTACGGCATAATTTTGGAGACTGGAAAAATGTTCCTTCGAATTTTAGAAAAATATTGTATCAAGGATAATCTTTAGGGGAATAAAAGTTTGTAACAATTATCTTATCTGCAATGAGGTGATATGGCAAGCTGTTAAATAGCTTCCAAAATCTAAGAATCTGACTAAATTGTATAAGGGTTTTATAGACAAAGTAAAAGAAATTAACCAAAATTGGAAAAAATCTTTAAGTGAAATAATAGTCAAGGGTAAGCAAACCCAACTTAAAATGGTATGGGCATGTAGAGAGGATCAGTTTAGCAGATATTCAAAACAAATATGAGAGGTATTGATCTAGTGACAGACCAAGGGAAAGAAAGTGGATTAATGGTGTGTCTAGGAAGCATTAAAGGAAAGAGTACTTTGGCTATGTACAAGAAGAGTAGGATGACAGAGAAGAAAATATGCAATTAAAACATATACAAAAGTATGTGTTTTGATTGCATATATGTACTTTTTTATATATGTACAAACATATATAAAAAAAGGAAAATATATGAGTGAAAACTCTTAAGCTCTAGATTTATACTATTGTAATGAATGGTGGCATCTGGAGTGTCAGTTCAACTCTAACCTGTTTCTCTGTGTTGATATAGACTGTAAAATTAGGCCAGTGTGTGGGTATATTGTTTGTGTGATTATGTAGAGTTTTGTCATTTGGACTTCCAGCCACCAGGAAGCAGTGGTCCCAAGGAAATGCAAAATATCCTGCATCTGCTGAAGGTAGTGCTGTTATCAGCTACTTCCATTAAAATCCCACATACTGCGTAGCTTTGACCGGGGAAACCAGTTTGGGGGCGAAGGGATTGGACAACAAAAAAAGTAGACCTAAACAGGACAGGCCTGATGGTAGAAATACAAAAGAAACCTTTTATTTTATTTTATTAATCCATCAATTTAAAGGAAACTTTGATCATAAAATAAATCTGCAGCTATTATCAATCTACTGCAGGATGGAATCCTCAACAATTCATGTTGAAGGAAATGGACAATAATCTGCCATGCTGGTCCAATGCGGGTTGGCAAATCAACTGTATTTAGCAGTCAGGGGCTTGAACTATAGTCTATTCAAAGAGCGAATGTTGCTACACTTCTGCTCCTGACCACTCGGCTACTTTAATTTAATAACAGGAACCATTTAGAGATCATCATCAGCCATTTTCAATCCACTGCAGGATGAAGGCCTCTCCAGCAACTTTCCAGTTCCTTCTGTTTTGAGCACTGGCCATCCATTTACTACCCACAAACTCTGAATTTCATCTATCCATCTCCGCCTTTGTCTTCCAGGTTTTCTTCTAGCTCCTCTTGGGTACCATTCTGTTATTTTCTTAAAATAACAGAAGCCTTGAATTCACAAAAGCCTTGCTAGTGTGTAAGCGACCAACCCACAAATTCCAGTTAATATCCCCCACTATAAGACTCTTCAATTTACTGCCCACTCTGTTTCCCTGTACAGTTTTTTTATTAAACTCATCAGAGTCATTAGGCCTATCATCATCAGCTATTTTTAATCCACTGCAGGATGAAGGCCGCTCCAGCAACTTTCCAGTTCCTTCTATTTTGAGCACTGGCCATCCATTTACTACCCACAAACTCATGAATTTCAACTATCCATCTCCGCCTTTGTCTTCCAGGTTTTCTTCTAGCTCCTCTTGGGTACCATTCTGTTATTTTCTTAGTCCATCTGCCATCATGTCTTCGAACTCTGTGTCTTGCCCAAGACCATTTTAGTTCTTTACTTTTGATAAGAATGTCCTTTACTTGAGTTTGCTGCCTAATCCATGTGTTTCTCTTCTTATCTAACAGTCTGATTCCCAATATAATTCATTCCATTCTTTGCTGTGTAGTTCTCAGCTTCTCTTTCATTCTTTTAGTGAGTGCCCAAGTTTCACTTCCATAAGTCATGGTGGGGGAGTATACATTGGTTCATTATTTTAGGTTTCAGCCAAACTGGGATATTGCTCTTCAGTATGTGACTATATTTCCTGAATGCTATCCATCCAAAATTTATTCTTCTCTTGACTTCCAGCCATTTATCATTATTACAGCTAATAACTTGTTCTAGATAAGTATATGACTCCACCTTTTCAATTACAGCTCCTTCAATCATTATTTCTCTTTCTGTGGCATACTTGTTCATCATTACTTTGCATAACTGATTAAGATTTTCCTCTAATTGTTTGGGATCGTGGCTTATGACAACAATGTCATCTGCAAATCGTAAATGGTTTAGGTACTCTCAGTTCACATTGACCTCTTTCTGCGATCAGTCTAATCTTCTGAAAGCTTCCTCAAGGGCAGCAGTAAACAGCTTTGGAGATATTGTGTCTCCTTGTCGAACTCCTTTCTCAATTTTAAATTTCCTACTGTCTTTGTCTAGTCTAATAAAGGAGGTAGCACTCTCATATATTTTCTTCAAAATCATAATATGCAGGGTATCTATGCCTTGTCTTTCCAGTGCCTGAAACATTGCCTTGTGCTGTATGGAGTCAAATACCTTTTCGTAATCCACAAATGCCAGTCATAATGATGTTTTATATTCATTTGCTTTTTCAATTGGCTGTGATATTACGTGAAGGTGATCCATAGTTGAGAATCCTGTCCCAAAGCCAGCTTGCTCTTTCGGCTGATTCTCATCAAGTATTCTTTCTAATCTGTTAGTAATGACATTTGTGAACAACTTGTAAATGTGGGATAACAAGCTAATTGGTCTATAATTTCCAATTTTCGATTTCTCCTTTCTTATGCAGCAAAACTATGATTGCATTATTCCACTGCTTAGGCGTCACACCTTTTCTATTGCACTTTGTGAAGAGCCTTGCCAGTTTTTGTGTTATGTCTCTTCCTCTCGATGTTAACAACTCTACAGTAACTTCATCTTCCCCCGGGGCTATCTGATTCTTCATTTTCTTCAATGCATGTTGCTACTTTGCACTCCATCTTCCCCACTGCTGGCATCATTCCCTCGCTCCTTGTATAATTCTCTATAGTATTCTTCTGCTATTTGAATTATGCCTTCTCTGCTGTTTATAAGTACACCATCACTATTCCTCAGTTTCAGTATCATTTGTCTTTCTGTATTACTGCTCATGGCTGCTGATTTAAATCCTTTGTTTTCCCTTAATGCTTATTCTACTTTTCTTGTGTTAAATCATCTTATGTCCTCTCTGAGTCTCTTTCTAATGGCTCTGCATAACCCAGTATACTCAATTTTCTCCCTGTCGTGTTTTTCTTGCTCTTCATTTGTCGTCTTCGATTCATCATGACAAGTGTTTCTTGACTAATTTTTTCTCCGTTGTATTTCTTTTTCCCTATAGGTTTCTTGGGCTTTATCACTTCCGGAAAGTTGTAATATTCCTCATCGATATCTTGGTCCTGAGCAGTCTGCAGAAGCTCAAACTTGCTCTTAAGTTCCAGTACATACTGCTTTTTCTCCTCTTCTGTTATCTCAGAGACCTTTGTATTATTTACTTGAGTCAATTTTTTCCTTTCCTTTCCTACATCTATATCAAGTGTACATCTTACCATTCTGTGATCACTTCCAACATTTACCTTATTCAGGACGGTAACATCATTCACAGTATATCTTCTGTTAGTGAGATGAAGTCGATTTTCATTAGTGTTAATCCATTTGGACTCTTCCATGTCCACTTTCTGTTCACCCTTTTCTTGAAAAAAGTGTTCATTACTGACAGTCCTTTAGATTCTGCAAATTCCACAAGTCTTTCACCTCTTTCATTTCTTTCACCAATTCCAAAATTTCTTATAGTTCCCCTTTCTGTGCTGTTTTGTCTTTTTCCAACCTTAGCATTGAAGTTCCCCATAATAATAGTGTAATGGGTTTTCTGCTCATCTAGAAGACTCAATTTCAGTGTACATTTCTTCAACCTCTTCATCATCATGGCTCGATGTTGGTGCCTAAATCATTATAACCTTTAGCTTTTATCTCTTAGAGATAGCTAACCTGAAATATTTAAGCAAAAGTATCACTCAACTGTTTGCAACAAAAGTTAAAGTAATGTTAAATTTTAATAAATGTCTACTCCAACAATTAATTTCTACTCAGTCCAAAACATAAACAGGTGTTCAATGAAATGAATTTTTCAATATAATGACATAAGTGATGTTGTTGTCAGAGAGTTCATAACGTTTGTGTTTCGATTCGAATCAAATAAACATTGAAGGTGGTAAAGAGAATCTTTACCACAAAATCCAAAGAAAACAAAGGTGCTATTTGATTATAAACTATTTACAAAACGTGAAATGTAAAATTTCACAGTAAAAAGAATAAGGAACAAACAGTTGAGGTTGAATGTCAGTTTTTACCATTTGTGCTACCAGGCTGATAGAGATAAATAAACCTTTGGTTGCTTTCCTTAAAATTAAGAATTTAACAAATTTAGGGAAGAAGCTTGATGAGGTTCTGAAAGAATTTGGGAATTATTAATGATTTTATGTTAGGTAAATTGATAAATACAAAATAATTAGACAATAACTGTTCTCTCTTGTGAAATGTAGAGTGTTAAATTCTGAAGGGATAAAGAAAATAGGGGAGGAAATGAAAACAGATTCCTGACTGGGAGTAACAGCACAAGTGAGAGACAGTAACTGTAAACGGAATTCATTGTGATTGGGGCAGAGGAAAATAACGTGGGTAGAATCCTTGACAGAACCACAAAGACAAAGTTCAGAGTTGGACAGGTGGAATTGGGAAGGTTAAAAATTTAAGGAACTGTGCCATCTTAAGAGAAAGCTAGAAAACATGCTAGGAGAAAGCTATTTATGAGTGCATTTTTATTAACAAATGCAACTTCTGGAATAAACAACCAAACCTGTAATTAAACCTTTTTTGGGAATCAGATCAGCAAAGATTGACAACAATCATGACAAATTTTAAAATTTGTTGGTTTTCTTGTTTAGCACTGGAGAACAAGTCAATTTGAATTCTGCAGAGTGGCCTTTAAGATTGGAGTAAGAAAGTTCATGGTAAATTAAATATAAGTCTAAAGGTAGTAAACCAGAAAGTACTTGTAGGACGGAGGTAGAAACAGGTCTACAGGCCTTAATGAGTACTAGGAGGAAACTACACTTGATCGAACTAAGCTTGGGCAGAATTGAAAGCAATTTAGCGTGTCTAAACCAGGCTGCAGCAGCATAAGTGGTAGTTGGTAAAACAACAGTTTGTACACTGTATGCAAAATCCTATGGTTCAGATCCCAGTCTTGATGGGAAATGTGAACAATTTGAAAGGCAAATTTTCTAACTTTGTCAGACAGATGATTCAGATGGGGAAGAAAGGTAAGGTGATTATCAAGCAGTAATCCAAGAAATTTTGTGGTAGTTACAAAAGGGAGAGATTTACCATTAATTTTTATGTTTGGTGTCAACATTTCATGTGATATCACAAGAATAATGGAATTGTATCATTGGTTAACCTAAATCTCCAAAAATCATGCTAAACTGCTAGGTCCTAAATTGCAACAGTGGAATCTTCTCTTAGGATACAATGGTAACTTTGCAAATTGGTCCTTGAGTTTGTCACAGACATTCTCTCAGATATGCCAGTCAAACTATACTTGCTACCTGGGAGTCTAAAATGCTGATTGAACTGATATTCGAGTGACACTCAAGTCAAGTGGACCCAATTTCGGCGAAGTCCGGATGGTCTGTGACAGCCAAATCCTCTGCTTGCACCTTCTCGATGGTGCGACTGTTAGTAATCCTGTGTATATCCTCCATGCACAAGTACATGGTGGGTGACCACCCAGGTGTGTGAACCAACGTAAGCAGGGGTCGAGGTGTGGCACCCACACCACATGGAGGAACGCCGCCCCTCTATGTTACCAGGCAGTAGTAGGTGGTAGTTGATTCTCATCAACCGGTGAAATACCACCACTTTGTTTATTGGAGGTTTGAAGTAGTGGAACCCATGTTTAGTCTCTAAAGCTAAGTTCTGGTCAACCCTTCCCTATCTCTTCCATCATGCAGTATGATTGATGACTTTTGAGGTTATGATGAACGTTGTGGCGAGATCCAATATTCCTTACATTTTGAGGGTACTGCTCTAAAACTGTGTTCGCAGGCCGGCCGCTAGTTAGTACACCAGACCGAACCTATTGGTAACTCTCTAGGAGTCTTCTGGATCAGCTAGTGTATAATCTTGCTACCTCTACTCTGCCAGATAGTGACTGGAGGGAGTCCGAGTAGTGTGTATGCGGGGAGCATTGTCGAGGCCACGTTATTTCAGGGTCTGGGTATATTCTTATCACGTGTACGCCATATCCAAAAATTTCATTACTTCATACATGTCCCACCCACTTTTTCTAACTATTGAATACACCATGAATTGTCAAACTAATAGAGCAAGCTTATCTGCGAAAAGATCTAAACCTCCCAAGCACTTCCTAATTCATTTCACAAATATACGTGGTCTCAATTCTAATCTCAACGATGTCCATTTCCATTTGCAGTCTGCCAAACCCCATGTACTTTTTCTGACAGAATCTCAGTTATCGGTTGATTCAAGTACTGCTCATCTGAGATGCCCAAATTATTCGCTGTATGATTCCTTTCGCCTCAAAGGTGGTACTTGTGCATATGTCCATTCTGATATTCCCTGTTAGAGACTTGGCAATTTGGAATCTCCTCTCTTTGATCTCCTCTGGCTTAAAACTCTACCTCATTGTGTCAGATTCATCTGTTGTGTCTACCGTTCTCCCAACTCCACTAATCACTTGGAGCTCTTTGACTTCCTCTCTTTGCAACTTGACTTTCTCCAGTCCAACTTTCCTAACAGTGAGGTAATTTTCCTTGGTGATTTTAATGTTCACAACTCCAGCTGGCTTCCGTTTTCTAGTCACACCGACCCAGCAGGTCGAGATGCTGAGGCTTTTGCAATTACTAATGACCTTGCACAAAGATTGTTCATTTACCTACAAGAATACCAGACAATCCTATCCATACAGCCAACACGCTTGATCTTTTCTCAAAAAAACCCTTCTAAGTACACAGTTGAAGTGAGTGGTCCTTTCGGCACCTCAGATCACAACTTGGTGATTGTCTCTTTTCCAATGGAGCCTTTATCTCATGGCTATTCCCAACCTCATATTGTTTGGCATTACAAGAATGCAAAATGGGATGACTTGCGAGACTTCTTTTCCTTGGTCGGATTACTGTTTCAAAACTTCTGATGTCAACGTTTGCTCAGATCGTGTCAGTGAAATTATTCTTGCAGGAATGGAATCCTTTATCCCCCACTCCACTTTAAAATCTCGTCCTTTATCTAAACCTTGGTTTTCCAGTAAATATGCTAAGGCTGTTCAAGAGAAGAATGTTGCATATCGTAAATGGCTTGTTTCTAATTCTTCAGTTTCATTTTCTGCCTACACCAAAGCACTCACAACAATTGTAAAGCAGTTATTAATCAGTCCAAACTAGAGTTTGAACAGGCTAAGAGTAGAAAACTTGCTTCTTGCTCTAATGGTAGCCGAGCATTCTGGTCTCTTGCCAAGGCTATTGGCCGCAACTTTTGCCCATCTCTTCTCCCACCACTGTCCAAATCAGATGGTTCTGTTGTCACTTTAGCCAAGGATAAAGCTGACCTGCTAGCATCCCATTTTTCTTCCAGCTCATGTATCAATGATCTTGGTAAAACACCTCCCACCATTCCCAACACACTCCATTCAATGCCTCCTAGTGGTCTTCCGTCAAAAGGATATCAGAAGGAGTTTGATGAATCTTGATGCTAAGGAAGCTCCAGGTCCTGTGGTATTTCTCCACTTGTTCTCAAAACCTGTGCTCCTGAACTTACTCCTATTCTTTGCCGCCTTTTTTTACTTTCTTATTCCAAAGGTGTTTTTCCTTCTGCTTGGAAATTTGCTCATATCCAGCCAGTTCCTAAAAATGGTGACAAATCCCTCCCATCCAATTATCGTCCCATTGCAATTACTTCTACTCTTTCTAAAGTAATGGAGAAATCAATTAACCGCCAACTCTTAAACTACCTTGAAACCTTCCGTCTGATCAACGATCGCCAGTATGGATTCCGTCAATGTCGATCCACTGGTGATATTCTGGCTTATGTTACCCATTTATGGACTAATTCAATGGAAAGGTTCGGTGAAACACAAGTAGTTGCTCTTGACATCTCAAAGGCGATCAAAAGCTTCCATCTTATGGAAGCTTTTGATCAAAAGCTTCATTAAGATGGAAGCTTTTGACATCTCAAGCTTCCATCTTATGGTTTGCGAACTGTTTTTTGTAATTGGTTATCCAGTTTTCTCTCGGATCGCTCACTGAGGGTGATGGTAGATGCTCTCTGTCTTCTAACTTCTCCACTAATGCCGGTGTCCCCCAAGGTTCAGTTCTTTCCCCCACTCTTTTCCTCTTCTATATTAATGACCTTCTTCCATTGACTGGAAATCCTGTCCATAGTTTTGCCGATGATAGCACATTGCATTCCACTTTCCATTTTGAGAAACCTTGTCCTGCTCAATCAGCTTCAACTTCTCGAAAATCTGCTACCAATTCCTTAAATGCCGATCTTCAGGTAATTCTCCAGTGGGGCAAAGACAACTTAGTTGATTTCAACCCTTCTAAAACTCAGTCTTGTCTTATATCTTGCAAAAAGGATTCTTCTGCTCCTATGCTTATCTTTAGTGACACTCCAGATTTCTAGACAAGATGTATCTCTTTTGGGGATTACCCTGACTTCTAATCTCTCTTGGCACAAGCACATTACAAATATTGCTTCCTCTGCATCTAAAAACCTTGGTTTTCTCTTTCGCTCTCGGCATTACTTTTCTTCCAAACAGCTGCTCACTCTGTATAATTTCGCAAATCCGCCCTGCCATGGAATATTGTTCCCACAACTGGGGTGGTGCACCCAAAACCTCTCTCAGGCTTCTTGATTCCATTCAGAAGAGGGCAGTTAGGGTAATTAATGGTTCATCTCTAACAGAGTCTCTCCACTTGCTTTCTCATAGAAGTAATGTTTCTGCTGCATGCCTCTTCTACAGATACTTCCATGGGTACTGTTCTTCTGAATTGGCTTCTATAATTCCCGCTCTCTCTTTCAAAACAGTCCGAACATGTGCCGCCACCAGCCAACATCCATTTACTGTCCAACTTCAAACCCACTGAGCCAACTTTTCATCTTCCTCATTTGTTCATTCAACTGCTGTTTTCTGGTACAACCTTCCTTCATACGTATTTCCTGAAAATTACAATCTACAGAAGTTCAAGTCCAATGTCAACAAATATCTTCTTTCGTTTTCTCAACCTCCAACCCAAGCACGGTACTAGGTACTATAGGCTCTAATACCTCTCGTGTTTAGGGTTCACATAAAAAAAAAAAAAAAAAAAATTATAGAAAGGGTGCCTTTGAAGACCACCATACAAGTTGTACTTTGAGAAATAGTAAGCTTAACTGCTGACCAATTAGAAAGTTGTTGAAGAACACAATCTGCACTTTATTCTGATGAATGGCAAAATTTTCTATAAAAAAAAAAAACTAAATCATCTGTGTATGCAATTGATGAATAATTTGGGAAAACCATTACATTGATTTGAGAATAAGATTCCAAAACAACAAGAGCCCAAGAATAGACCCTTGTGGACATCCATGTAAGACTTTTTCAGAAACTGAAAATTTGATGTAACTCTAACAGACCTGTCTGAAAAATAATTTCTAATAAGATTGTATAGGTTAGCAGGGCAATTCCGAGTTGAAGACATTCGTGCTTTCCCACCAAAGGGAGTCAATATAAAAGACGTATTTAGAAGAAGATTCTTTAATGAAATTCAGAAGAGTAACAAGGACATCTTCAGTACTAGCTCCAGAATAAAAACCATACTGATTACTAGATTGGCTGTCTTTGTCCTGAAGCAAAGCCATGATTCTATGTGAAATCAAATGTTCTTGGATGATTTCAAAATTAGATAACAAAGCAATATGTCTGTAAGACTATGGAAGATTAGGAGACTAGCTGGGTTTCTTCAGAATTCTTAAGATGGCAGATTTCCAGGAATTTGGGGAAAATAGACCATTATATAAAGTTAGAAAAATGTTTGAACAGGAGTGAAGTTTTATCAAGAACTCCCCTTCAATAACATTTTTGCGAGGATGCCAATTAGGTTTAAGTCTGGTAATGGCAGAAGATAATTCAGCAGAGGTAAAAGGAATAGCGACTGAGGAAATAAAATGATTACATGATTTGATATCGTTATGGTGGCAAATATAAATGGGGATCATCAGGTAAGAAGAGCACATCCAGAATCGAATTAACAGTATCTGTCCAAGAAAGATTCATGTTATTACTTATACTTATAACAGTGTTATAATAGGAGCATGTCACTTGTTTCTAGCAGTTTTGTGAACATTTTCCAGAAATTTTGATTACTGACATGAACAAATTTCTTCCGTGTCAAAATTTGGATTTAGCAATGAGTTTGTATTGAGTTAGGTTTTTTTTTTTTTTTTTTTTTTGCTTTAACCTGTTACACCTAGTAGGGGGTTACATGTCATTACTATTTTAATGATGTGTAACAGGTTAAAGTGAAGTTTATCTGGTATTTTGTAATATACCATAAAATATACTAACTTGCCTCAGCCATGCATTACATTGCCTGGACTTGGGTTCAGATAGAATCTGGTGATGAACTGTCATCTGCTCATGAACCTGACTTGGATTCAGCTATGTCAACATTTCATGTGGTATCACAAGAATAATGGAATCGTATCATTGGTTGATCTAAATCTCCAAAAATCATGCTAAACTGTTAGACCCTAAATTGCAACAGTGGAATCTTCTCTTAGGATACAGTGGTAACTTTGCAATTCTAACATATCATGTAAATTTTCCATGAACAGCAATCTTTTACAGGATAAAGTTAGAATTGAACATGAACGGCAGTAATAGTTATGTGATGTGAACAACCATTTAAACAGTTTTTAACAGTAAAAAGTAGTTTTGGCATGTACATGAAAGTTAATGAAACACACGACACAGCATTAAATAAGAAAATGCAGTAAAATAAGGCATGCATTTTTTTTTTTTTTTATAAAAGTACTTATCCATTTATTACATTTCGTTTTTAATGTGATCCTGGCTTATTAAATTTTGCAAACCCACAGGTTGAGGTACTGCTCTAGCTCACTAAGTATTAGGTTTTGTGCTCTTTTTCACACATTTCAACACAGCAGTGATTGCAAGATTTTATTGAGGTTCTTGGTGGACTACAAGGGTAATGCCTTTTCTTTATTTGTTAATATCAGTGGGAGCTATTCTGATTTTTATACCAGTTTTGACATCTACATTTTATAAGTTTGCAAATGATACAAAGTTGGTTGGGGGGGGGGTTAATGACAAGAATCAAGGCATACTACACCAAGACAAGAGCTATCAAAATTAGGCAGATGGGCTGATAAGTGACAATTGAGGCATTAATATTGGTAAATGCAAGGTACTGCATATGGGCAGAGGTAATCCCAGAATATCATACCAGTCGGTGGTACTACACTTTCAAGGTGATGGAAAACAAAGTCCTATGGGTAATTGTACAGAACAGCTTATGGGGGTTCTGTCAATGATATACAGCAACTTTGCCAACTGGGACAAAGGTGATTTTTCCATTTGTATAAAGCAGTGGTTAGTCATTAATTCAGATGTGGACTAACCATATTACATACATATCTGGAGGCCTGATTTTGAGAAAGAAGTGGGTCCCTTGAAATGGAGCAGAGAAGAGCAATCAGATTAGTCAAGAACATCAAGGGGTACTCTTACCACAAAAAAACTTTAGTTCTGCAAATTGTAGCATTTGGAATCAAGCATTAAAATGGATTGACATACATATGTGTGCATACACACAAGGGGATATAAACTAAATTGAAAAGGGTTTGCTTCAAGAAATGGTGTATGTTTGAGCCAATGACTAACTACTAAATATTGGAACAAACTACCATCTGTTTGTGGGAATGGGTACTTTGAATAAATTTCAGGAAAGAATTGTAAATATTAGAGCAGGTGAACAGATGAGGTAGCTAGGTTTTTTCTACAGCTGTATAAGCTTACTTCCATGCTTCATTTATCCGTACTGCTACTAATAATAATTTGTGTGTGGGGGGCATGCCATCAAATGTTTTACATCATCAATTGTAGTATGTGTAAACTTTAGCGTTCCACAGAGCTATCCTTACTATTTCATTATTGCCACACAACGAATGTTATTCTGCTTGAAAAGGTGTTAATTTTTTTATTTTTACTCTGTTCTTTACATTAATTTGCACTACTTTAAATTGGTACATAATTAAAACAGATGATTTAATTATAAAATCTTTGAAATATCTGCACATAAGATTGATATCTCATGTTAGCTAAAATAAGTTTTGATTTCATTTCAGGTTGTCCGTACAGCATTGATGGATGCAGCAGGTGTTGCTTCATTGCTAACAACAGCAGAAACTGTAGTTGTGGAACAGCCTAAAGAGGAACAGCCTAATCACCAGATGGCTGGTATGGGTGGAATGGGAGGAATGGGCATGTAATTATTAGAAGTGATATTGCTGTGCACGTGAAGCCGATCATGTGTGGAGCACGAATAATTATTTTATGGGCAGAATAGGTGCTTCATGCACATTATGATGTAAATAGTCGTCTTTGCATTTAAGTTGCAATTTGCACTACTTCAGTTTTTCTGCCCTCTAAACTAAGCTGGTCATAGTGGACCCATAAATGTATTTGTTGCTCATCTTCATTGTCACTCTTAGTATTGGTCAAAAAAGTTGTAATAAATATTTTTTATGTATTTGTTATATTACTTTCTTAATCATACATATTTCATCAATTTGCAATCAACGCTTATAGTATTGGTGTTGAAATTGAAATAAAATCATTACATTATTGTGTGGATGTATTGGCATATTTTTGACCTTGTATCCATTGAAAGGAATGGATGAATTTGATAAATCGGTAAGAGAGTAAGTTCAAAAATTGTTACACTTCAGCTGTGCAGGCATAAATATTCTTATCCTTGACCTCACTAATGTGACATTTGTCTGGCTGACTGTTGTAATTTGATTTGACAATTGTGTTACTGATTATATTATTTCCAGATATCGTGCTAGGTATTTGCATCCCATACTGGTAAAGTTGTGAATTTACCAACTTCCCAGATTTATGGCAGTTTCTTTATTTTCACAAGAAAAAATAAAACAAGGCTAAAATTGGAATTTTTTGAAAGATTTTGTAAAATTTCTGCTTATCATGAACAGATGGGCAGTCAAGCATGCTAGTCCACCTTGCAAGTTAGAAATGTGGGATAATAGCATTGTAATGTGTGTTGAAACTGATGTCTTTCAATAGGATACCAAGGAAGAGGAGATAAAATTCCAGAAAATGTATGCACGATTTTCATATAAAATAACAAAATTGCCTTGTGTGTGTGTGTTTTTTTTTTTTTTTTTTTCAAGCAGCAGCAATTTGGAAACAGGAGTATGTGGGCAGTGCATATAAAAATGCAAAAATAGATGTTTCGTGACTAATGGTCATATGTGCCTAATGTTTATTTCCATCTCGTAGAACAATCTTCCTCTGAGTGTGCTGTTCAGGAAGAACTAACTTTCTGTTTATACTACAGGATGTCAACAGAGTTTTGAAAGAATATAAGAAAAGTTTTTTTGAAAATAATAGTCTTGTGGGCTTGAACAACAGTCAGTGGAATGCATGTGTTTTTGTAACTTTGCATATGACCTCTTGCCTATTCTAGCCTTACTGATGCTTCAGACTGCCTTGTCGGTATGTGTGTGAAAAATGAGTTCAATAAAATAATCATCACCAACAAGTACACTAACTGTGTACCATACAGACAGCATTTCCTAATATGTGAAATGTTTTCTGATAGTGATGTGGCAAAAAAACACAGTAGGCATAGTTAGTGAAATTGCATGGATAGGGAAATGGGCTGTTTCTGGAAAATGGGCTGTTTTCTGGAAAATGGGCTGTTTTCAGTTGCTGCAGATTGCAGTAATCAAAGTGATTCCATGCTACAGTCAAATCGAAGTTAGCTGCACTCATTGCCAACATTCAAATATGGCTTCACAGGGTATAGAATTAAAAATCTGAACAACACGGAAGTATATGAGAGTGGAAGTATGTGAGATTCAAAAAAGTTTCTGGCACATAGCGTTAATATTAGCAACGGCCACGTGCAAGGAAGCCTATGGCTTATGCTGCACCAGCCAGAAAAAAAATAGTTTATAACTCGCTGGCTAAAATAAAACTGAAATCTAGTCTAAAATCTACCCCATAACATGAATTTATGGCTCCTAGTTCTAGAGAGCCTTAAACACCTCAGTCATGTTTCATCTACGGTGCCTAGTTTCCAAGCTCTCCAACCCACATATTCAAAGTCTTTCCTAATAGGGATGCCCTTTTTCCGATCTTACAAGGCTTTGAACCCTTTCAGGAAGCTCAGCGTCTTTCTTTAGGTGTGGTCTAACAATAGCTTTACATAATGGGATTGTGATGTACTTATCTCTGCTAACAAATGTTCAATAAGTTATCGATAGGACACCGTGGGTCTTCATTGCAACCCGTCTACAATTCTCGGAGAACTTCACATCTGACCTGGTTCCTTTCTTCCGCTACTGGATATAATTCAATTCGACCAAGTATATAATTTATTTTGGGGTTACTGTTCCCCAGGTGTAATACCTTACACTTTGCTGGATTGAAGCATAGCTCATCATTAATTTGACATTTTTCGACTTCGCTTCCATAATTTCTCTTTGACATAAAGGGTTTTTCTATTAATTTTGATGCAAAATAAAGAGTTCAAAACTGCAAATTCAGCTGGGGTATCTAATATCGTCCCACATCCATTACATAAAGGTCTGATCTGATTTTTCCTCTTTGCATTTATATATGGAGAATTCCTTATCCCCCACTCTTTGCAAGTGATTTTTTTCTGCCCAAATATAGCAATGACATTATTCATTCAACTTGGAATCATCCTCGTGGGGAATGGTTTTAAAGGTATTTGCACATTCAAGGCTTCTGCAATTAATGTTTTAAAGATATGCCATAATTCAGTTGTATTTGTTCTCTGTGCAATATCTACCCAGTTAATAGTGGCAATGTAACACCTTAGGTAGTAGTTCCCAAACTACTGAGATCTGCAGACACTTTTAAAAAAGTTTGCGGGGGCCCCTATAAATAACGTGTGTGTGTGTGTGTGTGTGTATATATATATATATATATATATATATATATATATATATATATATACACACACTGGGTGATCACTGGATTATGCCCACCCTTATGAAAACTGACTGCAGCAACCACGTGAGGTTAGAGAGTGCACACTTAGTTGACCTACGTTGCATAGATAAGGTGGAAATGGGTCAGTAGGTAGTAAAATTCTGAGTGCGATGGGTAAAAGGAAGGATTTATCAGACTTTGATAAAGGACATTTGGGGAGCTCGATGAGCTGATGCCTCGATTTCCAAAACAGCTGAACTGGTGGGGTGTTAGCTGCCTCAGGTAAAGTGTACCAGGACGTGTCAAAATGGTCAAACAACCTGGCGGCAAAACTGCAATGGTCAGCAAAAAGTTAGAAGTGAGTGCTGGGTCTGACCACTCATACAGGCACAGCACTGTTGAAGAGTTGAGGGCCAACCCGGAACAATATCTGTCATGACCATGCGTTGCACTTATGGGTTATACCAGCAGATAACCTCTAGGGCATTCTCTCCTAACCAAGGTTCATCGGTGTAAAAGACTACGCCAATGAGCCAGTAATTGGAATGCTGATGATGGGAGTAATGTGTCACAACACAGTACATAGAAACCTGCTGAAAATGTGGCACCAAGCAGCTCCGAATGCCCATATTAACTGTGGTTCACTGGACAGCACCTACAATGGGCACGCGAGCATAGAAACTGGACCTTGAGTAATTGGAAGAAGCTCTGGCTTGATGACTCACATTCGTTTTACTGTGGGATGAAAACAAGCTGGTGGCAGTATCATGATTTGGGTGATGTTCTGCTGGGATACCCTGGGTCCAGTCATCCATGTGCCGGGCACTCTGGCGTCTACCACCTTCCTAAACATCATTGCTGACCAGGTACACCATTTTGTGGCAATGGTCTTCCCCTTCGGCGGTGCCATCTTTCAGCAGGATAGTGTGTCATGGCACACCACCCGAATTGTTCGAGACTGGTTCGTGGAACATGAAGCTTTCCAGGTGTTGCCCTGACCTCCAAATTCCCCAGACATCGATCCCATCGAGCATCTGTGGTTTGGAACAGCAACATCGATCTGCAGTGTCTTAACCATGGACCTTACAGGAGTTAAAGGGGTCTGCTGGTTACTTGTTTGTACCAGATTCCACAAGATATTTAGAAATCTAGCGTCCATGCCTCGCTGGGTACAAGCTGTTTTGGCTACATGTGGAGGGCCAACATCTATTAGGTAGGTGGTCATAATGTTTTGTCTCATCGGTGTAAACACGATAATGTGGACCTATAGCATATGGTTGGAAAGCTAAAGAATTTAGAAGCAGAAATATTAAGGTTTTAAGATCCAAGTAAACTTTCCCCAATTTAAAGAATCTGGGAAATGCATTAATTCCAAAACGCATCTGGTTTCAAGTCACCTGGTGTTTTCAGATTGAATGTAATTTTTTTTTTTTTTTTTTTTTTCTTTTTCTTTACAATTAAACTGGCTGGAAAAAAGTTCTCCACATTTACAAAAACATTCAGCTTGGACATGTCATCAGATCTTTCGATATACTACACGTAATGGAATAACTATAGATGGTGTATTTAGTCGTAGAATATGATCTTTTCAATGTAAAAATTATATATCCTACTTTAGTCATCACAGACTGATACTTTCAGTAACAGATATGTAATCTATACATTAAAAAAAGTTTTCCTCCTAGTGATTTAGTCGAGCCAATTGGAGAAGAGGGCGAGGCAATTAAGCCACTACAACAAATGTAATTAATTTTTGACAACTGCTACCATAACGTTTACCAACCTCGTGCACCTAATTCCCTGTCTAATGTTTAATGATCCATTGTAACGTTTTTTATATATTAATGAATTATATATTTGTAAATACTGTGGTTTAGTATTTTGTAAATATTTATATAGTTTGTAATTATTTTAGTTATGCTCTTTTGGATGCAACAATATTCCTCATGTATTATGGAACCTGAAGCAAAAGGCCTTTTCCTAATTGATCCATGTAAATGCAGTAAATAATAAGTGATATTGGCTGAAGTCCAGAATAGTGTACACTGACAGGTACTTTGATGAAAGTGAGGAAGACAGTGATAATTGACAGGTGAAGCCACTTCCCTTTTCTAATTGTTTTGCGTCATCGAGGAGGGGCCTTAGCTTAGGTAGGTTGTTTATCCCTCCATCCAGCTGTTTTAAAGTGGGAAAACTAGTTCCTAATTTAAAAACAGCGGCAAATGCACTGAAAAACATCCTAGGCATATCAACCTAGGAGGGCAGTGAAAGCAGTGGCATTTACCAATCACTGCTTGCAGCCATGTTGGAGGATGTACACCATTTTGGAGTTTTACTGTGATATTTATTCGACCTTGAGAATGCTGCACACTGCAAATGCACTGATAAATAATTACATAGGTCATTTCCTGATTAGATTTATACCAGTGGGTTTCAACAGGTGTCAAAGAACGTAGAAAACATTTGAATTACTCCGTATTCTTCTACATTTTATGTAGAAAAGCATGCATGGGGGTGGCCGAGAAAAGCAAGCAGGGGGAAAAGCCCCCTGGGTATTATTAATAAAATAAAAACATTGTTATCCATGAATTTTATTAATATCTGAAAATTAAAAGGTTTAACACCTGCCGATGACTTAAATGAAAAACACATTAAATATGCTAGTTGCAGGGAACGCTACCTGGTGCAAAATTTTTTTTTTTTTTTTTTTGTGGATTTTTTTCATTTGATTGTTTTTTTTACAAATAATGGAACCACTAGGCAGCAGTGATCACAGTACTGATGTGGGATTTGCTCAAAAATGTAACTACCATCAGGGATATGAAGGGAAGGATTTTTTGCTATTGTAAGATGACTGCGGTGGTCCCAGACAGTTTTCAAATTCTATACGCTGGGACCAACTGATGCAGTTACCGACAGCAAATTATAAATAGGAAGCTACTAGGCTTTTCATACCAACTAACAAATACTGTTCAAGGGTTAGGCCTAAGTGGATGTCAGCTGAACTAGTGACATAGCACAATAAAAATGCATGGGATGAATATAAATTATCAGGAGACAAGACTAAAAAATAACTGGGATGCAAAGAAAAACAGACTTCTATGCTGATGTAAACTCTAGAAGGAAGGAGTTGAATCATTGTTCCACTCTCCATGATTCTGCTCAGGTAGCTGACAAACTGGATGATTATTTTGCATCTACATTCACACATCAGAAAAAATTATGTAGTGAGGTGCAGGCCAGCAGCTTATCAAAATCTAAGAGGGAATAAAATTATTTGTAATAACAGCAAATTGGGGGAGAAGTTGAAGTTAAACATAAGGAAGGCACCTGGAGTGGATGGGATCTATCCATCCAGTGATATTAAAGGAGATAGCAAAGGAAGTAAGCAAACCCTTAGCCACGATTATGAATGCATCCTTGGACTCGTGGATATCGTCACAGGCTAGAGATGTGCAATTGAAACCCCAATTCACAGCGGGTGATGAGTAATTACAGACCTGTTAGTTTAACTTCTGTTCCTGGGAAAATAATGGAGACTGGTTAAAGAAGCACTGCAAGATCATCTACACCAGTGGTGGCCAACCTTTTACATACCGTGCGCCAATTTTTTCACATACGAGTTCAGATGCGCCATACAACTCAAGCACTTTTTCTACCTTCTTACGTTCATGGTTGGGTGTTGGAAAATAGGGATAGGGGTAGGATCTGCTTCGCTTAGGGGAGGAAAAAGAATAACTCAAACATGCAACTAAATTCAATAATATACGCCAGTTCAAAGACACGTGTTTATTGGAGCACAAATCTACAATAGTGAGAGATGAACTCTTGGACGAGAGGGCGACCGCTGTCGTGGAACCCACTGATGGTGTTACAGCTGTCAGAGAGTCTCGTTTGGTAAAGATAGGTCTGTACCACAGTTGTTGGATGTGATGAGAGAGAGATCTCTGAGCGAGATGGAGTACCGAGAGCGAGATCAGGTTGGAACTTGGAGTCGTCTGTTCTCTCTGCTCGCTAGGAGTCCAGGCATGTCCTTAATAACCTTTTTAATAAAAGTATGTTTATGAACATAATTAACATTTTTAAATGATTTAATTATTGTATGTAAAGCAATTTCTATTACAGCACATAAACATTACCATTAGTGAGACTTTTGAGCCTGTTTGGATTTTGCCAGTCTTTCAATATTTGGTGTTAAATTTGTTACTGAGAGCAGCAGAGAATTCTTCAAATTTGAATCAGTCATTCGCGACCTCGTTTTGCTTTTGATCAACTTCGTGGATGAAAATGTTTGTTCACATCTGTATGTCGTTCCGAAACGACATAATTTTTTGCAAATTTTCTTAGTTCTGGGAAATGTTCACAGGGTAATGAACGCCAGAAATTAATCATGTCAAGCATTTTGATATGAAAAAAAGCTCATCAAATTTCATTTTTAATAATGAATTTGTTTTTAAATCAATAAGTTCCATTTGTATATATATATATATTTTTTTTTTTCGTTTTTTGTGAACTCCAAACACGAGAGGTATTAGAACCTATAGTACTTAGTACCGTGCTTGGGTTGGAGGTTGAGAAGACAAAAGAAGATATTTGTTGACATTGGACTTGAACTTTTGTAGATTGTAATTTTCAGGAAATACGTATGAAGGAAGGTTGTTCCAGAAAACGGCAGTTGAATGAATAAACGAGGAAGATGAAAAGTTGGTTCTGTGGGTTTGAAGTTGGACAGTAAATGGACGTTGGCTGGTGGTGGCACGTGTTCGGACTGTTTTCAAAGAGAACGGGAATTATAAAAGCCAATTCAGCAGAACAGTGCCCATGGAAGTATCTGTAGAAGAGGCATGCAGCAGAAACAATACGTCTATGAGAAAGCGAGTGGAGAGACTGTTAGAGATGAATCATTAATTAACCTAACTGCCCTCTTCTGAGTGGAATCAAGAATCCTGAGAGAGGTTTTGGGGGCACCACCCCAGATGTGGGAACAATATTCCATGGCAGGGCGGATTTGCGAATTATACAGAGTGAGCAGCTGTTTGGAAGAAAAGTAACGCCGAGAGCGAAAGAGAAAACCAAGTTTTTTATATGCAGAGGAAGCAATATTTGTAATGTGCTTGTACCAAGAGAGATTAGAAGTCAGGATAATCCCCAAAAGATATATATATCAATTTGCCTAGAAATCGGAGTGTCACTAAAGATAAGCATAGGAGTAGAAGAATTTTTTTTTTGCGAGATATAAGACAAGACTGAGTTTTAGAAGGATTGAAATCAACTAAGTTGTCTTTGCCCCACTGGAGAATTACCTGAAGATCGGCATTTAAGGAATCAGTAGCAGATTTTCGAGAAGTTGAAGCTGATTGAGCAGGACAAGGTTTCTCAAAATGGAAAGTGGAATGCAATGTGCTATCATCGGCAAAACTATGGACAGGATTTCCAGTCAATGGAAGAAGGTCATTAATATAGAAGAGGAAAAGAGTGGAGGAAAGAACTGACCTTGGGGGACACCGGCATTAGTGGAGAAGTTAGAAGACAGAGAGCCATCACCCTCAGTGAGCGATCAGAGAGAAAACTGGATAACCAATTACTAAAAACAGTTGGCAAACCATAAGATGGAAGCTTGTTTAGAAGCCCTTTATGCCCAACACGATCAAAAGCCTTTGAGATGTCAAGAGCAACTACGTGTGTTTCACCGAACCTTTCCATTGAATTAGTCCATAAATGGGTAACATAAGCCAGAATATCACCAGCGGATCGACACTGACGAAATACATACTGGCGATCGTTCATCAGACGGAAGGCTTCTAGGTAGTTTAAGGGTTGGCGGTTAATTGATTTCTCCATTACTTTAGAAAGAGTAGAAGTAATTGCAATGGGACGTTAATTATATGGGAGGGATTAGTCACCCTTTTTAGGAACTGGCTGGATATGAGCAAAATTTACAAGCAGAAGGAAAAACACCTTTGGAATAAGAAAGTGAAAAAAGGCGGCAAAGAATAGGAGTAAGTTCAGGAGCACAGGTTTTGAGAACAAGTGGAGAAATACCACCAGGACCTGGAGCTTTCTTAGCATCAAGATTCATCAAAATCCTTCTGATATCCTTTTGACGGAAGACCACAGGAGGCATTGAATGGAGCGTGTTGGGAATGGTGGGAGGTGTTTTACCAAGATCATTAATACATGAGCTGGAAGAAAAATGGGATGCTAGCAGGTCAGCTTTATCCTTGGCTGAAGTGACAACAGAACCATCTGGTTTGGACAGAGGTGGGAGCAGAGATGGGCAAAAGTTGCGGCCAATAGCTTTGGCAAGAGACCAGAATGCTCAGCTACCATTAGGGCAAGAAGCAAGTTTGGACCGATTAATAACTGCTTTACAATTGTTGAGCTTTGGTGTAGGCAGAAAATGAAACTGAAGAATTAGAAACAAGCCAATCACGAAATGCAACATTCTTCTCTTTATTACTAGGCATCTCAATTATGTTTTGTTCACTAAGTAAAAATGGGTTTATAAATGCGAGCATGTAGTTTTCTTCTTTAGCCAAATCATGAAAACGACTTTCAAATGACACTTGCAATAACTTGATTTTTTCAAGATATTTGGTCCAATTGCTATCATCCACAGCACATTCGTTCTGCTCTTTCAAGTGTGGAAATTGACTTAAAACCTAATTTTCTAACTGAGAGATGAACAGTTTTAATTTCATTTTAAATGAATTGATGCTATTTACTAAACTAGGAAATAATTTATTCATGCCTTATAGTTTCCAATTTAGATCATTGAGATGACTAGTAACATCAACTAAAAATGCCAAATCAAATAGCCAATTGTTATGAAAGCTAGTTGTTATCAGGTAGCTCATTATCCTGTTCTAAGAAATTATAAACAACATTTTTCAATTTGCGAAATCTACTCAGAACCTATCCTCCAGAAAGCCAGCGCACCTCACAATGAAGGACAAGTTCACCCTATTCCAAATCTAACAACTCACAATCTTCTCTGAATTCTCGTCTGTTTAATGCTCTTGCTCTAATTTTATTCACAAATTTCACAACCGGTAACGTAACACGCTGAATATTTAAAGTTTTTTCACACAGTGCCTCTTGGTGTATAATGCAGTGATATTTTAGTACAGGACGATTTAAAAAAATTTCAAGCAAAGTTGTAGTGACATTGGCTTTACCTATCATTGACTGCGCCCCGTCAGTACACACACTGACGGGGCGCAGTCAGTGTGTGTACTGACTGTGAACATGAGTTTACTATAATCTAATTTTAGATTTTCTAGGCATAATTTTACTTTTTAAAATATGTCTAATCCTCTTGTTTTACCATGCAATGATTCCAGACTGGCAAGTTCTTCAAAGACATTAAAATTATCATTAATTCCTCTTATAAAAATGCTTAACTGGGCTACACCACATGTGTCCGTTGATTCATCCAAAACTAAAGAAAAGAAAGTACAAGAATGGACAAGATCTTCAAGTTGCTGAGATACATCCTGAGAGAGAGTTCCTCAATACGTCTCGTACCTGTCTGCCTTGATATAGCAATTTCATCTGCTTTCCTTTCAATACCTTTATTACCAAGATGGCGTGCAAATATTTGGAGACAAGGCTTAACAATTTCTTCTCCGTCAGAAAAAGGTTTCTTTTTTTTCGCCAATACTAAAGCAATTTCATAGGACGCTTCTATCATCGCCAAGTGTTCACAACTTACTTTAGCAAATATATTTTGTCTTCTTCTGATTTCTTCCTTTTTCTTGGTCACATATTCTTTTCGTAGCTCAGACCCAAGAACGAGCTTCATTTTGACTTCTATGTTAGTCTGATGCTGTGATTTATAGTGTTATTAAGATCATGTCTTTTATTATGTGAAAGAGTACTTTCACAAACAATGCAAAACGGTTTTCCTGATGAAATTGCTATAAATAACAACTCATTTTCCCACTGTTCATTAAATTCACGTTTAATATCACTTTCTGCTTTCTTTTGCATTGTGGTGGATAGAAGGAATAAAAAAAAAAAAAAAACAGAAAAGTACAAAACTCTAGAAGTCTAAATGTTGGAAAAGAACAAACAGATCACAAGTATGCACGTCGTATCACACAGAATATCAATTATAAACTCGAAAAATTTCGACGAACTGATGAGCAGGCACGACGGGGGGGGGGGAGGGGAGCTCCCCTACTATTTCTTGAGTTGGCAAAATGCGATTAATGTAAATTTCTCGTAGATGAAAATACATCAAATTTATCATTTCATTTTTTCCTTTTAACTTGAAAGACTTCCGACAAAGGATCTATTTGTATATTCTCAGTCCCCTGAAAAAGTCACGTATTGGATTTATTTTCCCACTTGTGCATAGAGTCGGGCGCCGGAGGCAACGGCCGTACAAAAGGATGGACGACTAGGTTCTCGATATATTTTCATAGCCATAGATCACTTACGGTCAAAATTCAGAAATGCATTTTTTTGGAGTCTATTTAATTTATTTCTTTTGCTAAATTGAGGGAATTGACACGTTTATGTTCGTGTAAGTGGAAAGAAGCTGGTGAGTGTCTTAAGCCATGTGAGGAAGGACCTGTAATGAAAAGAAATAGAACCAAAGAATCGGCAATATGGGCTTTGGGTACTTGAGAAATTTTATGATGAAATGCGCCACTTGTAATCTTCCAAAGCGCCACAGGTTGGCCACCCACCCCTGATCTACACAATGCAGTTCTAGTTCAGATATAGCATGGGTTTGTTAAGGGGAAGTCTTGTCTTGTCTGAGCAATTTGATTGGATACGATGATGTGGTCACAAAGAAACGATGCAAAAAATAATTTTAATGTCATAAAATTGGATTTTAGGTCGAATCCCTGATATAAAGTGGAACAATATGATGCGTATCCTAGAGTTTGCATAAGTAAAGAAAGCTTTTGATAATCTTGCACATGGAAGTCTATTGTAGAAATTGGAGCAATATGGCATTAAATTACTTCTGGTTAAAGAATCACTGCAGGATCATCTAGACCAGACTGCAGTTATAGTTGGAGCAGTATGGCATTAAGGGCAAGTTGATCAATGGACACTGCTCTTCGTGCACTAATGTTATTACAGGAGTCCTACAGGGTTCGGTGTTGGGCCCATTGTTGTTTTCTGTATTTATCACTGATATTGACGAAGGTATACCAGGGTTAATGCCCAAGTTTGAAGATGATACGAAGGGTGGCAGGGTTGTTAATGGCAGTACACTACTGCAACAGGGTCTAGAAAAGTTAGGCAGATGGGCTTAGAGGTGGCAGCTGAAGTTTACCATTAACAGAGTAGCATACCAACTGTGCGGTTCTACACTCAAGGTAGAGGAGAATGAAAAAGACCTGGTGGTAGTTCTGCAGTGAGATTGAAGTTTTCTGAGCAGTGCAGACAGGCTGCCAGAGCAACTCATGGGGTCTTGTCAATGATATACAGGAATTTTGCCAGCAAGAATAAGGAGGTGATTATGCAATCATCAGTCCACACCTTGAATACTGCATACAGGTCTGGTGGCCTCATTTTAGGAAGGATGTAGGGCTGCTGGAACGAGTACAGAGAAGGGCAACGAGATTGGTCAGTGGAACAAAAGGTTTTTCTTACCAAGAACGGTTTAAGTGCTGAAAATTGCAGCTTCTGGAGATTAGTCACCTGCGAGGTGATCTGGATTGAGGTGTATCAGGATGGTTTGAGAAAGCTCAATACAGATGGATTTCTTCCCCTCCCTCCCCGTTTTTTGTGAAAACCCCAAACACGAGAGATATTAGAACCGATAATACTTAGCACTATGCATGGGTTGCAGGTTGAGAAGAAGAAGAAGAAAAAATATTTGTTGACATTAGACTTGAACTGTAATTTTCAGGAAATATGTATGAAGGAAGATTATTCCAGAAAACAGAATTTGAATGAATAAATGAGGAAGAAAAAAAGATTGGTTCGTTGAGTTTGAATTTGTACAGTACAAGGACATTGACTGGTTGTGGCACCTGTGTGGACTGCTTTGGAAGAGAGCTGAAATTACAGAAGTCAATTCAGAAGAAAATATCTATACAAAAGCCCATGAAAATATCTATACAAAAGGCATGCAGCAAAAGCAGAACGTCTATGAGAAAATGTGCAGAGAGACTCCGTTAGAGACGAGTCATTAATTAAACTAACTGCCCTCTTTTGAATGGAATCTAAAAGCCTGAGAGAGAGGTTTTGTGGGCAGTTTTATGCAGAGGTTTATGCAGTGAGCAGCTGTTTGGAAGAACTGTAACACCTAGCTTGAAAGAGAAAACCGAGTTTTTTAGATGCAGAGGAAGCAATATTTGTAATGTGTTTATGCCAAGAGATAAATAACCTTGGGGAATCCCAGTATTGGTGGAGAAGTTAGAAGACAGACAGCCATCTACCATTCCTTGCGATGAGCGGTTAGAGTGAAAACGTGATACCCAATTACAAAAAACAGTTGGCAAACCATAAGATTGAAGTTTGTTCAGAAGCCTTTGGAATATCAAGAGCAACTGCTTGAGTTTCACTAAACTCTTTTATTGAATTTGTCCATAGATGGGTAACATATGCCAAAATATCACCAGTGGATTGGCACTAATGGAATCCGTCCTGGCGATCGTTGATCAGATGGAAGGTTTCTTAGCTAGTTTAAGAGTTGGCGGTCAATAGATTTCTCCATTACTTTAGAAAGATTAGGAATAATTGCAATGGGATGATAATTGGATGTGAGTGATTTGTCACTGTTTTTAGGAACTGGCTGGATATGAGCAAATTTCCTAGCATAAGGGAAAACACCTTTGGAATAAGACAGCGAGAAAAGGCGACGCAGAACAGGAGTAAGTTCAGGAGCACAGGTTTTGAGAACAAGTGGAGAAATACCATCAGAACCTGGAGCTTTCTTGGCATCAAGTTTCTTCATATTCCTATTTACAGAAGATCACAGGAGGCATTGAATAGATAGTACTGGGAATGGTGGGAGGTGATTTACCAAGGTAATTAATACACGTGTTGGAAGAAAAATAGGGTGCTAGCAGGTCGACTTTATTCTTGGCTGAAGTGGCAATAGAACCATACGATTTTGATAGATGTGGGAACAGATTAGGACAAAAGTTGTGGCCAATAGCTTTGGCAAGAGACCAGAATACTCAGCTACCATTTGTATAAGAAGCAAGTTTCCTACCCTTAGCCTGTTTGAAATCTAGTTTGGACTGATTTATAACTGCTTTACAATTGTTGCGGGCTTTGGTGTAGGCAGAAAATGAACCTGAAGATTTGGAAACAAGCCAATTACGATATGCAGCATTCTCTTGAATAGAAAGAGTAGAGATAAGTGGATAAATTAAATGGATTAAAAAGTGGATAAGATAAATTTCTTTAGAAAGAGTAGAGATAAGTGGAATGAGAGTTTAAATGGACGGGAGGGATTTATAATTCCTTTTAAGCAGTGGTATCTGCGCAGTAGCACAATGGTATCATCACCGTTCTCCCTACATCAGGTGGAAAAGGCCAGGTTCGAATCCTGTCGATGACGCGAGGAACTTTAATGGGCTTTTTTCACTCCGTGGCTCAGTTAGTCTGTCTCAAACAAGGTTTTGTACCCAAGAAACGGGTTTTTTGTTCCAGCAAAACAGGCAAATCGACCAGAGAACACACGGAATTTATAGACACAATACATATATTATGGGAGAACGTGTGGGTATTTTGGGTATTCACATCTTTGGAAGAAATTCTGGTTGACCCTAAAATATAATTTTTTTTTTTTTTTTTTTTTTTAAGAAGTGGCTGTATATGAGAAAATTTTCAAGCAAAAGGAACACACCAGTGGAATAAGAAAGTGTAAAAAGTCGATATATGATTACGCTCAGGAGCACAGGTTTTGTGAAGAAGTGAAGAAAACCCATTTTGGCTGGGGGCTTTCTTGGCATCAAGATTGTTCAAAATTCTGTGACATCCTCCTAACGGAAGACCACAGGAGACATTGAGCGTAGTATACTGGGAATAGTTCGAGCTGTTGACCAAGATTGTCAGTTCAAGAGGTAGAAGAAAAGTAGGATGCTAATAAGTCTGCTTTATCTTTTTAGTTGTGGTCGCAACAGAACTATCAGGTGTTAACAGGTGGCAGTAGAGATGGGAAAGTTGCACTCAAAAGCTTTGGGAAGAGATCAAAATGATCGACTATGGTTTGGACAAGAAGAAAATTTTGTACCTTTAGCCTATGCACGTGATAATTTGGGCTGATTAATAACTGAAAGTAACTTATAACTGAATTGTGATTTCACCTACCATCATTGACAATAATGTTTTCCTCTCTTGATACGATTCTGGCATCAATTCCACTGAGTCTTCTGTTCTGCCATGTATTGCCTTGGCCAAGTCTACCTGAAATTTTATTATGAAACAAGGGATACCAGACTTTACTCACTTCTTTCTCTGACGACTGCTGATTGCCACCTCATCACTAAGCTATATGGCCACTGCTCAATTCATTATTCTTGGCGGTTTTTTTTTATTTTTCTTATTTGCCTATATTCATTTTTTTTAGAATTCTTATTTTTTATTTTATTATTATTTTTTTTATTATTATTTATTATTATTATTATTATATATTTTTTATTTGCTTACATTCATTGTTTTTTATTTATTTATTTATCTTACATATATATATATATATATATATATATGTATGTATATATTTTTTAATTTTCTTTTTAATTTAATTTTTTTATTATTATTATTTTTGAATATTATTATTTTTTTCTCATTTTATTATTATTTTTTTTATTTATCTGCTGGTACCACCGGTTTGGGCTCCCTGTGGTATGCGATTTGTTGGCATCCACTGGAATTGATTTTTCTTCCAGTGGATGCGGGATTCTTACCTTGTTACTTTTGTTTGACTGTTCGTGTATTGTTGTGGCCCGCCTGCTCGTGGCGTTAGGTGCCACTGTACTAGGGAGCAGTCATCCTGGTGATTGCTGCTCCCTAGTAGCTAAGTGGCCAGATACAACAAAACAACAGACAATAAACACACTTTGCAGACATAACACCATACTTCTATCTGACCATTTCACAGAGCTCTGTACTCATCACAGTGTACCATGGCGGAGTTGAACTAACGTTTAGGTGCCACCTTACATAAGGTACAACGCATGTCTACACATGGTTAACCGCTGTCAGACCTCTTTATCTGTAGGCCCAGTGCTAGGGATGGGCACCAGGCAGCAGCTGCCCATACGCTGGCTGCAACCTGCTGGCATAATAGCCTGCCACAAACAAAACAACACACATACACTGACACTTTTCAGGCCCATTATGCACAATTTCTGCACCATAACAGAGTACAAAGGTGGAGATGGGCTAAGGCCTAGGAGCCATCCCGATATAAGAACACACATGCAAACACACACAGTACCTTGATTACCATTATATAGAATGGATATATATATGTATGTATATATATATATATATATATATATATATGATAATGTCTATAAAACTGTATATAATCTTGTATATAAATTGTTTATATCATGAGAATGTACATAAAATTGTGTGTGTAATTAAATGGAAAGGGAAAAAAATGTTGAAGGGAACACAAGTTATGATAACTGCACCAAAACCTCCTCCGTGGTAATCACCAGGCCTTCACGTCTCGTTCTTCCTCACTGGTCATGGATCGTTTTGGGCCTAGCTGCATACCCTGGGTCTCACCGATTCTCCTCTCTGCACATGCGGTGACAATGAAGACTGGTTTCACCTTATGTATAATTGCCCTCTTTATGATTTACCCAGAAGTCTCCTAATTACCAGAACTGGAAATATATCCAGTGGGCAGGAACATCTCTACATAATTGACGAAACCAACTACAAAGCCTTCACTACTTTTGCCCAGACTGTATTTGAAATGCGTCAAATTCACCTACAGCAAACTGTTCAGCGCACCCCCATCTTATAATGAACTCAAAACTCAATTCACAGAACATATCCTGAATGGAATTAAAGAAAACACCAACAGGATATTGATCTTTATCCTGATCTAACAGGAATCTCTCGACGTTCACAAAGGAAGCTATCTTACAAACCCACCAACCCAAAAAGGACTTTTCTACAATAGACACAAGAACTCCAAGCAATCCTTGTACTTCATGAATCCATGTGCCTGCACTCATTCCCTAAGAGAAGATTATCCAAGTTCTCTACCCAGTGTGGGACACTGCTCATTGCCTACAAGTCACACTTGGCTGAAGAAGATTAAATTGCTGACACTGAGCCCTTGCCCAATGTGGGACCCACTGACTTGCTGGCACCTCTTCTCTTCGAGGTGTAGGACAATATCTGATTTTCCTACTTGTGTTGGAACTCACATAAATACTCCTCTGGGAGTGGGACTGGCATTTGACCTTTCGAATGCAGCGTCATGCTTAGGCAACCTGACTTTGTAGGTCACTTGACCTCACAATCTTTTCTCTTCTTCCTGAGATAGGATGGGCACCCCCCAAAGGGGGGAGCCCACCCTACCTCCCCCTCTTTCTTCTCCTCAAACTCTCACCCCGTCTCCTATTTCAAAAAAGAAATTTTTTTTTTTGCCCTCCCTGGGAAGCTCAGGCTAACCCCAGGGTCGGCCAGCCAGAGTTCTCTTCCCACTTACCTGGTCCGGCTCCCAGTGCCAGTGACGGTAACTAGCGGTCTGTGGTGTTCCACAGACCCTAGGCTAAGCGGCCAGATGAACAACATAACCCACACTAAGCAAACATGAACATACACTAACATATGCTATCTGGCCTGGACAGTACTGTCTTACTTCACAAGAGATTCAAATGCGGAGTTGTGCGAAAGCACCGGTGCCGCTTGTCAAAAAACACTATGTCACTATGTTGGAGGGAACATATGCCATATTGATGTCATGTGACCACATTTTCGGGCATCTTGTATCGACTTCTGTAATGTGACCTTTTGGTAATTTCTATCCAACACCCATAAATGTCCCTTATACCTGTCCGATCTTTATCGCTGTTTCCTCCTTTTAATGTTATTCTATGGTACACCACGATACCGAATTTTGTCTCACTTCATCCCAAGCTGCACGAGTTACCCCACTCTTGCTATGTATCCTGTTAATTCGGTTGAACAGTGTATTATAAATGCAAACTTTCTTGTTTTGAGACTTTCATCAGCATGCTAGTATTGCTTTTGATGTTTGCTCATATATTTTATATGGTGGAGGAAAGAAAGCTCGTTGACGAGAACAACTCCATGATGTTTCGTTTCAGAGACCAGAGAGAGAGAGAGAGAGAGAGAGAGAGAGAGAGAGAGAGAGAGAGAGAGAGAGAGAGAGAGAGAGAGGCACCATATATCTTAATAAACGGACGACGTTTCTGATTTAATTTGTTGCAGAAGATTAACAATTTGGTTTTATTGAATACTTTCTTCAAATTGCTGGTTTAGCCAGGTGCTCCTAACAATGGCTCCTAACAATAGATAGGTAGATATACTGGTAATCCAACATGTCAAAAGAAGTGCATGCCAACATTAATCTATCTCAAACCAGTAGGATAGCAACAATCTGTAACAATAATGACATTGCCAACAGTAATATCAGAATGCTCTTTATAAAACTGATTAAAAAAAATTTCCTCCTGCTTATCTCTACTACTACTTTAGCAAGGCCCTCAATATAATAAAATATAAGAAGCTAATCACCAACCATATAAATTTAAGTGATGTATTCAGCAATATTTAAATCTGCTTTACCCCCCCCCCCCCCTTTGCTGCCAGGGCCGTGTATAATGTATATATAATACACTTGGCCTCTGTGGTGTCATATAACTTAGAAAACCTGTACCCAGCAGTTGGCCAGCAAAGTGTATTAACTTTGTATATATTTAGAAATTTTTTATAATTATATCTGCATTTTTAGTTTCATCTTACTTTCATTTTCACACGACTGACCGATACACACTCTGAGTCCTATGTTCAGGGAACCGGATTAGCAATCTCAAACTACCCAAGCCCATTTAATTATCTCTACTTCATTTATCTTTCTTCTTTCCTCTACCCCAACATCTTATTTCTTGTGAGTCATAGTTTTAAACGCAGCATCGATATGCTGCCCTCATCCTTTACTCAACCTTTTTCGCTTCAACAAAATTTAGCCACTGTTTATTGCCTATTTGTCTTTTATGTATTTAATTTGCCTTTATCATCAAACACATCATACTCGCATCCTTTTAGTAATTTTTTTATATGTTTATACACCCTCCCAGTATTTTACATACTGCATACAGACAGATATAATTCTCAATAATTTTGCAATATTTTTATATGTACTCCTTCCGATTTCTAACACTAGGGACCCTTAGTGCATACATAGACACCCTCTCAACCATTTACTGCCCAAGTCAGTAACGGTAAGTGCCTTACCTGTTTCTTCTTTTTCATTCTGACATCAAATTTTTTTTGTTCTTTTCCCGCCTCTGTACGATCATCTATGATCTGTACGCCCTACATATAATTAGAATTTTTTTTGGCATCCCTTATTCTTCCCTTTTATTGCTCCTAAATTCAAAATCATTACATCCCACGTGTGTAATGACAGACCATGCCGGAAACAAAGGCTTTCATATTGCCTTCTTTCACATAATTTCGATGAATGACATACGGCAATATGTTATCGTATTTTATTTCACTTTATTCTATTTAATTTTATTTTAATTTATCTCATTTTATGATTTATTTTACCTCATTTCATATTATTTTATTTTATTTTTACTCGTATCACACTCATTTATATCCAAAAGAGGATATAAAAAAAAAAAAAAAAAAAAGTTACAGAATCTCTTATTAATATTTCAACACCAGAACACGAAAACCCATTTAGACAGTTAGAGTGTACAAAATTAGTCGCCAATTTCAACGAATACAAAACAGCTCTAACAAAACTGGTGAGTATGGGCTTGGGAAACCCAGGGTCCTGAGCTGGATATCATCATTCTTCTCTTTCTTGGTGATTCCTTTCTACTTCTGACACACACACTCTCTCTCTCAGCGTAACTCTGGGAATTTTTTTTTTTTTTTTGGCTGGTGCAGCATAAGCCTCAGGCTTCCTTGCACCATATGGCTAATAATAATAATAATAACAGCAAATTTGAATAACGTTAGATAGACTAAGTGCTACTAGCAAACCCCTTCAGAATCCAAAAATAAATTTATTGGTTTGGTATACTGTATTTGTCAAAGATCACGTGGGAGCCTTAGGCAGTGTGGCTGAGGGACCAGAATTTATACTTTCTCCATATGATTCCTCTCCCTGTATAGTTTCCAGGCTTCCTGCCAAGGATCCATGCTTGTAGAACAAAATTTTATTTTGTGTTATAAGTAGGCAACTAATGCTACTAACAGCCTGCTCGCTCTCGTGGATAGTACAGTTGGTATAATCACTGTTCTCTCCACACCGGGTAAAAAAAAACCCGATAAAATATAAAAAGTTCGAACCCGTCAATGACGCGAAGAATTTGTTTATTTTTCATAACGTGGCTGAATTCGTCGATCTCAGGCGAGAGTAGCGTGGTTTTTGTTATGCAATTATTCTGCGCAAGTAGCACAGTGGTATCGTCACCGTTCTCCCCACACCGGGTGGGGAGGACGATGACGGAGGAAGGCCTGGGTTCGGATGACGCGAAAAACTTTAATGGGCTTTTTTTCACTCCGTGGTCCAGCCTGTTTTGCTGGACGAAAAAATCGACCAGATTTGCCCGTAATTTACAGACAAAAATACGGGTTTATGTAATGAATTATTGGTAACTCTAATATAATAATTTGACAGATATTTATTTAAAGTATACCCAGTAAAATAAAATAAAATAAAATATTTCCAGAAGCTTTCGGAACTCGTGTCCCTTTCTCAACTGACAGAATTTTTTTTGAATACATTACAAGCAAAGTGTGGCACGTTACTCATTCGTCATTGTTGTAGCACGGATGTGTGCTGCCTTGCGCCAGTGATCATCCATCAATAAAACGGTTGTCTCCAGGATTGGATGTATACGCATGCCTTTCTGGCGATTTAATGCCTTAGGGTTGTTCATTATGTTTAGTGACTCTAGCCATAGGCGGTGGCGAAAGTGTCGCGCGTGGTCCACTATCTCAAAGTCGCGCTTGGGGTCAAGATCGTGGTTGGTAGCCCAAAAATGTTCTGCAAGCGCGGACTGGTCAGTTTCGGCAAGCCGGATTGCTCTGTCGTGTTCCGTGAGGCGATCCTGGAGACGTCTCGATGTCTCACCTACGTAGCAACTGTTACAGGCCCTACAGGTGATACGGTACACTACATTGCTGCGTAAGACAGGTGTGACAGGGGTCTTCACACTGGAGACAAGTGAACGTAGGTTCCTACCTGGTAATTGTACACATTTTATGTTGTAACTTCTCAGGATCTTCGAGATACGTCCTGACACTCCTGGATAGTACGGAATGTAGGCGGATGATATGCCGACTTGCTTCGGAGGTCTTGGGTTGGAAGTAAGTTCTTGTGCCTGTAACAAGCATCAGTTGCTTGTAACAGTTGCTACGTAGGTGAGACATCGTGCCGTCTCCAGGATCGCCTCACGGAACACGACAGAGCAATCCGGCTTGCCGAAACTGACCAGTCCGCGCTTGCAGAACATTTTTGGGCTACCAACCACGATCTTGACCCCAAGCGCGACTTTGAGATAGTGGACCACGCGCGACACTTTCGCCACCGCCTATGGCTAGAGTCACTAAACATAATGAACAACCCTAAGGCATTAAATCGCCAGAAAGGCATGCGTATACATCCAATCCTGGAGACAACCGTTTTATTGATGGATGATCACTGGCGCAAGGCAGCACACATCCGTGCTACAACAATGACGAATGAGTAACGTGCCACACTTTGCTTGTAATGTATTCAAAAAAATTCTGTCAGTTGAGAAAGGGACACGAGTTCCGAAAGCTTCTGGAAATATTTTATTTTATTTTATTTTACTGGGTATACTTTAAATAAATATCTGTTAAACTATGGACCCCAGTACTCCAGGCCCATTTGTCACTATAATAATTTGAATTTGTTCTACAATTATTCATTGTTAATTGGGGTAATCCTCCTCCCACTGTATCAGTAATCGTCACTCCTTATGCAGAAATACCAGAACCTTCACTTCGCAGGCATGGATACGGTTAAGGAACGGGGAAGAGGTCTTTAAAAAATGTGGTAAGGTTAGCATCCCTAGCTAGACTAATTTTAAGAGAAACAGATAGTGTCAATGGTGAGAGTTGCAGTTGCAGTAGTAGGATTTTAGGAAATCAGAACTAAGGCCCTATTGCTCCGTGTACACTGTCTGTAAATTGCGTGTGTTTTATGGTCGATTTTCTGTTTGCTGGACGAAAAACAAGAGTTTCCGGGAGAAATCAGTGAGACGTTGAGTTAGTTTCTACAGTAAATGAAATATTTACTAAATAAATATATTTCCTTAATATATTCACGTAATTCTAATTATGGACTAATGATACTTTTCATATGAAATATTATTTAATACATTTTTTTAGAGCTGGTTTTCTGAAGCCATGGCTCCATTATAATTCAGAACAGACACTGTTTTCTAAGTGGCGCTCTATCATTTCCAAATAACAGCATCGCGTTCACGTATGAAGTAAATCTATCGATAAAACGTTATCGTTGTGTTACTACTTAACTTTTGGTTTAGTGTTAAATATTGTGGTATTTTTTTTAACGGTTTTCTCTTTCATAACGTGTTTTTTTCCGATATTTTGTGTAGTGTTTTATATGCTGATGCAGAGAAATCAGTTTTTGAGATTTGTTTGTATATGCAGTATTGAGGCACTGAATGAAAATGTGCTATGCACAAAACATTGTGCTGGTATTCGGAAGATACTAAAATGAATGAAATATTACAGCGTCATCGTAAATAGGCTTAGACATGTTTATTGTTTACTAAGCAAACAAGGTATCATGTATCTTGGATTATTTTTATGATGTATGCCAAAGAAGTATGATACAATTCTTCGTAATTCTCTTTTGAAATTCGATAGAAGAAGGTAAACTGATAATTACTGTGTAATTCAATTATTGTGTAGTGCATGTGTTGTTAGCCTTTTGGATGTAGAAATGTCATAATTTTTTAATTATTGAAAATATTTTGTTATTGGAATTTAAGATTCTGTGTTGCTAATATATTCTTTGCACATTGTATTAATTTGCACTTGTCTGGTAATTCATTCTAAGATACATTCTTTCCAATATTAGCAGCTAAGATTAAGTGAATAATAGATATTATCGTGATTTTTAGTTTGCACTTCGTAGAATAATATTTCATTCTTAATTTATAAGAATAATCATAAGGGCTTTTAATAATAATAGTTCTGGTCTCTGTTTTTTTTAATTTTGTTATGTCACTTGAATGTATTTTTTGGATGCAATTCTGTTCCTCTTCGACAGTGGTTTCGCCACTTAGAACTCGTTTGGTGATGTGTGGGTTCGACTGGAGAAATTTGTAGTCTTCTTCACTTCAAGGTTGCCGATCTCAGGGGAAGGAATTGTTTTTTTTTTTTTTTTTTTTTTAGCACGCACAACATGGAAATCGGCCCCCTGAATACACTTGTACAGACGATACACGATGGCGCAATATGGTATAAGTCGCTGATGCAGTCTAAACCCAACAACAGAACAGCAGTTCTATTTAGTCTGCAGGAAGTGACCGAACTGTCATAACACCAGGGGTGTTGCTGCGCGGGGAGGGAAAGAATTTGTCGTTTTGTTCCTGCTGGAAGGTTCAGCATATTATATAAACTTGCTTATTTTTTTTTATTGTAATAATATTTGGAGGATTATTAGTAGTGGAAAATAACATTTCTTAAAAAAAATGTGAAATTCCTGTTGATTTGCTGGGTGCATTTTCTTACATTTAGTCTGTAGGACAATGGTGGAGGTCTCACTAAAAACTTGCACATGGGATAATGTAATTATTATTTGCAATAAATGCTCTGTGTGATTTGTTTCTACAACACATGCATTCATTTGTACATCATACAAGTGAGGCTCTTACATGCTCAAGAATGTGCAGCATATTTATAATGGATTAATGGCATCCTGAACATGCTGCCCAAGTTTCCAATGAATGTTTACTTTAGTGCTATACTATATGCCTTTTACATTACCCTATAAATAAAAATTAATAAGAATGAGATCTGGTGATCACCAGCTTGGCTATTTTACTGGAGCATTGTGTCATGATCTGTCTAATGCCCTGGGTGATTGTTGTTCAGGAAGAATTATGCTGACCAGATGAATTGTGAGTTTATCTTCATGTCATCGGCATGTATCAAGGTACATCTTCCAGAAGCATATTAAAAATGTGGGTGAGAAAGTCCAAATACAAATTGCTAATTAGATCCATCCAGTCACATGTGGACCAATAATCATGTCCTCTACATCTGCTCCAGGCATTGATGGAAAATAGAATTCATGGTATGGAGTTGTCCTTGCCAACCTATATTTGTTTTGGCAAGTATTTCCTGTAAAGAAGCCCTCATCTATCCACAGGATCTTGGTAAGGAATGTAGGATCTTCTGTGCACCTTTGTAATAGCCATGTATAGTAGAACCTTTATGGTGGATAGTTCACAGGCAGCAATATGTTGACCCTTTGTATATGATAGAGATGCATCCCTTCTTCTCATAATGTCCTCCATGCAAAAGATTATGGTGTTTTCCTTTGTGCTGCCCTTGTTCATTTACTTGGATCATGGTTAACGGTTTTGTTATTTTTACCAATTCCAAATTTTGTACTTGGGGGCCAACATCCCTATGCTGCATTTGACCAGTTCCATGTAGTCTGCAGTGAACTGGAGCTACTGAAAGATTGTATGTCAGTCAGATTGATTACAATTTGGGTATTTTTGTGCAGTGCATGTGCTATTTCTCATGCAATTTGCCCAGTACCAGATGTATATTAGTTAGCTCAGCAAATGCATATTCTGTAATTTTAGATTGGAAACTGTTATGTATTTGGATGAAATGGTGTTATAACGTGGCACGAACTGTGCTGACAATCTAAATTTTTTTTTTTTATTATTTTTTCTTTTTAAAACCAGTGAATTATGGCAATATCCAGTATAGTGCATTTCCCCCCCCCCCCCTTTTTTTTTTTTCTTGATTTGTATAACTCTTTAAATGCTTCCTCTCATGCATTTCATTGGAAATAATTTTGCAGTAGAATAATTTTATAATCACATGATGTGAGTTTTTGCCGAGACCTGCACCATTATGTTACAGACTAAAAGCAATAACATGAAATCTTAAGGCAGTTTTTGTTAAGAACTATGCTTTTTTTGGAACAACCAAAAAAAAAACACCCTTAACCTCTTTAGTAGTATTTATGCAAATTTACATTTTCCAACGTTATTTCATGTTTTAAAATCTTCCAGAATGTGCTGCTGTCTTATTTGAGTTTCTGCTTAATAGCAGACTGTTTTAATAGATGGCAGTTTGAAAATATCTTTGATAATCAAAGGTGATTTTGCCTATTACCCATTGTTATCTGATTTTGGTATAAAAAAACCCAGAAATTATTTGTAATTTAGATTTATAAATTGAATTAAATGGATATAGAGAACATTACTGTAATAAAAAAATAATAACTGAGTTTTTTTGGGGGGGGGGCAATCAGGACAAAATAAGGAAAAAAAGAAGAATTAGTTAAAAGTATTTAGGTACAGAGTTCTCGTTTTTACAAACTTCAAATTTCATGAAGAAACTTGCTTCACAGAGACCATTGCTATTGAAAATTGTCAGGAACTCACTGTGGAATTTATAGCATGCAATTCAGAATCATTCTGTCTAATGATAATGACAGTTAATACATGCATCATTATTCATTCCCCAACAGTAAGTACAGCATAGGCTCATTGAGGCTGAATAAAAATCAGTATGGCCATTGAAAGAGCAGCTGTTAAATGCGGCATTAAAAAAAAAATTTTTATTTTTGGCTAAGAACCTTAAGCACTGGACTTGAGAATAAGTGGGAAAAAGTCTTCTGTTTAGTGATGAGACTCATTTCTAGTTATAAGAACAAAGATTTCAATATGTACAATGAAACAGCAATGAAGTCAACATTAACTATATATATATACAGTAAAATCTCGTTAATACAAACTTGTTTTATACAAAGTACTCGTTTATATGAAGCACATACCATTCCCTTGCGAAAGGATAGGCTTTTCTATGTAAATATATTAGTTTATTACAAAATTCGGTTAATATATATTACAAAGTTCTTTTTCACCCTGTGAGAAATAAATATTGTAATTTTGTACATTTAATATATAAATCTTGGCAGAGTTGTCCGATTATTGCCCCTATTATTACCACCCCCAACCCGGCTCCCTACTTCCCTATGGATGGCACTGACTTGTTAGAAATTAATTTTGTGTAAACAAAAGCAGTTTATGGTAACTATAACATCAAGTGCACTCTGAAAAACATCTTTCTGTAGGATGAGTTGTTAAATTAATGTAATGCTTATGTAATGTACAATCATTTCTGATGGCATTAATCTGTCCTGTCCAGAATATATTAGTTGTTTAAATTATCTAAAATTATCTAAATTATTTGGATATTAGTGTTAATTCTGCTTTATATATATATAATACAAATTAAATCCAATTGAATCAGAGAATAAACAGCAAAATTGAGTACAGAAATAAATGTAAAATAAAAAGAAAATAGTAGAGCAAACATCAGTGGCATCCAACATACAATAACCACATGTTGTGTGTATTTAACTATAAAATGTAAGGTAAAAATATAATGAAATGTATGCCAGAAGAGTGGATGACCAGTGAAGAGAAAATTATTTTAACAAATAAATTAGCAATAAACACAAGAATAATGAGGAATAGCACACTACTGTTGGAAAAACAATCCTAATTAATTTAGAAAAAAGTTCAAATTAAAAGAAATTTAGCGGCACCCATACAGCAAAGCACCAGTTTCCGAATTACGTGAAATATCACGATATGCAATCGTAAGCTACCAACATTACAAACAGACAAGCAGAAAAAACTGAAAATAATATCGAATTGGACAGAAAAGGCTGACAATTATGCCCAATCTCGTCAGAGAACCATGAGGCCATAATAGTCAGGGAAACACTGCATTTCGAACGCTAAACAAGTAACCCCAGGGGCTCACATCTGGTGAGTATGGACTTGGCACACCCAGGGTCCTGAGCTGGATATCACCATTCTTCTGTTTCTTGATGATTCCCTTCTACACTCTCTCTCTCTCTCAGGGTAACTCAGGGATTTTTTTTTTTTTGCTGGTGCAGCATAAGCCTCAGACTTTCTTTCACTATATGGCTAGTAATAATAAAATTAAATGTCACAACAGAATGATGCCCACATCAAGCTGCTGAAGCAATTAGCTTGATGTGGGCATTATTCTGTTGTGGCATTTATTTGTTTAGCGTTTGAAATGCAGTGTTTCCCTGACTATTATGGCCTCGTGGTTCTCCAATGAGATGGGGCATAATTGTCAGTCTTTTCTGTCCAATTTGATATTATTTTCAGTTTTTTCTGGTTAGCTCTTTGTAATGTTGGTAGATTACGATTGCATATCGTGATATTTCACGTAATTTGGAAACTGGTGCTTTGCTGTATGGGTGCTGCTAAATTTCTTTTAATTTGAACCTTTTTTCTAAATTAATTAGGATTTTGTTTCTCCAACAGTACGCTATTCCTCATTATTCTTGTGTTTATTGCTATTTTATTTGTTAAAATCATTTTCTCTTCACTGGTCATCCACTCTTCTGGCATACATTTCATTATATTTTTACCCTACATTTTATAGTTATATATGATATTGATAAAAATAACCAGGTTACTGAATGACAAAGTAAGCAAGCAAAGTATTAAAACAAAATTATTAAACTGGGTCATGGATCCTTGGTACTACTAGTTACAGTAGAGAAACCCCGGCAACCATAATGAAATATAGACAAATGTTTATATTCAGTGAATAGGGAAGGGATGTTGACCTATCAATTGTAATTACCATAGAAAAATTGAGAAGGCCCGTAAGGTTGAAGGAGATAACCTGAAATATATTGATAAAAATATTAACGATGTTACCTAAAGTAGTGGGCCTAGGGCTTTAACTACTTCTTCAAAGGGTCGGCAGCCAAAACTGTAAGCAGGGTCTCTGTTTCTGTTATGATGTATATATGCAAAATGTATAAATCATAGCCAACCCGACAGAGACCAAAAAGAAAGGAATAAAAATTTAAACTTAAAAAAAAAAAAAATAAAATAAAAATAATGCCAATAAAATTTTATTAAAGCAAAAAGAAGAATAAAAATTTTTGAAATCAAAAAGACCAATACATTACAAAAATTAAAAAAGTAACTGTAGATTACAGGATGAAGCCAACTTACTGTTAGCTATTTCACCAATTCCGGTCCAAACACACAGTAAGTTGGCTTTGTCCTGTAATCTACAGTTACTTTTTTAATTTTTGTAATGTGTTGGTCTTTTTGATTTCAAAAATTTTATTCTTCTTTTTGTTTTAATAAAGTTTTATTGGCATTTTTTTTTTTTTTTTAAGTTTAAATTTTATTCCTTTCTTTTTGGTCTCTGTCGGGTCTGCTATGATTTATATATTTCGCCCGTATACATCATAACAGAAACAGAGTCCCAGCTTATTGTGGTGGCTCCTACAGTTTTGGCTGCCGACCCTTTGAAGAAGTAGTTAAAACCCTAGGACCCACTACTTTAGGTAACATTGCTATCATCGTTATTATTTTTATGTTAATCAATTTATTTCAGGTTATCTCCTTCACCTTACAGGCCTTCTCAATTTTTCTATAGTAATTACAATTGATAGGTCAGCATCCCTTCCCTATACACTGAATATATATATATATATATATATATATATATATAGACAAATGAGAGAGAGAGAGAGAGAGAGAGAGACACACACACAAATGTATTTGATAAGTAGTAATTATTGAGTAGGGTTGCTTACCCGTCAAGTGTAATTACAATAGAATGAATTAAGAATGCCTGCAAAGTAAAAGCAGATTACCTGAAAATAAATAATAAAATTA
The DNA here is from genome assembly GCF_048544385.1 of Mastigoproctus giganteus. Classification (NCBI taxonomy): domain Eukaryota; kingdom Metazoa; phylum Arthropoda; class Arachnida; order Uropygi; family Thelyphonidae; genus Mastigoproctus; species Mastigoproctus giganteus. Next base: position 175,290,345 of record NC_143584.1, read on the forward strand.
AGATTAACATAAAAATAACTGAAAGTAATAAAATAATACTTAATGCTGTAGATCCTAAGATTTTAACTATGTCTTCAGGGGGTCGGCAGCCAAAACCAAAGGAACCACAGCAGTAAGCAATGTTTCTGTTATGATGTATATGTACAAAACGTATATATCATAGCTGACCCAACAGAGACCAAAAAGGAAGGAATAACAAGAATATAATTCAAAAATAAATAAATAAAAGTAAAATGCAGAACTATGATAAAATAAAATAAAACTGATAAATTCTGTCAAATAAAAAATGAGTGAAAGTTTGAAAGAAGGCAAAATGCCCAGTTTGAAATTTAAACAAAGTAAACTTAAGATGAAAGAATTAAATCAGGTTTTGACAACTTACAGTAGGATCAGACCGGAGTTGCAAAATTAGTAGAGTGTAGGCTGCATGGGTGACCAAAGAAATAAGCCGATAGTTCTCTGTATCGGTTGAAGTAAACCTTGCCCATGTGATGGAGAAGTAAGCAATTAAACAAATGAGGCAGATGTGTCAGCAAAGGGAGAATAAATGACTATCAAAGTAGTGTTGAAAAGACACCCAACTTTGCTTAAGACGAAATTTGTTTAATTGCTTACTTCCCGTTCATACGGGTACTGTTCACTTTGACCAATTCACACCTTCCCCCCCACCCCCACCCCCCACACTTGGGGTTACTTCAACTCACAGCGAAGTAAGATACTCTGTGCTACAACCAATATAAATATACAGAGAACTATTGGCTCATTTCTTTGGTCTCCCATACAGCCCTACATTTGCTACACTCTGCTAATTTCACAGACTCTCTGGTCTAATCCTACAGAAAAGTTGTCAAAATCTGACTTTATTCTGTCATCTTAAGTTTACTTTGTTTAAATTTCAAACTGGGCATTTTGCCTTCTTTCGCTCATTTTTTCTTTGACAGAATTTATCGGGTTTATTTTATTTTAGCATAATTCTGCATTTTATTTTTGAATTATATTCTTGTTATGCCCTCCTTTTTGGTCTCGTCGGGTCGGCTATGATGGCTGTGGTTCCTTCGGTTTTGGCTGTCGATCCCCCGAAGACAGTTAAAATCTTAGGACCTGCAGCATTAAGTATTATTTTATTACTTTCAGTTATTTTTATGTTAATCTTAATTTTATTATTTATTTTCAGGTAATCTGCTTTTAATTTACAGGCATTCTTAATTTATTCCATTTGTAATTACACTTGACAGGTCAGCAACCCTTATCAAATATATATGTCTGTATTTCATTATGGTTGCTAGGTATTTCTGCTGTAACTAGTAGTGACCCGGATCCATATTAATAAGTTAATTTTTTAGACGTTCAGTTTCATCGCTGCATCCTATTATTCTCTCTCTCTCTCTCTCTCTCTCTCTCTCTCTCTCTCTCTCTCTCTCTCACACACAGTAAAACATCCAGTGGAGAAAAGTTTTTGGGATATTTTTCATTTATTGCCTTTTTTATAATTTTTTATTTATTAATGTAGTAGTAATAGTGGCATGTGATGCATGAAAGCAAGTGTATGAGCTTAAGCAGCATCAGCCAAAAAAAAAAAAAAAAAAAAATTTACAAAACAATTCCTTCTAAATGTTTGTCCAGTTTCTCCTTAAATTTATTTAACCTATCAACTTCCACGTCAGATTGAAGTTTGTTCCAGCAATTAACAACCTGCTGGATAAAGGCAAATTTTCGCACATCAATTCTACATCTGTCTTTCCTCAGTTTGAATTTATGCCCCCTTAGGTTCGTAATCTGAACAAGTGGAAGAATCCCATCAGAATTCAGTGTGCTCAACCCATTCAAGGCCTTATATACCTCAATCAGATCACCTCACAGGTGTCTAGTTTCCAGTTGCTGCAATTTGCAGAACTTAAGCCTCTCTTGGTAAGAGGATCCCTTCATTCCCCTCACTAATCTTGTTGCCCTTCATTGAACACGCTCAAGCAAATCTACATCCTTCCAAAAATGAGGCCTCCAGACCTGTATGCACTACTGGCCTGCCCATTTCCTTATACAGAGGGACAATCACCTCCTTTACCATTCTAGCAAAATTCCTATATATCATTGACAAAACCCATGACCTGCCCTGGCAGCCTATCTACATTGCTCAGAAAACTTCATATCTGACTGCACAATTACTCCCAGGTCTTTTTCATTTTCTACCACCTTAAATGTAGTACCACACAGTTGGTACATTTCTCTGGGGTTACTTCTACCCATATGCAGTACTTTGCATTTGTCAAGATTAAACTTCAGTTGCCACTTCTGAGCCCATCTGCCCAAATTTTCTAGATCCTGTTGCAGTAGCACACTACCATTATTGCCATTAACAACCCTGCCAACCTTTGTATCATCTGCAAATTTCGACACTAAACCTGATATACCTTCATCAATATCATTGATAAATATACAAAACAACAGTGGACCCAACACCGACCCTGTGGGACTCCACTAATAACATTGGTGGAGCCCCACACTAATGTTATCAGTGGAGTTTAACAGAAGTTAAACTAACAGGTCTATAATTACTTGTGTTGCCCTTTGATCCTCCTTTGCTGTTCTAGTCTGGGGCATGATATTTTAAATTAATAAGATCAATAAATTTAATTAATTAATTGTCAATACTACAATATCTAATAGAATCCTAAATGCAGTGATGTGTATTATGCTATATATTTTTACGTTACAGCTACCTAGTTACCACAATTAAAAATTTGAATTCCCTACCACTCTATACAAAAACAATGGCTGCAAGATTCAAATGAAACAACGGTCTTATGTATATTAAGTAGTAATCTACAAAAGCTCTTATCTAAATTAAAAATAACTAGCGTAACTTGAATGTTACGCTGGTAATAAACAACATTGTTTATTACAGTCTGTTATAAATATGTTGTTATAAATATATTACAAATCTGTTATAAATATATTACAGTTATAAATATGTTGATATTTTATGAAGGAAAATGATTAGTGAACTGGAAATGCTCAATATAGACAGCACTGGCATGTATTAGGAAGACCTTGCACTGTTTCATACTTTCAAATTAGTAAAGAAATTTCATGGAGGAAAACAAGATTGTTAACAGGAGAGACCGCTTCTACAGGGATGGGATAAACTTAAATAGAAAGGGTGCAAGAATATTTGCTGATGCTATCGAGGCAGTGTTAGACAGGTTGAAAAACTGCTAGCTTGGGGGGATAGAAGGACTAATAGATTAACAGTAACCACTGGCAGAGGTGAAAGTGATTCTTGCACCTTCTATTGGAATGAGCAGCGTCCTGGTAAACAAGATGCAGGGTATTTCAGAGACTTCTGGGAGTCATTGTGGTACAAGTAAACACATGGGTTGTGTTAGGGTAGCTAAGAATAGGAACAGGTGCATGTATACATGCACCTGGGATTTTATGCTAGGAGTTTGGTAAATAAATTTGATGAATTTGAGGTAATGCTCAAAATATCAAAGGCAGATATTGTTGGGATATCAATGACGTCGTGTCACACAGATATAAGGAATGCAGAACTCTAATTTGGGGAGTACAATGTGTACAGGAAGGGAGGAGGGGGTTATGCTATTAGTTAATAAACACAAAATCAAAGGAAGTGAAGCCAGTCAACATTGCTGGACAGTGCAGTGTTGAGTAAGTTTGGTGTGACATAAGCATTGGGATATCAAAATTGAGAGTAGGAGTGTGTTATAGGCCTAATGAGTCTGATTAGTATAATGAGAAACCGTACAGGGAAATAGTTGGTCAGTAAATCAGAGAGTCTTATAATGGGGGATTTTAATTTCCCAAATATTGACTGGAATTTGTGGGTTGGTCACTCACACACTAGCAAGGCTTTTGTGGATATATTGGATGATTGTTTTCTATATCAGCATGTTCGGGAGGCAACTAAAGGAAGTAATACTCTTGATCTGATTATCAGTAGTGATTCGTCATGCATTAAGAATCTGCAGATGAAGGAACCACTAGGTGACAGTGATCACAGTGTGCTGAAGTGGGATTTACTCAGAGGTAACTCCATCAGGGGTAAAGGGAAGGGTTTTTGCTTTCACAAAGGCGACTACGATGGTCTGAGACCGTATTTAAATTCTATACGGTGGGACCAACTGATGGTGTTACCAACAGCAAATTCAAAATGGGAAGCAGTCAAAGAATTTATCTTGGAAGCTACTAGGCTTTTCATACCAACTAAGAAATATTGTTCAAGGTTTAGGCCTAAATGGATGTTAGATGAACTAATGAGAGACATGGCAGAGAAGAAAAATGCATGGGATACATATAAATTAATGGGTGACATGGAAGCGTATGATAGATATAAGCTGGTCTGTAACCAAGTCATAAAGGAGATTAAGCAGGCAAAGGCAGATTATGAGAAATCTTTGGCAAAGGATGCAAAGAAAAACAGAAAAGAGTTCTTTACCTATGTAAACACTAGAAGGAAAGGGATGGATCAGATTGGTCCACTGGATATTGATGGTTCAACTGTTGATGATCCTGCTCAGGTGGCTAACAAATTAAATGAGTATTTTGCATCTACATTCACACATGAGGAGTTATTCAGGAAGGGGAATGCCAGAGGTTAATTAAACTAAGGTGAATTAAATTAAATTAAGGGTGGATGGGATCTATCCAGTTATATTAAAGGAGGCAGCAAAGGAAGTAAGCAAACCCTTAGCCATAATTATGAGAGCTTCTTGGGACTCAGGGAATGTACCCATGGATTGGAGATGTGCAAATGTGATCCCAATTCACAAAGGGCGATCAAAGGGTGACACAAGTAATTATAGACCTGTTAGTTTAACTTCTGTTCCAGGAAAATTAATGGAGGCACTGGTTAAAGAAGCACTGCAGGATCACCTAGACATGACTTCAGTTATAGCTCAGACACAGCATGATTTTGTTAAGGGAAAGTCTTGCCTGACCAATTTAATTGGATACTATGGTGTGGTTACAAAGGAACTGGATGCAGGGAATAACTTTGATATATATTTGGATATTAGAAAGGCCTTTGATACTGTTGCACATGGAAGACTGCTGCACAAATTAGAGCAGTGTGACATTGGAGGCAAATTGCTGCTATGGATAAAGGGGTGGTTGAGGGGGAGAAGACAGAGTGGTAATCAATGGACACTGCTCATCGTGGACTAATGTTATCAGTGGAGTCCCTCAGGGTTCAGTGTTGGTTCGACTATTGTTTTCTGTATTTATAAATGACATTGATGATGGTATATCAAGCTTAATGTCCAAGTTTACAGACGATACGAAAGTTGGCAGGGTTGTCAAGCAAGACACTACTGACACTATGCTGCCGAAACAGGATCTGGAAAGGTTGAGCAGATGGGCTGAGAGGTGGCAAATGAAGTTTAACATTGACAAATGTAAAGTACTATATATGGGAAACAGCAACCCCAGAGCAATGTATCAACTCTGTGGTACTACACTGACAGTGGTAGAGAATGAAAAGGACCTGGTGTAATTGTGCAGCTTGATATGAAGTTTTCAGAGCAGTGCAGACGGTCTGCAAGAGTAGCTCATGGTGTCTTGTCAGTGATATACAGGAATTTTTCTAGCAGGGATAAGAAGGTGATTATACCCTTGTATAAGGCAATGGTCAGGCCACACCTTGAGTACTCTATACAGGTCTGGTGGCCTCATTTTAAGAAGGATGTAGAGCTGTTAGAACGAGTACAGAGAAGGACAAGAAGATTAGTTAATGAAACAAAGGGTTGCTCTTATGAAGAAAGACTTAAGTTTTGCAAATTACAGTGTCTGGAGACTAGACACCTGCAAGGTGATCTGATTGAAGTGTATAATGCCTTGAATGGTTTGAGCATGCTCAGTGCTGATGGGATTCTTTCTCTTGCCCAGAATAATCACCTGAGAGGGCATTAATTCAAATTGAGGAAAGACAGTTGTAGGATAGATGTCTGGAAGTTTGCCTTTAGCCAGCAGGCAGTTGATTGGTGGAACAGACTTCCATCTTTTGTTTTGGAAGTTGATAGGCTAAATAAATTTAAGGCTGAGCTGGACAGATATTTGGAACGAACGGAGGGGTTAAATGGGAGTTTTTTTTATTTTTTTTTATTGATCGATGTTGCTTAAGCTTGCTTCCTTGCATCATGTGCCTCTACTAATGCTAAAGATTGTCTTGATTGGCCTGGAAGCTGTTGATATAAACCCACAGGTACATTTGAGGACAATTTTCATGGCAAGGCTATGAAAACTTGTATAATGAATGAAAAGATTGTTCGAGGAAAGAATGCTGTATTGCATTATTTTTTTTCTATCTAACTGCCTGGGGACATTTTTTTTTCTCCATTGACAGAGCTTGGATTTGCACTCTCTTTAGAAATGTCAAGGGTTATCCAGAAGTGACCTAAAGTTACTAATATTTTTATTTTAATAGAATTACCCAAGGCATGTCTTGTGGTTCAGAATTATTGTACAGATTACAGTACTTTTTCTGTACTTTTTTTTATACACCAACACAATTTTAGGAAATCTCCTATTGATTGTTTTGTCATATTTTGCACAAGAACCTTCTTTCTGAGAAAATTCATTATTTATTAAGAATCTATAATTTTGCTTGACAAGACAGTACACAACAGTAAGTGACTTCAGAAACACTTCCTCTGTGCCATTAATCAGTTGTGACTGCCTAGAATAGATTTCTAAGTTCCAAAACAACTGTATTGTGCTTAGTGCATACTCACTTCAAAATGGTTGGTGTGTGTGATAAGTGATTTTATGGCTGAAAACTGTAAAACCTGCAAATGATAAAATGGCTGATTGTTCTTTGTTTAGCATGAAGTATTGGGGGAGTTGAAAGGAGAGTTTTAAGTGTGAAATTAAAGTGATATGTTAAACTGGGGAGAGAAAAAGATGGCTACTGTTCACTGCAAGTTTTATTTTGTTCTCAGCGATCCATACAGTTTTGGAAAAAACTATGAATCACTTATCGTTTGAATGCCCAGTGTGTTATATAATGTTTTTATTAATTTAATATATACTATGGGGCTTGGCCCCCGTAGTATATTGTTCCATATCTAATCAGGAAATGACCTATGTAATTATTTATCTGTGTATTTGTAGTGTGCGACATTCTCATAGGTTACTTAGAAAAAGGCCTTTTGCTTCGGGTTCCAAAATGTATAAGGAATATTGTTGCATCCGAAAGAGCAGGGCTAATATATTTAACTGAAATATTTACAAATCATGTAAATATTTAAAATATTTGCAAAATACTAAACTATTTACAAATATACAGTTTTCAATAATATACAAAAAACATTACAATGGAACATCAAATGTTAGTCAGTGAGGCATGTACACGAGGTTAGTGAATGTTATGGAGGCAGTTGTCAATAATTAATTGCACTTGTAGTGATGTAATTGCCTCACCCTCTTCTCCCATTGGCTCTAATAAATATCACTACAACGAAAACTTTTTTAATGTATAGAGAGATAATGAAGTTTACTTTTTTTGCCCCCCTGCTTCCTGTAAATTATAATAATGTTTGCATTGTTTCTGTGGGTACATGTCCCAAGTTTTAATAGGCAATTTATAAACACACTTTTAGAACAATCCATTGTGAACTTCCAGTATATCTTATTTCCATCATTGGTACTACTAATACAGTAAACCCCCGTTCCTGAGAAATGCAGCGAATACCGAAAACGCGAATACTGAGTAATGGCTCCAATAGTAATAAAGGGGTTCCGTTCCAAAGTATGAAATATATAAGAAAAACTAGTCTAAAATTTTGTCTATGTATGTATTATATGTACCTTCATAATATGACTATGTACATAGACAGCACATAGTGAAATGCAAGCATATGGCATCAAAATGAAAATAAGAAACAATTTAATATTAAATGTAATATTTATTAGAAATTTCAAACAAATCTTTCAATCCAGCGCCTTTGCTATAGCTTAAAAACTTATCCCGCCAGTTCTATCAACAGTTTCGCTAAAGTGTTGATAAAGGAGTTTTGCCCTTTAACGAATGATGAAAAGGGGAATTTCATTTTGAGTTTGGTCTTCTCTCCACAGATTTAAAGCTTTTTCCATTTTTTCTAATTTAACATCATGAGTTACAGAGCAAATTTTTGAAGCAATTAGCATGTTTTCACGGACACTACGGCAGATTTTTCTTCTGATTTCTTGATTGATCGTACCGTTGACTCATTGATTTTATAATGTTTTGCCACTGAGAAGACACTTTCACCATTAGAAATTTTGTCTAATAACTCAATTTTATTCGCTAATATCATCACCTTTGATCTTTTCACATTTCCCTCGTTATTTGTAGCCATATTTTTGTATGGGTTAGAAAGAACTTGTCCACAATCAAGTCACTTTCTTCCATTAACACACTCAAAAAAGTCTGTTTTACACTGCAAAACGGTAGATTTATCACTTTTGTAAGCATATCAGTTTATAAATTAATAAATTTATTCAATTTATAAGCATATAAATTAAAAGCAAACGACGAAACCCATGACAAGTGCATAGTACATATTGAAAAAGGATTAGTGAGAAACATCCACGCTCATGATTTTGTCACCCCTCTCCCCCCACCCACTGAGAGCGCTGTTTTGACTGGGAAAGATGATTTTAGCCACGCCCATGTTTTTTTATGGCAGAAAATGTTCACGGTGATTTAAAATTCACATTATTTTAGGTTTCATTTTATATTAAATCAGCGACCGCGAATAGCGGGGGTTTACTGTATTAATAGTGGTATAGCGATGCAAGGAAGCAAGCATATTTAACAACTTTAGTGAAAAAACAAAAAAAAAAAAAAACCCCATTTTTTCTAATTTTTTTTTTTTTTTTGTCTGTTTATTCAGACTACTCACTTCGGAAGTTTATTCCAACAGTCAATTCCTCTCTGGCTGAGAGAAATTGAAAGCAAATTTTCACACATCTATCCTTTTTTTTTTTTTTTATGAAAACTCCAAACACGAGAGGTATTAGAACCTATAGTACTTAGTACCGTGCTTGGGTTGGAAGACGAAAGAAGATATTTGCTGATATTAGATTTGAACTTCTCTAGACTATAATTTTCAGGAAATACGTATGAAGGAAGGTTGTTCCAGAAAACGGCAGTTGAATGAATAAACGAGGATGATGAAAAGTTGGTTCTGTGAATTTGAAGTCGGACAGTAAATGGATGTTGGCTGGTGGGGGGGCACTTGTTCGGACTGTTTTGAAGAAGAGAGCGGGAATTATAGAAGCCAATTCAGAAGAACAGTGCCCATGGAAGTATCTGTAGAAAAGGCATGCAGCAGAAACAGTGCTGTCTATGAGACAGCAAGTGGAGAGACTGTTAGAGATGAGTCATTAATTATTATTATTATTATTACTAGCCATATAGTGCAAGGAAGCCTGAGGCTTATGCTGCACCAGCTAAAAAAAATTTCCGAGTTACCCTGAAAGAGAGAGAGAGTAGAAGGGAATCACCAAGAAAAAGAAAAATGATGATATCCAGCTCAGGACCCTGGGTGTGCCAAGCCCATACTCACCAGATGTGAGCCCCTGGGGTTAACCTATCTGCCCACTTCTGAATGGATCTAGAAGCCTGAGAGAGATTTTGGGGGCCACAACCCCAGATGTGGGAACAATATTCCATGGTAGGGCAGATATGCAATTTGTACAGAGTGAACAGCTGTTTAGAAGAAAAGTAACACAGAGAGCGAAAGAGAAAACCTAGTTTTTTAGATGCAGAGGAAGAAATATTTGTAATGTGCTTGTGCCAAGAGAGATTAGAAGTCAGGATAATCCCCAAAACAGATATATCATTTTGCCTAGAAACTGGAGTGTCACCAAAGAGAAGCATAGAAGCAGAAGAATCCTTTTTGTGAGATAAAAGAAATGATTGAATTTTAGAAGGATTGAAATCAACTAAGTTGTTTTTGCCCCACTGGAGAATTACCTGGAGATCGGCATTTAAGGAATTGGTAGTGGATATTCGAAAAGTTGAAACTGATTGAGCAGGGCAAGGTTTCTCAAAATGGAAAGTGGAATGCAGTGTGCTATCATCGGCAAAATTATGGATAGGATTTCTAGTCAATGGAAGAAGGTCATTAATACACAAGAAGAAAAGAGTGTGGGGAAAGAACTGAACCTTGGAGGACACCAGCATTGGTGGAAAAGCTAGAAGACAGAGAGCCATCAACCATCACCCTCAGTGAGCGATCAGAGAAAAAACTGGATAACCAATTACAAAAAACAGTTGGAAAACCATAAGATGGAAGCTTATTTAGAAGAACTTTATGCCAAACACGATCAAAAGCATTTGAGATGTCAAGAGCAACTGCTTGTGTTTCACCAAACATCTGGCTTACGTTATCCATAAATGGGTAACATAAGCCAGAATATCACCACTGGATCGACACTGACAGAATCCATACTGGCGATCGTTGATCATACGGAAGGTTTCTAGGTAGTTTAAGAGTTGATGGTTAATTGATTTCTCCGTCACTTTAGAAAGAGTAGAAGTAATTGCAATGGGATAATAATTGGATTGGAGGGATTTGTCACCCTTTTTAGGAACAAGCAGAAGGAAAAACACCTTTGGATAAGATAGTGAAAAAAGGTGCCAAAGAACAGGAGTAAGTTCAGGAGCACTGGTTTTGAGAACAAGTGGAGAAATAATGTCAGGACGTGGAGCTTTCTTAGCATTCAAGATTCGTCAATATCCTTCTGACGGAAGACCACAGGAGGCATTGAATGGAGCGTGTTGGGAATGGTGGGAGGTGCTTTACCAAGATCATTAATGCAGGAGTTGATGGGATGCTAGCAGGTCAGATTTATCCTTGGCTGAAGTGACAATAGAACCAACTGGTTTTGAGCAGAGTTGGGCAAAAGGTGGGAACAGAGATGGGCAAAAGTTGAGGCCAATAGCTTTGGCAAGAGACCAGATTGCTTGGCTACCATTAGGGCAAGAAACAAGTTTTCAACTCTTAGCCTGTTCAAAATCTAGTTTGGACTGATTAATAACTGCTTTACAATTGTTGCGAACTTTGGTGTAGGCAGAAAATGAAACTGAAGATTTGGAAACAAGCCAGTTATGATATGCAGCATTCTTCTCTTGAATGGCCTTAGCACATGAATTGGAAAACCAAGGTTTAGATAAAGGACGAGATTTTAAAGTGGAGTGTGGAATGAAGGATTCCATTCCTACATGAATAATTTCACTGACACGATCTGAGCAGTTTTGAAACAATAATCCAACCAAGGAAAAGAAGAAAAGAAATCTCTCAGGTCATCCCATTTTGCATTCTTGTAATGCCAAACAAATGAAGTTGGGAATAGCCATGAGATAAAGGTTCTATTGGAAAAGAGAAAGGACCACTCACTTCAACTGTGTACTTAGAAGGGTTTTTTGAGAAAAAGATCAAGCGTGTTGGCTGTATGGATAGGATTGTCTGGTATTCTTGTAGGTAAATGAACAATCTTTGTGCAAGGTCATTAGTAATCGCAAAAGCCTCAGCATCTCAACCAGCTGTGTTGGTGTGACTAGAAAATGGAAGCCAGCTGCAGTTGTGATCATTAAAATCACCAAGGAAAATTACCTCACTGTTAGGAATGTTGGACTGGAGAAAGTCGTTGCAAAGAGAGGAAGTCAAAGAGCTCCAAGTGATTAGTGGAGTTGGGAGAATGGTAGAGACAATAGATGAATTTGACATAATGAGGTATATAGATTTTAAGGCAAAGAAGTTTGAAAAGAGGAGATTCCAAATTACCAAATCTCTGACAGGGAATATCAGAACGGACATATGCACAAATACCACCTTTGAGCCAAAAGGAATCATACAGTGAATAATTTGGGCAACTGAGATGAGCAGTGGTTGAATCAACCGATAACTGAGATTCTGTCAGAAAAAGTACATGGGTTTTGGCAGACTGCAAGTGGAAATGGACATCATTGAGATTAGAATTGAGACCATGTATATTTGTGAAATGAACTAGGAAGTATTTGGAAGGTTTAGATGTTTTTTGCAGATAAGCTTACTCTATTAGTTTGACAATTCATGGTGTATTCAATAGTAAGAAAAAGTGGGGGGAGGACATGCTGTATGAAGTAATGAAATTTTTGGATGTGAAGTACACATGGTAAGAATATACCCAGATCTTTGACATAATGTGGCCTCGAAAGTGCCCCCCGCATACACACTGCTCGGACTCCCTACAGTCACTATCTGGCAGAGTAGAGGTAGCAAGATTATACACTAGCTGATCCGGAAGCCTCCTAAAGAGTTACCAATAGGTTCGGTCCAGTGTACTAACTAGCGGCTGGCCTGCGAATACCGTTTTAGAGCTGTACCCTCGAAATGTAAGGAAGATTGGATCTCACTATGATGTTCATCATAACCTCAAAATCCAACATTCATACTGCATGATGGAAGAGATAAAAAAGTTGTCAAACTTGTTTGGTTTTATTTAAAATATATTCTCTTGCCCCATATACTTTTAATGATTACTTATATATTGTTTATACCTTTTTTGACAACTTCTAGAGCCTTTTTTGAGGCGCCTCCATAGCCACGTGGGAAGGAGCAGCAGTGCGTAGCACACGCTTCTTGATTAGACTGGGTGTCGAGCCCATCACCACCAAATACGGAGGATGTGGAAAGGTCAGGAAATGACCACCGCATATCCCCGGAGCAATATGGCCTTAGTTGCTAATGCTCCTAAAAACCAAATAACAACAACATCTAGAGCCTTTTGTTTTTATTCATTTACCATTATTTGGTGCTTTATAGCCCACATTGCCGATGTGCCAACAAACTCCAACTCAACCAAACATTGCTTGGCAAACCCAGGGTCCCGAGCTGGATATCATCATTCTTCTTTCTTGGTGATTTGTTTCTACTTCTGACTCTCTCTCTATCTCTCATGGTATCTCTGGAATTTTTTTTGGCCAGTGCAGCATAACCCTCAGGCTTCCTTGCACCATATGGCTAATAATAATAATCACCTTAGATTTCTTTGTGTCGGATCACATGAAATCTATGATTTAATCTCTGCATGTTATGACACAAGAAGAACTGAAAACTACATTTGGAAGCCACTGAAACCATTAAGAATAGTTCTGAATTGATAACACATGCCAGGAAATTGTGGATTTGTCATTCTGAATACTCCATTGAACAAGATGGAGGTCACCTCGAACAGCTAATATATAAACTTTAATTTATAATTAATGTTTAATATATCTCAGTAATGTAAATCTGAAAAACAGATACTTCTCTCCCTTTTCTCTTTGGCATTTCTGCTGATTTTTCTGGGTACCTCAACCTTCAGGAATTTCGAGAGTACAGGTAAAGATGTAAATGCTCTTGTTGTACAAATCACTGGTCAGACCACATGGAATACCATCTAGAGAACTTATTTTTAGGAAAGATACTTTACTTGTGGGGGTAAAAAGGAGAATGACTAGTTGTGGATATTTTTATACGAAGCGATTTTGATTCCAAAAGTTTCAAAATTTGAAAAGCAACATTTGCATTTTTCTAAGAAGTGATCTGATTGATTGGTTCAAAGCTTTAACAAAGTTGAACGAACTTAAGATGGAGGCATATTTTCTCTTTCTAGGATAATATCAGCAGGGGGAACATTTTCTTAATTTAAACAGTAATCTCTGTTGGAACAAATTGCTACATAGTCTTGCAGAGCGAAAGAGTTTGAAGATTTAAAGTTGGTTTAGATAAATATTTTGAAGAAAATCAGGGGGTCATTTTGTTTAATTTTTTATATTTATTTATTTTTTTCTTAGTAGATGCTATATACTGAAAGTAAGTTTGTGCAATTTTTTTTTTGCCATTTTAATAATAATATTGTAATAGTTATAGCACATAATTATTAGTCAACATTTAATTAACTTTTCTTCATTCTGTCCTGTACATAACTTATTTATATTGTTCATGTTGTAAACAGTTTCATTATTATTACCTATTGATTTTTAAGTGAATTTTTTGTTTAGTTATAAATGCAATTAATAATTCTTTTAATTACAGATCCTTTCTATTTGTAGTAGATTCTATAAGTTTTTTTCTACTTCAGGAAAGAATCAATGTTTCCACAGTCTAATGTGTCTGGCCTGCAGGCTGGCTATCAGTCCCTGCTGCAGTGTCATGAAAATGAGGCAGAAACTCCTCAAGACAATGATGTAATGATGATTCACATAGTGCCAGAGAGTGGAAAATGTAGGTAGAAAAATTCATATATTATTCCTTTTTTTATTTGTTTAATTTTAATTTTTTAATAATTTAATTTTTAATTTAATTTAATTTGTTATAATAAATGTGTAAAGTCCTGGAATGGTTTTAAGATTTCATAAAAAATTGTAATATAGAACTAAATTACACAGTTGTACTAAAAGTAATTCCTATTGGCTCATCATTAATCAATGATGAGAACAGTTTTGTTATGAATCTTCAACTGAAAAAAAGATTCCTTCAATATTGTGCAGAGACTAGTGCATTGTTACTACATATTGGTTTGAGATTATGATTGCAACACCACCACCACCACCCTTAGATCGCCTGTCTCTTCTGAGGACAGTACAGCCCACTTTGGGGGGGGTGAAAGGTAGATAGCTGCAATGAAAACAGTTTTGTTATGAATCTTCAACTGAAAAAAGATTCCTTCAATATTGTGCAGAGACTAGTGCATTGTTACTACATATTGGTTTGAGATTATGATTGCAACACCACCACCACCACCACCACCCTTAGATCACCTGTCTCTTCTGAGGACAGTACAGCCCACTGTTGCTACTTACGAATCTAGAATCCCATCGTGGAACCGTGTTTCTGTAAAAATATATGCATAAAACTCCAGAGAGCAAAGCACGATTCTAAATTTGTCAGTTTTATTCATGAGGCTCCTACAGTTCTGATAATATATATGAAGTGAATGCTGATAGCCATCATCATCCATCTTTGAATGAGCAGAAATAGTAGAGGTTTGCAAAAGCGGAGAACCACAAGAGTTGTATCTGCACCTTGATTGCTAACTATCACTCCTTTTAACATTGTAGATTTTAAATGGCCTGATTATTAATCCTGGAGGCCAATATCTCCATTTTCCAATAGTTTTTATTTTCGTCCGACGTATTGCAGGTCACCAGGAAAGAAGCGTAAGAGGGATGTTTAGTTCTAAGTGCATGAACCTAAACTTCCACTCCTAATTCGTTTCTAATAATTTTATTTAAAACTTCCACCTTCGTATGTGGGCTGAGCCAGGAAACGAATAACCTGGATTTACGTCGTACAACAATGATACCATATTTGCTACTGAGTAGGTGATTGTTACTATTGGAAAGTGCTTGCACAGGTGAGATTAACTGCATGATAATGGGCTGATAAGATATTCTACTCATTTATGCCCTTACTCTTCTCATGAGTTCTAATACCTGTTTCAATGTTAGTATCTTCTGGACTACTAACATTGTAATTCACATGCAGTGCCTTTTCTTTTGGAACTGCACCTGCCACAGGCCTTGACCTCATGTTACCAATATGCCTGACATTAATGGTGTAGACTTTGGCAACAGAACCAGTTTGTTGTTATTTCCTCTGTTTTCCTGCTTCTCTGATCATGAGGTACTCTTTTTCCATTGCTAAGGGCAGTACATTTTTCAGTGGATCTATCGATTTTGCATGAAGAAGTCTGTGGTCTTTATTCAGTTGACTGCTTAGCTGGGTGTCTTTCATTTGTACCACGCTACATTCTCCTCCTGAAGTCAGTGTGGAGCAGCTATTAGTAGGATGGCATGTGCAGTGTGGGCAAATTGCAATTAGGCTCGATTGGGCGTAGTTTTTATAGAATTGGATAAATTCTGTAGAATTATGGAAGTTCTTCAATTTAGCAGGATAATCAAGAATTCCTTAGCTCTATTTTGTTAAATATATCCAGAAGGATAAGTTTGATCTCCTTATTTTCCCTATGCAGCACTATTATATAGTCTTTCAACTCTTGTAATTGCACTTCAGTGAGAATGCTTTCTTGCTCAGCAAAGTAATCAGAATAAGCTTCACCATGTTCGATGTTACCAACAGTAAATTCTAAGTGGGAAGCATTCAAGGAATTAATCGTGGATGCTACTAAAAGTTTCATACCTATTAAGAAATATTGTTCAAAGTTTAGGCCTAAATGGTTATCAAATGAACTAATGAGACTCGTGACAGAGAAGAAAAATGCATGGGATGCATATAAATTATCAAGCGACTCAGAAGCCTATGGCAGATATAAGCTAGTCTGTAATCAGGTCACAAAGGAGGTTAGCCAGGCGAAGGCAGATTATGAGAAATCTTTGGCAAAGGATGCTAAGAAAAACAGCAAGGATTTCTTTACTTATATAAACTCTAAAAGGAAGGGGATGAATCTGATTGATCCACTTGACATCGATGGTTCGACTGTTGATGATCCTGCTCAGATAGCAAACAAACTGAATGAGTATTTTGCCTCTACATTCACACATGAGAAATTATTAAGGTTTGAAAATGGCAGAAGGTTATCAAATTGTAGCAGGGTACTTAATGATTTTGTAATAACTGAGAGCAAAGTGGAGGAGAAATTGTTGAAGTTAAACATAAGAAAAGCACCTGAGGTGGATGGGATCTATCCAGTTATATTAAAGGAGGCGGCAAAGCAACTAAGCAAACCCTTAGCTATAATTATGAGAGCATCCTTGGACTCAGGGGAGGTTCACACGGACTGGAGATGTGCAAATGTATCCCCAATTCACAAAGGGGGGAATCGAAGGGTGACACGAGTAATTACAGACCAGTTAGTTTAACTTCTGTTCCGGGTAAAATAAAGGAGTCACTTGTTAAAGATGCATTGCAGTATCATCTAAACAAGACTGCAGCAATAATTCAGACACAGCATGGGTTTGTTAAGGGAAAGTCTTGTCTGACAAATCTGATTGGTTATTATGATGTGGTTACAAAGGAACTGGATGCAAAAAATAATTTTGATATCATATATTTGGATTTCAGGAAAGCTTTTGACACTGTTGCGCATGGAAGACTATTGTACAAATTGGAGCAGAATGGTATTAAGGGTAAGTTGCTACAATGGATAAAAGGATGGTTAAGTGGGAGAAGACAGAGGGTGGTAATCAATGGGTGCTGCTCTTCTTGGACTAATGTTATTAGTGGGGTCCCACAGGGTTCTGTGTTAGGTCCACTGTTGTTTTGTATATTTATCAATGATATTGATGAAGGTATATCAGGCTTAATGTCGAAGTTTGCAGATGATACAAAGGTTGGCAGGGTTGTTAATGACAGTAATGGCAGTGTGCTACTGCAACAGGATCTGGATAATTTGGGCAGATGGGCTAAGAAGTGGCAACTGAAGTTTAACCTTGACAAATGCAAAGTACTGCATATGGGTAGAAGTAACCCCAGAGAAACGTACCAACTGTGTGGTACTACACTTAGGGTAGTGGAAAATGAAAAAGACCTGGGAGTAATTGTGCAGGCAGATATGAAGTTTTCTGAGCAATGCGGACAGGCTGCCAGGGTAGGTCATGGGGTTTTGTCAATGATATATAGGAATTTTGGTAGCAGGGAAAAGGTGATTGTCCCTCTGTATAAGGCAATGGTCAGGCCACGCCTTGAGTACTGCGTACAGGTCTGCAGGCCTCATTTTATGAAGGATGTAGATTTGCTTGAGCATGTACAGAGAAGGGCAACAAGATTGGTGAGGGGAATGAAGGGATCCTCTTACCAAGAGAGGCTTAAGTTCTGCAAATTGCAGTGGCCGAAGACTAGGCACCTGCGCAGTGATCTGATTGAGGTGTATAAGGCCTTGAATGGGTTGAGCACGCTGAATTCTGATGGGATCCTTCCACTTGTTCAGATTACGTACCTAAGGGGGTAAATTCAAATTAAGGAAAGACAGATGTAGAATAGATGTACAGAAATTTTCCTTTAGCCAGCGGGTGGTTAATTGCTGGAACAAACTTCCATCTGTCGTGGAAGTTGATAGGTTAAATAAATTTAAGGAGGAACTGGACAGGCATTTGGAGGGAATGATGCGAATTTTTTTTTTTTTTTTTTTGGCTGATGCTGCATAAGCTCATACACTTGCTTTCTTGCATCACATGCCACTACTACCACCACTACTACTACATAGCCCTTCCTACTAGTTTCAAGTATTATTATTTTTTTTTTTTCAGATTGCAATAACTGAGTGCTATCCTTGGGGTTGTTAGTTAGTGACTTCACATCGCAACTATCATGTTTAGTCAGTTCAAGAAGTTCATTAAGTTTGTTAGCCACAAGGCTGGTATTATTTAAATACTCTTTCTGGAATTGACGGAAATCGTTTGAGAGTTGTTGAAATCTGTGCTAATACTTTGCCTCCACCCGTGCTAAATGTGTTATTCAGTGTCAACGACGGGAGGCATGTGGTATCGGCACCATTCACTGAGTCATTAAACTCAATGTCACCCTTACATAGTTCACATTTTCAACCTTTTTAAACTTTTTTCATGAATTTTTTTAAGATCTGCGTAAGGAGAACAGGATCCACAATAAATGGCATGACAGAATGAACATTCAGGTGCATAGTCGACTTTGTTGTTGCAACTAATACAGATCAATGATTTTTCCATAGTCATATGGAAAAGAGAACCAATAAATGCTAAGTAGCCCTTCCACTTCAATTCCTAGTGACACAGTCAGTAATTAGCAGTGACCTTTAGTTTGTTCACTGCGAGGCAATGAGGGGTGCTAAAACCATTCTTGGGCATGAGCTGCTTGACAGCACAACTCAGTGCATGTAGCCCAAAGTTGCTTGCTAACTGCCGACCTTGACCAGGCATCGTAATGGTAGAGAAAACTTTGTCTGCATTACTGAATTTCGATAAATGAGGAAAATTACCTGAAATCATCCAAGAGAAACACTAAGTTGACCAGAGTAGTCACAGCAAGTAGGGCAAATCACCTCAACATCAAGAAATAGAAACTCCTACCTTTTTTACCTTATCCCAGTATGCCTGAAAGTCTTATCACAAATTTCTCCTATACTAGATGCTAATGAGGTATGGTATGTGCAAAAGTAGTTTTTTCCAAATTTAAAACAAAAAATTACTTTTTAACCGACCTTTGTTAAAAAGAAACAGGTAGTTAAGCTTAGATTACCTTACCTTTCTTGAAATTATTCTTTCTTTCCTTTTCATAAATTAAAAACTCATAAGGCAAACATAATAAATTTCTGTTAAATTCCATTTTGGCTTAAGCCAAAATGGAATTTAATTTTTCTAAAGGTTGGCTTGGTAGATTTAATTTAAATAAAGGTTCTAAATTGATTTTAATTAATGTTATTTACAACATGAACATTTATCAAATGTTTAATAGTAAAGCTACTAAAACCCTATTGAATAAAAATATAGTCTAAGACAATTTTATGCAAGACTTTGAGAAAAAAAAAATTTTTTTTCTTACTGTGTGACATAAAAAAAAAAAAAGGTAAAGCAGAGCCATTATCAACCCACTGCAGGATGGAAGCCTCCTCAACAATTCATGTTGAGGGAAATGGACCATAATCTGCCACGCTGGTCCAGTGCGGGTTGGCAGATCGACCGTATTCAGCAGTCAGGGGCTTGAACCCTGGTCTACTCAAAGAGCGTGTGCTACTGCACTCCCGCTCCTGACCACTTGGCTACGGAGTGACATGATTAGGCTCAAATATAGGCTTAGCAGTTACAAATTTATTATACAAATATGGGTTTCTTGATCTCTTTTATAGGCCTATTATATATGCATAAAAAGTATTATTTTAAAAACTAAAAATAAAGAATGAAATTTTCCTCTTTAATGTGAAATCTGTGCTTGTTTTTTTGCTGCACAAATACTCAATTATGGGTTGAATTTGAGATAAGCCTACACAGATTTCATCTTTAACCGAAATGAGACTATTTCTGTCCTTGCTCTTGATGTTTGTTAAACAAGAAAAAGCTTGCTCACACATGTAAGAAGTTAAACTGCAGCAAAATGTTCATTTCTTTCCTATGAATGGCAGGATACTCTTCTTTCAAAGAAATCCGGAACTTGTCTAGGGGCAGATCAGTAAATCTCATCTTGAGCGTACGATCACACCATCTCACAAAGTTCTTTCCCTTCTTTCAAAATCAAGTTCTCAGGCTGAGCAGAAGATTCAGAGAAAGGATCTCTCACCCAGTTATACACTTGTGTTGAAAGGGAGGGAAAATACTGCTCAACTGTGTTTTGCAGTTCTTCCAGGTGGTTTGCAATAAGATTTGAGACTTACTGATATCCTCCCTCACTCCCAAGCCCAAGCAGTATTTAGAAACAGCTTTCCTTTTGCAACGTGATTTTTTCAAAGATTCACGTTTTCCTTTTAAATCCAAGAATCTTATCACTTGAGGTCAAAACATTTTCTCCAGGGCCTTGCAGAGACTTGTTCAACTGGTTCATGTGCTAGTTTCTGCAGCCATTCTTCATCTTCAAAGCACTCAGCAAAATCTGGCATACTGTTTTCTTGAAAGTACTCCTGCAATTCACCTTTCAGCTCAAACATCCTGTTGAGAACTCTTCCTCTGCTAAACCACCAGGTTTCTTATGTAGCAGGAGATTTATGTGCTCTTTGTCCATGTTTTCATACGTTTTTTAAACATTCTCGAGTGAATTTGTCTTTGTTTAATTGTTTGTTTTGGGATTTATTAGGTGCATCAGCATCTGTGGCCATAGTGCACCACTTTGTTTAATAAAGTTAACAACTTTTGTAGCATCATCCAGAACCATTTCATGGGCGCTCACATCTGGTGAGTATGAGCTGGATATTATCATTCTTCTCTTTCTTGGTGATTCCTTTCTACTTCTCTCTCTCAGGGTAACTCAGGGAATTTTTTTTTTTTTTGCTGGTGCAGCATAAGCCTCAGGCTTTCTTGCACCTTATGGCTAATAATAATAATAATAATCTCCAAGAGTTTTTGAGACCAGCACCTCTCTGTGAAGAAAGCAGTTTGTTATGACAATGTCAGAATTTTCTTTTTTACAAGAGAGGCAAAATCTCTCACAGAGCCAGCCGTTGATCGAGCACCCACCATCAGTACAGATGCCAACATAGTTCTTCCAAGGCAGACTTTTTGTTTCCAGATACGAAGACAAAACATCAAACATATCTTGGTCTTTGTTTGTTTTGGGCAGCTCTTTGCAGCAGAAAAGTTTTCTTGAATTTCACCATCATTTACAAATCTTACAAATGCTACTGCATGACATTGGTGAAATCTGACTCATCAACCTGGATAGAGAAGCTGTTGTTTTTCAGTTAATTACACAAAACCTCTTCAGCTTCATGTGACATGTCATCAATATGCCGACTTATTGTACTGTTTGAGAGTGGAACCTTTTCAGTTTCTTGTACTGCCTCTTGTCCTAGCGTTTTACTCACTATAATTTTACTTGCTGGCATTATTAGGTTCTCACCAACTGTGTGACTTTCCTGAGCCTCTTGAGAGTTTTCACTGAATGTGACATTTTTAACAAACGCTTTACTCTGTTTGTTTTCATATTCCATTAGCTGTTTAAAATAATCAGCACCATTACCTGTCAAATGGCTGTGATTTGTAGTTGTTTTTTCAATTTTGCTGGAGCCATTGCTTCATTTGTAAGTTGTTTGCCACAGATGATGCACAGTGGAATACGACAACTTTGATTACCAGCTGATGTAAAACCTATTGATAAGTAGCTTTCATTGTAAAGATGGATTTTTTGTGTCTTGTTGCACTAGTGCAGTGATATGACTCAGAAGATTGTGTAGTTCTTCATCACTAACCTTTTCAGAATTGTCCGTGGGCCTAGGCCTGGAATCCTCCCTCCTCTTCCAGTCACACCTCGTCTTCAAAAATCGCCACATTGGACTCTCAGACATGTTTGTAAAACATAAACTCTTAATAAAATATAAAACAGAAAGACATAATAAATAACTAAACTAGAAAATCACAAAAAATATGAAAACTTCACAATACAATTCACTTCTAACCTACACAATTCACATTTTGCAATGTTTACAATAACAGCAGTTGGGGAGGTAATTTGGGAGGGACAGGCCGATGTCATCAGCCTACTGTCCTCCCCTCTGTGCAGTATAGTGCTCACCAATTATCAACGGCTTCACCTGTCTCCTGTCAAAAACTGAGAATTGACTCTACCAAATGAACATGGTCCTACTGCGCACTGCCATATGGAGCTGAAAGACCTCTAACGAAATTGCTAACAGGGCTGCTTGGTCACTGTCCATCACTGTGAGCATTAACATTGCACGGCGTGCGAAGTTCAAAAAACGATGTTTATTTATTTTTTAATCACAATCTCTCGCGGAACCCTGGTTGAGAAACCTTGTATTAAGGTAATGTTTAGGGAACCTTGCTAGAACCCATCCTCAGATCATGCATAGGCTGTTGACAGTTTCCTGCTTGCCAAATGTCTCAATTCAGACTGCATGTCCTTGAGACATTTGGCAAGTAGGAGGCTTACAACAGCCATTGTATGGTCTGAGGATGGGTTCCAGCAAGGTTCCCAAAATGTTACCTTAATGTATAGTGATTTAGTTAAATAAACTATCTTAATATTCACTTGGTATAAGAGTGGTCATTTTAGAAAGCTAGATTCCATTGAAAACTACCACGTAATTTCCTTCTGATATGAGTCTCCTTTACCAGACTGTTTTTTTTTTTTCCCCATCCTCAACTGGAAGAGTGGGATAACTTGTTCTATGAAGGTTCAGTAAGTTCTCTTTGATCGTGTTTCATTGCATGGTGGCTCCCCAGACATGAAATGTTAAGCTCGTTTGACCTCCAGTGAACAGCAAAATTTGTTTTTCCTTACCTGAAATTTGTATTTTGCATTTTATAATACTTATTCTTGAATAGCTTTTGAAGATATTATTGAAGGTTGTGAAAGTTGTTATTAAAAGATATGTTTAAAAGTAATAAACTACAATTAACTTTGATTCCATGGCTTGAAGTTAAAGATTTACATTTTTTTTCTGTATGTTTGCAGCTAGGTGGAACCATATTGAGGATTTGGATACCTTCTTCACTAGGATATCCTTTTTCTGAGTTTAAAAATTTGAGTTTAATATTATAGCTATTAAAAGTGCAATAATCGGTGGTAAAAATTGATAGTTTACAATAGTTTTAATTGGTGTTGCAATTCTATATTAAAAATTATTTAAGATAATTTTGGAGGTATTTAATTTATTATAATTAGAATTTCTTTGATTTATATTGTGATATTTTTGTCATTTTTACCGTAATAATGGTGAATATCACATTATTAATGCAATTCATGACAGCTTGAAGACTCAGAAGGCTATAATCAATTCCTCGACAAGTCATGAACTCATTGCTCGTGTTGCCTGTATAGCCTTGGTTTATTCCAAAGTCACTGTTATTGGTAATCCTAGTTCAGTTGATCATTCTCTTCTGTCTCAGATGTATGTTAGTTTGAAAAACTTAAATTTAAACTTAAACTAATGAAAACTTGGTGCTACTCAGCAAAAGGAGATGATGAGTTTTGCTGTGAAATGTATTTTGGAGGGATAGACAGGAAAGAAGGGATGGTCAAAAGCAACTTATGTGACAAGCGCAGATTTGAAATTAAAACATGTTAGCAATGAATCTGTGTGGTGTGAATTAGTAGGAAGCAAAGAGAAAATTGGAGTAAGGTATGCTATGCACCAGAAGATTGTGAAGAGTATGATGAGAGCCTCTGTATGCAGATGAAATGGATGAGCAAGTGTCAGTGACTTATGGGATTTTTCAGTCTGCCACATATTGATTGAGGCAATAGGGAGTGAAAGACCATTGGAAGAAAAAATTTTTAAAGTAGCTTAGTGATTTTATCAATACAGTCAGTCCTCGTATAACACGTGTTTACACTACACGAATTCCATCATACACGATTTATAAATAGGGGAATGATATTGTATATAACATGAACCGAATTCGCTTATGCTCGCGCCTTTGTGTTTACAAGAAATGACAGTCGAAAGTGGAATCACCCCAACTGAATGCAACACGATAGCAATGGAGAGAAGATTCTGAAAATGTATTTATATTTTTTATATCAGTGAAGGGGAAATGCATTTTACCATAATAACGTAAAAACCCACACAATTCCAGCTATCGGTATTATTGCAAATGCAATTAGATCGAGTTTACCACCAGTTTATAACCGATTCCACTAGCAGGAACGCAACTGGAAATTGTTTTTGTTTTATGGTAGTAACCCCCAGAAATGTGCTTTAGTAAAATGTGAGCCAGTGAGGTGTTCATAGTGTGTCTGCCTTTACGGTGTTGTTTATTCAGTTTCTACACACATGCAGCTTTGTTTATGTGTATCAAGCGTGTCTCCTCATTTTGTAATTGGTCTTTATTCCCTAAAAATTAGTAAAATACTTAAAAGGTGTGAAAAGGAAGCGTCCTGGTGAAGACACTACAGATTCAGAGAGAAAAAGAAAAGCAATATCAATAAATAGAGGCGGACTGGGTCAAAAATTCTTACCCGGGAAAATTTGTAGTGGCCTCATACTAGCATTTATGGCCAAAATCACACCGGCCTCCGACCCACCATGGTTTCCCCGGTAAGGCCTATGGCCAGTCAACCTCTGTCGATAGAGAGAAAATATTAAATTGTGAAACGCTTTGAGCGAAATGAAAGACCATGTGATATTGCACGTGCTACAGGCCTAAATGAGGCAAAGCCGAGAATTACAAAGAATTCAGAAAAAATAAAAACAACTTTCATAGCAGGAACAACTCAAAGTGTAATTAAAATCCATTAGATTAAGACACAAAGAATTGGAAGAGATGGAATGGCTGTCATCTGTTTGGATAGAAAATCAAACAAAAAACAAGTTTGCTTATGATAGAAGCAAAAGCATTAGCAATATTTTATTACGTAATAGTCGTAATAAAATACGTATTTTATTATGACTATGACTAAAATACGTAAGTATTTTATTACGATAATTTGTTTTTGGTAATGTTTTGGTTACAAATGTGTGTTCAATCTTGGGTGGTCAGCTCCTAACCCTATTTTTCCCATAGGGCCTGTTGTTTATATTGCACGATTTTGCATTGCACAAGGGTTTCTAGGAACACAACTATTGTGCTATACGAGGACTGACTGTATTAGCATGTTAGGCAATGTACTACGGAAAGAATATTCTGGACCTGATCACCACTTGCATTTTAGATGGCATCACAGGATTGACAGTACAGGAACCCTTAGTGGGAAGTGATCATGGAATGCTCAAGTGGATGATTATGAGTGAGGTCTTAGTTGTTAAAAGTAAGTGCACGAGGTTTCAGTTGCAGTCCTAAAACCCCTCACTTAAATGGAACTTAATGCTTTATATATAATTTTATTAATAATTATTAATTATTATTTATAAAATGATACATAAAGCCAACTTTTAAATAATTATCTGAGGACAGTATTTGCCAATTGGCTTGGTTGAACAAGATGATGGAGGTGGCAGTATGCATATAATGGATGATTAGTTAAATGGGGAAAATTGGGATGTGTTCTACAACCCAGAAATAGTTCCGGACCCATTTCCATCACATTTTCTACATTTAAACTGTTACTTTCATTTTATAACATTTTGTTTTAAATAAGTATTATTATTTATAAATAATATATCAATACAATATTATTTATTAATTATTATTTATAAAATGATACATAAAGCCAAATTTTAAATAATTATCTGAGGACAGTATTTACCAATTGGCTTGGTTGGACAAGATGATGGTGGTAGTAGAGAATCCAACCTTTATGACTCTGAAGATGTCACCTAC
Organism: Mastigoproctus giganteus; assembly: GCF_048544385.1. Taxonomy (NCBI): domain Eukaryota; kingdom Metazoa; phylum Arthropoda; class Arachnida; order Uropygi; family Thelyphonidae; genus Mastigoproctus; species Mastigoproctus giganteus. The sequence goes on from NC_143584.1 coordinate 175,316,233, forward strand.
TATGTAAAATCTCAGCCGCCACCTTCAGCTTGTCCAATAAAGCAAAATGTAATAAAATAAAAGTAATGGTTTAAATGTAATAAAAAAAATGTATTGAAAATGGATTTTGAACTATTTTAGGTGGATATGATGGAGGCTGGAGTTTCAGGAGAGGCTGCATGGAGATTGGTGGAGGGAGGTTAGAAAAGGCAGGTAGAATGGGAGTGAAGGAGGTATGCCATAGGAACTGGGATCTCCATCAGAGTTTTTTTTTTTTTTTTTTGCTTTTTGTTGCTTTTCAGCATAAATACCTTCATCAGCCATTTTCAATCCACTGCAGGTTGAATGCCTCTCCAGCAACTTTCCAGTTCCTTCTGTTTTGTGCAATAAATATCTTAATAGACTGCAAAAAGATTCCATGCTTAAGCTACAGACTTCTGCCCAAACTGATATCTATGTCTGTCGCTTACTGTGTAAGTTTTTTTTTAGCATTTTTGTTATCCTCTTTATTGACATGTCTTTGATTTCTAGGACATCCTCCTGCTGCTCTTCCTGTTTTTGAGCAGTCAGGTCAGTGAGATCACATTTATTTCTTCATCATGAGAATCTGTTATTCCATAACATCGGCATAATTAAGGTTAGAGAAGCCCTCTCCACCCACCTTTTATCCTATTTTATTAACCTAAAAGCTTATAAAAGCCTATCTTCTTTCTGTAGTGTTATATGCAGCTTAAATCTGGTTTGCTGTAGTGCCCTTTCACATTCTCTTCTCTATTGAGTATGGGATGTTAATGTGGTCATACCTCAAAACTGGCCATGAATATAATATTTCTTGTACCAACCACAGTGATAGAAAATTTAAATTGAGTCCCACTCAGGAAGCTGCTTCCGATAAAAGCAATTTATGTTTTCTTGAAATTTATTTAAATTAATGAAGAGGGGTTAAGGAAACACCTTATTTTGCATAGGGTCTTCCCTTATTCCTTGCTCAAATTGATTCAACATTTCAATGTAGATATTTTCTTATCTTTTGACAGCCACCCATAACTACTAATGCCATTCTGTCTTCTAATCTGTAGTTTGTGTGTGTGTGTGTGTGTTTTGTTTATATTTGACTCAATGTAAATGACTCATTTTATTGCTGTGTATGTATTTTTGTAATCTGCCTGTCTGGCTTCATTATGTAATTGTCTGGCACAACAAATGAGTAGGCATTTATTTAAATTATCATTCTGCTAGGATTGGCAGCAACACAACCTCTGGTTCACTGCTTCATAACTTAGAACTCTGGTCCCCATACTTACTTGAAGATGTTTTGGGGGGACAGACTAAATTTTGACGGAATAATGTAACGCAGGGTTATGGGGTATTTGGTGTTCTCTTTTATTATGAATTTTGCTTTATTATACACCTAATTCTGTTTTTACACGATAGATACGTTCCTGAAAAATACGTGTAAAAAAAATTCGTGTAAAAAAAGACATTGTATTTATGGAAGAAAAGAAGATTGGTTCCGGATCTAAAAAAAATCAGTAAAAATAATTAAAAAAACACATAAAATATTCGTTTTCAGCTTATTATTTTATTTCAACAAAATACACATGTAATAATATGTAATTAAAATGTACTAAAATAAATTTGTATGCATATGAAATGAAAAAAAAATTCTTCATGAACAAAAAAAAATTCTTCATGAACAAAAAAAAATCTGTTTTACACATAACAAGATTTTATTCATTTTCACTTTCTGATAATAAATGGCGCATACGTTTGCGTACGACTGGAATATTACTTCCATCACTAGAAATGTTGTGGACATCGTCTTCTTCCTCTAATGAAATTCTTTCTGTGATCTCTTCAGCAAAATCAGCACGAGTCTCCTCTGGTGCTGATGTTTCACCGGTTTTACGAACGAATTCAGTTATTAATCGTTGTGTTCGTGTTTTGGTTAGGCCGTTATATAATTCTCTGTAAGAGGCTGTCAACAACTTCAGTTCACGTTGAAACTTCCCAGCGCGTTCCTCATTAGGGTCATGTTTGACAAAATGATTACCTAATTTTCTGGCCAGTTCCAGACCTTCTTTTATTAAATCTGCATTTAGAACAGGATCATTTTCTTCATTATCACTACGTTCTGTGGGATAAGGAGTCCCAAGGACAACCTCCAATATTTCATCTTCGCTTAGGGCTTTGTCGGTTAACAATTCATCAATATCTTCAAACGATAGATCATCGAATCCTTCTCCACCAATTTTGTGTGCCATTGTAATGATGTTGGGAAATTCGGTCGTATTAGGGATGAAGTGATCTTTGCTTTTTACACATTGTGGCCAAACCGCTTTCCAACACGCATTTAAAGTTGCTAGTTTTAATTCAGTTAACGCTAATCCAACTTGATTGATACAATCCATAATTGAGAATTTCTTCCACACATCAATGACTGTTAGTGTTTCATCATTCAGTTTGTCCAAAACATGTTGGAATGTTCGTTTTATGTAGTATGTTTTAATTGTCGCAATTATACCTTGGTCTAGCGGTTGTATCAAAGATGTAGTATTAGGTGGCAGAAATAAAATTTGTACGTTTGGGTGTTCCAAGACAGGATGGCCGGGTGCATTGTCAAGAATCAGAAGAACTTTAAATTCGAGACCTTTCAAATTCATATAATGTCTGACTTCTGGGACGAAACATTTGTTGAACCATTCTGTAAAAATAGTAGTGGTCACCCAGGCCTTCTTGTTTGCCATCCAGTGAACAGGCAGTTTATTGATATCTACACCTTTCATTGAACGTGGGTTTAGGGCTCGATTTACCAGCAGTGGTTTCAACATACGATCTCCTGAAGCGTTGGAGGAAAATAATAAGGTCACACGATCCTTAGCTACCTTAAAACCACCAGCAGTTTTCTGCGATTTGGCTACATACGTTCTGTTCGGCATTCGTTTCCAGAAGAAACCAGTTTCATCTGCATTCCACACTTGATCAGGAGTGTATCCTCCATCTTCAATAATTTTTGCAAGTTCCTGCGGGAATACTTTAGCAGCCGATTCATCTGCAGATGCAGTTTCACCTTTAATTTTTATATTATGAAGAGCATTCCTTTTAAGAAATCCTGTCATCCAACCTGTACTCGCAGAAAATTCATACTTTCTGTTTAACTGAGATGAAGTGCTTGGCTCCTTTTCTTTAATCTGTCTGTAAATTCTTAGTGCTGTTTGCTTGATGGCATTTCCATCTACTGGTACTCTTTTTTGTGATTGATCTTCTATCCATATTACCAGGGCCTTTTCCATTTTTTCCTTGACAATATCTCTTGTATATGATGATGAATTAACACTTACTTTTGTTCCAGAACATACCGACTTCCTAATTGCAGCTTCATTTTTCTTAATAGTTCTTACGGTAGCTTCATGTACATCAAAATGCTTTCCTACAGACGTAGCCCCTTGTCCAGTTGCAAGACGATCTAAAATTTGAATTTTAAGTTCCAAAGAAATCGCTTTCCTTTTCATTTTGGTAATAGGCAAATTATTCGACATTATATAAGGGCTACCGAAAAATATCTCAGTTATAATTAATAAAAAAAGGTATGAAAATTTTGTAAACTTACAATTTATTGACTATCGGCAAAATTAATAAATTTATATGTGCACAAATTTCACTAAAGATTCTTTCACTTTGAAATAGAGCTTACTACTACATGTCTGCCGAAGATACAATGCACGAATACCGTAGATGTGCACCACATTCAATAAAAACGTTGATGATTCATAGATACCTAGACGTAAACATTGGTAAGCAAAAGCACACGTTTCAAAACGCATACACTAGCTGTTATCCAATCTATTGATGCGTGTAATATAGAAATGATACTAATATGCCACAAATAAAAAAAATTTTCTTAGAATTTAGGCAAAAAAAAATTCATAGAAATCGTGTTAAATCAAAATGACTCGCGTAAAAAGAGAATGAAATATTTATTTTGAATTCGTGTTAAACCAAATTCGTGTAAAAAAAGTTCGTGCAAAAACAGAATTAGGTGTATATATATATATATATATGATATACAGATGTCCTATAAGTTTGCTTCCATAGACGAAGTTATTTAACAAAATGCAAAAAAAAAAAAATGTGAGAGGCAAAAGTTTTTTTTTTTTTTTGTTGCATATAATGTTTTCAATTTGAAGTGTTGGAATTTTTTTTTATCTACAATGAGCTGTTATGAAAATCTTGCAGTGTATCAATAGTGAAAGGTGTCGATGTTGTCAGTAATGGTGAAAGAGGGATTGGTTTACCAGGTAGGGAGAAGTGTTACTACATTGAATTTTTTTTTAATGTAAATGAAATCATTTTATTTTTACAAACTTGTACAGAAATGTTTCTGTGTGGCTAATTATAATGTACAGTGCTGTACAAATCTGTGTGACGTTCCATATGTAGTCAAGTACGGTTTTGCTGACTCCATAATGTTGGCCACACTGAAACACCTTTTACTGCTGGTATGTGTTAAACATCAAAGAAACTGAAATTATGAGGCACTGGTGTGTTTTGTTTTTATAAAAGCATGCATTCTTAAATTGGTTTGCCTGCTTGCTAGACAAAAAAAAAAAGCAAAAAAAGCCGTTTCTTGTAAATAAAACCATGCAACCTTTACCTGAGACAAACTCCACTATGTTGTGAAAGAAGCTAATGAAAGTTCCTCATATAATTTTATAAAAGATAGGTTAAAAAAAAATTTCATCTCAAGATTGAAAACCTGCATCACAACTTTTCCATCTTTCACTTTTCAGTATTTTGCCAAATCAATGACTTTTTGTGGGAGTGCACTTATATAGGAAATTCTGTGGGAGTGCACATATACAATATGTGCACTCCCACAGTCCGTAGGAGTGCAGATATTGTGTGGGAGTGCACATATACAATATGTGCACTCCCACAGAATATCGTATATAAGTGCACTCCCTTCTAAAAAAAAATGGACACTTCTTTTCATGCTCCATTTAACTCTTCCAGATAAAAAAAAAATCATAGTCATAGTGTGAAACATTATTATACATGTGTGCATCATGAGTTCATTAGAGCTGGAAAAGGAATTAGAAAATGTGAATTGGAATATCATCGGTTTGGCTGAAACAAGAAGAAGAAATGAATCACTTATAAGTTTATCAAGTGGAAATCTGCTGTACACCAATGGAAACAGTGAAAGGAGTGAAGGTGGAGTTGGGTTTCTGGTCCATAAAAATTTTAAAAACAACATTTTGGAATTCAAAAGTACATCACCAAGGGTGTCAAGACTAATACTCAAGATTTCTAAGAGGTACAAGCTAAAGATTATAATGATTTATGCACCAACATCGAGCCATGATGATGAAGAGGTTGAAGAAATGTACACTGAAATTGAGTCTTCTAGATGAGCAGAAAACCCACTACACTATTATTATGGGAGACTTCAATGCTAAGGTTGGAAAAAGACAAAACAGTGCAGAAAGGGGAACTATAGGAAATTTTGGAATTGGTGAAAGAAATGAAAGAGGTGAAAGACTTATGGAATTTGCAGAATCTCAAGGACTGTCAGTAATGAACACTTTTTTCAAGAAAAGGGTGAACAGAAAGTGGACATGGAAGAGTCCAAATGGATTAACTACTAATGAAATCGACTTCATCCTCACTAACAGAAGATATATTGTGAATGATGTCACCGTCCTGAATAAGGTAAATGTTGGAAGTGATCACAGAATGGTAAGATGTACAATTGATATAGATGTAGGAAAGGAAAGGAAAAAACTGACTCGAGTAAATAATACAAAGGTCTTTGAGATAACAGAAGAGGAGAAAAAGCAGTATGTACTGGAACTTAAGAACAAGTATGAGCTTCTGCAGACTGCTCAGGACCAAGATATCGACGAGGAATATTACAACTTTTTGAAAGTGATAAAGCCCAAGAAACCTATAGGGAAAAAGAAATCCAAAGAAGAAAAAATTAGTCAAGAAAAACTTGTCATGATGAACCGAAGACGACAAATGAAAAGCAAGAAAAACACTGACAGGGAGAAAATTGAGTATACTGAGTTATGCAAAGCCATTAGAAAGAGACTCAGAGAGGACATAAGAAGATTTAACACAAGAAAAGTAGAACAAGCATTAAGGGAAAACAAAGGATTTAAATCAGCAGCCATGAGCAGTAATACAGAAAGACAAATGATACTGAAACTGAAGAATAGCGATGGTGTACATATAAACAGCAGAGAAGGCATAATTCAAATAGCAGAAGACTACTATAGAGAATTATACAAGGAGCAGGGGAATGATGCCAGCAGTGGGGAAGATGGATTGCAAAGTAGCAATACATACGACATACCCAATATTCTTCCTGATGAGGTAGAACATGCATTGAAGAAAATGAAGAATCAGAAAGCCCCGGGGGAAGATGAAGTTACTGTAGAGTTGTTAAAATTGGGAGGAAGAGACATAACACAAAAACTGGCAAGGCTCTTCACAAAGTGCATTAGAAAAGGTGTGACGCCTAAGCAGTGGAATAATGCAATCATAGTTTTGCTGCATAAGAAAGGAGATAAATCAGAAATTGGAAATTATAGACCAATTAGCTTTGTTATCCCACATCTACAAGTTGTTCACAAGGGTCATTACTAACAGATTAGAAAGAATATTTGATGAGAATCAACCGAAAGAGCAAGCTGGCTTTAGGACAGGATTCTCAACTATGGATCACCTTCATGTAATATCACAGCTAATGGAGAAAGCAAATGAATATAAAACACCATTATGCCTGGCATTTGTGGATTATGAAAAGGCATTTGACTCCATACAGCATAAGGCAATGTTTCGGGCACTGGAAAGACAAGGCATTGATACCCCATATATTATGATTTTGAAGAAAATATATGAGAGTGCTACCTCCTTTATTAGACTAGACAAAGACAGTAGGAAATTTAAAATTGAGAAAGGATTTCGACAAGGAGACACAATATCTCCGAAGCTGTTTACTGCTGCCCTTGAGGAAGCTTTCAGAAGATTAGACTGGTCGCAGAAAGGAGTCAATGTGAACGGAGAGTACCTAAACCAATTACGATTTGCAGATGACATTGTGGTCATAAGCCATGATCCCAAAGAATTAGAGGAAAATCTTAATCAGTTATGCACAGCTAGTAAGGATTTTGGACTAAAGATGAATATGGCTAAAACAAAAGTAATGATGAACAAGTATGCCACAGAAAGGGAAATAATGATTGAAGGAGCAGTAATTGAAAAGGTGGAGTCATATACTTATATGGGACAAGTTATTAGCTGTAATAATGATAAATGGCTGGAAGTCAAGAGAAGAATAAATTTTGGATGGATAGTATTGAGGAAATATAGTCACATACTGAAGAGCAATATCCCAGTTTGTCTGAAACGTAAAATAATGAACCAATGTATACTCCCCACCATGACTTATGGAAGTGAAACTTGGGCACTCACCAAAAGAATGGAAGAGAAGCTGAGAACTACACAGCGAAGAATGGAACGAATCATATTGGGAATCAGATTGTTAGATAAGAAGAGAAACACATGGATTAGGCAACAAACTCAAGTAAAGGACATTCTTATCAAAACTAAAGAACTAAAATGGTCTTGGGCAGGACACATAGCTCGAAGACATGATGACAGATGGACTAAGAAAATAACAGAATGGTATCCAAGAGGAGCTAGAAGAAAACCTGGAAGACAAAGGCGGAGATGGATAGATGAAATTCATGAGTTTGTGGGTAGTAAATGGATGGCCAGTGCTCAAAACAGAAGGAACTGGAAAGTTGCTGGAGAGGCCTTCATCCTGCAGTGGATTGAAAATTGATGATGATGATAGCCCCTCATACATAGAGGTCACTGTAGTACATAATCCTAGCTAAACTGATTGTTCTTTGTTTTGTTCCCAAGCTAAGAAATGTACCGATTTTAAATTATATCTTGGTGCATTACAAGTTGAAATTCAGTGGACAGAATAGTCAAGTGCGTATTGCTCTGGTTAAAGAGGATTTCATTTTTTTTGGGAGGTTCAAGGAAGCTATAACAATTTTTAGCTGCTTTTGTGTGTGTATATATGTATACACTGTGCTGCCACTTTATTAGGTACACTCCTGCTGTGCACACAAATGGTTTGTCCCACGACATTGCAAGTCACATGACAACAGTTGTGGATATAAATGCAACAGAACAACTTTTCTAGTATCAGTTAAGTGTACAAACTGTAGCAAGAATGGGGAAAAGGAGTGATCTAATGGGCTTTGAACGTGGCATGGTAGGAGGGGCAAGACGTGCTGGACAAAGCATCTCTGGAACAGCAGTTCTCCTGAACTTTTCACGCACCATAGTTTCAAGGGTGTATCGAGAATGGTGCAACGAACAGAAAACATCCTTTCAATGGCACTCCTGTGGAAGAAAATCGCTTGTTGATGAGAGAGGTCAGTGGAGGATGGCTAGAATTGTGCAAGCAAACAGATGGGTCACAATGTTGCACATCAAGTCAGAATGCAACCTTTGTGCGCAGAACAAAATATTGCAACGGACTACTAGTCACACTTTGTCGCGAATGGGCTACAACAGCCGACGGCCACATCGCGTACCTTTGTTATCAATGAAGAACAAGAGAGCATGCCTCCTGTGGGCACAGCAGCACCAGCACTGGACTATCAACAATTGGAAAACAGTTGCTTAGTCTGACGAGTCGAAGTTCCTGGTGCATCATGTTGATGGAAGGCTCAGAATTTGGCGAAAACAACATGAATCCATGGACTCGTCATGTCTGACGACTACTGTGCAAGGTGGTGGAGGCAGTGTTATGGTGTGGGGGATGTTTTCTTGGCACACATTGGGTCCATTGATACTTGTAGATTCACGTCTGGATGCTACATCGTACCTAAACATCGTTGCTGACCAAGTGCATCCATTCATGTTGACAGTTTATCTATCCTCAGTCAGATGGTTACTTCCAGCAGGATAATGCGCCGGTGCACAAAGCCCAAATCACTATGGTTCCAGGAACGTGGCAATGACTTTTCTTTGCTGCAGTAGCCTGCTCAGTCCGTGGATCTCAATCCTATTGAGCATCTTTGGGATGAGCTGGAAAGGGCTGTTCGCTGCAGGCCTACACCTCCGTCGAATCTCAAGGAACTGCGTGACACACTCGTGTCTGCATGGTACTCCATTCCTGCACAACGTTTTCAGCATCTTGTTCAATCCATGAATAGACGAATTCAGGCTGTTTTGGAGACTAAAGGAGGCTCAACATGCTACTAGGAAGGTGTACCTAATAAATTGGCAGCACAGTGTATGTGCCTATTGTTTTCACCATGTATGTCCATCTGTAGGTAATGACTCCCAGTAAACAGATTTTCATGAGATCTACAACAGGGATTACCTTTATTTTATTTTATTTTATAATTTTGCTATAGGATGGCTTCTTTTGACTAACTCTCCTAGTCCAACGCATTAACGATTAATTTGTAACAACAATATAATTATAAGGTTATAAACGTCTTCCCCACTGTCAGAACAGTAGTGGGACAACCCCATGGCATCAATATTTGACACTCAGGGTTCCAACCACCACTCCCCTGCCAGTAAGGAAAACATCAGGTCCAACATTATTAAAACTAAATTTAAAATTAAAATTGATATCTCGAAGGTTTCCGTAATAAGTAGTTTATAGTAATCGTGTTGGATACTTATTATTTTTGCTTTATTAAAACTGAATACATGTTGTTCATTTATTGCATGAAACGACAGTTCCTATGCATTTGATCGATCCGCCCGAACTGAAGCTTCGTGTTGTTTTGTTCGACTCTGAACCACCCCCATGGTAGAACCTACATAAATCGCATCGCAGTTTTTACATGCGATGCTATACAGCATTGCTTGTAATTGAAAGATGGTGTTTAAAGGTTGATTTCTAAAAACGTATATAATTTATTCATAGGGTTGGCTATAATTTTCATGTCAGTACCTTTGCATATTTGATTAAGTTTCTTATACCGTTGCCTGACATAAGGTATGATAATAAAATGTTTTTTTGTCCATGTCAAATTTACATATGTTGTGTGTTTCCCGGTTTTTATTTTTTTCCATGTTACAGTTTTAACTTTGTTTATAATGGTTAAAGGGTAACCCCTGTTTATAAATCTCTTTGTTAGCTCATTTATTTCTGTCGTTAATAAAATCTGGGAGGAAGAATATTTAAACGCGTTAATAAATTGATTCAACATGATTGATTTTTTTTTTATACAAATAGGGGTGTAACTATGGCAATGAAAAATAATAGTGGGTTTTCTGTATATACTAAAATTTAATTTATGATCTAATCTATGTATGGTAAAATTTAAGAAATTAATGGACTGTGTTTCTGCTTCTATTTCCAATGTAAATTTTAATCTTGAATGGATATTATTAAAAACATGTAGTACATTATTTATGGTCAAATGATCTGTAATAATCAAAATGTCATCCAGGTAGCTTCCATAATATGTGATCTGTGGCAAGAATGGGTTAAGATGCAACTGCTCTAATTTATCTAGGTATAACTCAGCAATGAGTCCACTGATGTTTAGGCCCATTGGTAGACCAAAAATCTGTCTATAGATTGTCTTGAAAGAGAATATAATTTGCATTTATTAATAACTTCATTAGTTCAAAGTCTATAGACAGATTTTTGGTCTACCAATGGGCCTAAACAGTTAGGACATATTCTTGAATATGTGTTTATATATTTTTTTGTATATTTCTGTTTTAGTAAGAGATAGAATGGAAAAATTCAACTATTTTGTTATTTATGAGTTCCTTATGTACAAGGTAGGATCAAACAGTTTCAGGAATAAATTTGTTAAAAATATATAAACATCAAATTTTGTAATCTAGAATGCCTAGAATTTTTTACATTAGATCAGATCTTTGTTGCATATGGACAGTGGTTTACTTTTATATCTGTTGTTGATGGTGATGTATTGTCATCTCTTAAAATTTTGCTTTTTATTGAAGAAATCAACTTCAGAGATTGAAGAAATGATTGGAGTATATGGCAAAAATGCTTTGTCAAGAGGTAGGCTATTTGAATTCTATTAAGTCTTCAAAGAACGATGAAGTACATTGAGGATGATGCAAAGTGTGGAAAATCTTGCATGCCAATGAATGACGAACTTGTCTTCTGTATTATAAAACCATTATTCAAGTTGATCACAAAATAAGAATTAGAAATAATTGAAGACGTAGTTGTCATACCATCATATCTGATATTTTTAAACATGAAAAAATTATGCAATTCTTTGTTTGTTGCTCCCATGTTTTTAACAGCAGATTCGATGAAAACAAGATCTGAACTTTCATAAGATCTGGTTGAAATGTGTGATGATAATAGTGACTGCAAATGAAAGATTTATCTTTATTGATCTGAAGAATAAACATCGGTCCTGAATGGAAGTCACCTGTATCTCCTAGGGAAAAAAAATTGGTTTGACAATTCTAAAGGTAAAGTTATGCTACAGTTGCTTTTTGACTATAAAGGCATAATTCATTTTGAATTTATACCAGGAGATTATACTGTTAATAATTATATACTTGGAAATCATTACATGCTTTAGAGATGCAATCAGAAGGAAGTGACTTGATCTATGGACATGGAAGAATTTCCAGTCTTGTCCATGACAGTGTTGCTTCTCATTATAGGACATATTTTCTGATTACCTTTTATGGCAGGAGACAGAGGTTCATAATGGCCACCATTCTTCATGGTGAATTTGGAATGAATTTGTTAAAAATATATAAAAGTCAAATTTTGTAATCTAGAATGCCTAGAATTTTTTACATTAGATTAGATCTTTGTTGCATATGGACAGTGGTTTACTTTTATATCTGTTGTTGATGGTAATGTATTGTCATCTCTTACTGTTTTCATTATTTATTAACAGTATTGGTGAAGATATCAAGTTTAATATCTTAGTTGGCTGATGATACAGTGGTTGGCAGGTTGATTAACAACAGGGTATGCTACTGCTAGACCTAGAAAAACTAGGCAGATGGACTGAAGTGGAAATTGAGGTTTATCATTGCTAAATGTAAGATACCATATTTGGGTAGAAGTAACCCCAAGATAACATTCCAGTTAGGTGGAACCACACCACGTGATAGTGCAGAACAAAAGATACCTAGGGGTAATTGTACAGTCTGACCTGAAGTTCTCTGAGTAGTGCATATGGGCTACTAATACAACTCAAGGGGTTCTATCGATGATATATAGAAATTTTGCTTGTAGGAACAAGGAAGCAGTTATCCTGCTGTATAAGGTAATGGTTAGGCCTCATCTTGAGTACAACATACAAGTTTGGAAGCTTCATTTTAGGAAGGATGCAAAGAAGAGCAACAAAGTTCGTCATTGGCACAAAATGATACTCTTATCAAGAAAGACTTGAGTTCAGTAAATTGCAGTGTCTCTGTAAGGTCACTTGAGTGAAATGTAAGTCTTTAAATGGATTGAGTAAACTAAATGCTGATGTCATCCTTACTCTTTGTTGGATAACATGCCCAAGGGGGTCATAAAGAGAAAGTGGGTAGTTTGAACAAATTTAAAGAAGAATTAGAAATCTTATATTAAAACTGTTCCCCCACTTATAAGCTTTGTATTCACCTAACCTTGCACTACATGTTTCCTTTTTTTTTCTGAAACCGAAGACCTTATTAAAGGAACGAAGTTTTCTGGTGAAGCAGGTGTTATTGCAGTGATGAAAAATGCAACCAAAGAATTTTTCTGAACAAAAGGACTTTGAAGAAGACTTTTTGCTGTTATATAATTGATAGAAAAAAATATATATAATTGGCCGGAGTTGTTATTTTGAAAGATCCAATGTATAATTATCTCTAAATATTATATTCAATTCAATAAAAATTTATTCTTTGAAGTTTTGGATCCTACCTTTTATATTTAAAAAAAAATTTCAGTTTTCAAAGAAATAAAATCATTCCTTAATATCATAAGTTTATCGATACCATCAACGACATGGCTATGTGACTATGATGTTGCAGAAAGTCTTGGAATTGTTGTAAGTTGTTTCTACATATTTTTGAAAACTTCCATCCAAGATTTTTCTAATATAGAATATTAGAAAAATCTGATATTTTATATTATATATAATATAATATCAAGCAAGTGCATTGATTTATGAATTATTTTATGATAATGATTTTATGAATTTTTTATTTTCAATTTTATGAATTTATTTTTAGCCAGCTCTAATAAGAAATGAATTCAGAAAGAAAAAGGCCCACAAAACAACAAATGGTACAATGTACTGCTAAATGAAAAGCATATTTACCTGTTTGTTGGTTGTTTTTGTGAATATTTTGGTATATAACTACTCTGGTCATAGTGTATCAGCTCACATGGTTTATCATATTACATTGATAAATTGTGTGTTCTTCCTGGAATCACTCCTAAGACCTGAATGAGGTACAGAAGTACCTCATTGAGGTCTGAGATCATTTGTGTTCCTTGCTAGTTGGGAACCAGTTTTCTTACACCAAGGTGCTCATTCTTGTGTGGCCTTTGTTTAGAATGTAACTGTCATCTGTTGAAGAATTAAGGAAGATTGGTCAAAACTATTGAGACCTTTTATGTGTAAGTGGCTGACTGTATTTTACTTGGATTCTCAGGTAATTTTAGATTTACTCTGTTGTGAAATAGTACAGTATTGTCTGTTTGTTTTAAGATGCAATTTATTGCATTGTTTCTATACCTCTTTCTCTCTCTACACACACACACACACGCCAAAACATTATGACCAGCGAGTTGTTATGCAAAGCAAGTGCAGGTGAGCTACGGCACGTGTGCAGGTCAGAACACTGTATAAAAAACACCCGATACTGAGCTCTGTTAATTAGGGTTACTCTTGTTCTTCAGATGGGAAAGCAGTGGACTTAAGCGGGTTTGACCTACACACACACACACACACACACACGAGCCAAAACATTGACCAGCAAGTTGTTATGCAAATCAAAGCAACTGTAGGTGAGCTACGGCACGTGTGCAGGTCAGGACACTGTATAAAAAACACCTGATATTGAGCTGTGTTAATTAGGGTTACTCTTGTTCTTCAGATGGGAAAGGCAGTGGACTTAAGCAGGTTTGACAAAAGCCAAATTATAATGGCCAGACGACTGGGTCAGAGCATATCTGAAACTGCACGGCTGGTGGTATGCTCACGGTCAGCCGTGGTTAGTACCTACTGAAAGTGGTCTGAGTAGGGAAAACCCTCGAGGTGCGCAAAGGCTCTCCCGGATGGTACGTGGTAATGGTGGGGTGACTGTGGTGCAACTTTCTGGTAATCAGAATGCTGGTGATGGGAGTAATGTGTCAACACGCATACACTGAACCCTATTGAAAATGGGGCTGCATAGCCGCAGGCCACTCAGAGGGCCCATGCTAACCACGGTTCACCGGCAACAGCGCCTACAATGGGCATGCGAGCATCAAAACTGGACCTTGTGGACCTTGAATCAAGTTTCCAAAGTTTCCTATTCCACCATGTGGATGGCCAGGTATGTGTGTGTCATTTACCTGGGAAGTGATGGTGCCCGAATGCACCGTGGGACGAAAACAAGCTGGTGACAGTGTTGTCATTCTTTGGGCGATGTTCTGCTGAGATACCCTGGGTCCAGTCATCCATGTGCTGAGCACTCTGATGTCTACCACCTACCTAAACATCATTGCTGACCAGGTACTCCCTTTCATGACAACGGTCTTCCCTCTGGCGGTGCTGTCTTTCAACAGGATAATGTGCTATGCCATACTGCCCGGATTGTTCGAGACTGGTTCACAGAACATGAGGAAGACTTCCAGGTATTGCCCTGGCCTTCAAATTCCTCAGACATCAATCCCATCGAGCATCTGTGGTTTGTGTTGGAACAGCAACTCCGATCTGTGGCATCTCAGCCACTGGAGTTAAAGGATCTGCTGGTTAAGTGTTGGTACCAGATACCACAAGACACATTTAGAAATGTTGTAGCGTCCATGCCTCGCTGGGTACGAGCTGTTTTGGCTGCACATGGAGAACCAACATCATATTAGGTAGGTGGTCATAATGTTTTGGCTCATAATGTCTACTCTCAGAGAATTCTTTTTTCTTTTTTTTTTTTTTTAGTGCTTGGTCTAATACTTTGTGCATTGCATTGAGCCACAGGAAAAATGTCATCTTTTATTTGGCATTGTTTCAGATGCAAACTTGTTTGTAATTGTATCATTTTTGCATGTCATTCAAATGATTTCAGTACAATTTGATCTCACAACACTATTTTTTGTATTTTCCCCAGCCTTGGCAACAAATTGGTACGGTGATCATCACATGTTTACTTCTAACCAAAAAAGTAAAGACCACTAACAATAATGTTGCAGCCTCATCATTCCTGCTTGCAGCATTTCTCAATGTTCTCTGGCACTTTCACAGTATCTCTATTTCTTCACAGAAATAGTTTTGTTCTTATTTAACTTTATTATTTATTCATCTTTGCTTGTTCTTTGTAAATATTCCATTCAGTGTTTGCTAATGCTACCACGACTTAATTTAATTTCATCAGTGCTTCCAGTAACTTCTCATGCAGCATGTCTGAGGCACATAGTGCCTCTGCTTCTGCTGCATAGTGTACAAGGCTTTCATAAAATCCATGTACACTTTTAAACTTTTTAATAATTTTTGTTTTATGTATTTTATAAAAATCTGTAAAAACATTTAAAAGCAAATTTATTAGTTCTAATTAAGAGCATGCATAAAAACTCAACAGTACCATCATCATTTGTGATACTTTGTTCAATCTCATCTTCCAACTTAATCTTCATACATTTCTCAGTTACCTTTGAGCTATTGCCCAAATTTCATTGGTGAACCTTGATTTAAGTTCCTACAATGAGCATGGTAAACCTAGATTTAAGTTCCTACAATGAACATGGTGAATCTTGATTTAAGTTCCTACATGTGGATTCACATTTTACATGTTCCTATCACTCCCTCCCTTCCCAACAGTCTAGGTGAAGCAGGAAATCTAAAAAATTGATGCACCTGTGCATATCCATTACTGTGAAAAAGTCATTTACAGACTTTTGTACATTTGGAGTGTAATGGCACGAAGCTTCACTTTGCTGAAAGAAGACTGCTTGTTATTAGATTAGTGTTAATTTGATTACAGAATAATTCTGTAGCATTGTAAGATTAACTAACCATTGACAGTTTCTTCAAGAAATAAAGGACACATAGCAGGGCTATATTATGCAAGAAAGAAAGCTTATACAGCATCAGCCAAAAAAAAAAAAAAATCTTCCCATTTCACCCACCCATTCACTTCAAATGTTTGTCTAGTTCTGCCTTGAATTTATTTAAGCTATCAATTCCACAATGACAGAAGGAAGTTTGGTCCAGCAATCAACTACCCACTGGCTAAAGGAAAATTTCCACACATCGATTCTGCAACTGTCTTTCCTCAACTTGAGTTTATGCTCCCTCAGGTTTGTAATCTGAGCAAGAGGAAGAATCCCATCAGCATTGAGCCTGCTTACACCATTTAAGGCCTTATATATACCTCAGTCAGATCACCTCACAGGTGCCTAGCCTCCAGATGCTGCAATTTGCAGAGCTTAACTCTCTTCTTGGTAAGAGCACTCCTTTGTTCCCTTCACCAGTCTTGTTGTCCTTCTCTGTACTCGTTCTGGCAACTCTAAAATACAATTCTTCCTAAAATTGAGACCTCCAGACCTGTATGAAGTACTAAAAGTGTGGCCTTACCATTGCCTTATAGAACAGGATAATCACCTCCTTAACCCTGCTAGCAAAATTCCTTTCGTATCTGACTGCACAATTGCAGTACTTTGCATTTGTCAATGTTAAACTTCAGTTGCCACTTCTCAGCCCATCTGTTTGTATCAGTTTGTATAGATATGGCTGTAATTGCATTATATAAAAAAAACAAACTTTCCTAATTTAAATTTGACACTCAAATTTTGGGTAAGTGGTACAGCTGGGCATTGGACTCAGAATAATTCTTACTAATTTACCTGTATTCCAGGTAGTTGAGTGTAATGATATCCCAGCTATAGTGTAGAGGGTAATGATTTGGTAAGTATTTCTCAGAGTTCGGAAGTATTACACATTTATTCTTTGCATAACCACCTCTGTTAAGATAAGTGTTTGATTCAAAAGATTGATTACAGCTATTCAGGAGGTCTCTATACATTATTCAATTGCAAGTACAGTCAGCAATCGATAAGATTGCTTAGAAGACTTTTATAACAAACACAATATGCCAAAAGCAACTGCTTTGAGCATCATCAAATGGTTCCATCAAATCTGTCCAAAAATGAGTAACATACGTTAATATATCACCAGTGAATCAACACTGATGCAAACCATATTGGTGATCATTAAAGAGATGGACGATTTCAAGAAATTCTGCCCACATATAACTAATTATTCAATTTATTGTTTAGTACTGCTGATGACAATTCTAAGATATGACAGTTTTTGCATATCATTAATCGCAGTTATGGATAATCATTAAATTGAAAATTCGAAACCATTCTACTCAATGTGCAAAATGTCTTTATCCCATACAACAGAATATTACTGTCATATAAAAAAAATATTTAACAAATAGATATTTATTGTATACCCAGTATAAAATGAAATATAAGTACAATTTCAGTTCAGTAGCTTTCGGAACTCGTGTCCCTTTATCAACTGACATTGAATACATTACAAGCAAAGTGTGGCACGTTACTCATTCGTCATTGTTGTAGCACGGACGTGTGCTGCCTTGCGCCAGTGATCATCCATCAATAAAACGGTTGTCTCCAGGATTGGATGTATACGCATGCCTTTCTGGCGATTTAATGCCTTAGGGTTGTTTATTATGTTTAGTGACTCTAGCCATAGGCGGTGGCGAAAGTGTCGCGCGTGGTCCACTATCTCAAAGTCGCGCTTGGGGTCAAGATCGTGGTTGGTAGCCCAAAAATGTTCTGCAAGCGCGGACTGGTCAGTTTCGGCAAGCCGGATTGCTCTGTCGTGTTCCGTGAGGCGATCCTGGAGACGTCTCGATGTCTCACCTACGTAGCAACTGTTACAGGCCCTACAGGTGATACGGTATATATTTTGTTTTTTTTTTTAATTTTTTTTTTAAATTTAAAAAAAAAACTTTTTTTTATGAAAACCCCAAACACTAGAGGTATTAGAACCTATAGTACTTAGTACAGTGCTTGGGTTGAAGGATTGACCGCAACTTAGCTCTGGAGATTAAACATGGGTTTCACCACTTCAAGCCTCCAATAAGCAAAGTGGTGGTATTGCACCGATTGATGAGAGTCTCCACCTAGTGGTAGATGACTCTCATCAACTGGTGCAATACCACCACATTTACAGGCAACCCCCACATAACACGGTACTTCTACAATACGGTTTCGCTCTAACATGATTGATAAATTGCGGCAATCCTCGCACAACATGGTACTTATAATTTCAGTAAATGTCGTCTAACGGGGTATTTTTGAGCTTTTGTTCTGGGAAAACCCTGGTATTATGTTAGATACTATGTTTTTTCAACATTTCCATTTTTTTTTTTTTTTTTTCGAATCCTCGCTTTTTGACAAGCAAGCCGGTTTTGGCTTGCTTGTCAAAAAACAATATTGAGAAATCCCTGTATTTTATTTTGTTGGGAAATCTCCATGTTATGTTTGCTGCTATTGAACTTGTGGAAAAATCTAGATTTCAAAGTTTTATTACTATTGGATAGCACACCAGGCCATCCAAAAGATTTGTCATCCAAACGTTGAAGTTTTGTTCCTACCACCACAGTTGTACTAGGTTAATACAACTCCTTTTGTTCAGCCATTAGATCAAGGCATTATATCCACCTATAAAACTCATTACATCAGAAAATCTTTACAATGGATTTTGTAAAAAATTGATTCAGAATCGAAGTAATAGAGGCATGGAAATATTTCTGAATTGTGGACTGTCAGAATCATAGCTTTATCACTAAAAGAATTAAAACCGTCAATGTTAAATGTATGGTCGTAGCTCATTCAGGAAATATGGTCGAACAGGCAGAAAAGGGGATCAGTGCAATAGTAGAGCATGCTACGTCAGTAGGAGGGGAAGGTTTTGATGATATGACTACTAAAGCCCTCGTGGGTAGTACAGTTGATGGAATGGCCCTCCTCCCCACACCAGGTAGAAAAGACTTGAATTCGAATCTCGTTGATGATGGGAAGAATTTTTATGGGTCTTTTTAACAACGTGGCTGAGCTAGCAAGGCGAAGGCAGCATGGTTTTTTCTCCCGGAATATCAAATTTTTCATCCATCAAAACAGAAAATCGACCTCAGGACACACAATTTATAGACAATATACACAGAGTAACGTGGCTTTAGTTGTTTATGCTCTTAAAAAAATTTTTAAAAAGATACGATTACTGAAGACGTTCAAGAATTTCTGGTAGAAAAAGAGAGGCTACCGAAGTGGATTTGGTAGAAATGGCATGAGGTAAAACCAGATCAATTCAGAGGACACTAAAAAACATATGGGAAGGCACAAAGTTAGCCGAGCAATTAGAATCTTATTTTTTGAATGCAGATTCTTGAATGAAAGGAGCCCAAAGTTCAAATGGAAACTTCAAAAAATGTTATACAGGACTAAGAAAAAGTACAAAAGGGGGAGGGGTACGTTCCAAAAGCTAACAAAAGTACACTATTTCATTAACAAAATGCTAACAAAAATACACTATTTCATTAACAAAATGTTAACAAAAATACACTTCTAGATTTTGTGTATCAAGCAAAAGCTAACAAACCCAGATTACTGATTTTTTTCAAGAGAGCAGAAGATACACAAAATCTAGAATGGTGTATTTTTGTTAGTTTTGTTAACATTTTGTTAACGAAATAGTG
Source organism: Mastigoproctus giganteus (assembly GCF_048544385.1). Lineage (NCBI taxonomy): Eukaryota > Metazoa > Arthropoda > Arachnida > Uropygi > Thelyphonidae > Mastigoproctus > Mastigoproctus giganteus. Next base: position 175,336,177 of record NC_143584.1, read on the forward strand.
TATTTTTGTTAGCTTTTGGAACGTAACCCCCCCCCCTTTGTACTTTTTCTTAGTCCTGTATAACACGGTTTCACACAACACAACATTTTATAGGAACCTAACTACCATGTTATACGAGGGTTACCTGTACTACTATATCAGATATAACAGGATTATGTAAATTTTTAAAAATCTGGAACCTAAAGCTGTTATGCAGGAAACCTCAGCTGAGGTTTCCTGCATAACAGAACTCGGGCTGCAAATTCAGCCTGTTCTTTCACTTCAGTGAAAGAACAGGCTGAAGTTTATTAAAGTTTTAGATTTGAGAAATTAAGAAAGAACATGATAATTTCATGGCAAGGCTATTGATAAGCAAGGCTACTTATCAGTAGCACAAGGTTCAAAGTCTATTGTTGTACCAAGATGGATAACAGAGGGGTAATGGATAAGATGGATAACTGTCCTGTGATAACCTATGCAAATGAAAATATGCACATTGCACGAAATTATCTTGTACGCTTCCACCACAAAATCAATCCGTTAATTATACAGCTTCCATGTTCTCTGACAAAATGAGTTAGAATGAAGCTGTAAACTATTCTGGTCCCCATGGAGTATATAAGAATGTTCAGTATAAAATAATCACCAGTTCAAATCAACTGCAGCTCTACTCTTATCTACCCCTTCACAGCACCCTTGATTACACAATATCATGGTTCTGTTGTCACAGTTGACATTTCAGACTGGCATTAAATGGTACACTCAACATTTATAACTAGGGTTCGGATTTTTATGACCTTAAAAATGTCAAAACATGATGAAAATATGTCATTAAATTTAACCAAATATGACTAAATAATTTACCTTTACATACCGTATAAATGATAATATTTACTTTTTTTTATTCTTTTAAAGTTGTACGACTTGTTATACAAATTTCTAACAAGTAATAAATGAAAATATCACAATTTGCAAGGTTTTTTTTTTTTTTTTTTTTTTTTGAAATATAAACATTAAAATAAATTTTTTTTAAACTACAAAAACCAAAATGTATAGGCTAAGATACTAGGCTGCTAACACTTAAGTTGCTAAGTGCTTTACCAACTTAGTACAAGTCATGCATATTAAAACTAAATATGCATGAGCATTAAATTTGTAATGTCCATATATGGGAGCATCCAAAAATAAAAATTATGATAGATCTATTACCAGGTAATTAATTTACTTAAATAAACTAAATGCAGCAAGGCATAATATTTAAGATTCTATATAATATCGGTGTAGATGCACCATAGATTAAGAACAACTTAAATAACAACTACGATAGTGGTGTGAAAGGCATCATTTCATCTGTATCTCATATTGTGCTCTTCCTTCAAAATGAGTTGCCCATGTATTGCACTACCTCTAATAAGTAACGCTTCACTAATAGAGAAGACTAATGTTACTTGTCTTACCACCACCAACCGATGAAAAGTCAACTAGCTTTGAAACGGTGCCGTCTGGGTGGTGGTACTCACTAAGAATAAGTAACAATAGACTTCTCTATTAGTGAAACATTACTTATTCAAGGTAGTGTAATACACGGACAACTCGCTGTGAAGGAAGAGCACAATATGAGATACAGACGAAATGATGCCTTTCACACTACTATCGTAGTTGTTCTTTAAGAGTTGTCTATGGTGAATCTACACCGATATTATATATATTGATTAATTTATGTACCTCTTTATTGCATGCGTTGCAATATATTATTTTTCCATCCGTTTGGTATGTGTCTTTGGACTCTTCTTTCACCACAGAAGAAATCCATTTTCTAAAAAGCTCAATTTTGCTCGATTTTGGCTTTATTTCATCAACAGCTGAAGTTTCTACCGTATAAAATAAGTTGAACGAATAATTCGTTGAACTCAGTATAAAGCAAAACTACTGTAAAGTTTTATATTATAGCTAAAATGACACTACGGTGTCGTTTTGAGTGACTAAAGAGTCAATCAAAATAACTTTGGGATTTAGCCGCTTGTGCCCGCCCACGCTGGAATGTGAAATGACTAAATGTAAATTCCCACGGTTTTTTAGAAATATATTTTAAATCAATTTGATAAATAATTTGTTGATTATTGTAAGACAAAATATGAACATTTTATGTCGACAAGTATAAAATATGCTATTAAATATGACATTTCATAAATTTTTTAAAATTATGATCTAATGTGTAAAATATGATGAAATATGAAATTACAAACATGCTTCTTTAGGATCCTCAGACCATGTAACATGGACACACTTTTTCACACCTTTATGTAAATGAAAAATGAATATGATAATACATAAAAATCCGAACCCTATTTATAACTATCTAATAAACAAATTCAACGTTCTCAAGTATGGTACTACACAAAATTTTGTCAATATCAAAGCATTTTCACTTTCTTATGCCTTATTTTTCTATTTATTCAGATAAATGAGTGCAGCAATGACAAACAAAGATGGAAGAAAGCGTGATGGCAATTTTGTCGCCCGCCAACTATATTTTTATTAAAAGTTGAAAAAAATGATAAATATTTAAAGTTACCATAACAACTGCAGAAAGCAGTGTTGCAAGCCAACACTTATATTTAAATTTTTTTCTCTTACATTATTCTTTGCTTTAGGCTTTTTGTTTTCAACAGATTGCTCTGCAAGCCGTTCATTCTCAGGTTTTTCTCCATTTCTTTTACCTTCGACCTCTGTGGGCTAAACTACTGCATATGCTAAATCTCAGAAAGATTATTTTTGGTATATTACAACGAAAGGCTACACATTTACACTACTCAAAAAAGTAAACCAAAAAGCTGCTCTTACATAACATTACACTTTGACACAAATTCCCACTTCTAAAATTGGGTATCACAGTATTTGTGATTTCCAGTTACCTGAATTGTATGCGATTTCCTTAGAATGCTCCAAATATTTACTTTTGGGGAGTATCTATGCAATATGCATTAAGGAAAGAACAATTTGTAGGTAGCAAGTTCCTTATTGTTGTAATAAACAATTTCACTGAATATGTTCATTGTACCTATTTGAATAATCACTGAGTGTTACAGTAATTTTCTTATTTTCTTTCCTAAAACGAACTTCATGAAAGAAAATTTGACTTTGTATAACAGTCATGTAAAGTAGTATTTCATACTTGATGGTATATGTTTGTTGTTTATAGGATAATAGAGATTTTTAGAATTTTCAATAGAGAAATCAAAGAAAAAACTTTTTTTTTTGGAAGGTGTTAGGTGTTTCAGCTATGTAGAAGGAGTAGTTGAATGGCATCAAAGTGCTGAAATTCAACTTAATAGTTGGGCTTAGTAGCATTCATACTTGTATTTTTCCTGTTTTTTTGATAATTAAATATAGATTTCTGTAATTTTCAATAGAGAAATCAAAGGAAAAGTTTATTTTTTTAAATTTTTTTGAAAGATAATAGCAGTTTTAGCTGTGTGGTGGGGTAATTGAGGAGCATGAAATCATTAAAATTTCCTGGGATCTAAAAGGTTTCACCTATTCTGTGTATTGTTAACATATAAACAGCAGTTTATAAGTTGTTTCCCTGATATCTACAACACGTTTTTAAATTTGAAGTTGCACAGGAACTTGATGAAGATCATCTTAGTCTTTCTTTTGTGCGCAACTGTGTTGCAAATACAGGTAGTTCCCGACTTTGAGTTAATTCGTTCCTAGTGTGGGCTCGTAAAGAGAAAACTCTTAAAGTGGGAATTTATTTTCCATAGATGTAATGTGAAAAACATTGGTTACGTTCTGAACAATGAAATTTGACTATAGTAATGTTTAGTAAAGGTCAACAAAACAATAGTTTTTGCTTAAACAATGATTTATTTATCCAAAGAAATGAAAACAGTCTTTAAAATCAAGCAAATTATAATAATAAAGAAATTATATATGTCACACAAATGTTGAAGAATGTTGATTCTTCATGATCATCGACTAAATGCACACCCATTGATAGTTCATCGCTCATTGTTGGCTCGGCACTCGTTAGTTTGTTGGAAGCACAAGGAGTAGTCTTCATCGGAAATGCTTCAAGAGCCTTTAGTTTCCAAGATAGTGTTTTCTTTTGTAAATTTTACCATAGCTTGCAAAGCATTTTTTTAATTCTGTAGCAACTTTTCTAGTGTGCTCAATTTGAACTTTGACCAGAAAATCTCAATTGCTTTTTCCATGTTGAAAAGCTTCTACAAGCCCCTTGAGAGTGAAGGAATGAATAAGAGTTTCAGCTGTTAAACCTTATTCCTCAACTTCTTCACATTTTGCTATTTCAGTGAGGTCTTCATTTGTGAGCTCTCCATTGTATTCTTGAAGCAGATAGTGACGTCAGTTGCGGAAATCTCGAACTGCAATCGGTTAGCAACATTTACAACCGCTTCTGTTTCATTTTGTATGATCTCTGCTGGTTCTTGAAAGCCTTCAGAGTTATTAATAAACTGATGACAGAGTTTATTCCTAACACACTTTGTGTTCTTCTCTCTAATTTTGTCCCACTCTCATGTTATTTTGATTGCATCTAAAATATAGAAATCTTTTCCAAATTCTTTAAGAGTTGGACTTCCCTTGTTATCTCTGCCTGAACAAACAAATGCATGCACAGTAGTACTGAATTATATAGCTACGTGCATGGTTTTAAATGCTGTATTTATGAATGTTTAGCATTTATTTATTGCAATTAATGTTCATATTTCGATTTTGTTGATACTTGAAAAAAAAACTCAGAAACCTGGGAGCTCCTTGTACTTTTTTTACAGTTCATGTAAAAAAAGTAACAAGTTATTAGTAACAACTTTTATATATTTTATTAATTTTGTACTTAATAAAAATACAGCTATATGCATTTTTTTATTTTTATTTCAGGCAATTTGCATTTGTTGTGGTGTTTTCAGTAGTATTAGCAAAATGTATAGATTATTCAGTGCTATTTAAAGATCATCCTCTTAATGGAAATGCTACCCAAGGACACAAAATCAGTCTGATGGATTCATTTATTCCTATAAGCTTTTCAGAGTAAGTAATAATTTATTTAATTTAAATTTATTATCTCTGATTAGAAATTGAGAATTTGATTACAGATTTCCTAATGCAGGTGGCATATGACTTTAACGAAGGGATATAAGGCATGATGTAAAAATTTTCAGATTATATCAAGATCAGAAGAGTGATTAATGACCATTTCCAAGAAGTGCTGCTCTTTCAGAACAATTTTGATAGGCTTCATGGTTGGTTACTTAAGTTGCAACTGTAATTTGAATGTTTGAAAGTGCAGCGTTGAAGCATAAAACTAACTTGCATTTGGAGAGGTTGAATTAAAAACAACAGAATAGGAATGTTGAATTCGACATTCCTATTCTATTGTGTGGCCCTCATGCATTGTTAACTTTCACAGTTTAAGTGTTAAACTTATATGAAAATAATGATAAAATGGTAATACTTAAAGGGGTTATGCTAATATAAAATTTATAACTTATACAACCCTTCACACTGAGGCTATAAGATATTATATTTTTGCTCAAAGGGAAATATGTGAAAATATTTAATATTTTCCTTTGCTAATGTCACTGGCCTACTGTTTCTATGCTATACTAGGGCAGCCCACGAGTTGCCCGAGAAAGCTTTGTGTGGTCCACTGACTCTCAAGAACTGTTTGTGTAGTCTATGAACACTTCTGAGTTTAATATCCCTGCAGCAGATAAAGAAATGGATTTGGGGTTAAGATCCAGATGGACATGAAGTTCTCTGTGCAGTGCACACAAGTGGCAGTGAGGGCATATAGTGTCTTGTTGATGATATATCAAACAATTGCCTGTTAGAGATAGGGAGGTTCTACTGTATAAGGTACTGATGAGACCACTAGCTGCTTGAAAAGGTCCCCCGATGGACTGTGTGTGTTTTTTTTTTTTTTTTTTTAGGAGCATTAGCAACTAAGGCCATATTGCTCTGGGGATATGCAGTGGTGTCATTCTCTGACCTTTCTGTATTTGGTGGTCACGGGCTCAAACCCCAGTCTAATCAAGGAGCGTGTGCTATGCACTGCTGCTCCTGGCTACGGAGGCGTGCGCGTGCGTGCGAGAGATAGTATGAACCAGAGTTGTAATGCTAAATTACAGCAGTGTGAAAATGGCAAAATTTTAATGAGATGGCACTTTGAACGTATGGGCTACAGAGTTTGATTACCAGTACCCTAGAGAGGATCTGATTGGAGTTCATAAAGATTAGAGAAGGGAACAGCAAAATGAGTGGAGGTGAAGTGTTCTTGGTATTAAATGATGCTAGAACCAGCAGTAAAAATTTTAACTGAGGGAAAACAGGCGTAGTGTGGATTACAGGAAGTTTTGGTTTTGCCAGCAAGTTAATCATTGGAATTGGTTATCTCCTCCCTGGGCAGTTGAGGCAGTTGGCTTGGGGAGATAAAAAAGCAAAGTTTGACTTCTTGAAGGAGGAATTTTTTTCCCCCTTTGGCTGATGCATCAAAAGTGACTTTCCTTCCTCATATGGCCAGTATTAATTATTTATGTGGTGACTTCAAACATGAAAGGTTAAAGAACCTTAGTAGGTTAGTACCTTGTATGGGTTGAATGTTGAGAAGACAGGGTATTTGTAAATAAATAATAGGAAAATTAGTCCTATGAGTTTGTAGTTGAACATTGAATGAATGTTGATTAGTTTATCTATGTTTGGGCCTGTGTGTATGTGTGAGAGAGAGAGTAAGAGTAAATTAATGTTGCTTACACCAATAATGCTGGTTGAGTCAGACTCAGCCATCACTTATTGGTGTGAGCAGCATTTTAATTGCAGTTTGCCACCCAATGTTGAAATATTAGATTGTGCCCATGATTCTTGCCATCTTGCATGATTGGAGGTCCTCTATACAGCTGTGGGTCCCACCATTAATAACAATGTTGGGATCTGTGTACATCCTATTATGGAGGCTGTTATTTTACATTGTGATGAGAGATGACGGCTTAAAAATAGGGCCAGCATACGCCACACTATTCCAGTAGAGTCTGACGGTTGAACAGTTTCATAGTTCCTTCATTTTGCTGCACTGATCCACACCTGTTAATGCATATGCAACTCTATACCTCTGCATAATATAAGGACTTGTTATCGTGTATTTTGTTTAAGTTGATTTGATCCTCTTTGCTTTGCTTTCAAAGCAAAGAGGCTCATTGCCTTGAAAGCTTCTTCGTGCTTATTTTTCACTTATTTTCTTGCATGTTTCATTGCTTTTATTCCCTTTATATCAGTAGTTTTTCTTTTATTATTTATTGGCTGTATATAATTTTGGTTTTAATTTGTATACAGTGTATTTATTTTATATTTTATTTTATCTTGGAATTTTCCATAGATGTATAGCATCTGTGTACTTTATTTTTTTATTTATTTTTAATTTACTTTACTTATTTTGATTGTGGTTCATCGGTAGAAGCAATATTTATTTCATTGACTATTCCTGGTGCTCAAGGCCTCTTCTCTAATTAGGATCTTTTTGCCAATCATGATCAAAAGTTTGAAATGTTGAGAGCGGCTACTTGAGTTTCCCTGAACTTTTTCATTGAATTTGTTCAAACATGAGTAATATAAGCCAAGATATTACCAGTGGATTGACTGATTGAATACACGTTTGGAATCGTCATTTTGTAGTAGTATTAGTTGTTGATGGATTTTTCCATTCCCTTGGAAAGAGTTGAGGTAATCGCAATTGGATGATAATTGGAAGAGAGGGATTTTGGTTACCCTTTTTAAGATATGTATTAGCATTAGTGGGCATAGGATGCAAGAAAGCAAGCTTATGCAGCATCAGCCAAAAAAAAAAAAAAAAACCACTCCCATTTCACCCCTCCGTTCATTCGAAATACCTGCTCACTGAGCCTTAAATTTATTTATGCTATCAACTTCCACAACAAGGGATGGAAGTCTGTTCCACCAACCAACTACCCGCTGGCTAAAGGCAAATTTTCACACATCTGTCTTTCCTCAATTTGAATTTATGCTCTCTCAGGTGATTATTCTGAGCAAGAGGAAGAATCCCATCGGCATTGAGCATGCTCAAACCATTCAAGACTTTATACACCTCTATCAGATCACCTCGCCGGTGCCTAGTTGCCAGACACTGTAATTTGCAAAACTTAAGCCTTTCTTCGTAAGAGCAACCCTTTGTTCCATTCACTAATCTTGTTGCCCTTCTCTGTACTTGTTCCAGCAGCTCTACATCCTTCTTGAAATGAGGCCTCCAGACCTGTATACAGTACTCAAGGTGTGGCCTGACCATTGCCTTATACAAGGGAATAATCACCTCCTTATCCCTACTAGAAAAATTCTTGTATATCATTGACAAGACACCATGAGCTACTCTTGCAGCCCGTCTGCACTGCTCAGAGAACTTCATATCTGCCTGCACAACCACCCCCAGGTCCCTTTCATTCTCTACCACTGTCAGTGTAGTACCACAGAGTTGATACGTTGCTCTGGGGTTGCTGTTTCCCATATGTAGTACTTTACATTTGTTAATGTTAAACTTCATTTGCCACCTCTCAGCCGATCTGCTCAACCTTTCCAGATTCTGTTGCAGCAGCATAGTGTCAGTAGTGTCCTTAACAACCCTGCCAACCTTTGTATTGTCTGCAAACTTGGACATTAAACTTGATATACCATCATCAATATCATTTATAAATACAGAAAATAACAATGGACCCAACACTGAACCCTGAGGGACTCCACTAATAACATTAGTCCACAATGAGCAGTGTCCATTGATTACCACTCTTGTCTTCTCCCCCTCAACCATCCCTTTATCCATAGCAGCAATTTGCCTCCAATGCCAAACTGCTCCAATTTGTTCAGCAATCTTCCGTGTGCAACAGTATCAAAAGCCTTTCTAAGATCCAAATATATAATATCAAAGTTATTCCCTGCATCCAGTTCTTTTGTGACTGCATCATAGTATCCAATCTAATTGGTCAGGCAAGACTTTCCCTTAACAAAACTATGCTGTCTCCGAGCTATAACTGAAGTCTTGTCTAGATGATCCTGCAGTGCTTCTTTAACCAGTGCCTCCATTAATTTTCCTGGAACAGAAGTTAAACTCACAGGTCTATAATTACTTGTGTCAGCCTTTGATCCTCCTTTGTGAATTGGGGTCACATTTGCACATCTCCAGTCTATGGGTACCTCCCCTGAGTTCAAAGAAGCTCTCATAATTATGGCTAAGGGTTCGCTTACTTCCTTTGCTGCCTCCTTTAATATAACTGGATAGATCCACCCCGGGTGCTTTTTTTTATGTTTATCCTCAACAATTTCTCCTCAACTTTCCTCTCAGTTATTACAAAATCATATAGCTCATTGCCAGAGTTTACTTTGTTAGCCACCTGAGCACGATCCTCAACTGTTCAACCATCAATATCCAGTGGACAAATCTGATTCATCCCTTTTCTTCTAGAGTTTACATAGGTAAAGAACTCTTTTCTGTTTTTCTTTGCATACTTTGCCAAGGATTTCTCATAATCTGCCTTTGCCTGTCTAATCTCCTTTGTGACTTGGTTACAGACCAGCTTATATCTATCATAGGCTTCCATGTCACCCATTAATTTATATGGATCCCATGCATTTTTCTTCTCTGCCATATGTCTCATTAGTTCATCTGACATCCATTTAGGCCTAAACCTTGAACAATATTTCTTAATTGGTATGTAAAACCTAGTAGCTTCCAAGATAAGTTCTTTGAATGCTTCCCATTTTGAATTTGCTGTTGGTAACATCATCAGTTGGTCCCACTGTATAGAATTTAAATACTGTCTCGGACCATCGTAGTCACCTTTGCGAAAGCAAACACCCTTCCCTTTACCCCTGATGGTAGTTACCTCTTTGAGTAAATCCCACTTCAGCACACTGTGATCACTGCCACTTAGTGGTTACTTTATCTGCAGATTCTTAATGCATGAAGAATCACTACTGATAATCAGATCAAGAGTATTACTCCCTCTATCATCATCATCATCAGCCATTTTCAATCCACTGCAGGATGAAGGCCTCTCCAGCAACTTTCCAGTTCCTTCTGTTTTGAGCACTGGCCATCCATTTACTACCCAAAAACTCATGAATTTCATCTATCCATCTCCGCCTTTGTCTTCCAAGTTTTCTTCTAACTCCTCTTGGGTACCATTCTGTTATTTTCTTAGTCCATTTGTCGTCATGTCTTCGAGCTATGTGTCCTGCCCAAGACCATTTTAGTTCTTTAGTTTTGATAAGAATGTCCTTTACTTGAGTTTGCTGCCTAATCCATGTGTTTCTCATCTTATCTAACAGTCTGATTCCCAATATAATTCATTCCATTCTTCGCTGTGTAGTTCTCAGCTTCTCTTCCATTCTTTTGGTGAGTGCCCAAGTTTCACTTCCATAAGTCATGGTGGGGAGTATACATTGATTCATTATTTTACGTTTCAGACAAACTGGGATATTGCTCTTCAGTATGTGACTATATTTCCTGAATGCTATCCATCCAAAATTTATTCTTCTCTTGACTTCCAGCCATTTATCATTATTACAGCTAATAACTTGTCCCATATAAGTATATGACTCCACCTTTTCAATTACTGCTCCTTCAATCATTATTTCCCTTTCCGCGGCATACTTGTTCATCATTACTTTTGTTTTAGCCATATTCATCTTTAGTCCAAAATCCTTACTAGCTGTGCATAACTGATTAAGATTTTCCTCTAATTCTTTGGGATCGTGGCTTATAACCACAATGTCATCTGCAAATCGTAAATGGTTTAGGTACTCTCCTTTCACATTGACTGCTTTCTGCGACCAGTCTAATCTTCTGAAAACTTCCTCAAGGGCAGCAGTAAACAGCTTCGGAGATATTGTGTCTCCTTGTCGAACTCCTTTCTCGATTTTAAATTTGCTACTGTCTTTGTCTAGTCTAATAAAGGAGGTAGCACTCTCATATATTTTCTTCAAAATCATAATACATGGGGTATCTATGCCTTGTCTTTCCAGTGCCCGAAACATTGCCTTATGCTGTATGGAGTCAAATGCCTTTTCATAATCCACAAATGCCAGGCATAATGGTGTTTTATATTCATTTGCTTTCTCCATTAGCTGTGATATTACGTGAAGGTGATCCATAGTTGAGAATCCTGTCCTAAAGCCAGCTTGCTCTTTCGGTTGATTCTCATCAAGTATTCTTTCTAATCTGTTAGTAATGACCCTTGTGAACAACTTGTAGATGTGGGATAACAAGCTAATTGGTCTATAATTTCCAATTTCTGATTTATCTCCTTTCTTATGCAGCAAAACTATGATTGCATTATTCCACTGCTTAGGCGTCACACCTTTTCTAATGCACTTTGTGAAGAGCCTTGCCAGTTTTTGTGTTATGTCTCTTCCTCCCAATTTTAACATCTCTACAGTAACTTCATCTTCCCCCGGGGCTTTCCGATTCTTCATTTTCTTCAATGCATGTTCTACCTCATCAGGAAGAATATCGGGTATGTCGTATGTGTTGCTACTTTGCAATCCATCTTCCCCACTGCTGGTATCATTCCCTCGCTCCTTGTATAATTCTCTATAGTAGTCTTCTGCTATTTGAATTATGCCTTCTCTGCTGTTTATAAGTACACCATCGCTATTCTTCAGTTTCAGTATCATTTGTCTTTCTGTATTACTACTCATGGCTTCTGATTTAAATCCTTTGTTTTCCCTTAATGCTTGTTCTACTTTTCTTGTGTTAAATCTTCTTATGTCCTCTCTGAGTCTCTTTCTAATGGCTTTGCATAACTCAGTATACTCAATTTTCTCCCTGTCAGTGTTTTTCTTGCTCTTCATTTGTCGTCTTTGGTTCATCATGACAAGTGTTTCTTGACTAATTTTTTCTTCTTTGGATTTCTGTTTCCCTATAGGTTTTTTGGGCTTTATCACTTTCAGAAAGTTGTAATATTCCCCGTTGATATCTTGGTCCTGAGCAGTCTGCAGAAGCTCAAACTTGTTCTTAAGTTCCAGTACATACTGCTTTTTCTCCTCCTGTTATCTCAAAGACCTTTGTATTATTTATTCGAGTCAGTTTTTTCCTTTCCTACATCTATATGAAGTGTACATCTTACTGTTCTGTGATCACTTCCAACATTTACCTTATTCAGGAAGGTAACATCATTCACAATATATCTTCTGTTAGTAAGAATGAAGTTGATTTCATTAGTTGTTAATCCATTTGGACTCTTCCATGTCCACTTTCTGTTCACCCTTTTCTTGAAAAAAGTGTTCTTTACTGACAGTCCTTGAGATTCTGCAAATTCCACAAGTCTTTCACCTCTTTTATTTCTTTCACCAATTCCAAAATTTCCTATAGTTCCTCTTTCTGCACTGTTTTGCCTTTTTCCAACCTTAGCATTGAAGTCCCCCATAATAATAGTGTAGTGGGTTTTCTGCTCATCTAGAAGACTCTCAATTTCGGTGTACATTTCTTCAACCTCTTCATCATCATGGCTCGATGTTGGTGCATAAATCATTATAATCTTTAGCTTGTACCTCTTAAAAATCTTGAGTATTAGTCTTGAGTAACACCCTTGGTGATGTACTTTTGAATTCCAAAATGTTGTTTTTAAAATCTTTATGGACCAGAAACCCAACTCCACCTTCACTCCTCTCACTGTTTCCATTGGTGTACAGCAGATTTCCACTTGATAAACTTATAAGTGATTCATTTCTTCTTCTTGTTTCAGCCAAACCGATGATATTCCAATTCACATTTTCTAATTCCTTTTCCAGCTCTAATATCCTGTCTTCACCGATGAGTGATCGTACGTTATAACAGGCCAAGTTCAGTTTCCGTGCATGGCAGCCTGGTTGTACCCAGAGATTCTTAGCACCCTCTGCTTCCACTCTGATCCTCTCGCTGCCGTAAGAGGGAGAGTGAAAGCTGCTGGGGACTGAGGGCCATTTGTATTGTTGTGTTCTCATATGCTGGAGGGTTTGGTCTTTTCCTCTTCACGCTGACCAGGCGTCTTGAAGGGAACCACTCTACACGTTCGTTGCCACCTAAGTGACATAACAGGGCTTCCCATCGAGAAGGTGTGCATGAGTTGATTTTAGGGAGGCAGGCCAACTGGACTTCTCCTAAATCTTCTGTAATGGAGAGATATTGGATCCATCAGTGTTTTAGGCTGAGTGTCTGATAACACACAGGATACCTGTTCCCCTCTAAGCCCCTACTCCCTCTAGTTGCCTCCCAAACATGCTGATGTAGAAAACAATCATCCAATAAATCCCCAAAAGCCTTGCTAGTGTATGAGTGAACAACCCACAAATTCCAGTCAATATCTGGGAAATTAAAATCCCCTATTATAAGACTCTGATTTGCTGTCTCACTCTATTTCCCTGTACAGTTTTTATTATACTCATCAGAGTCATTATGCCTATAGCAGACTCCTACTCTCAATTTTAATCTCCCAATGCTTATGTCACACCAAACTGACTCAACACTGCACTGTTCAGCAATGTTGACTGGCTTCACTTCCTTTGATTTTGTGTTTATTAACTAATAGCATAACCCCCTCCTCCCTTCCTGTACACATTGTAGGCTTCACTTTCTTGGATTTTGTGTTTCTTAACTAATAACATAACCCCTCCTCCCTTCCTATCCGGTTTCCTTTCTGTACACATTGTACTCCCCAAATTTCAGTTCTGCATTCCTTATATCTGTGTGACACCATGTTTCTGATATCCCAACAATATCTGCCTTTGATGTTTTGAGCAATACCTCAAATTCATCAAATTTATTTACCAAACTCCTAGCATTGGTGTACACACAAGTATACATGCACCTGTTCCAATTCTTAGCTACCCTAACACAACCCATGTGTTTACTTGTACTGCAATGACTCCCAGCAGTCTCTGAAATATCCTGCACCTTGTTTTCCAGGCTGCTGCTCATTCCAATAGAAGCAGTGCAAGAATCACTTTCACCTCTGCCAATTGGTTACGAGCAAATTTCCATGCAGTAGGAAGAACGCAGTGGAATAAGAAAGTGTAAAAAGGCTACATGATACAGGAATGAGGTCTGGAGAACAGATTTTGAGAACAAGTAGTGAAATGCCATCAACATTATTCAGGATTTTTCTAATGTCCTTCTTCTGGTTGAAAATTGTGGAATGTGTTTTGTGGGAGGTAATTTATCAGGCTCGTTTGTGTATGAGCTAGAATAAAAATAGAATGCCAATAAGTCTGCTTTGTCTTTAGATAAAGATGTAACACAATAACCAGGAGCAGAAGTATGGATGAACAGAAGTTGCAGAAAACAACTTGACCACAATTTGTACAAGAAGCTAGTTTTGTACTCATATTGTTCAAATTGTGTTTGGATTGATAATTTTTTACAAGTGTTGTAAGTTTTGGTGTAAAGGAAAACGAAGCTGGAGATATGGATATAGGCAGATTTTGATAAGCTATATTCCTATCTTGAAAAACCATAGTATATTTATTGGAAAACCACAGTTTAGGTAATAATTTTGTGTGTGTGAGAGAGAGAGAGAGAGAGAGAGAGACTGTGGTGGCTTTAGAAATAAATTTAGTAATTATGGCATGCTTCACTACCATGTACTGAATGTATGAATAAGTAGGTTTTATGTTTGGCAGAAACATTTTGTCTGTTTTGGGGCAGCTGGATTTTGGATGTTATTCTTGTATTTGTACTTCTTGTGGTTGCAGCTTACTTGATGTCAACATTTGATGATTATCCAGTTAGTAGTTAGTAAGAAGTTCTGTATAATTCTATATTTCTTTGAAGACATGGTACGAAGAGTCAATATACTGTATTGCTGATCTGTGAACTGTGTGGGTTTTCACACCACTGGCACAACATTTTTCAAAGAAATATGGCCTAATGAATAATGATATTATAAAACCACATCACACAACTTCCTTATTTTTGGTGTCTATGCAGTGAATTCAAGTATACTGTCACAGTTGTGTGGCAGTTGTGCACGTTCCCTCCTCCATATAGAAGAAACAAAAAATGGGCTTCAATCAACCAAAACACATTGAACAATCAGACCTTGCAAGTTTGCAATGGTCCACATTTGGTGAATACCAATTTCTTTTGTGAATCTTGTATTAAATCAAGCATGCACAGCATTTGTACATGCTGAATTTTATAAAAATATCGCTGTAACATACGCCATAGTGTCATACTTGGAATGGCTGATTGACAATGAGCTGGTCACATACATCGTTCCATTTATCAACGAGATGGCCAGTTCATTAATGTGTTCTTTAATAGCAGTCACAGCTGCAGGTGATGTTGATTGGCTCCCATTTCATGGATGAGTTAAGTGTCCTGTTTTTGCAAACCTCTTAACTAGGTAATCTAGATTGTGATGTGGTCCACTTTCATCTCTCATATGGCTTTCTGAATGAAATATCCTTAAAGCAGCAGTCACAGACAATGAAAATTCTTGCAGAGTAGCTTGATCTGTAGAGAAGAGCTCTACAGGTTATTATCACTACCACATTACCTATCACATTACTTATCATTACCCATCATTACCACATTACCTATCATTACCCAAGCTCCGCTTGGGTAATGATAGGTAATGTGGTAATGATGGGTAATGATAATGTGGTGATTAATGAAAAATGAATAATGGACTTTCTATTAAAAATAATCTGTTCATCCTTACTTGATGTCTGTTTGTTCTGCTGCACATAGTTACGTGAAATAGTTGTGAACACATTTTACAAGAGTTTTGATTCCATAAAAATCCCATAGCTTGTATTGTAAAAACTGCATTCTTCCCGGACCAATAACCCTCCCAAAATCGATTTTTAATTTTAGAGCATACTTTAGCCTTTTGGAATATACTATATATATATATTAATTATGTATGGTTTAAGATTATTTTGCAATTATGTTGGTATATATTATCGAAATCATTTTTACTTTGTATTTTGTTACAGGTTAGGTGCTGTTATTATCATTCCGCTATGTGTAGCTTTTTTCTTTTGGCTGTTTTGGGTGATCAAAGTAATTACTGCAGCTTTTCACTATTATGAGATTAAAGGATTCTATAATACAGCTCTTAAGATACCCAATGTAAGTCTTTATATGTATAATGTTACCACAAATGGTAGAAAGTAGTATAGGCTTAATTTTTTAAACTAGTAACAATTAATTTTAAGTAAAAGAAATCCAGTTTGGTATTTGTTGTATTTTAGAAGGCTAAAAGAATATACAGAATTCCTTCAGTGGTTCAATATTTTTCAGCCATATGTTTTTATCATGTTTAATATGGAAAATCTCCTTTTTCGGAGCTTTTCCAGTATATCTTGATGTATTTAATTATGCATAGAGATAACATACTCACACTTGTCTAAGAACCACTGTTTGTACTTAATTGCATTACCTATATTCAAGTAACTTCAGAAGCCAAAACTTTGCCCAAAGACAGAATTCAATATGGATTTCAGAAATAGTCTCCTTTTAATTGAGATATTGGGACTGATTAGGGCAAAGTTGTAATTTTTTCCTTTTCCTACCAAAAAATTAATTGAAATCATTCAAGTGGTACGGCATGATTTCTTAAAACCTAGTTGTATATTCACAATGGCCTTCTCTAACTCAGTTAGAAAGCAGAATACTTCTTCAGGCAACATAAACATAAGAAAAGCACCTGGGGTGGATGGGATCTATCCAGTTATATTAAAGGAGGCGGCAAAGCAACTAAGCAAACCCTTAGCCATAATTATAAGAGCATCCTTGGACTCAGGGGAGGTTCCCACGGACTGGAGATGTGCAAATGTATCCCCAATTCACAAAGGGGGATCGAAGGGTGGCACGAGTAATTACAGACCAGTTAATGATACAAGTAATACAGGTAATAATGATACAGGTGATACAGGTAATAATGATACAGACCAGTTAATGATAACAACTTCTGTTCCTGGTAAAATAATGGAGTCACTGGTTAAAGACGCATTGCAGGATCATCTAGACAATGACTGCAGCAGTAATTCAGACACAGCATGGGTTTGTTAAGGGAAAGTCTTGTCTGACAAATTTGATAGGATATTATGATGTGGTTACAAAGGAACTGGATGCAAAAAATAATTTTGATATCATATATTTGGATTTCAGGAAAGCTTTTGACACTGTTGCGCATGGAAGACTATTGTACAAATTGGAGCAGAATGGTATTAAGGGTAAGTTGCTACAATGGATAAAAGGATGGTTAAGTGGGAGAAGACAGAGGGTGGTAATCAATGGGTGCTGCTCTTCTTGGACTAATGTTATTAGTGGGGTCCCACAGGGTTCTGTGTTAGGTCCACTGCACTGTTGTTTTGTATATTTATCAATGATATTGATGAAGGTATATCAGGCTTAATGTCGAGGTTTGCAGATGATACAAAGGTTGGCAGGGTTGTTAATGACAGTAATGGCAGTGTGCTACTGCAACAGGATCTGGATAATTTGGGCAGATGGGCTAAGAAGTGGCAACTGAAGTTTAACCTTGACAAATGCAAAGTACTGCATATGGGTAGAAGTAACCCCAGAGAAACGTACCAACTGTGTGGTACTACACTTAGGGTAGTGGAAAATGAAAAAGACCTGGGAGTAATTGTGCAGGCAGATATGAAGTTTTCTGAGCAATGCAGACAGGCTGCCAGGGCAGTCATGGGGTTTTGTCAATGATATATAGGAATTTTGTTAGCAGGGAAAAGGAGGTGATTATCCCTCTGTATAAGGCAATGGTCAGGCCACGCCTTGAGTTCTGCGTACAGGTCTGTAGGCCTCATTTTAGAAAGGATGTAGATTTACTTGAGCGTGTACAGAGAAGGGCAACAAGATTGGTGAGGGGAATGAAGGGATCCTCTTATCAAGAGAGGCTTAAGTTCTGCAAATTGCAGTGGCTGGAGACTAGGCACCTGCGCGGTGATCTGATTGAGGTGTATAAGGCCTTGAATGGGTTCAGCACTCTGAATTCTGATGGGATCCTTCCACTTGTTCAGATTACGAACATAAGGGGCCATAAATTCAAATTAAGAAAGGACAGATGTAGAATAGATGTGCGGAAATTTGCCTTTAGCCAGCGGGTGGTTAATTGCTGGAACAAACTTCCATCTGTCGCTGTGGAAGTTGATAGGTTGAATAAATTTAAGGAGGAACTGGACAGGCATTTGGAGGGAATGGTGTGATTTTTTTTTTTTTTTTTTGGCTGATGCTGCATAAGCTCATACATTTGCTTTCTTGCATCACATGCCACTACTACTACTACATTCATTTTTTGCATTGTCATAAAAAGAACTGGATGTGATTGAATGAGCTATCACTCTTTGTCAATGCAGAACAGCTCCTTCAGCCAATAAGGTTTGTGTTGGAACAGAATTCTGCTGATAGTTTAGCACCCAAATGGATTTATCACAGGACTTTTGTCATTTGACCTTAATGTAATTAAGGTCAAATCAAAGTAATTACTGCAAGATTGAGCTGTAAGGTATTGAATTCCAGATCAGATTTTTTAGGTGATATTGTGACTTGCCATCCAGAATTTTTTGATCCCTGCATTAAGGTTACAATATGAATAAGAAATTGATTATTTGGTGCATATGATACGTTCAGTGATGAAATATATGAAACATCATGAGGAAAAGATGTTCTGGTTCTTGTTAATAGCTTGACCTATTTTCTGCAATTGGATAGTGCATGGCAATGTTTTATAGTTACCATTAAAAATTATTATTGCTGCTGTATTCAGTTTCATAAAATCCAATACAAAGCACTTTCCAATAATGTGAAGAACTGCTGCAGTGAGGAATTTTGAATTGTTGGTGCTATGATGTTCAGGAATATTGAATATTGCATGGAATCAGATGTTTCCATTTATAATTTTGTTGAAAGGGGCTGTTATAGAAGCACAAATATCTAACAATGAGCATGCATTTCTTGTGGGCGCCTCCGTAGCCAGGTGGGAAGGAGCAGCAGTGCATAGTCCACGCTTCTTGATTAGACTGGAGTTCAAGCCCGTCACCACCAAATACGGAGGATGCGGAAAGGTCAGGGAATGACAATCGCATATTCCCGGAGCAATATGGCCTTAGTTGCTAATGCTCCTAAAAACCAAATAACAACAACAACAGCATTTCTTGTGGCAAAGTGCTGTTTCATTTTACATTGTACTTACCTGTGTCACTTAAGTTACCACAGGGCCACAGACTTCAGTCAGTCACTGAAATCATCTTAGGGAATATATTATAATGTTACCTATTGTAATATGTTGCCTAGTTCCTTAAATTATTGTGGAGAGAAGAGTGGCAAAATATTCAAATATGCACTTGATTTGCTGTCTTATCTCTTTGGTTTGTATGTTTTGCAGGAAAACCATTTTGTCTTGCAAAAGGAAAACCATATACCCTTTGTCTGAGACTTAACTCTGCTGTGATGTGAAAAAAAAGTTAAAAGTTTCTTCGAAATAGGCTTTTTGAAATAGGATTTGAGCCTAGGCCTTCTCTACGTGGTGTAGAAGAATAGTGATTGTCACTCTGTATTGGCTGTAAGGATAGCAGTTTTATTTCATTAAACTTCTAATAAAAACATTTGTTTAGTGTATAACACTTACCACTCAGATATTTTGATGAAATTTTCACATGATGTAAAGTTTAAATCTTGAACACTATGCAACAGGCTTATGTTGGATTGTGTTTTACTTCATTGTTCCTTGATAGATTCATTTGTCTTTCAAAATGGATGCTTTGTTGGATGATACTGGATAGTTGTGTGAACTTGGAACCTTAATTGCTGTTTACTAACTAGAGGTCCAGGTATCCTTTCACTTTGTGGTAAAACCTGACATAATGTTCTTTTAGGAAAGTAATCATTGTGCAAATAGAAGGTTGACTTGGATGACTTTTAAATGTAACCTGGGTATCACTGTATACCCAAGTTACATTTTTATGATATTTATTATTTTAGAGGTTCAAAATACATATATTAAAAATATTAAAATTTGTTTTGAAATAAAATAAACTTGATATTTGCAGTTTTGATTATTTGCAGGTACACACCTATTTAAAATTTGCAGTTTTGGTTATTTGCAGGGAGGTTCTCTGCAAGCCCGTGTTACTTATACACATGAATTGTTAAATATTATTAACTAGTAGTGATAGAGTAATAGAAAACAATTTTATGTTGTACACCATTCACTTGCAAGCAGTGAATTGAATATACATGATTAGAAAGTTCTCTGGAAATGGGAAATTTTAAACATTTTGTTATATGTGAAATGCTATCTGCAGTAAGTTGTAGTTATTACATTGAAAATTTATCTTTGAACATTTTATAGGAAGAGCTAGATAACATGACTTGGCATGAAGTACAAAGAAGGCTTTTGGAAGTACAGCGGGAGCAGCAGATGTGTATACATAAAACTGAATTGTCGGAGATTGGTATGTTTATTTGTTTTGCTTTCCCATGAATTTGTCTGATGCATAATTTTACGAAGTGATATTCATTGTTGTGATATTTACTTAGTTGTCAAATTTTCCAGTTTTCTTAGAAGATTTCCAGAAATAGTCTCTTATAGTTTTATAGAAAGTTAACTTTTCATCCTGATTTCAGTAAAGTTTGTTTTGAAATAAAATAAATAATTGATATTTGTGGTTTTTGTTATTTGCAGGTTATTGTCTTTGTATAGTACACCTATTTAACATTTGCAGTTTTGGTTATTTGCAGGGAGGTTCTTTGCAAGTCTGTATTACATTTCCAATATATATATATATATATATATATACTTGTCTCTGTGTAGTAAGGCTGCTGAGGTGTACACCAATCCAATTGCTGGTCAAGGTCTCATTGCAACATTTAAGCTGTATTAAATCCCACACATTCATGAGAATTCCTTGCCGGAGGGAGAGCACTTCTTTGTTAGTCAGCAATTTGCTGGACAAAATACAACTTTGAGGACCACCATTACTGCCATTGACGGTGTGCTACTGCAACAGCATCTAGATAATTTGGGCAGATGGGCTAAGAAGTGGCAACTGAAGTTTAACCTTGACAAATGCAAAGTACTGCATATGGGTAGAAATAACCCCAGAGAAACGTACCAACTGTGTGGTACTACACTTAAGGTGGTAGAAAATGAAAAAGACCTGGGAGTAATTGTGCAGGCAGATATGAAGTTTTCTGAGCAATGCAGACAGGCTGTCAGGGCAGGCCATGGGGTTTTGTCAATGATATATAGGAATTTTGCTAGCAGGGAAAAGGAGGTGAATATCCCTCTGTATAAGGCAATGACTCACGCTCATTGAGGCCTACGTAGCCGAGTGGGCAGGAGCGGGAGTGCAGTAGCACACGCTCTTTGAGTAGACCGGGGTTCAAGCCCCTGACTGCTGAATACGGTCGATCTGCCAACCTGCACTGGACCAGCATGGCAGATTATGGTCCATTTCCCTCAACATGAATTGTTGAGGAGGCTTCCATCCTGCAGTGGGTTGATAATGGCTGCACTTTACTTTACTTTTATAAAGCAATGGTCAGGCCACGCCTTGAGTACTGCGTACAGGTCTGGAGGCCTCATTTTAGGAAGGATGTAGATTTACTTGAACGTGTACAGAGAAGGGCAACAAGATTGATGAGGGGAATGAAGGGATCCTCTTACCAAGAGAGGTTTAAGTTCTGCAAATTGCAGTGGCTGGAGACTAGGCACCTGTGCGGTGATCTGATTGAGGTGTATAAGGCCTTGAATGGGTTGAACACGCTGAATTCTGATGGGATCCTTCCACTTGTTCAGATTATGAACCTAAGGGGGCATATATTCAAATTAAGAAAAGACAGATGTAGAATAGATGTACGGAAATTTGCCTTTAGCCAGCGGGTGGTTAATTGCTGGAACAAACTCCCATCTGTCGTGGAAGTTGATAGGTTGAATAAATTTAAGGAGATACTGGACAGGCATTTGGAGGGAATGGTGTGTTTTTTTTTTTTTTTTTTGGCTGATGCTGCATAAGCTCATACACATGCTTTCTTGCATCACATGCCACTACTACTACATAACAAATCTAAAGGAATCTTTAGATGAAATCAAACCATGACTTGAAATGCTGCAGAAAGCTGTGCGTTGTTAAAGATCTGAAAAGCATATCATTGTGGAGGGTTGCAAGTTTTTTTTCCCTCATAATGTGGGAGGAGAGAGGACGAGGCAACCTCAATGTGAGGTGAAAGCAATGAGGAAGAAGTGATTAATGTGATTCAAATGCCTTAGCTATCGTTTAAGGCATTGGTGGGGATTTTGGACACATATGCAAGGCTGATAAGTTTGAAATGGACCCTTTGATGGAGCTTAGTCTAAATTTAAAAGTTTGGTGGCTCTGAGTTCTTAGAGTCCCCCTTACAAAGAAATTGGCAAGGTTTTGTAAAAAAAACAAATGTGAAGCAAATGTTTGTAATGAGTTCTTTTTTTAAACAAATGTTGCAGCTTCACCTTCTTCCTCTGCAGAAAGTCCCCTCATTTTCTACATTTGATATATATAATTTTTTTACATATTTTCAGTGGTTCCCGCATTTCTTTAATCCAAGGGTCAGCATCCTTTTTCTTTGTGAGTATTGTTTTTTGTTTGTTACAACTATAAAAAAACCATGTGTGTTTCTTTTATAGATGTATGAATGTAGAAATAAACAATTTGAATAAGTATCATACCATTGGAGTACTGCAGAAAATCTTCCATCATGCCATCTAATGGCACTCGTGCCTAAGGTTTCTAATGCCTGCTCTAATCTGTTCCCTCGTGTCAATTCTCTAATTTGTTCTCCCGTGTCCATCTTCATTATATTTTTCAATATTATTATTTGGTGAGTTAATTTTGTTTTGCATTTTACTTTTTATTAATTCTTCATATAAAATACTGTATATTCACAGCATTTATTTATTTTTCTTATAAGCATGATAATAACATATATTCTCATGATTAATTTGTTTCTTTTTGTTTTTTAGTATTTCTAAAATGTTTTAATTAGTTTTCCTAATTATTTCCTCTAGAAAAAAGTATTGGAAATATTCATCTTAATGTTAATTGAGGATTGAATTTTTTTCCCTGTAAATATTGTTTTCTCTAAATTGACCCAAACTGCACCTGTGGCGAGAGTGAAGACTGGGCACATTCTATATGACTGTATAATTTATGACATCCCCAGAACACAGCTAATAGCACAGATTGTGGCTCCCTTCCCAGGGGAGAAGAACATCTGTTCATCATAGAAGAGGTAAATTATAAAGCCTTTACAACCTTCACAAAGAAAGAATTCAAAATGTGCAGAACTATCCAAAGAATGGCAATTCAGCCCCCACCAATTAACAATAATGAATAGTTAAAATTGCCCACAACACCCAGACGATGACTTTAAAACTGCCAGGACAGTAGTATTCTGCATCCTGACAGGACAAACAGGATTCACCTGGGTACCCCTCAGGACTATCCTGTCATGTGTGTAGGGACCTGGGGCCCACACCAAATAAGTAACTACGTAGGGGAGGGAGCTATACAGGCAGCAAGCCATCCAGGAAGCAGATTAGCTGAAAAATATCAGTAAGCTAGTAGCAAAGGGATGCAATGTTGAATGAATGGGAATGAAAGACAGAATGAATAGGCTGGGCACTGATTTTATGGTAAAAAAAAAGTAAAGTAAAGTGCAGCCATTATCAACCCACTGCAGGATGGAAGCCTCCTCAACAATTCATGCTGAGGGAAATGGACCATAATCTGCCACGCTGGTCCAGTGCGGGTTGGCAGATTGACCGTATTCAGCAGTCAGGGGCTTGAACCCCGGTCTACTCAAAGAGCGTGTGCTACTGCACTTCGCTCCTGCCCACTCGGCTACGGAGGCCGTTAAAAGGGAATAAATGTCAGTTTTGGTGTAAGAGTGAACCAGCATGAGTGAATGAGTGTTATGGTGAATGGGAATGAGTGTTATGGTGAATGGGAATGAGTGAAAGAGCAAATGTAATTGGCTGAAAGAATACAAAGTTAATAATAACTTGCATTACTTTATATTTACTAACAATACATCACTCATTGCATTCTCCCCTGGCCTGCAAAAAAAAAACTTGTGGCTAGTTCTGCACCACAACTGAAGAATAACAGTAAGTTGAAGTGCCCAGAGAGTGCAGTGCAGAAAGCAAGAGTCAAACAAATGAAATGAAAGCCAGAAGAATGAATGAGAGTAAGTGTGTGAGAAAAAGAACACTAACCATAAATGTTAGTTAAGTAAACACTAACCCTAGTTTTAATCTTTTATATTGTTTCTTATTTAGCTTAATTATTAAGCATTAGTATTTAAATTTACATTACACACCATTACACCCCCCCTGGTGTGGGAAAAAAGAAAGATGAGTGAGTGAGTGAAAAAAAAAAATTAAAGACACACACACACACACAGGTAGCCCTCTATTTACACCAGGGTTAGGTTCCTGGGGGGACAGGCACAAATGAAACCCTTTATATCATGCAGTCAATGGGAAATTACAGGGGTAGCTTCCTGGCACCAAACATTTTACTACCCTTTTCAATACTGGTATATTTAAAGCAAAGAAATAAACTTTTTTAATTAAAAAAGTGTTTTATTTTTAACCTACATAAATATAATAGTACGTACATGTAAATAAAAAATTAATTAATTCATACATAAAACATTTTGACAGTGGTGTAATGCCGAAGTTTTAGTTGGTTTTTGAAGGTCCTGGTTGAAGATCTTCTGTTGACAGCCCTGGTTGAGGCGATTGCTTTTTTTTGAAGAAAGGATCAAGTGTTGATTGCCTGGATTTCTTCCTCCTTTCTTTAAGAATCTCAAAATAAGGGCTCAGGGTTGATATGACACTCCTTTTAATTGTGGTACCCCTCTCCCAGCTGTGATTAGTGTCACAGCTTAGTGAGGGACTCTACACTTGCAAGGATCTGTTGTAGATCACTGGTCTTCATAATTTTTAGAGAAGATTCTTCTTTTTCTTCCTTCTGCTGTTGGTAAGTTCTGCAGATAACTTCAAGGTCTTCATTTGAAAGAGTTTCTGCATGACTTTTCAAGAACTCAGTTACATCTTCAGCTGTAACTGAGTTCTAACCCTGCCTCTTGTGCCAGCCTGCTGATGTCTGCCATGAGATCTGGGAGAAGTGTACACCACACTCCATTTAGACAATTGACAGTCACTTCTTGCCAGGCTGTGTTAATGTGATTGATGCCCTTTAGGACATCAAATGACTGCCAATATTCTCTGATGGTAATGTTGGATATGTCCAAAGCTTTCACCATTTCTGTAAATGTTTGCTTGTAAAATAAGAAGAGAAGTTTACCTCAATATAATACGTAGAACACCCCCGCACGATACTCTCCAGCAATTAAAACGAAAAAATTGAAAATCTTGCATTACAGTAAAAAAATAAAAAATAATTAAAAATCAATTGAACACAATTAAAAACCAATCTAATGCAATTAAAAATTAAATTAATTAAAAGAAATTTAATGAAAAAATTGCAAAAACAACTTTCCTTCCTGGAGCTGACAATGCTTTTCGACCGTATGTCATGATCACAGGAACAAAAATTACCGAATAGGGGCAAGCATGAAACTTAAATAGGGATTATTTGTCTTCGTGCATGCGTGCAAAAACCCACAAATTGGAGATTAATAATGGCTGGCAAACATTAACAGAATTCTCATGTAATTTAATTTAAACAGTTTTTGCAATTAATAGTCTGGTATAATTACATTAGACACTTAAGTATTTTGGCCTTGTTAAATAAAAAAGTGTTTTTCGTTAACGGCATGAAAGGCCAATTCTGATGCTGCTGAACGAGAAGCACAAACTGAGGCCGTGTGTTGATTTACACGAAAATTCAGAGGAAAACGTGTAGAACCTTGGTACGACGAGTTTCAGTCCCCGTAAGGAATGTTGTATACCAAGTCATTTATTTGTGTTGCGAACGAGGAAAGGACTGAGCAATTTTTCAGTATAGTGTGTAATTTCTGTATTGGCCTGGCCACAATTTTAAATTTGGTATCTTTAAAGAATCTGTTAAGCTGTTTGTGCCACTGTTCACCGTATGGGACAGAAATAAAGTATTTTTTAATATTACGATTGTTAGTTGATGTAGTATTTTTTTATCCTATCCCTAGCTTGTACCCTAATTCGGTTTATTGTAGTAAGGGGATAACCCCTGTTTAAGAATCTGCCGGTTAATATTTGTATTTCTGAGCCCAAAGCAAATTCCGTCCTTGAATATTTATAGGCATTTAGAAATTGATTGAAGATTGATTAAAGAAATTGATTAAAGAGTAGGAGACCGGGTGATAGCTGTTATAATGCAGAAGCATACCGGTGTTTGTAGGTTTTCGATAGATGTAAAATTGGATTTTATTCGATTCCCAAGTAAGCGCGAAATTTAGAAAATTTAATGACTTTATATCCGTACCCTCCCTTTTCAATGTAAATTGGAGTCTAGAGTGAATATTATTAAATGAATGTAAAATGTCTTGGATAGTACTATTATCTGTAATAACCAGAACATTGTCTCAATACCTCCCATAGTATGTGATACGGGTAGAAAAGTTGTCAAATGTATACTCTCAATCGTTGAGAAATAATCTCCAATATATTAAGCTGCTCATGCTCAATCCCATCGGCAAACCAAAAATTTGTTTGTATACTTTGTCTCGAAAGGTGAGTTAGTTGGCCTCAACTAAGAGTTTTTAATTTAAGTGAAAAATTTCTTTAATAGGAAACTTTGTATAATTAATTGGTATGGAGTTATTATTTAACATATCCCAAATAATATATAATGTGTATTCAATATTTACATTTGTATATAACAAGGCAACATCTAGCGAGAATAAATTATCATCATCGCCAAGTTTATAGTCCTTAAGGTTATTAAATAGTGTATCGTAGTTCTTAATCCCAAATTGTATTGCCTGTCTAAATGGTTTTATAATGCTATATACATGTGTGGCCAAGGATGAAAATGCAGAATTTCTGTAGGAAACAATAGGTCGAATAGGAAATCCGGTCTTGTGTAATTTTATATGACTGAAAAGTGCAGCAATATTGTATGTTCTGGCCTTCAATTCCTTTAAATGTAGTAATGTAGTCGTTTTTTCGATATGTGGTTATCGTTTTATTGTATTGATTGACCAAATTGGTAAATAGTGCTGAGTCTACTTCAAGATAAGTGGAGGAATCTGAGACAACTGAATCTAAGTTATTAATATAATCATGTTTATTGAGTATTACGACTGTATCTCCTTTATTTGTCCTCTGTATAATAATGTCTTTATATTCCCAAAGTTCACATAAAGCTGAACTGTCATGTGTATTCAATTCAGGAAGTCGCGTTTCTTTTACGTTATTCACCACTTGGTTAACTTGTTGAATAAATCTTTTTGTGGAACATTACGAAGTCCAAATTCAATGTCAATTATGCACTGTTTTTTAGGTATTTTTCAAGGTGGTAAATTATAATTTAATCCTTTGGATAAAAATGAAATCTGGTCCTGCGATAGTGTATACGAGGAAAAATTTAGGAAGTCTCATTTCTTTTATGTTATTCACCACTTGGTTATCTTGTTGAATAACAAGTTAACCAGAACCAGATTTCACTTTTATAGATAATTTTATCTATAACTTCCATATTCTGTTATAATCTGTATATGTTTGCCGAGGAAGGGGTCCATTTGCCCTGAAAGCTTCATTCTTTGTCATTAAAATTCTAATTACTGGATATATACTGTATTATTTTCTTCTCAGTATTTTATATGCAGAGGAAGTAATATTTGTGATGTGCTTATGCCAAGTTAGCTTAGAAATCAGGGTAATCCCTAATAGAGATATGTAACCTTGTCCAGAAAGCCAAGCTGTGGTATGTAAGACTATAAAAGGATTAAGTAAAGTAAATACTGATGGCATCCTTACTTACCCCTTACTACTATCTTTCTCAGATTGTGTGAATGTGCACGCACGCACGCACACGCGCGCGGATATAAATTTATATTGAAAAAGGATGGTTGCTGTACAGATGTGGAAATTTAATATTCAGTCAATGAGTAATTGATTGTTAGAATAAATTCCCGCTTTGTGGAAGTGGGTAATTTTAATAAATTTAAAGGTTTGGACAAATTATTAGTTGGAATGAGCAAATGAAGTGGGTAAAAAGGTAATTTATTTGCTGATATATGATTATTTTGCTTAAAATGTCAAATATGATAGGAAATTAACCAAAGAGCTACCACTACAGTAGTACCCAGGGAGAGAGCAACAGGTATACATTCCAGTCCAAGGAACTCTGATGCAGACCAACAAGAATCCCTAAGAACTACCAGAGAATTCCAAGAACAAGTGAGAATCTTACAACTGTGAATTGAGGACTGGTAGTAAATGAGGTTACAGATGCAAACTTGATTAATGTTCTGTGAAAATTTGATTGTGACCTAGGGTTGTTCATTTTTTGTTAGTATACAAGTTGTAATGAGCCAGGTAACTGAATTGGGTGTGGCGTTTTTAGGGTTGTATGGGTTTGAGATCATACAGGTACATCTTCCCTTAGAGCATACTGTCTTAGATTTATTTATCAGGATAATCTTAGTCCAGATTAGATATATCTAATTTAAATTTTACGTCATCTGGTGTTAGTGTGAGCAGGAGTGATTTGCTCTCAAGAAGTTAGGTGTGTAATGTTTTTACAATTTTAATGGATTCAAATTAATAAGTTGAAGCTAATTTAAGGGCTTCCTTTTAGTTTCACTGATTATTTTAATTTTTTTTGGGAGGCAGGTGGGAAGGGAGAAAATTTTCATTATTTTAATCTTAATTTGCCAATTTTGAGAATATAGGAATAATTGTAGTTTTAACGTATTTATCCATTTTTTCTTTCTTTCTTTTCTGTAGCTTAGTTTTATTTTGACATGGCAAAAGAATTTCAGTGGATGTTGAAACATTGCCTAAGAGCTAATTAGATTACCAGATTGTACTAAGTTTGGATATGTATTTGTGCATTTTATAATTTTCATGATAAATTATTTTATAAACAAAAGTGGTGTATAGGTGTTACTATTATGCAATTCAATTTACTGTATACAGGTAACCCTCACATAACACGGTAGTTAGGTTCCTGTTAAATCTCATGTAGTGTGAAACTGTGTTATACGAGACTAAGAACCGATACAAAAAGGTAGTTGCGTTCCAAAAGCTAACAAAAATACACCATTTTTTTATGACTGTTGGAAACTTAATTTTTATTAAAAATAGTAATAACTGAACAAATGTCTTAGGAACTGTGATACATATATGCCCGATAATGTATGTTCATTTTATTTTCTTCCTCTTCATCCCTGCTAAGCACAATCAAATGAGAAGATTTTCTCTGTTACAGAATATCTTCATCTTCTGAACTTTCTTCTGCAGCATCAAGATTTCGTGTATCTTCTGCTCTCTTGAAAAAAATCAGTAATCTGGATTTGTTTACTTTTGCTTGATAGATCTTTGTAAATTTCATGGTATGGAGCTAAGCATTTTGGAAGCTCCCTTTTGAATTTGTGCTCCTTTCAGTTGAAGGATCTGCATTCAAAAATTACGATTCTAATTGGCTGGCTAAGTTTATGCCTTCCCGCATGCTTTTTAGTGTAAAATTTGTAACTTCACAACTTTCATCTGTGCTATCATCCTCTGAATTGATTTGGTTTACCTCCGACACCATTTCCACCAAATCCATTTCACCATCCCCCTTTTTCTGCCAGTAATTCTTGAACATCTTCCATAGTCATATCATCAAAACCTTCCCCTCCTACTGACTTAGTAAGTTATACTATCACACTAATTCCGTTTTCTGCTGGTATGACCATATTTCTTGAATGAACTGACTCTTGCCATACATTTTTCCGACATGCAGTTACTTCTTTGAACAATAAAGTTATCATTCCGATACAATCCACAATTAAATCTTTTCATGCCTTCATCACTTCAATAGAATTGGAATCAATTTATTTTAAAATTCATTGTAACAATTTTCTGATATGAGTTTTAAAGGTAGATATAATGCCATGATCTAATGGCTGAATTAAAGAAGTTATATTAGGTGGTAGGAACATTACTTTGATGTTTGGATGACTTTAATCTTTTGGATGGCCTCGTGCATTATCCAGTAATAATAAAACTTTGAAATCTAGATTTTTCCGCTTTAAATAGTTTTTCACAGCTGGCACAAAACAATTTAGAAACCATTCTTTAAATAAATTGGCAGTTACCCAAGCTTTATTTGCATTCCAATATACCGATAATGTATTTTTATTTACACCTTTCATTGCATGAGGATTACAGGATCTATAAACTAGCATAGGTTTTACCATGTAATCTCTTGATATGTTTCAACACATAAGTAACGTCACATGATATTTTGATGCCTTAAAACTTGGTGTAGTTTTCACTTTTTTTTTTTGAAATAAACATTCTGTTAGCATTTTTTCCCCCCCACCAAAGACTGGTCTCATCGCCATTGAAAACTTGGTGTGGTGTGTATCCACGCTCTTCGATAATTTTTTGAAATTCCTCTGCATACTTAGCAGCTTCATTATCAACCAATGCACTTTCCTATTGATTTTTATGTTATATAATAAGAAGCAGTTTTTATATTGCTCAAACCAACCTTTATTGGCAACAAACTCCAGGTTAACAGCTGCTTCTCCATTTTCTTTTAAATGATTATAAATTTTTAGTGCCTTTTGTTTAATTACATTGCCGTTTAATGGGATTCATTCTTTACTGCAATAGTCAATCCAAATACTGAGTGCTTTTCCATTTTCTCAATTATTGGTGCTAGTGGAAAAGCTGTCATATTTGTGGAAATGAAAGATCCTGCAGCAACAGCAGTTCTGATTTTCTGTTCATTTTTTCTTTATTCAAAGTCACAATTTTTTATGGTCTCAAACAAGCACAAGTTCAATAGCACAGAACATGGGGATTTCCCAAGAATTTTTTTTTTTTTTTTGCATAACGGCTAGCGTCAACAGCGGGGATTCACAAAAAAGAATGGAAATGTTGAAAAATTATATTAAACATAATAGCAGAGTTTTTCCTGCATGAAAGCTCAAAAATACCACATTATGTGAGATTTGCTGTAATTCTCTGACATTGTTATATAAGTATCATGTTGTGTAAGGATTGCCACAATTTATCAATCTTGTTAGAGTGAAACTATTTGTAGAAGTGCTGTGTTATATGGGGATGCATGTATATCTCTCTCTCTCTCTCTCGTTTCATATTGTAATAGTGCAATCCTTCTGTTTTTCAGATATTTATCATAGAATACTCAGGTTTAAGAATTATATGGTTGCCATGGTCAATAAGGACTTATTACCTATTAAATTTAACATACCAGGTGTTGGAGAAGTGTAAGTATTTCACAGATTTTTAAAAAATTTAGTGTTTTGTGAAAAAAATTAAGTGTTATGTATTATAACAAATCTGCCTCATTACATTTGAATTGTTTCATATTGTTTCAGTAATACCTCGCTTAACACAGCTTCAAACAGCATGGGCTTCACTATAACATGGTTTTCAATTAAGTTTAAGTCAAATTTACTGTACATATTAAAACTCATTCAACAGCCTAGACACGTATTCTATATATATGCTGTGTTGTCGTACGGTACAATATGCTGTGGTGCCAACTTTGTTATCTCACATGCGCATGTGACAATAGCTCCCCTCAGGCAGTCAGCAGCAACGTGCAAGTGTTCAGTATTCTTAATTTCATCTTGTTTTTGAGATGATGTGACAGTTTTTCAAACTTTTCATTTCACATTTTTTTACCCCCTTAAATACGATCGAATGCATATCTGCAACTTGGTTAGAAATCACTGCCAACAACATGCATTCTTTCGGCAGCATGTTTTACCCCATTTGGTAAATGATTTCACTGGTTTTGAATTGCAAGTTCAGACAACTGCCGAAGACATTGTGAAGACCACAAAAGACTTTGGATTCAAAACTTTGGACACTGTCAATGTATGTGACTGCATTGACTCCCATGCGATTTAGATGGTGCAACTCTCCTTGAAATTGATGAGCAAACTGCATATGAAGAAGAGGAAAACAATTCTGAAGTGGCACAAAAAGTATTTTCAACAGAAGATTGGAGAAAGTTTTTCGGGGGGGTTGACATGGTCTGCGAGGCGATTATGAATGGAAATCCAAATGTTTTGCACATAGCATCAAGATATGGCAAATTTTACAAGATGGGATTCAATGCTACAAAGACATGAACGCCAAGAAAAAGAAAAGACTACTTCACCAGACTTCGTTATTGAAATATCTAAATAAACAACCGCTTTTTTAAGGCTTTTTTTCGTCTCATGATGTTACCTTTTCATTAAACAAATTTTTTGCAATATTTTTTTTATTTCAAATCCTTTTAATTGGCTATCAAGTGCAAATTGTTTATAGATTTATTATAATTTGTTTATAGACTGTTTCTCTGGTATGCATTCAATTAAAACCCATTATAATTATACCTCAATCAGCATGGTTTCACATAACACGGAACAGTTTCGGTACCAATTATCAGTGCTATGCGGGGTATTGCTGTATAAGAAGCAGATTTTTCAGTCAGTCGAGGCCAATCAATTTTTTCATATTTTTTTGAAATGTTTCAAAAATAGGTGTAAACTTCATTTGCTGCTGAGGCTCAATATAAAGCCCAAAAACTTTAGATAAAATGTGACCCATGTTGATCATTATGTTTCACAACACAACCTTGACTTTGACGGACCATTTTTATTGTCATGAAAATAATGTTATTTTTGGAATTGTTAAAGTATACCACAATATGAGAAGAAAATAAGCAAATATTGTGACTGCCCCTTCATTGAGGAAGTCCTAACTGTTAATTTGGAAGTTAAACTAGATATGATAAAATATGGTGAAAAGCAGTTGTGCATTTACTAGATTAAAAATTCTACTGACAACTACAGCAAATTCTGTGAAGATAAAAAGAAGGCTAGACAGCAGCAGCAGACAGTTTATATATTTATTAATAATTAATAATAAATATATATATATTAAAAATTAATTTAAGTATTTATTTCTGTATAATTTCTGACCTTGTGTTTTAATTTTTGTTTCCAAAACAATTCTGAGTGAAGACACTACCTGCTGTGATACTTAAATATTATAATCATGATTTGATTTATGTGATTTAATATAAATATAAAAATTCAAGAAATACAACTGTCATATAAATTGAGAACGGCCTATATTAAAAACAGTTGAAGATGAGAGAATGAATGAGAACATGTAATCAAATATGAGAAGAAAAGACTTATTTTGTTTTTTCATTTATTTTTTTTTTTTTTTGTTTTTCATTTTTTTGGTTTATAGCTAATAGACTGATCTGATTTTATATCACACATGGAAAAGTTAAATTAATATCATTATACAGGATAAATTGGTAGAAATTAATAATTACAATGCTAATCTGCTGGTTTGAAGATATACTTGCATCATTCCACAGATTGATATGAGTCACAGTTCATCACATTGCAGTTTTGGTGGAGGCACACATTTTTGATGCAAAAGTTACTGATTATACATGCTTTACAGTGCTACAAAACTTTTCTGTACTATCATAGGGCTGAAAATACAGGAACCATTAGCAGGAAGTGGTCACGAAGTTCTTTGTTTGATGATGAGAGAGGGGGGAGAGATTTCAAAGGCAAAGAGATGGGTATTACATTGCCTCTGTCAACTGGGGAGGTTGCACACAGAGCACAAAAACATTAGAATCAAGGTATACTTTTAAAGCCTATAGCCACAGAAGCCATGAATGCACATATATCCCAATAAGAAAGT
Organism: Mastigoproctus giganteus; assembly: GCF_048544385.1. Lineage (NCBI taxonomy): Eukaryota > Metazoa > Arthropoda > Arachnida > Uropygi > Thelyphonidae > Mastigoproctus > Mastigoproctus giganteus. The sequence goes on from NC_143584.1 coordinate 175,370,076, forward strand.
ATAGCATGAGGAGGATGCTGAGATGGATGAATAATGAGCCAACTTGAGCAAAAAAAGATATGGCATAGTTACAGATTGAGGAAAAGCACTGAAGCCTATAACAGCTACAAGTTGATCTGTATTAGTAGCACAGAAAAGGTTAGACTGGCAAAAGCAGATTATGTGAATTTCCCTGCTAAGAGAGCAAAGAACAGATGTTTTTGCTTTCTTACCTTATGTGAGTACAAAGAAGAAAAGAATGAATCAGATTGGGTGCAGAAAGCCTCAGATAACTTTGTTGATGTTGCAAATGAATTGAACAGGTACTTTGCATCAATATTTATAGATAAAAGGCCTTTCGCGATGAGGAGAAACTGTGGGAGTGAAGCTGGGAAGCATGAAATTGGTGACATTGAGATTTCTGAAGATTATTTATTAGAAAACCTTTTTTCAGTCTGATGTGAATAAAGCTCCTGGAGTCAATGGCATATATCCAGTGATTTTGAGGGAGGTGGCAAGAGTGCACTTAACTGTTTAAGATTAATTATTGAGGGCATTACTGGATTCAGGAGAGATTCCCATGAAGACAGAATACCATTGCATCATAATATGGAAAGGCAGTTCTAAGAGTAAAGTGAACAGCCTGACTTCAGTGGTAGGGAAAATCATGGAGGCAGTGATCAAGACTTGAGGTACAGATCATTTAAATAGAAATGGAATTCCGAAAAAAACAATGGTTTTATGGTGGGAAAATCATGTTTAACCAATCTGGTTAGCTATTTTGACAGTCATTCATGAGCTGGATGGAGAAAATAATTTTGATATAGTTTACTTGGGTTTTTCAGTAAAGTATTTGACTTACGTGGGAAATCCTTAAATAGATTGCAGGGTGGCTATAGTGTGAGAGGCCAGAAGGTTGCTCTTCAGGTTTGATTGGCATAAGAAGTGGGGTTCCCCAAGGATTTGCATTGAGACCATTGTTTTGCAAATATTAAGATTGGTAGAGTAGTTAATGATTAGCACCAAGCTGCATACCTTCACGGATAACTAAGGTGGGCTTCAGGGATGGTCAGAAAAGGGCTATGTTTTTATGCAGCAAAATGCAAGGTCTTATACTTGGAGAATAGCAACCCCTAAAATAGCATAATTTACTTAGTGGGGTTTAACTAGAAATGGAAGAAGAAGAAAGATCTAGGACTTATGATACAGTCATATGAAGTTCTTTGAGAAGTGTAATCAGTCGGTGAGGAAATGCTGACAGCATCTTATCAGTGATTTATTTGAACATTTACTTGTAGAGATAGGAAGTTGTAATTCCACTGTATAAGACAATTACAAGTTCTGCGCCGAGTGGGTAAAGTACCTGCCTGGCAACCCAAAGGTCGCGGGTTCGATTCCCGCCTCGGGCTTGGATCAAAGTACTGCAAAAACCTTGGGAGGTGCAATATGGCCACAGAAGCCGATGCGCCAACAACTACCAAATCAAAAAAAAAAAAAAAACAAGTTCTGCACTTGGAATACTGCATTCAAGTATGGAGACATTGGAGGGGGGGAACATTGAGCTTTAAAGGGTCCAAAGATGGGGAATGTGTGTGATTGAGATTGACAGAAGGGTTGCTATATGAGGAAAGATTTCAGATATGTGGGCTACAGAGCCTGGTTAGTAGGTACCTTAGAATGGACCTGATTGAGGGCTATAAAACCATGAAAGTGGATAATTAAAATAAATGAAGATGAAATTTTCATGGTTATAAATGATATCGGAAGTATGGGGCTATAAATTCAAATTAGGGGGAGGGAAGAGGTTCAGACTGGATTGTAGGTAGTTTTCTCTAAAGTCTTCATGTTGTTAATTACTGGAATAAGTTTCCTCCATGGGTGGTTGTGTCTGACAACTTGAGGAAATTGAAAGGTCAGCTGGTTAAGTACCTATGTGAGAAGGGAGTCAAAATATATAGCTTATTTTTTGTTATTTATTTATTTATTATTATTTTTTAATTAAGTTTTTTGGCTCTTGCAGCATAAGCCTCTCACTTCCTTACACCACATGACTAATTCAAATACTTCTTGCTATTGGAAGAAACTCCTCTACAAATCTGGATAAGATTTTTGTTTTATCTAGAAATTAGAGCTATGCTGTTTCGTCATGAGTTAGATAATGAATTGCATGAAAAGTAGATGTGGATGCTGCCGCCCACTGGATTGTTTACTAAAAGAGGCTGGATTTAGTTCTCCTAGATATCCTTCTGGGATCAGTTAAAATCTGCTTTCTCTGTGGGCTTTTCTGGTAAACAACACTAACAGGACTGCAAATGCTTTAGTAGCTAAGAACAGCATAATTTAAAATTGGAAAATTTTATGTCATGTCAAAATTTAAAATTGCATAATGATAAAATTAACTCATGCTAATACATCATTGTTCATTAGTTTAAACTTGTAATCTGTTAATGTTTTTGCCTCTGTGAAGATGAAACCTTTCTGGTAGTATACAGGCTTCTGTTACACTGTGCATATGATGTGTCTTGATTGCTGCTTAATTCTTTTTTGTATGCATTGTATTGAATAATTGCCTACCTCTAACTGTTCACATGAAGAAACTTAATTGAAATATTAAACATTGCATTTGTACACTATATTAAGAGAAAGTGCATAGAGAAAAGTTGAACTGTCCTTTTGCATTGTAATTGTCACAAACTGTATTATATCATTGTAAATTCAGTATTGGATTATTCAAAGTGCTATGTATTGCAATGTTTCCGACCAGTGATATAGGTTTTCATATGCATTTTAGTATGAATTATTTGAAATACATCTACAATGAAATTAAGTCTGAATCGGGTCCTGTGCTTCTCTGTTTTGAAAAGACTGTTTAAATGAACTAAAGGCACACATTGTTTAAATGAAATTGAATGGAGCTCTAATGAAAATTTACTATCTTACTGAAAATAGTATTTTTATATAGTATATGGCACCTTTTAAATTTTGCATTTATTTCACCGATCGCTAATGGTATAAAGTGCATGATTTCCCAACTTCATGCGTTACTGCACATACATGCTTAATTTGAGAGAGAGTGATAATGAATGTGCTTCAGCAAAAAATACACGTTTGCTTTGTAGGATTTAAAAATTTGACTATTCTTCTTAAGGAGTTCACAACAAGGTATGCAACATCTTCAGTTGCTCACATGTAAATGAATATTACCCAGTTTCATTTTTGCAGCCATAATGCAGCTTGCTGTAAACAAGCTGTATATTAATACAAGTGCTATGTTGTTTATTATGCATAATAAACAACACAGCACTTAAGCAACCATACTTTCTAAAAAGAATTTCCATAGTTTTGGTTATTATTTGCAATTTAATACTTATTATCCATGCAAAAAAAAAGTGACATTTTTTCCTTTTAGCACTGTTGGTTATTTATTTAACTTCATAATTGAGTATAAACTGCCCTTGCAAATTACAGCTATATAATTAGATCAGAGTTCTTGGCGCCTCCGTAGCCAGGTGGGAAGGAGCAGCAGTGCGTAGCACACGCTTCTTGATTAGACCGGGGTTCGAGCCCGTCACCACCAAATACGAGGATGCGGAAAGGTCATTCAGGGAATGACCACCGCATATCCCGGAGCAATATGGCCTTAGTTGCTAATGCTCCTAAAAACCAAACAATAACAATAATAGATCAGAGTTCTTGCATTGTATATGACTGGTGATCATAGTAGCATTACTTTAGAGCAGCCAAAAATGAAAAGAGTTCCCAGTGCATGAAAAGCTGTAAATTTGTTTTTTGCACATACAAATTAGGTCCCTATTTACAGAAGAGATTAACCATGGAAGCTGCTTCAGGAACTCAATATTACTTTGTTGAGCCAAGTTAAAAGATGAAAGATATATAAGATTTTTCACATAACTCCACATAAGAATTGAACAATTCATTTAATGTCCTGAAAATCAATTTTTTTTTTTTTTTTTATGCTTTATATATTTTGGTAACTGGGAAAAAAAGTTAGTGGAACTCCCCCCCCCACTCTGGATTCATGTTTTTTTAGTAATACACTGCACATTTTCTTCCACTCTCAGCTGTTCTCAAGGGATGTCAAGTTAGTTGGTGGCTCACATAGTTCAGTCCCAAAATTTCAGTTATTAGCACTTTCTGACTTGTTTTATTCACCTTAATTAACAAGCTCAGTTAGTGTTTCAAAGTTTATTGAAAGCAATAATGCAAATAAGAGATAAATGTCACCTTTTTTCTTTTTCTGCATGGATTGCAGGCATTAAACATGAAATAATATCCCAAGATACAGGTATATACAGTTATACATAATAAATGATATAACACTTATTTTAATGTATAACACTTATACTCGAATTGCATAACTATTAATAGTAGCAAACATGGAACTTGGCAATCTTGTTATCACGTGTAAGGAATATATTGAATTTCTCCACAGCACAATTGTTATCTTTTTCATATCGATTAAATTAATCCATTGCTGTCTATCATGAATGTTTCCCAAACCAAAACTAAATGATTAATATTTTAAATGAAAATTATACAAAAATTCAGTTGTATTAATAAGAGTATCTTGTATTTGTCATAATTAAATTACACTGGCATGTTTGAGCTTGTACAGATAATTTGAACCCATTTAAATCAAAGTAGGCATATTTTTGGTCCCTTGCACTTAAAATTAACAAAGTTTTACTGCAGTTCAGTTATTACAATAACTTATGTCATTACAGTAACACATTAAATTGTATGGATATAAATTTTTATTTCAGTGTTTATTTATCAAATGGATTACAGTTTAATTTAGAGATGCTGCTGTTTTGTAAGTATGTCTTTTTTGTTTTTGTGTTTTTGCATTAATTTATAATGCTGATTTATACATATTAAACTTCACCTTTAGGTACCCTAGTTTCTAGTATAGTGTGTGTGTATTTCTTTAAATGCCATTTAAAGAAATTAAATATAATGAAACCAAAATTTCAGTTATTAGCACTTTCTGACTTGTTTTATTCACCTTCATGAGTAGAGAATGCAAATTCTCATAATGGCTTTATATATTACTGTTGGAGTGATTTGTCACATTGTAGTTTTTTTATAAGCCATGATGTACATTACTATGTGGTATAAAAGACCATACTCAAATATGCAATTTAAACACTGTGTGGTCGGTCTTTTACTTACATAATTAACTGAATTTTATACCAGTAATTTTAGATAAAGACAACTTTTGCAGGTATATCACAGATGTTTATCTTGTGCTCTTCACTGGTGAAGAAAGTATAATGAAGGCATTAACAGAATCATTCAACAAATTTCAGGGAACAAAGAACGATAAAAGGAAGAAATACAGAGATTGCTAATTTTATAAGCAATATTAGTTCCATGATGGCTGATGTGGTTACTTCATTAGCATATTAGTGGTAGTATTAGTATTTGCCATGTAGCACAAGAAAGCTGAAGTGCTTTTGCTGCACGGGCAAAAAAAAAAAAAAAAAAAAAAAAGAAAAGCAGATAAGAAAATACAAATTATGTGCTTCCCTCCTCACCCATAGATAACTATCCAATTGACCTTCAGATATCTTCAAACTGTCAGGCTCAACTTGTTTGTCCACTTCTTGAATTTATTTAAGCTATCAACTTCCATAACAACAGATGGAAATTTGTTCCAGCAATCAACTATCCGCTGGCTAAAGGCAAATTTCCCGATATCTATTCGACAACTGCTACAGAGGTAATTTGTTCCAGTAATCAACAACTTGTTGGCTAAAAGAAAACTTCCTATAATCTAATCTAAACCATTTCCCCTGTAATTTGAATTTATGGCCTGTAGGTCTGAAATTATTTATAACTGAAAATTCCACCTTCATTTATTTTAACTCCAGAGCCTTATAAACCTCAATCAGGTTCCCTCTAAGGTGCCTGGTTGCCAAGCTCTATAGCACATATAATCAGATTCTTTACTTGTATGGCTGTTCTCTTGCTAATCTCACCATGTGAGTTGCCTGTCTTTGGACCCTTTCAAGAAGCTCAATGTCTTTTTTTTTTTTCTTCAGATCAGGAATACTACATTCAAATAGATTTGGAATACTACATTCAAATGTAGTATTCCAAATGTGGTCTTAAAATTGCCTTATACAGTGGGATTATGACCTCCCCATTTCTATAGGATATTGTTCGATATATCATCAATAGGACACCATGGACTTTGAGCCTGTTTACTCTGCTTAGAAAACTTTATCTGCCTCTATCATAACTCCCAGATCCCTTTCTTTCTCTATTGTTTTTAATTCAACCCCAAAAAGTGTATAAGTTATTATAGATAGTTAAACATGATTTTCCCTTAACAAAACAATGTATATCCTTCGGCATTCCATTTCTATCTAAATGATTCTGGATTGCACTCTTGATCATTGCCTCTAAGATTTTCCCCTACCACTGAGTCTGACTAACCAGTATGTACTTACCTCTTAGAACTGTCTTTATGTATCGGCGATACATTGGCACTTCTCTCATCCAAAGGAATCTCTCCCGAGCCCAGTGATATCCTGATAATTGACCTCAGTGGTTCATTATACGCCCTGGCTGTCTCCTTCAAAATTTGTTTATTTCAATGAGCAAGATAAAAAACATCAAAAATGCTGAAAACATGGGCATGGTTCAGTTTCCTCAATTCATTAGCCTTGGTAGTTCAACCTTGCCAGAACTTCGAACTTCCCAGACTACAGATGATCATATTAGAGTTAATCATAACTAAAGCTACCAGAAATATTCCATTTCTATAGTGCAGAGTAGCGTAGAAATGTGGCTTTTTCCTCAAGAGAAAGGTACTTTATAGTACATGGAAAGGTATGTCATTATACGGTACATTAAAAATAACTTACACCAAGAGAAAGGTACTGTACAGTACACAGAAATGTATGTTGTTATGCAGTATATTAAAAAATAAATTAATCACTGCTCTTTTAAATTATATTGTGCTTGTATGGTATATTTTGGAAGGGAAAAGTCAAAATGTTCGCACAGTTGCTCTACTGAAGTTTTACTGCCAAGTGTCTCTGACAGATCAACCATTTCCAAATTGATAAAGCTTTGTATTCCTTTTAAATGGCCATAATCCTCTTTGCCACTTAATTTTCTTTCAGGTGCCATACAAATGGTTGAAAGTTGTCAGTATTGTTTACAAACAACAAGCTGAAAGTTCTAAAAACTCACTAAACATTGTTTAGTAAATTGTTACTGATTTGTACTTGAAGCATTAGCTGCAGTCTACTGCTTCATGTACAAATCATAAAAGTGAGAAATTAATATTGTTCATGAATATCAATTAGACAATTCCATGTTACAGCCCTTTAGTAGACTGTGGCTATCCTATTATTTTAACTTTAGCAAAGGAAATAAAGACTGAAATGCAGACTGTTGTTCTAGTATTGAACTAGCAAATTTCATTGTCATTGGAGCACTGCAAAACCTTATGGTTTTGAAGCATTGAAGTAAAATCTGCATTCTGCACAACTAGTAATAATGTGCTGCTTTTGCAAATGACCAATCGAAGAACTAAAATTTCAGATTCTGAGGAGCTGGCAGGAGGGGGGATTGCCAATTTTTTTTACCCAAATATTTGAAATATAGGTGTTGCTGGTTAATGGGTTTCTAGATTTGAGCAGTTTGACTGTATGCTGGACTCTAAAGTAACATGATTAGACACCAAAATTTTTATAAATGGCACAATGTAGGTACTTTATAAACATGAAATTATAATCCTATTCCATTATAGTTCTGTTATATTCCAACACCTATTTTCAAATTTATAGAATTATAATAGGCACAACCACTAGATAATACATTGCAAACACCCATACTTTACACAAAACTGTAAACAAACATAATTTGAATGATGGCATCTCATATACCAGCATATTTTTTTAAATATGTAACATTATGTGAACAACCTCTGTCACTTTCCAGATTATTCAAGTATGACTTTAGGAAGATGCACAGATCAAAACCTACTAATCTTGAACAGGCATTTGACTGCTCAGTTAGTAAATCATTGCAGCATTTTCAGCTACTAAAAACCAAAGTTCAAAGAATGTATGTTTCATTTTTAAGGACTTTTTTTAAAAACAGATTTCATTATAACAATTATGTTTTTTAGTGGTATGAAATTTTATTGTGCTAAACAGATATTTTCATTAAAGTGAAACATCACATGAAGAAACATAGTGAATTGCCAGGGGTTGGAAAGTGATTTCATTGTATTGAATATTTTAGCATTCTGGCATTATGTGTTGGCATTTTATGTATTAGTTAAAATAGGTACATTACATGCTTTTAAAACAGTGTCTGACAGAGTTAATGACAGATACAGAATAGAATCTTAAAACTGTGTAATACTTAAGCCAGTTCTGTGTAAATAGCACTGGCAGTAAAGCATCGCTCATATACACTATTTGTGAAAAAAAATAAATATTTTAAGTATTTACAAATGTAATTTGTCATAAACTAACCTTTATGTTATCCTGTACTTGCTTGGCTGAATCATAAAATATATCCTTATTATGAAAGGGAAGTTTATTAATAGTAAACAAAACCATTTGTCTGCACTTGCCCATGAAAGAATGCCTTCATTATTGCTACTGTTGCAGGTTTCTCCTGCTGCTGTTGGCAGTGCTGGCAGCTTAGAGATAAAAATATTGATGGAATGTAAAGTTGAATTTGAGTTGTTTTTTTTTTTTTTTTTGTTTATATATATATATACAGTAGATTCCGGTTATTTGGGCCACCGTTTAATCGGGACAGCTGTTTATTTGGGGCAAATCTTAAAAAAACAGAAACCAATCGAGAAAATAGCCAGGGTTTACTTCGCTTAATTGGGACAGCATGCTGTTTAATCGGGGCAGGAGACCGCAGCACTGGAGATTACCCTGCAATTGTCTCCGGCGGTACCACGTGGTTCGGTCGAAATTCTGGAGGTCACAACCATAAAACAATAAAAACAGTTAGCAGTCACCTGTTTATTGGTCTTTTCTGTTAGTGCAATCTATCATAAACAGACAGTAAACTCGATCTTACTGAATTTGCGATAATACCGACAGCTGGAATTCTGTGGGTTATTATGGTGAAATGTGTTTACACTTCCACGAAATCTTCAATCATATAAAAAAATTAATTTCAGATCTTCTCTTCATTCGTATTTTTAAAGCTTTGTAACTCGTTACTCGGTTCTCACTTGTGCATATTGTGTTACTTGCGGTTTGTGTGTGCCGTGTTCTTTGTTATTGATTGCTTATCTTTTTACTGTTTTAAATTTTAACCCCCACCCACAAATGTCAATAAACAGAAATGTCAACTAGTTTGTATGTACATATTACAGTACGTATTAATTATTCTGATTATCACGTATATTCTTCCGATTTTCACGTAATTTTTAATTGGTAAGGTAATAAAGGGTAAATTTCTGCTTAATATATCATTGCTTTTATAGCCTGTGGTTAATATTCCTCCTATTTTCACTAATTAGAATCGCTGTTTAATAGAATTAAAATTCAATTCACAAACGTGATCACAATGACCAGCGCTTACTGCACATCATATAGTGAATGGTACTTTACTATGTTGAGTTCGTCGTAATGTGATTTGATTGTACAGTGAACCAATTGCAAAAAAAGGGGGATTCAGATCTTCTCTTCATTCGTATTTTTAAAGCTTTGTAACTCGTTACTCGGTTCTCACTTGTGCATATTGTGTTACTTGCAGTTTGTGGGTGCCGTGTTCTTTGTTATTGATTGCTTATCTTTTTACTGTTTTAAATTTTAACCCCCACCCACAAATGTCAATAAACAGAAATGTCAACTAGTTTGTATGTACATATTACAGTACGTATTAATTATTCTGATTATCACGTATATTCTTCCGATTTTCACGTAATTTTTAATTGGTAAGGTAATAAAGGGTAAATTTCTGCTTAATATATCATTGCTTTTATAGCCTGTGGTTAATATTCCTCCTATTTTCACTAATTAGAATCGCTGTTTAATAGAATTAAAATTCAATTCACAAACGTGATCACAATGACCAGCGCTTACTGCACATCATATAGTGAACGGTACTTTACTATGTTGAGTTCGTCGTAATGTGATTTGATTGTACAGTGAACCAATTGCAAAAAAAGGGGGATATATTGTATTTTTCACTTTTTACGTGAAACTTCGGATAATTGGGGCAGCCACTTAAACGGGCCAAAATGCACTAGTCCCGATGTGTTCCAAATAACCGGAATGGACTGTATATATATATATATTATTTATTTATTATTATTATTATTTTTTTTTTTTTTTTTGAGTTATAGTTGATTGAAAGTACAGCATGTCTTTCCAGGTAACTAACTGAAAAGGTTTTATATAAGGAAAGTGAATTTAATAATAGAAGTTTTCATTGTTTCTCATTTTTATGCTTCAACTAAGTATCATGTAATCAAACAGTTTAAATGGAGCATTTATTTCAATTCAGATTCCTATCAACAATATCAGTGCATTGGCCTTAAATAAAACTATACGTCAAATTTTTAGGACTGATATTAGATAAGAAGTTGATCTTTCTTGAGCATATCCACCAGCTGCAAATGAACTGTATGAAGAAATTCAACATGCTACGTGTTGGAGAGCAGATTACTTTACTTTTTTTTTTTTTTTTTTTTACTCTAATTATGCCATTTTTTTTATTCAATCCAAACTAGATTATGGTGCTTCAGTGCATGATTCAGCCAAGAGAAGAGAAGTGCCCTTAGATGGTTGGATCCAGTCCATCAGCCCAAGGTGCCAAGTGTTCCGTGGCCAAGTGATTCTAGTGCGTCTCTAAAAGCGTTTTTCTAAAGAGATTTTCAGCAAATAGATTCTATTTTTTGTTTCAACAACCGTTTTTCTTGATTTCTCTATCAAAGTAGCTCTTTCACACTACAAGAAGTAGGCAAAGGCTCAGAAAGGAAAACCACCTTTTTGTTTCTTTTTATATTAATACTAACTTCCTAGCTCAGCCGCTTGGTCACCTTGTGGCACTGCTCCTGCCTCCCCGTGGCGGGGCCGGAAACCTGGGTGGTAAAGCAAACCCCCAGGGCCAAAAGGAGCAAAACATTGACTTTGAAAACTTTCCCCCAATTCAGACAGCAAATCCAAATTCAAAGAACTTGCACCAACCTAATGATGACAAAACCAACCGAAAGAGACTGAAGACGGATGATTCCCTAATAGAACATCCGAGTTTCCTGATCCTGCATTCCTTAACGAACCAGGCCCTAGGCAATCTATCGGCATTCCTCATACAAAGGTGTCTGGAAAATGTAGCAGGTTCCCCCAAAATGGTGCGGCGTCTCAAATCTGGCGATCTGTTGGTTGAGACTACAAGCTCTAAACATTCAGAGTACCTTCTCAAGCTCACAACATTCAATGGAATCCCTGTTAAGGTGTCACCACACGCAACACTCAATACCTCCAAGGGTGTTATCTCAGAATGGGACCTAATGAATGTCTCAGAAGAGGAAATTGTCAACGAATTGCAGGATCAGAAGGTCATACAAGCGAAGAGAATTATGATTAAGAAAGATGGCGAACTTATTCCAACTCGCAGTATCATACTGACATTTAGCTCACCCAACCTACCATCATCAGTAAGTCAATCAATAAAGGCAATCACCCAGCCTTCTCAAAAACATGTGATCAGTGGAAATATGAGAAGAAAATCCGAAAATACAAGATAGAAAAGAAAGTCTCATTTTCCGAAGCCAGAAAACAATTACAGCAACTAATGCCGATGCCAAGACGCACATATGCCAACGCCCCTTAAAAATTTTATTCAATATCAGTTCAAACAGATACATCAATCCCGCAAAGCATCTCTATTTCTGAATGGGCTAGAATTTTACTCTCCGTTGTACCTCAGTTCTCAAAGCAACAGACTTCTAATAGATCTAATAACACACTAGTCACGATACCGCCTGTTACTCATACAACTCCTGTAAGATCTAGTCAAACAGAAAACTCTGATCCCAGTAACAAGCAGCATGCTGAATCTTTCTTCATGGACTCAAATGAGACTTGCTCTCATGAAGAAGCAGAAACCATTCTGGCTATTCATCCAGAAGATGTAATAGAGGCCAGACCAATATTTTCAAAGAGAGACAAAATAAAAATTGACCGACAGACACAGATTTCCAAAAAGCAGACAGACACAGCTTCTTCATTTAAATCCAAACAATGAAAAACATCATCCAATGGAACTGCAGAGGCTTTCGCAGCAATATCGACGACATTCACGAGATAATTAAGCATTATAAACCAATTGGAATCTGTTTACAAGAGACATATTTAACACCTCAGGTGTCTACTTCGATAAAACAATTACACTCTCAGCAAGACAGACCTGCTACTAATAATGCTCACGGAGGGGTAGCCATACTTATAGATGGAAGAGTACCCTGCAAATGCATTCATTTGCAAACTACTGTTGAAATTGTTGCCAAGCGAATAGCAATTGGCATTACCCTAACACTTGCTTCAATCTACCTGCCACCCAGTTGCCCTTGTACCATACATGAACTTGAAGATCTCATTCAGCAGTTGCCAACCCCTTTCTGTTTATTGGGTGACTTCAGTGGACACCATCTATTGTGGGGTTCTTCCAATACAGACGGACGAGGAAAAATCATTGAAATGCTTATTGACAGACGAAATTTAACCATATTAAATACTGGTTCACCAACTTACCTCCACCTTCCAACAGGAACAGTCTCTTCAATAGATCTCTCTATCTGCTCTCCAGTCCTTTTCCCTAGTATCCAGTGGACAGCTCTGGATGATCCACTCAACAGTGACCACTACCCTATAATATGTAAAATTGAAACTTCACACTCTATACCTTCAGAAACTCACACAAAATGGAAATTTTCCAAGGCAGATTGGGCAAAGTACACCACTAACATATCCTTCGACAATCAGATCATTAAATCTCATCCAATTGACACAGTTGCCGACCATATTACAAAACAGATTCTAGCAGCTGCATCCACTGCCATCCCACAGTCAAAGTCAAGCACTCGTAGAACCAGAAATTATTGGTGGAACGAGGACTGTAAGAATATAAAAAAAGAAAAAACCGTGCATGGAATTTATTCCGCAAACATCTTACCACCACTAATCTTATAAATTACAAGAAAATTAGCTAAAGCCCGTCATATTAGGAAGAAAACAAAAAGAGACTCTCGGGTTCGATTCGCAACTACAATTAATAAAAATACCGATGTAAGAACTATTTGGAGGAAAATAAGACAATTAAATGGTAAATTTCCCCTTTTGTCATCCCCACTTTTCACCATGAATGGGCAGGAGCTATCTACTCCTGCAGAGATTGCAAATGCCCTAGGCACGGTATTTTCACAGTTGTCTGACTCTACGACATATGATCCATCATTTCAAAAGATTAAAGCTTTAGCGGAAAAATCTCATCCGAAATTTAGAACTACATCCTCTTTCCAATACAATACACCACTTACTTTGGTAGAACTTCAAGAAGCTTTATCCACCACTAAGAACAGTGCTGCTGGCCCGGATGGAATATACTACATAATGCTACAACATCTAGACAATAAATCATTATCATTGCCACTGACCTTCTACAATCGCATATTTATGGAGCATTCCTTCCCCAGCTTCTGGCGTCATGCTTTTGTACTGGTGATACCCAAACCAGGGAAAGATCATTCTATTCCGAACAATTACAGACCCATTTTGCTCACAAGCTGCTTAAGTAAAACCATAGAAAAAATGATACACCATCGACTAACGTGGTATCTTGATTCCCAAAATATTACCTCTGACAATCAATTTGGTTTCCGAAAACACCAATCATCTCTAGATCTCATGATCAAAGCAGAAACAAACATCAGGAATGCGTTTATCCGAAATAAACATCTAGTAATGGTATGTCTCGACATAGAGAAGGCCTTTGACACCACTTGGCAATTTGGTATCCTGAGAGATCTTCATTCCCTGGACCTGAGAGGACGCTTACCATATTTTATACAGAATTTCCTACAACACAGGACCTTTCAAGTTCGCTATCGGCAAGTACTTTCGCAAACATACACACAAGAAGGAATCCCGCAGGGCTCTGTACTCAGTGCAACCTTATTTGCAATTAGAATAAATCAGATGACAAAAAATATTCCAAAAGCTGTAAATTCATACCTCTATGCTGATGATCTGACTGTCTCTTGTAGCTCGCAAAACATGAGCTTTATTGAAAGGCAACTGCAAACATCTATAAATAATATTGCGCTATGGATGACACAGAATGGTTACCGATTATCCTATCAGAAATCTAGAGTCATTCACTTTTGTAATAAACGAAAGATGCATCCAGATCCAGAGGTACAACTAACAAATCATCCCATCACATTGGTGAATAGCATTTGTCTCCTTGGTCTAATTTTTGATAATAAACTGAACTTCTCAGAATATATCACACATCTAAGGACTGCTTGCCAGAAAAAAATGAACTTATTAAGAATTATCTCTTCTACATCATGGGGTGCAGATCGTTACACCTTACTTCACTTGTACAGAGCCCTAATCAGATCTCGCCCTAGTATATGATTCTGCTAGGGAAAGCGTGCTAGCATGTCTTGCCCCTATTCAACAATTCTGCCCTCAGAATTGCTGTAGGTGCTTATAGAACATCTCCAGTGCAGTCTTTATATCGAAGCCCATGAACCTCTGCTCAGCCTCAGGAGAAAGATGTTACTTCTGAACTATGCAGCCAAAATTCAAAGTCTGCCTTCTCACCCCAATTGGCCAATACTTAACGATCCACAGTTCACAATGTACAACAGAAATAAACCTAGAGCAGTTTGACCTACTGGCATCAGATTACAGGAATTATCACAAACTTGGAATATACATCTGGACAAAATCCTCCATGATCTGAACAGTTCAGATCCTCCATGGTCTTTTATTAAACCATCCTGTGACAGCTATTTCTTAAACTGGGGAAAACATTCGCTTGCAAATACCAATAAAGAGCAACTGCATACTGCTCACACACAAAATTACCCAAATTTTACGCAAGTATACACTGACCGATCAAAGTCTGGTAGTAGAGTCGGTGCTGCAGCTGTCTTTCCCTTTAACCCTATCTCTGTTTCACTTCCCACTGAATGCAGCAGTTATACAGCTGAATTATGTGCTATCAAGCTTGCCTTAGAAAACATTCTCCCTCTGTCCATCCAAAAAAGTGTAATATATACTGACTCGCAGAGTTCAATCTTAGCCTTGCAAAATTCCTCCTCAGCAACGCATCCCTTAATAAAATCTATAAAATCTCAGCTGATGCATATCCATGATCACCAGCAAGTAGTCATCTTTTGCTGGATCCCAGGCCACACTGGGATATCAGGGAATGAAAAAGCAGACTATGCAGCCAAACATTCATCCAACATAGCATCGCCAGATTACTATGTTCCATATATGGACTACAGATCCCATATAAGAAATACATGTAAGGAACAATGGATGCTTCTGTGGCAATCTCAACCGAATAACAAGCTCCGTGAAATAAAACCTGAACCACAGTTATGGGTTTCCAGTTTTTGTGTAAACAGAAAGGAAGAAGTCATCCTGGCTAGAGCACGAATCGGGCACAGTCAGCTCGCCCATATTTTTCTTCTTACAGGAAACGATTCTCCGCAGTGTACGCACTGCAACTCTGTTCTCACAATAAAGCACATTCTCGTTGAATGTACCTTATACACTGATGCCCGAAAAGCCTCATTCAATAATCTCCAAAATCTTCAAGAACCTTTGACACTCCGACAGCTCATAGGTAATGATGCAAATCTCCCGGATTTTTTCTGCTTCTTAAAACGGATACATCTGTATAATTGTCTCTAACTGTTTTTACAGACACAGTGTAATCCTCATCTTGTTTATAGGCACAATATAGCCTAAGTAGCCCTTGCACCAGAAATAACCATACCAATACCAGTCCATCATAGTGTTATTCATATTGTCCCAGCAGCTTTCCATACATCTTTTCACAGTTTATTGGTTTGGGCAGATGAACCACCTCCATCCATCAGCCGTCCATCCATCAACAGCAAGAATTGCAATATGATTTTAAACTAAGATCCCCACCAGATCGTCTTACCTGGTTAGCTGTTTTTGTGCCCTGTTGGGAGAATATATAATTCTCATTGAGGCATCAGTAGACCTCTAGGAATTCTAATACTGGAATGGCTAATAACAGATTTGCTAATGCAAATGTGTCAGTAGCTGAGTGTTTGTTTAGACAGTTACCTATAGAATATGTGGACCTGTTTTAATCCCAACAACAAAAAATTATTTACGGCTGCTGTAGCCAAGTGGTCATGTATACAAGTACACATGCTTTGAGTGACCTTGGTTCAAGCCTGCTTGACTACTAAATATGGTGCTGTTTCATGTATTCTCTACCTTGTGAACTCAACTCATGTGACCATGTGGTCATCCCAGAGTGTAAACAGAATGTTTTATTAATTATTTATTAGCACAAAATGTGATCATAGACCATGGCAGAGCACATAAAGGAGTGTGTACTCCACCCTAGAGTACTTACACTCCTTTATGTGATCTGTTGGTCATGAAATGGGGGAAGCATGATCTACCAACCCTTAGCTTCCAACAACTACAGCAGTCGTACATCCTCAATTTGCCAATTATACACTAGTTTACACAGATGGTTCAAAATCCAAAAGTGTAACAGGAACAGCACCTGTCTTTCTGGATATAACACTGTCAAGTAGCCTCCCCTTAGAATGCAGCATATACATGGCTGATTTATATGCCATACAACTTAAACTTGTTTTAGAATATCTCACAATCAATCCTTGTATGCTACAAATTTTACGTGGAAAAAATAAGTCTCACCCAGATTTCTGCCACAGCCAGATTATTCTGTCTCTGTTCAAAGAAAATTATGATATTCGTTTTTGTTGGATCCCAGGGCAGGTCGGGATCAAAGGGAATGGATTAGCTGATCATGTAGCAAAATTATGACCTTCTATAAATTGTCTTTCTTGTTCTGTACTCAGATTATAAACAGGTAATCCAAAATAGTAGCCTTTCATGAAGAGCTTTCAAACAAGCTACACTAACAATTGCTTCATGGCTTCTAGCAGATGTAAATCTGGTGAGAAGAGTACTTCTCGTCCAGCTCTGGATTGGTCATAAAAATCTGACTTATTCTTATTATGAGCAGAGTAGCCACCACTATATAGAAATTGGAATACAATTCTAAATGTATAATATTTTTCTCTTTGAATGTCCATCCTTTAATGAGTTCCAGCTGTGCTTCAAGTCATTGGCCAGGGGAATTATATACACTGTAAAAACTTTTAAGTGATTAAGAAACTGTAAATGATATTTACAGATAATTAACCTCTTCCATTCCATCATTGTCATAGTTGTCATTGTTTTACAGATCTTGCCTATAAAATCTGTTTAAGATTGACCTGTAAATCTCCCTCTGGAGAGTTACACTATAAACTTCACTGCCTTTATCATCTGAACTGGTGCAATATGTCCTTAGTCAACCATGTGCTGTTAAATGCCAAACCAGTCCAATACACTTACTCTCAACACTAAAGAGATTCTGAATCAACCAAAAGATATTTTAGAATAATAGTTCATTACTTGGTTATTTTAATACTCTTGCAGACCTTTTTATAGATGCAAGAGCAAATAAATAGATATGAAAGTTTAGTTATTGTAATTGGAATTTAATTATGATTTGATTGTTCTGGCATGGCACCGGGGCTGCACTCAAGAGTTGATCATCTCTGAACAACATAGCTAGTGCACGATCAAATGCAGGTGACTTTTTTTTTTAATATTGTGTGATTGACTGTGCTAAAAATTATTTTCACTTATCTAAGAGGTTGATGTTATTTGCTCTAGGAGAAGAAAGTAATGTACTCAGGGCTAAAAGTATCTAAAGAGACTTTTTGACTAGTGATCAGAGACTGTAGAGAATGATTTCCTATAGTTGAAGATGGGTAGTAGTAAAATAAAAGTCCATTTTGGAATTTGTAATTGAGGGATGGGAAGTAATCTTTAACGGAAACAATTAATAAAATAATGTGTCAGGACACATTATTTTATTAATTTTTTATTGTTTTATTAATTACTCTAGCAGAAATAGGAAACAGAAAGAAAGGAATTCGGTATTTGCTCTTTAATACTGAATATGTTTATTTCCAGTTTTTCTATAGTAAGGACTTGACACGCTATTTTAATTGCTTGTTCCAGTTAAATATTGCTTCCTCCTTTCTGTCTGCCTTTCTATAAAAGTCCCAGCAATGAGTTAGCCATTATCCACAAGTTTACCAAAACTTACTAATATTGGTTTTAACTGAATAACAACAACAAAAAGGCAAATCCAGTATTCATTAACAACTCTGAAATTGGTCACATTAATGCCTTCCAGTTTTTAATGAATAGAAAATCTACCTTTTTGGCGATTTTGATTAAAAATGATAACAGATATTGATGTCAGTATCGATGGTTTGGCTGTTGATGATCCCGATCAGGTTGCTAACAAACTGAATGAGTATTTTGCATCTACATTCACACATGAGGAATTATTTAGGAAAAGGGATGCTGGAAGTTTATCAAATTCTAATAGGGAGCTAAATGATTTTGTAATAACTGAGAGGAAAGTGGAAGAGTAATTGTTGAGGTTAAATATAAGGCACCTGTGATGGATGGGATCTATCCAATTATATTAAGGAAGGCAGCACAGGAAGTACAGAAACCCTTAACTATAATTATGAGAGCATCCTTGGATTCAGGTGAGGTTCCTGTGGACTGGAGATGTGCGATTGTAACCGAATTCACAAAGGCTGATCAAAGTGTGACACAAGTTATTACAGACCTGTTAGTTTAACTTCTGTTCCAGGAAAAATAATGGAGTCACTGGTAAAAGAAATAATGCAGGACCATCTGGACAGGAATGCAATTATCCTTCAGTTGCAACATGAATTGTTAAGAGGCAGTCTTGTCTACCAACCTCATAGATTACTATAATGTGGTGACCAAGGAATTGGATGCAAAAAATAATTTTGATATCTTATACAGGTAAACCTCTATATATGAGATTAATTTATGCAACGAGTGTACCGTATATCTCGAAACCGCATATATTGAAGTTAAAAACCAATGGGAAAAATTCTTATTCATCCATTTTTGGAACATTCATCAGAAGACTTAATTTAGGCCTTTAAAATATATTTTTAACTCTGCACATAAATAGAAATATAAAGAATAATGAAAAGCAAGTAAGCTAAAAAACGTTTATTAAAGAAATGAGCTACAAAATGAGTGAAAAAATGCTACTTTCTAGAAAAATATAATACAAGCATCGTTTGAATAGTTGTAGCCTTCTTTTTCTCTTCATAAAATTTGCAATAGCAGCTAATTCCATTTTCTAGGGTTCGGCAAACTAGCATGCTTCTTTCCACATTCAGATCTAAATCCATAATTTGTTGTTTAACAGTTTCCAAATTTCGAAACATCTGCTCGAGTTCCTTTAATGAAATTTCTTTAGAGACACACTCCTCTCCTTCAGCCGCAATTTCTTCTTTCTCGTTGTAAGCACGCTGTTGCTCCAATTCTATAAGATCCATGTCAGTGATTGGCTGTGAATGCGAATCCAGGTATTCTCTGATATTAGGGGAATCAACATCTTCAAAGCCCAGAACCTTTCCAATGACACCAATTTCTTCAATAACAGTCAACTTTTTGGGCATCTTTTTTTTTTTTTTTTTTTTTTGCGTTGTTAAAATTTTTTTGTTTCATAATCGGCTGCACTATTTGAAATTTTAGAGGGCATATATAGAGGAATTGGTATTAATGTTTGTGACTGTATTAACTGAAACTCGCATTGATCGAAAACACATATATCAAAGTCTACCTGTACTTGGATGTGGCAATTAAGGGCAAGTTACTGCTATGGATAAATGGATGGTTATGTGGAGGAGGATAAATTGAGGTTATCAATGGGCACTGCTCTTCGTGGACTAATGTTATTAGTGTAGATCCCCAGGGTTCAGTGTTGTATCCATTATTGTTTTCAATATTTGTCAGTGATATTGATGAAGGCATATCAGGCTTAATGTCCAAGTTTCCAATGATACAAAGATTGGCAGGGTGGTTAATGATAGTATGCTAGTGCAACAGGATCTAGAAAATTAAGGCAGATGGGCTCAGAAATGGCAATTGAAGTTCAACATTGGTAAATGCAAATTACTGCATATGGGTAGCAGTAACCCCAGAGTAAAGTCCAACTATGTGGTACTACACCCAGGGTAGTGGAAAATGAAAGACATGGAGGCAATTGTGCAGTCAGAAATGAAGTTCTGAGCAGTGCATACAGGCTGCCAGGATAGCCCATGGGGTTTTGTCAATGATATACAGGAGTTTTGCCAGCAGAGATAAGGAAGTGATTATCCCCTGGTATAAGGCAATTGCCAGGCCACACCTTGATTACTGCATACAGGTCTGGAGGCCTCATTTTAGGAAGGATGTAGAGCTGTTGGAATGAGTACAAAGAAGGGCAGTGAGATTGTTGAGCAGAACAAAAGGGTGCTCTTATAAAAGGCTTCAGTTCTGCAAATAGCAGCATCTGGAGACTAGGCACCTGCAAGGTGATCTGATTGAGGTGTTTAAGGCTGAATGAATTGAGCAAGCTCATTTCTGATGGGATTATTCCTCTTACTCAGACACTTGAGAAGATACAAATTCATATTGAGGAAGGATGGTTGTAGAATAGATGTGCTGAAGTTTGTTTTTAGCTGGTGGTTGGTTGATTGTTGGAATAAACTTCCATCCGTTGTGGAAGTTGATAGCTTAAATAAATTCAAGGAAGATCTGTGAAACTATTTTGCCACAAATTTGCTAATTGAGGTTACCTACTCTGTTGAGGAGGAATAAGTAGCCTATCCCCACCAGACTGCTTTTAAAATAATACTTTATTTAAAAGAGGTCATCCATTAATCTCTCTCTCTCACACACATATATGTTCAGTTTGCATGGGCACTAGTTTAAATTAGTCAACACAGTTGTACTCCAGACTGACCAAACTAATTTTTCCCCTTTCTCATATATAATTTTTGCATCGCTCCTTTGGAACAACTTTCCCTGTATTTCTTGAAAATTTTTTGCCCAATATTTAATTTCTTCTCTTTTCTCACTTATGAATTCTCACACTGTACTAAGGTACTACAGGCTCTTATACCATTGATGTTTGGGGTCACCACAAGAAAACAAATTTTGTCCTTAACACTTTTGCTGCTGGCTTTTCTGATGATGTTTGGAAAGGACAGAAACATTTTTGGGCTTTCTTCTCAATATGACTGAATTAATCAGCCTCGATGAAGGTTGCTTGACAAAAAAAAAATCCAGTTTTTCTTCTGTCAAACTGAAAAAGTTCTAAAAGTAGGGTGGTTTTCTCACCATGCGAATTAAAATCAAAAGCTGCATATTTGTGTTCAAAAAGCAGTGAACATGTTAAAAGAAATTCTATATATGCTAAATAACTTAAACCATGAATAAATATACTACACTCAATAGTAGGAAACTTTGACGTTTTGCCATGGTGGTTAGTTATTAGACTGTAAGCAGTGTTTCAAATATAAACACAGAATTCCTTGAATGAGTTTACTTATGCATTGGTTAATGCACACACATCATTAGCACTACCATTAGTAGAGGCATATGATGCAAGAAAGCAAGCTTATTCAACATCAGCCAAAAAAAAAAAAAAAAAAAAAACACACCACTCCCATTTCACCCCTCCGTTCACTCGAAATACCTGTCCAGTTGAGCCTTAAATTTGTTTAGGCTATCAACTTCAACAACAAGTGATGGAAGTCGGCTCCACCAACCAACCACCCGCTGGCCAAAGGCAAATTTCCGCACATCTATCCGACATCCGTCCTTCCTCAATTTGAATTTATGCCCTCTGAGCTGATTATTCTGAGCAAGATGAAGAATCCCATTGGCATTGAGCATGCTCAAACCATTCAAAGCCTTATACACCTCTATCAGATCACCTCGCCGGTGCCTAGTCTCCAGACTCTGTAATTTGCAAAACTTAAGCCTTTCTTCGTAAGAGCAACCCTTTGTTCCATTCACTAATCTTGTTGCCCTTCTCTGTACCCATTCCAGCAGCTCTACATCCTTCTTGAAATGAGGCCTCTAGACCTGTATACAGTACTCAAGATGTGGCCTAACCATTGCCTTATACAAGGGAATAATCACCTCCTTATCCATGCTAGAAAAATTCCTGTATATCATTGACAAGACACCATGAGCTACTCTTGCAGCTCGTCTGCACTGCTCAGAGAACTTCATATCTGCCTGCACAATTACCCCCAGGTCTTTTTCATTCTCCACCACTGTCAGTGTAGTACCGCAGAGTTGATACGTTGCTCTGGGGTTACTGTTTCCCATATGTAGTACTTTACATTTGTCAATGTTAAACTTCATTTGCCACCTCTCAGCCCATCTGTTCAACCTTTCCAGATCCTGTTGCAGCAGCATAGCGTCAGTGGTGTCCTTAACAACCCTGCCAACCTTTGTATCATCTGCAAACTTGGACATTAAACTTGATATCACATCATCAATATCATTCATAAACACCGAAAACAACAACGGACCCAACACTGAACCCTGAGCAACTCCACTAATAACATTAGTCCACGTTGAGCAGTGTCCATTGATTACCACTCTCTGTCTTCTGCCACTCAACCATCCCCTTATCCATAGCAGCAATTTGCCTCCAATGCCACACTGCTCCAATTTGTGCAGCAGTCTTCCATGTGCAACAGTATCAAAAGCCTTTCTAAGATCCAAATATATAATATCAAAGTTATTCCCTGCATCCAGTTCTTTTGTGACTACATCATAGTATCCAATCAAATTGGTCAGGCAAGACCTGCCCTTAACAAAACCATGCTGTGTCTGAGCTATAACTGAATTCTTGTCTAGATGATCCTGCAGTGCTTCTTTAACCAGTGCCTCCATTAATTTACCTGGAATAGAAGTTAAACTAACAGGTCTATAATTACTTGTGTCAGCCTTTGATCCTCCTTTGTGAATTGGGGTTACATTTGCACATCTCCAG
Source organism: Mastigoproctus giganteus (assembly GCF_048544385.1). NCBI lineage: Eukaryota > Metazoa > Arthropoda > Arachnida > Uropygi > Thelyphonidae > Mastigoproctus > Mastigoproctus giganteus. The sequence continues at coordinate 175,393,275 of NC_143584.1, forward strand.
TCTATGGGTACCTCCCCTGAGTCCAAAGAAGCTCTCATAATTATGGCTAGGGGTTTGCTTACTTCCTTTGCTGCCTCCTTTAATATAACTGGATAGATCCCATCCACCCCAGGTGCCTTTTTTATGTTTATCCTCAACAATCTCTCCTCCACTTTTCTCTCAGTTATTACAAAATCATCCAGCTCACTGCCAATGTTTACTTTACCTACATCATTCTCCTTCCTGAATAACTCCTCATGCGTGAATGTAGATACAAAATACTCGTTTAGATTGTTAGCCACCTGAGCAGGATCCTCATCTGTTGAACCATCAATATCCAGTGGACCAATCTGATTCATCCCTTTCCTTCTTGAGTTTAAATAGGTGAAGAACTCTTTTCTGTTTTTCTTTGCATCCTTTGCCAAGGATTTTTCGTAGTCTGCCTTTGCCTGCCTAATCTCCTTTGTGACTTGGTTACAGACCAACTTATATATATATCATAGGCTTCCATGTCACCCATTAATTTGTATGTATCCCATGCATTTTTCTTCTCTGCCACATGTCTCATTAGTTCATCTGACAACCATTTAGGCCTAAACCTTGAACAATATTTCTTAGTTGGTATGTAAAGACTGGTAGCCTCCAAGATTAGTTCCTTGAATGCTTTCCATTTTGAGTTTGCTGTTGGTAACATCATCAGTTGGTCCCACTGTATAGAATTTAAATACTGTCTCAGACCATCATAGTTGCCTTTACGAAAACAAAAACCCTTCCCTTTACCTCTGATGGTAGTTACCTCCTTGAGTAAATCCCACTTCAACACACTGTGATCACTGCCACCTAGTGGTTCATTTATCTGCAGATTCTTAATGCGTGAAGAATCACTGCTGATAATCAGATCAAGAGTATTGCTCCCTCTTGTTGCCTCATGAACATGCTGATGTAGAAACAATCATCCAATAAATCCACAAAAGCCTTGCTAGTGTGCGAGTGACCAATCCACAAATTCCAGTCAATATCTGGGAAATTAAAATCCCCCATTATAAGACTCTCTGATTTACTGGCCCACTCTATTTCCCTGTACAATATCTTATTATACTCATCAGAGTCATTAGGCCTATAGCACACTCCTACTCTCAATTTTGATTTCCCTATGCTTATGTCACACCAAACTGACTCGACACTGCCCTGTCCATCGATGTCGACTGGCTTCAATTCCTTGGACTTTATGTGTTTCTTAACTAATAGAATAACCCCTCCTCCCCTCCTGTCCTGTCTATCCTTTCTATACACATTGTATTCCCCAAATTCCAGTTCTGCATTCCTTATATCTGTGTGACACCACGTCTCTGATATCCCAACAATATCTGCCTTTGATGTTTTGAGCAATACCTCAAATTCATCAAATTTATTTACCAAACTCCTAGCATTGGTGTACACGCAGGTATACATGCACCTGTTTCTATTCTTGGATACCCTAACACAACCCATGTGTTTACTTGTACCGCAGTGACTCCCAGCAGTCTCTGAAATATCCTGAATCTTGTTTTTCAGGCTTCTGCTCATTTCAATAGAAGCAGTGCAAGAATCACTTCCACCTCTGCCAGTGGCTACTGTTAATCTATTAGTTCTTGTATCCCCCCCAACTAGCAGTTTTCCGACCCACCTAACTCCGCCTCGACAGCATCAGCAAAAATTCTTGCACCCTTTCTATTTAAGTGTATCCCATCCATGTAGAAGCAATCTCTCCTGTTAACAAGTACAGTCCAGGCTGAAAAAAATTCTACCCCTTGAGCCTTGCACAATCCCTATAGGGCCGAATTGATCGACAAGGCTCTCATCATATACTCCCTCCTATCGTGTCTGGGCAGAATTGCAGACACTTTCAAATTCAACCCTAATTCACGGTTTTTTTTCAACAGTGACCTGTACTTGCTAAGTAATTCCGCCGGTCTCCTACTCTTAATATCATTAGTGCCAACGTGTACAACTATATCACCTTTTGTGCCCTTAAAAGATGATATCCGCTCTACGTCATCAACCTTTGCCCCTGGCAGACATACCCTGGTCCTATTCCACCTATCCTTTTTACAAAGCATGTTCCCTGACAATAGAGTCACCAACAACTACTAGTTCCTGTGGGACCAGCGCATTCAGCCTAGGGGGGCTGCCTCTGTGTTGCCTGATGACCAAGTGCAAGCTCTGGCGTTGATGTGGGCGGCTGAGAGCTTGATGGGCCCCTCAATTTATTTCCTTCGAGGGCATCCACCCTGTCCTTCAAGCTCTCATAAAGGCCCATAACAACGCTGAGTTGTCGCCTGATTTCCTTGCACTCCTTACATCGTGCACACACAAAGACATCCCCCTTGGCAGTATCATGTCCCATACCCGACTGCTCCGCAAACATCAAGCAAACAGTGCATTTTAAAAGACTGTGATTCAGAGGGCAACTGCCCCCTCAGTTCTCCCCTGAACCACAGCACTCCCATTAGCTTGAGCCTTTTGCTTTGCTGCTCTGGTCTGAGTCATGATTCCGATTTAATTCAATAAAATTTCAAAACAAAATTAAATCCTTAAGTTATATCCCAAAACAGTTATAACGCTATATTTATTTTTTCGGTATCTAGTGTTTTCTACGAGTTCCCTTTATATAACTTCCGTACCACGTGTACCACTATAGTTATGTATTAATTATTTGTTACGATTAAGTCGTTATATATATATATATATCTGACAATTAAAATAAATATGATATTTAAAATAAAAACCATCAGCCATGATAGCTACATAGCCATATTTATTTATTTTTATTACTTTTGCCTAACTTTTATCCCACCTAATATATATATATATATATATATATATATATATATATATATATATATATATAGAGTTAAAAGTACAATTTAATTGACAATAAAGTTTATCAAGATTAATAGATTTACTGATTAATTGACAATATTATATTATGCACTATACTACACTAAGCTTATGCTATCGTGTAAAAATGGCGGGAATTCACGAACGGTACTTCTACGGCCTCGTAAGTATTGATTAGCTTCCAAATCTCGCTATCTCAATTTAGAATAAACTAAGGATCCTGACTAGGTCTATAATCTACTTATAGAAGATAATTTAATATAACAATTGGTTAATAAATCGACTAAATTTGGTTAAAAAAAAAAGACCTCTCGTTCAATTTGTAACACGTGGATTTGATACCGTTACCAATACTAAGTAATACCTACAAAATCTCTGTCTAAGTTAAACTTTAAACTAAGTATCGTAACTAGGAATATAAAGCTACTCTAGAAATAAGTTAATATGACAATTTAAGCTAATAAATCAGAAAATAAATCAGGAAAAACTTCTCTGTTCCAAGAGCGTCAAAGAGCTTCGTCCACACAGGCTACCCTCGTACCCAGCTACTCTCGTAATGCACACACATCATTTATACTATCAAGATAGTTTTAATTATACCTCATATTGTGAATACCTTCACGAGCTGCCATTGTATTGCTCTACATCGAATAAGTAATGCTTCACCTATGGAGAAGTCTATTGTTTATTTTTGGCAAATACCACCACCCAGATGGCACTGTTTCAAGGCTTTCTGGCCTCTCTTCAGTGGGTGGGTAGGTACCCTGGTGTTGCAATAGTGACAATCCAGTTGTGAAGTATAACAACACAATATGAGAAATGCTTGGTGGTGTGCAATGGTTTAGTCTAAAAGACATTTCTTGGCTAAAGCTTCAGATCATGAAGGAGAGTTTACTTATGCATGAGTTAATGCACACACATCATTTATGCTACCGAGGTAGTTTTAATGCATTGTTTTAATTATATCTCATTGTGAATACCTTCACGAGTTGCCATGTTTATTGCACTAGTTCAAATAAGTAATGCTTCACCTATGGAAAGACTATTGTTTATTCTTGGCAAATACCACCACCCAGACAGCACCATCAGGCATGGTTGTCACCATTGCAACGTCAGGGTACCTACCCACCTACTGAGGAGGCCAAAAATCCTTGAAACAGTGCCATCTAGGTGGTGGTATCTGCCGAGAATAACTTGGTAAGGGGAGAAACTCTATGATTTTGGGGCACCAATGATTGAGATATGATCAGAAAGTTCTTAAATTGTACTTAAAAAAAAAAATAAAAAATAGTTGCCATTCACCAGATATTTCTTGCCCTCTTCCTACCAAAGCAGCACTTTCAGACTTGATATGGTGATTCTACTGCTATTGGTAGCATTTTTGTAGCCTTTGTTTCTTTCTGGCATACCTTGTGATTTTTCATGAATGACCCTGAAATGCAATGAAATCTGAGCCCTTACATTGCAAAATTTAGTTTTAAAAACAAAAATGTCACACAAAACTAGATTTGAAGAGTATGTACAGTTGAGAGACCACAGATGTATGTTGATAGGAATTGTACAATCAGGCTTGGGATCTATTTGAATGTCAGAAGTGAATTTGACATTAATGGAATCATCCATCAAGAATTTTTTCCATTGAGTTAAACTATTAATCAATGTTTTAACAAAGAAGTTATATGTCAGGTATTGGAAAATGTACTATAAAAATGTCTGAAAAATGGCATGCTGGAAGTTGGTTCCTCTATCACAACAACTTTCCTGCTCTTCCAGAGAAAAGAAGGGCATTCTTTTCAGTGACTTCATTATATATTTACTCATTGGAAATTCTGAACTTCAGTTTTGCACACATTTTTAAATGTGTAATGTTAGATGATATAAGATTCTGAGATTTGGCATTGTTATATTGTTATCTAGATGTAGTTTATTAATATAAGTTTTTTAATATTACTTGAATCTTTTGTATTTGTTTATTGTGTTCTGTGTTTCTTTAATGTGTTGTACTAGTCTACTGTTAGCAGATGAAATTATGAAGAAATTATTTTTTAGGGGGTTTTATGTCACCGTTTAAAAATAATTGGCATTTGAAAGATGATTTTAAGAAGGGTAATAAAAGAAAAGAGTTAGCTCAAAGGTAAGGCTAATCATATCTTTGAAGGACATTAGAATTTTGTGGAAATTAATGCTTATCATATATATACTAATTAATATTAGTGCTAGAAGTTTATATGTTAATGGCCATAATTACTGATATAAAAACTCCAGTTTTCAAAGAAAAAACAGTGTTACACTTGAGATTAGTTGCTTGATCCCATACAAGACTGAGATGAGAATGCTATGATTTTTTTCATTGCCTTATCTTTTTAATATAAAATTGCAACAGTATCAGTGGTCTTAGTGGTAGCTGATGTTACCGCTATGACTGCCTGTGGCAGTATCATCAGTCTCTTTATTATACTTGCTGATATAGTCTAACTGATGAGGAAATTCTACAGTACTATACTTTAGAGTCATTGGTAATGTGACTTATTGAAAGGCTATTAGAATTATAATGTAACAGTTCTTCCAAAAAAAGTTACACAATTCTGAATTAAAATGCTTAAAAATATATGATACCTTGTAAAATCAATACTCACTGAGTTTGTGTTTGTAGTCTTCCATTATTTCTCTTAAGGGCATTATTTATATCAGGGGCAAAAAAATCATTATGGATATTACAATGGTTTGTACCTTCCAAAGTTCAACCCTACCCAATGACATCTTATTCCTTAATATTTAATTTCTCTCATTGAGTTTTCTTTTTCCCTGAGACAACTCATTTTTAACATATATGTATATTATATTAGGAGTGAGTGAGAAATTTTGATAAAAGGAAGATAGTGGGTGTGATTTAATTTAACCACCTTTGCATTTTCATGGGCATTAAATGCCTAAGTGCTTTCCAGAGGCAATTTCTCTGCAATCCTTGCCATTTGTGCCTTTCCGGCAGCTGCAACCCTGGTGGTGGCGTGGTTTATTTATTCTTTTGTTTCATTGGTCAGTATATGAGGCATAGATGGGATGAGGAAATGTTTCAGTCTATTGTTTCTACTTTCTAAGTGACAATTAGTATTGATTTATTGTTTCCTTGTGGAAGTTTATTTTTGATCCACAGTGCTTTTGTGAATGACATGAGCTATGAGAGTTAAATAAAAATAGTTTATATTTTATATATAAAGAATATTTTCATATTCGAAAGAGAGCAGAAACTACAATATTTAATAAGTTAGGATCCAAAAATATACAGATAAACAGGAGCTTTTGGGAAGTTGGTTTCTTCATTAGCTATATATACAAATGTATTTAAAATGGAATATCAAATAATGATGGATGCTGTCATGTATTAGACAAGTGAAGTGCATGCACGAGGTTGGTGAATTGAAGGAACATCAAATGGGTTATTCGTAGAATCACACTTTTTGCTATGAATGTAGGGTGCGTATGTGAGATGCATGCCTGTGTTTGTTGTATTGCAAGACAACTGCCTCCATAATTGGGTGCATATACGTACCTCGGTTGCGATTGAAGACACTATGGCAACTGGCTATATGTAGTGCTTCAAGCCAAGGGTTGACAGTAGTTAGTTATGTGACTGGTCAATGATCCAACATCATGCCGGGGGTAGAGGTTGTGTTGTACAGACTAATAGTGTTCTGTGATTGCGGGGTGTCAGTCGGAGAGTCCTTTCATGCTCTTGAGATGCGATCTTGGAGTCTTCTAGCAGTGGCCCCAACGTAGCAACCACCACAGTCAGGGCAGGTAATACGGTAAACAGAAATGTTTACCTATGTAAGCAGGAGGGGTTGGGAGGAAAGACAGATTGGAGCATGAAAGGGCACTCTATGTTGACACCAGGCACTCCACAGCCACGGAACACATTGGTCTGTACAACTGACCTTGACCCCCCCCCATGTGATGTTGAAATCGTTGACTAGTCACATAACTACTGTCAACGCTTGGCTTGAAGCACTACTATAGCCAGTTGCCGTAGTGTCTTCATTTGCAACAGAGGTGTGCACATGCACCCAATTATGGAGGAAGTTGTCTTGCAATACAACAAACACACGCATGCATCCCACGTATGCACCCTAATTCTCAGCACAAAAGTGTGATTCATTGAGTAACCCATTTCGTGTTCCTTCAATTCACCAACCTCGTGCATGTGCTTCACTTGTCTAATACATGACCGCACTCGTCATTATTTGATATTCCATTTTAAACATATTTGTATATATAACTGATGAAGGAACCCATCTTCCCAAAAGCTCCTGTTTATCTGTATATTTTCGGATCCTAACTTATTAAATGTTTTAGTTCTGCTCTTTCGGCATTATTTGATATTCCATTTGTAACGTACTGTATTTGTATATATAGTTGATGAAGGAGCCATTGTCCCGAAAGCTCCTGTATTTGTATATTTTTGGATCCTAACTTACTAATTATTTTAGTTTCTGCTCTTTGGATATTCTGATATTCTTTATATTGATCTCTTCTGATATTCTTTATATATTATGGTACCTGAAACAAAAGACCTTTTCCTAAGTTTGTATTTTATTATTTAATTCTTTGTAGTTATTCAACCCATCATCAATCATGTCAAGTGCTGAGAAGAAAGTGTCAACAGTATCTGGATGAACATCTAGCTTATGGTTTTATTGAAAGTCCATTCTACTCAAGACAGCCTATGTGTCTTAAGCGTAATAGTTGTTTTTCAAATGAGGCTAAGAAACCATCAAGACTTTAGTTCACTTAAAAAGGAAACATCCTGAAAAAGTTGGAAAACATATTGAATATTTTAAATTTAAAACAGAATTTTGAGCAACATAACACTGTTACTTTCTTATTTAAGAACACACAAACAAATGACAATGGAATGATTGCATTTTATAAAATTGCAGAAACGATTGCAAAAACTGACAATGCTTATACGGTTGCTGAGACTGTTATACGACCCACATTAGAGACTATAATTTCGACAGGTGCATCAAAATCCTTCCAGTATTTTAAAAGTATTGCCATTGAACGAATTTCTTCAATTCAAAGACGAATCCATGAGATGTCAAACTAAGCAGCTAATTGTCTTCCAATCATGTTGTTTGTAAAATCTATAGAAACTGACTATACTGGAGCATCCATTTTTGCTGCTGTAAAAACATGGTTTGACAAAAAACAAGTACCCTTCTAAAATTTGGTATTCTGTGTGACTGATGGTGCTACCTCCCTGGTTGGAAGACAAAAGTTTTATAGCCCACCTAAAGGAAGTATGTCCTTGAAGTTCTTATAATACACTGCATTGTGTACTGGCATAATCTGGTTGCAAAAAATATTACTTCAGTTTTGTATCAGTCTCTCAGTATAGTTATTAAAACCATCAATAAAATAAAGTCACATAGCAAATATGATTGCCTCTTCAGAAAATTGTGTTGATAATGAAGAACAATATGCGAGGCTTCTTTTACATACAGAAGGCCTTGATTAGACTGGCGTTCGAGCCCATGACCACCAAATACGGAGGATGCGGAAAGGTCAAGGAATGACCACCGCATATCCCCGGAGCAATATGGCCTTAGTTGCTAAGGCCATATTGCTTGCTTTTGCGTCCAACTGCCACTACTGTTAATCTTTTAGTCTGTAAATCACCCCAGGCTAGCATTTTTCCAACCCACCTAACTCTGCCTCGATAGCATCAGCAAATATTCTTGCCCCCTTTCTATTTAAGTGTATCCCATCCCTGTAGAAGCATTCTCTCCTTTTAGCAAGCACGGACCATGCTGAAAAAAATTCTATCCCATGAGCCTTGCACAGTCTCTCCAAGGCCAAATTGATTGACAAGGCTCTCATCATATACTCCCTCCTATCATGTCTGGGCAGAATTGCAGACACTTTCAAATTCAACCCTAGCTCGCGACTTTTTTCAACATTGACCTCTACTTGTTAATTAAATTAACAAGTAAAGGTCAATGTTGAACCAACAATATCACCTTTTGTGCCCTTAAAAGATGCTGTCTGCTCTACAATGTCATCAACTTTTGCACTTGGCAGACATTCCCTGGTCCTGTTCCACCTATCCTTTTTGCAAAATATATTCCCTGTCTCCCTGACAATAGTCACCAACAATAACTAGTTCCTGTCGGACCAGTGCATTCTGCCTTAGAGATTGCAGCTGTGTTGCCTGATGCACAGGAGTGAGCTCTGGCATTGATTTGGGCAGCTGAGAGTTTGATGGGCCCACATTTTAATTCCTTTGAGGGCATCTAACCTACTCTCCAAACTCTTGTAGATGCCCTTCAGAATGCTGAGTTAGTGCCTAATTTCTTGACACTCTCTGCATCTAGCATACACAAAGACATCCTCTTTGGCACGATCATGCCCTGTTCCAGAAAGTCTGCAAACATTTCACAAGTTACAGATTTTTATTTTAGGCTGTGATGTGTTGGAGAATCACTCCTTTGATTCTCCCTGAGACACAGTATTCCTGCTACTTTGTGACCCTTGCTTTGGTGCTCTAGTCTGGAAATAAAATTTGATAAGGTTAATAAATTCATTTGAGTATTTAAAAATACTACACTAAGCTAATGCAGTGATGCGTATTATGCTATTTAGTTTTACGTCATACCTTAATCTATCAAGTTTGAGATGTACACTATCGAGTTATGCTATACCATAACGATCACAATGTTAAATTAGTTATGTCCTTAGCTAACAAAAGATATATGCCCAACAAGTGATTAAAACCTTCAAACTACTTATTAATCACAATTAAAACCCTACTATTTTTCTCCACTACTGGTTACATACTATGATATTCGTGCCAAAACATGGATACAATAGCAGTACAAGTAGAGAGTCCTAACTTACAACATCACTAGCTAAACTTAACAAATGAGCTATTGAATGCTACAAAGCCTATTTAATCTATTTGTAATCAACTTAATATGTTAATTAATTAAGACTACGGTAAAAATTTCCAAAGAGCTCAATTTTTTGGAAATTTTTCCGTTTGCATGAGCTCTAAAAGCCTACTCTTCACAAGGAAGCAATTTTATACAGCATCAAGTAGTAGTACTGTAGGATTGGAATACTGTAGTAGGCGTATTGTAGGATTGCAGTGGTTTTCAGCACAGCAGTTGAAATCAATTGAAATTTGTACATCACTTGCATTTGATTTTGATCATGGGGAGGCTTTCTGCTCTCACTGAGAGCAGAAAAGACTGAGTGCTGAGTACTTGCTATTAAGTCTGATTTATTTTCAGAGCCTTAATGGCTCTGAATATAAGTCAGATATTGATATTGCCAACACTATTTTTTCACACTTCAATGATCTTTATTCTCTACTTCTAAGGTGATGGCTTTCCTTTTACTTGCATTCATACTTAACAGTAATTTTTTATCACCCACCCTTAATTTTATGAAAAATTGTTCGAAATTACAAAATCTTAAAAAGCAAATGTACGAGGGTGGTTCAATAAAGAATTGCCCTCACCTACTTCCACATATCGCAGAATCATGATATTTTTTGTGTAGCATCATACATATCTCTGTACCAAAGGTGTAAAATTTCAGCCCTGTGTCTTAATTTGTTTTTCTCTTACAGAGCTGAATGTGTGACAAAGTAGTATCATGGGCAAAGGTGAAGGCAGAGCTGTAATTCGGTATCTGTTCTTGAAGGGTAAATCTAAAGAAATCCATGAGGAGATGACTGCTGTATATAAGGATGAAGCCCCATCCTATGGCATTGTTGAAGCACCAGCATAGACAGTTTAGGTGTAGTCGGACATTGGTAGAATCTGAGCCCATTCCAGGTCGTCCCTATTCAGCCATTGATGACAGCACGATCAGAGAAGTGGAGTCGTTAATCATGGAAGATCGCCTAATATCTGTGCGTGAATTGTCCCAGGAGGTAAAGATTAGTGTGGGCTCTGTTGAAAAAGTCCTTCGTGACCAACTCCATTTATGGAAATTGAGTGCAAGATGGATTCCCTGATTATTGATTGATTTCCAGAAGGCTGATCGACAATAGAAATCATAAGAGTTGTTAACTCTGTGCCAAAAAAAATGAGGAAGACTTTCTCTTGTCTAATCACTCAGGATGAAAGTTGGATACACCATTTCAACCCTGCAAGTAAAAAGCAGTCCATGGAATGGCGACATCATGGTTCCCCACCCCACAAGAAGGCAAGGATCCAAGAATCAGCAGGAAAGGTCTTGCTGACGGTGTTTTGGGATGAGAAAGGCATAATAATGACTGATTACTTGCTGAAAGGTAGAAAAATTACAGGTGCCTATTATGCCAACTTACTCAACAAAATTACGGGAGAAAATCAAAACATGTAGACATAGCATGCTGTCCAAAGGTGTGAGAATGCTTCAAGACAATGCCCCAGTTCACACTTCTGAAATTGCAACAATGCAAGCGGCCACTTGTGGATATGAAATACTGCCCCATCCAGCCTACTCACCCGATCTTGCTCCATCAGACTGCTTGTTTCCTTCCCTCAAATCATTTCTTCAGGGGACCCTCTTCCCTGATGATGAGACACTCATTTCTGCAACAGAGTCATGGTTCAAAGATCAACCTCACCACTTCTACAAAAATGGTATCCGTAGCCTCATCCATCGATGGGAAAAATGTGTAAATCTGCATTGTGGCTATGTAGAGAAACACTAAAACCTTTGCCAAGAATCAACTGGCTAGCACCTCTGTACCTAGGTCAGGGCGATTCTTTATTTAACCACCCTCATATCACCTACCATTGATATACATGAGTCAAATCATATGGGTAGTTGCACAAGCATTCGTACTATGTACAGATAGAACAGCTGTTACGAAATTAGTGGTCAAATGTGAATGCTGTAGGAAATATTTATTTAGACAGAGTTTCCCAGAACTATTGTTACTGTTACATTTTTAAAGTACTGTTATTACTATTAATGCTGTTCTTCACTGCAATGTGAAAAAAGCATGATCTTGAATCCCATCAAGACAAGGAGGATCTTTCATGAGTTAATTGGTTTGGATGATTCCTTCACACTAAATTGAGATTTTCGTAATGATAAATAACTGGATTGATTTAAAAAAATATTGTCGATTTTGTTATTATTTAAACAGGTTATTATAAAAGCGCTTTTATATAAAATGTTACAGGATTTTTGATAACAATTTAATTTTATTTTATAATGTAATTAATACTACAATTAATATTATTATAATTTAATTATAATACAATAGACTGTAATAAAAAGCAAAGAGCATTTCTCAAATCTGGTTATAGTTGCCAAAAATCCTAGTTATACTACTACTACTACAATTTTTGGTACCTATGGTAATTGTCCAAATTCTCTATGATTTATCTTAACTTAAATATTACTTTTAATTTCACAAAATTTGTGTTTAATTTGTTAATTACGTTAAGTCTCAACTCATGGCTTTCCTTAGCCATGAAGAGATTTGTGTGTATTTTCATGTGCCACAATAATCATAATATCTATTTATTTATTTAATAGGGTTTTATTTACTTTTTAGTATGGTGTAACTAAATTTTAAATAATAGCTAAATTTTTACATGTTGCAGCCAGCAATTTATGGCCAATTTGACAGGATGTACACTGGTGTTCAAAGAAAGTGCATCATCCTTTAAAATTGTAATTGTTGTCTGAATAACGTAAGTATATGGCACTATTTGTTACAGATTGCATCAGATAAGATTGACATGCATAGGTGATGAAGTAATATTGCAACAGCTGTTACTTTCAGCTATATAAGCATGCTCTGCAAGAGTTGCAGTCATTCCTTGCTTGTGTCAGGATGGCGAGCTACGTGCAGTTGACAGCACGGAGAAAGAGTGCTATTGTTGCTTTACGTGAGGAAGGATCTTCTTCCCGTCATATATATATTTTTTTTTTATGTGAACCCCAAACACGAGAGGTATTAGAACCTATAGTACTTAGTACCGTGCTTGGGTTGGAGGTTGAGAAGACGAAAGAAGATATCTGTTGACATTGGACTTGAACTTCTGTAGATTGTAATTTTCAGGATATACGTATGAAGGAAGGTTGTTCCAGAAAACGGCAGTTGAATGAATAAATGAGGAAGATGAAAAGTTGGTTCTGTGGGTTTGAAGTTGGACAGTAAATGGATGTTGGCTGGTGGTGGTTGTTTGGACTGTTTTGAAAGAGAGAGCGGGAATTATAGAAGCCAATTCAGAAGAACAGTGCCCATGGAAGTATCTGTAGAAGAGGCACGCAGCAGAAACAGTGCGTCTATGAGAAAGCGAGTGGAGAGACTCTGTTAGAGATGAATCATTAATTAACCTAACTGTCCTCTTCTGAATGGAATCAAGAAGCCTGAGAGAGGTTTTGGGGGCACCACCCCAGATGTGGGAACAATATTCCATGGCAGGGCGGACTTGCGATTTATACAGAGTGAGCAGCTGTTTGGAAGAGAAGTAAGGCCGAGAGCGAAAGAGAAAACCAAGTTTTTTAGATGCAGAGGAAGCAATATTTGTAATGTGCTTGTGCCAAGAGAGATAAGTCAGGGTAATCCCTGAAAGAGATATATCATTTTGCCTAGAAATCGGAGTGTCACTAAACATGAGCATAGGAGGAGAAGAATCCTTTTTGCGAGATATAAGACAAGACTGAGTTTTAGAAGGGTTGAAATCAACTAAGTTGTCTTTGCCCCACTGGAGAATTACCTGAAGATCAGCATTTAAGGAATTGGTAGCAGATTTTCGAGAAGTTGAAGCTGATTGAGCAGGACAAGGTTTCTCAAAATGGAAAGTTGAATGCAACGTGCTACCATCGGCAAAACTATGGATAGGATTTCCAGTCAGTGGAAGAAGGTCATTGATGTACAAGAGGAAAAGAGTGGGGGAAAGAACTGAACCTAGGGGGACACTGGCATTAGTGGAGAAGTTAGAAGACAGAGAGCCATCTACCATTACCCTCAGTGAGCGATCAGAGAGAAAACTGGATAACCAATTACAAAAAACAGTTGGCAAACCATAAGATGGAAGCTTGTTTAGAAGACCTTTATGCCAAACACGATCAAAAGAATTTGAGATGTCAAGAGCAACTACTTGTGTTTCACCGAACCTTTCCATGGAATTAGTCCATAAATGGGTAACATAAGCCAGAATATCACCAGTGGATCGACACTGACGGAATCCATACTGGCGATCGTTGATCAGACGGAAGGTTTCTAGGTGGTTTAAGAGTTGGCGGTTAATTGATTTCTCCATTACTTTAGAAAGAGTAGAAGTAATTGCAGTGGGACGATAATTGGATGGGAGGGATGTGTCACCCTTTTTAGGAACTGGCTGGATATGAGCAAATTTCCAAGCAGAAGGAAAAACACCTTTGGAATAAGAAAGTGAAAAAAGGCGGCAAAGAATAGGAGTAAGTTCAGGAGCACAGGTTTTGAGAACAAGTGGAGAAATACCATCGGGACCTGGAGCTTTCTTAGCATCGAGATTCATCAAAATCCTTCTAATATCCTTTTGACGGAAGACCACAGGAGGCATTGAATGGAGCGTGTTGGGAATGGTGGGAGGTGTTTTACCAAGATCATTAATACATGAGCTGAAAGAAAAATGGGATGCTAGCAGGTCAGCTTTATCCTTGGCTGAAGTGACAACAGAACCATCTGGTTTGGACAGAGGTGGGAGCAGAGATGGGCAAAAGTTGTGGCCAATAACTTTGGCAAGAGACCAGAATGCTCGGCTACCATTAGGGCAAGAAGCAAGTTTTCTACTCTTAGCCTGTTCAAACTCTAGTTTGGACTGATTAATAACTGCTTTACAATTGTTGTGAGCTTTGGTGCAGGCAGAAAATGAAACTGAAGAATTAGAAACAAGCCAATTACGATATGCAACGTTCTTCTCTTGGACAGCCTTAGCACATCTATTGGAAAACCAAGGTTTAGATAAAGGACGAGATTTTAAAGTGGAGTGTGGGATAAAGGATTCCATTCCTGCAAGAATAATTTCACTGACAAGATCTGAGCAAACGTTGACATCAGAAGTTTTGAAACAGTAATCAGACCAAGGAAAAAAGTCTCGCAGGTCATCCCATTTTGCATTCTTGTAATGCCAAACAATACGAGTTTGGGAATAGCCATGAGATAAAGGTTCCATTGGAGAAGAGACAATCACCAAGTTGTGATCTGAAGTGCCTAAAGGACCTTTCACTTCGACCTTGTACTTAGAAGGGTTGTTTGTGAGAAAAAGATCAAGCGTATTGGCTGTATGATTAGGATTATCCGGTATTCTTGTAGGTAAATGAACAATCTGTGCTAGGTCATTAGTAATTGCAAAAGCCTCAGCATCTCGACCTGCTGGGTCGGTGTGACTAGAAAATGGAAGCCAGCTGGAGTTGTGAACGTTAAAATCACCAAGGAAAATTACCTCACTGTTAGGAAAGTTAGACTGGAGAAAGTCAAGTTGCAAAGAGAGGAAGTCAAAGAGCTCCAAGTGATTAGTGGAGTTGGGAGAACGGTAGAGACAACAGATGAATTTGACACAATGAGGTAGAGAGCTTTTAAGCCAGAGAAGATCAAAGAGAGGAGATTCCCAATTGCCAAGTCTCTGACAGGGAATATCAGAACGGACATATGCACAAGTACCACCTTTGAGGCGAAAGGAATCATACAGCAAATAATTTGGACATCTGAGATGAGCAGTAGTTGAATCAACTGATAAATGAGATTCAGTCAGAAAAAGTACCTGGGGTTTGGAAGACTGCAAGTGGAAATGGACATCGTTGAGATTGGAATTAAGACCACGTATATTTGTGAAATGAATTAGGAAGTCCTTCGGAGGTTTAGATCTTTTCGCAGATAAGCTTGCTCTATTATTTTGACAATTCATGGTGTATTCAATAGTAAGAAAAAGTGGGTGGGACATGCTGTATGAAGTAATGAAATTTTTGGATATGGCGTACATGTGGTAAGAATATACCCAGATCCTTGACATAATATGGCCTCGACAATGCTCCCCGCATACACACTACTCGGACTCCCTCCAGTCACTATCTGGCAGAGTAGAGGTAGCAAGATTATACACTTGCTGATCCGGAAGCCTCCTAGAGAGTTACCAATAGGTTTGGTCCGGTGTACTATCTAGCGGCCGGCCTGCGAACACCGTTTTAGAGCTGTACCCTCGAAATGTAAGGAATATTGGATCTTGCCACGACAGTCATCATAACCTCAAAGATCATCAATCATACTGCATGATGGAAGTGATAGGGAAGGGTTGGCCGGAACTTAGCTCTAGAGACTAAACATGGGTTCCACCACTTCAAGCCTCCAATAAGCAAAGTGGTGGTATTTCACCGGTTGATGAGAGTCATCTACCACCCTAGTACTGCCTGGTAACATAGAGGGGCGGCGTTCCTCCATGTGGTGTGGGCTCCACACCTCGGTTGCAGAGCTACTTCAGTTGGAGGTTGTTGTCAGAGACATGGAGGAATTAATAGAGGAAGAGAAGGAATTATCTAACAAAGAACTTATTGACTTGCAAGCAGCGATAGTGAAGGAAGAAAATGCTGACGAAGCTCAAGATGAACCAAATGAGGAGCCGAGAGGCTTCATCACTAGAGAGATGGCAGTGGTATTTCGTGAAATTGCATTGACAATGGCGAGGTTTATGAAGACGGATCCTGACAGCGAACGATTGTTAAAAGTTAACAGAGGGGTGAATGATATGCTTGATTGCTACAAAGAAATCTATGAAGAAAAGAAAAAAGCCACTGTCCAGTTATCCATTAATATGCTCTTTTGTAAGGTTGAGTGGCCAACCCCTTCTAAATCTCCACAGTGGCGTACTTATCAGCTGTAGACGTTGATTCTGGCAATGATGCTCGAGAGGTAAAACTTACTGTGTTATCTGTCTCTTTTTTTGTAATTTTATAATTTTAAATGTTTTTTTAAATTACATGCTTGTAATTTTTCCTGCGCATGAGTTAAAAAAAATTGAATAAATACAATTAGTAATTCTGTTCACTTGTTTGTCTAACATTTCTTTTTTGATTCAATCAATTTAGCGAGCACACTTGCGAGTGCTGCACAAGCGTGGGGGAAAATTCGACTTACACAGAGTCCCACTGAATGCAACCCTTACGTTAATCTGGGAGTGGCTGTACATGGAGTTTGGTAGACTGTAAGTGGAAATAGACATCGTTGAGATTAGAACTGAGACCATATCTGTTTGTGAAATGATCTAGGAAGTGTTTGGGAGGTTTCGATCTTTTCACAGATGTTTGCTCTATTAGTTTGACAATTCATGGTGTATTCAGTAGTAAGAAAAAGTGGGAGGGGGGCACATGCTGCATGAAATAATGAAATTTTTGGATATGGCATACACATGGTAAGGATACACCCGGATTCTTGACATAGCATGGCCTCAACAGTGCACACAGGCTGCCAGAGCAGGTCATGGGGTATTGTCAAATGATATACATGAATTTTGCTAGTAGGGAAAAGGTGAATATCCCTTTGTATAAGGCAATGGTCAGGCCACTCCCAGAGGCCTCATTTTTGGAAGGATGTAGAGTTGCCTGAGTGAGTACAGAGAAGGGCAACAAGATTGGTGAGGGGAACGAAGGGTCCTCTTACCAAGAAAGGCTTCAGTTCTGCAAATTGCAGAGGCTGGAGACTAGGCTAGGCACCTGTGAGGTCACCTGATTGAGATGTATAAGGCCTTGAATGGGTTGCGCATTCTCAATTCTGATGAAATTCTTTCTCAATTACGAACCTGAGGGGGCATGAGTTTAAATTGAGGAAAGACAGTTGGAGAATAGATGTGTGGAAATTTGCCTTTAGCCAGCGGGTAGTTCATTGCTGGAACAAACTTCCATCTGTTGTTTGGAAGTTGATAGCTTAAATAAATTCAAGGAGGAACTGGACAAATTTAAGAGGGAATGGATGTGTGAAATTTTTTTGGCTGATGGTACATAAGCTCGTACACTTGTTTTCTTGTATCACATGCCTCTACTACTACTATTCCCCTGTGAATCTCATTCTTTCTCTTTCTGTTCTTTTAAAATTTTGAAACTTTAAATCGAGTTCCCGTATACAAGCCACTTAATTATTGTGCTACCAGATGAGCTACTGCAGAAGGCTCCTTATGGCTAGCATAATGGTTATGATTGCTATTGTCATATTGCATTGAAAAGATGGGTATTGGCCACTAAAATCGCTTTGGGATGTGAAGGTTTTTCACATCATACATTTTCATCATGCAAAGTTATTCAATCTACACTGATTTGATGTTTTTATTCCTGGAAACTCAAGTCTTAAATGATAATAATAACAACATCAAGAGTAAGGGATATCTTGTATAGTGAGCATTGGTGTGCATATGTAAAAACAATTCAGATCATTCACAAGTGTGTCCCCCCTCCCCCAATTTAATAAGTATACCTAATGTCTTATATCTGGAAAACTTTTATAAAACTTAATTGTATTTGTGTACATTGATAGTTGGGGAGAATTAACCTCTAGTTTTATTAACTAATCTTTTTCAGATTTTCCAGGGATATAATGATCATTGGCTTTGCTAATTTTCTTTTATGTCCAGTAATTCTTCTGTGGCAAATGCTCTATTTCTTCTATAGTTATGCTGAGGCAATTAAAAGAGAACCTAGTCTTCTTGGAGCTAGGAGGTGGTCAAATTATTCAAGGTATTATGTGCGGCATTTCAATGAATTAGACCATGAACTAGATGCCAGGTTAGTGTGCTCAATGAATATTTAAAGCATAGTTTAAGCAGAGTCATTATAAGATGTTTTGTTTTTTCTCAAGTTTTCAGGTTGAGATACCACTATTCCTTTGTTGAGGTGGAGATGGGGGAAACTCCTGGTACCGTCAGACAGTTAACACTATTCCTTTGTTGACATGAAATCAGTTAGTACGCCATATACAAAATCTAAATATTCTAGTTAGTATATTGCCAGTATGTTATTCCATCTCTGAAACCTGGGAATTTAAAAATTTGTGGATTCTGGACAAAATAGCTATACACAGGCCTCTTTGCAAAGGGGGTAGAGAGGTGGCCTTGGAGAATATTTTCAAATAATGATTCATGAAACACAAATTTATGAGTCTCTAGAAAATTGTCTTATATTATTTAGGTATATGAAGGGGTTCAGAAAATATTTGTATTCACCTAGAAGTAGTTGTGATAGAAGATTATTTTTATTTTTTTGATACCTTAATCTCAGTAGCAATCACACAAATTTTGGTTTCAATCCGACAATTCATTTTTCTTTGCAGCAATGAAGTGAAATGTCACAGTGGATAAAGTGGAATATAGATCAGTGATTTGGTTTCTCTTTCTTCAAGGGAAAAAACACAAAACAATCCACAAAGAAATGGTTGCTGCTTATGGAGAAGACAGCCTAGGTTAGTGTTTTTGCACATTGGTATAAAGAATTTAAATGTGGAAGAACCTTAATGCATGAAGAAGAAATCCCAGGACACCCAGAAACTGCTATAACAGAAGAGTGTTGCAAAAATTGAGGCACTAATCCCGGGAGATCGCCATATTGGCATCAAAGAACTAGCTTCAGAGCTCCAAATTAGTGTAGGGTCTGTGAAGAATATCATCCATCAACAGTTGCTATGAGTGAAGTGTCTACTAGATTGGTTTTCAGACTCTGACCTCTTACCAGAAGAAGGAAAGGGCACAATGTGCACATGAAATGGTGATGTGCCAGGAAAAGAAGTTTTTTTCCAAGACTAGTCACCATGGATGAAACTTAGGCCATCACTGTGATGCCAAAACTAAACAAATGCCAAAACAGTGGGAGCATGCAGATTGACCACCCCCAAAAAAAGGCAAAGGCGCAATGAACTGCCGGCAAGGTGATGCTGTTTTTTTTTTTTTTTTTTTTTTATTAGCATAGTGTAATACTAACAGATTACCTTCAAAAGGGCTGTACTGTGATGAAGTATTATTCCAACCACCTCATAAAACTACATGCTCCTGTAAAAGAAAAAATACGGGAAAAGGTGTGTGCCTTCTCCGTGATAATGCTTCTGCACATTCCTCACATGCTGCAATGAGGTGCGCCCATGAATATGCATTTGAAATATTACCACATCCTTCTTATTCCCCTGACGTTGCACTCAGATTTCTTCTCCTTTCCTGCCTCAAAATCCTTTCTTCGTGAAAGCACTTTGCTGCTAATGGTGAGGTGGTTTATGCTACCAAAACATGGTTTGATGGACAGTCAGAGTACTTATGCAAACTGGCTTGTGGAAGTGTATTGAGAAATGGCAAAAATGTTTCAGTTTGTCTGGGGATTATGTTCAAAAGGTGTAACTTAATGGTGTTTGTTTCAACTTTCTATCACAACTGCTTCTGAGTGAATACAGATCTAGGTTTTTCTACATGCAACCCTGATTTCAAAAATTCACCTTGAGTCAGAAATTCCACACTAGAACAAACTCAGGACACCACCCCTGAAAGGTTGCAAGGTTGGAGAATCTATTAATTTATTTAAAATGGGGTTACAGCTAATAACATCTTAAGTGATGGCCACTGATCTCAGCTGGTCCATATTTTAGGATAGTACATTTATCATAGCACAGCTAAGGTGTCATTTCTGTGATGTGGACTTTTAGATTGGGGAAGACTGTCCCCTAATTAACCTTGTTTCATTAGGCACCCCTCCCTCATCTCATTTTAATACACCTTTTGGGAATGGCATATTTAAATCATGAATTTTTGAAATCAGAGGGTGTTACTTGTAAGGAAAATTACGTGTGGATTGTCTGTTCTTGTTTTGCGAATTGGTTGCCCGCAAAGTGAACAGAGGGTTTTTTTGTATGTCATTTACAAAAGTTCACTTTAAAATTAAATTTTGGAACAGTTAAATTTAATAATCTCTGGTGCCATTCAGGATAGTCTCAGATATGGCTAATCTTTATTTTTAGACATTTGTAGTTTGTCACACTTTCTCACCTTTTTAAGGGATAGAAATGTGTGCCTGTAATGTGTTTTTAAGTTTTTTTTGCACCAACCATATTAATATTTGAGTTACCACATAATCAGAATGTAGAAACTTGGAGGAAATCTTTTTCATAGTAAGGAATGGTACAGCGTATATCTGGTATGTTAATTCAATATTGGATTATTCAAATGTGATGTATTTTGAAGTCTATGGTTTCTGGCTAACAATATAGAGTTTTATATGCCTAAAATGGATAATTTGAAATGCATCTGCCATGAAATTTTAAGTCTGAATCAGAGCTGCAGCGTGTAATACTTGTCTAGTTCAAAGAATGCTGAAACTAGCCACAATCAGATATTGTTATTATGAAATTGAATGGAAGTGTAATGTAAATTTGCTACTGTACAGCTTATATGTCATCTTTAAATTTTACATTTCTCTCTACTTTTCCTATAATTACATGTGGAATCATGGGGAATTAGTATACATCTGTCATGCTACAGGATGCACACACAGTCCATTTTGTTCATATCACTGAAATCAAAATAGACTGTAAAAAACATTATTTTTTAATGT
This sequence comes from Mastigoproctus giganteus, assembly GCF_048544385.1. Lineage (NCBI taxonomy): Eukaryota > Metazoa > Arthropoda > Arachnida > Uropygi > Thelyphonidae > Mastigoproctus > Mastigoproctus giganteus. The sequence continues at coordinate 175,414,701 of NC_143584.1, forward strand.
ACAATGCTGTACATCTTCCTTTAAGTCACCACATGTACACATTTAGTATGAGAGAGAATAATAGTGAATGTGCTTGGACGGAAAAATACTTTTTGGTAAAATGGATGATAAAAAAAAAAGTTAGTTATTGAAGTATAGTCGAGCCTGGTTATGATTGAGCATCAAGAGACCAAGATTTCCTTGTTATAACCATTACTCACTATATCTGTGATGAGTTAAATCCACCTCCTATTTTTTTTAATTCTCAATAACTTGATAAAAAGATTCAAAAAACAAAAGAAATATAAGATAGAAAAAAATATTAGTATATAGCATTAGCATTAGTAGAGGCATTTGATGCAAGAAAGCAAGCTTATGCAGCATCAGCCAAAAAAAAAAAAAAAAAAAAAAAAAAAGTAACATAAATAAATAAAAATAACCACTTCCACTTCACCCCTCTGTTCGTTCGAAATACCTGTCCAGCTGAGCCTTAAACTTATTTAGGCTATCAACTTCCACGACAAGGGATGGAAGTCTGTTCCACCCACCAACCACCCGCTGGCTAAAGGCAAATTTCCGCACATCTATCCTACATCTGTCTTTCCTCAATTTGAATTTATGCCCTCTCAGGTGATTTTTCTGAGCTAGAGGAAGAATCCCATCAGCATTGAGCATGCTCAAACCATTCAAGGCTTTGTACACCTCTATCAGATCACCCCGCTGGTGCCTAGTTTCCAGACACTGTAATTTGCAAAACTTAAGCCTTTCTTCGTAAGAGAACCCCTTTGTCCCATTCACCAATCTAGTTGCCCTTCTCTGTACTCGTTCCAGCAGCTCTACATCCTTCCTGAAATGAGGCCTCCAGGCCTGTATACAGTACTCTAGGTGTGGCCTGACCATTGCCTTATACAAGGGAATAATCACCTCCTTATCCCTGCTAGAAAAATTTCTATATATCATTGACAATACACCATGAGCTACTCTTGCAGCTCGTCTGCACTGCTCAGAGAACTTCATATCTGCCTGCACCACCACCCCCAGGTCCCTTTCATTCTCTACCACTGTCAGTGTAGTACCACAGAGTTGATACGTTGCTCTGGGGTTGCTGTTTCCCATATGTAGTACTTTACATTTGTCAATGTTAAACTTCATTTGCCACCTCGAAGCCCATCTGCTCAACCTTTCCAAATCCTGTTGCAGCAGCATAGTGTCAGTAGTGTCCTTGACAACCCTGCCAACCTTTGTATCGTCTGCAAACTTGGACATTAAGCCTGATATACCATCATCAATATCATTTATAAATACAGAAAACAATAAAGGCCCCAATACTGAACCCTGAGGGACTCCACTAATAACATTAGTCCACGATGAGCAGTGTCCATTGATTACCACTCTCTGTCTTCTCCCCCTCAACCACCCCTTTATCCATAGCAGCAACTTGCCTCCAATGCCACACTGCTCCAATTTGTGCAGCAGTCTTCCATGTGCAACAGTATCAAAAGCCTTTCTAAGATCCAAGTATATAATATCAAAGTTATTCCCTGCATCCAGTTCTTTTGTGACTGCATCATAGTATCCAATCAAATTGGTCAGGCAAGACTTCCCCTTAACAAAACCATGCTGTGTCCTAGCTATAACTGAAGTCTTGTCTAGATGATCCTGCAGTGCTTCTTTCACCAGTGCCTCCATTAATTTTCCGGGAACAGAAGTTAAACTCACAGGTCTATAATTACTTGTGTCAGCCTTTGATCCCCCTTTGTGAATTGGGGTCACATTTGCACATCTCCAGTCAATGGGTACCTCCCCTGAGTCCAAGGAAGCTCTCATAATTATGGCTAAGGGTTTGCTTACCTCCTTTGCTGCCTCCTTTAATATAACTGGATAGATCCCATCCACCCCAGGTGCCTTTCTTGTGTTTATCTTCAACAATTTCTCCTCCACTTTGCTCTCAGTTATTACAAGATTCTCTAGCTTACTGCTAGAGTTGAATACACCTCTGGCATTCCCCTCGCTGAATAACTCCTCATGTGTGAATGTCGATGCAAAATATTCATTTAGTTTGTTAGCTACCCGAGCAGGGTCATCAACAGTTGACCCATCGATCTCAAGTGGACCAATCTGATTCATCCCCTTCCTTCTAGAGTTTACATAAGTAAAGAACTCTTTGCTGTTTTTCTTCGCATCCCTTGCCAAGGATCTCTCGTAATCTGCCTTCGCCTGCCTAACCTCCTTTGTAACTTGGTTACAGATCAACTTGTATCTATCATAGGCATCCGTGTCACGTGTTAATTTGTATGTATCCCATGCATTTTTCTTCTCTGCCATATGCCTCATTAGTTCATCTGACAACCATTTAGGCCTAAACCTTGAACAATATTTCTTAGTTGGTATGTAAAGCCTAGTAGCTTCCACGATAAGTTCTTTGAATGCTTCCCATTTTGAATTTGCTGTTGGCAATATCATCAGTTGATCCCACTGTATAGAATTTAAATACTGTCTCAGTCCATTGTAGTCGCCTTTACGAAAGCAATACCCCTTCCCTTTACCCCTAATGGTAGTTACCTCTTTGAGTAACTCCCACTTCAGCACACTGTGATCACTGCCACCAAGTGGTTCATTTATCTGCAGATTCTGAATGCATGAAGAATCACTACTGATAATCAAATCAAGAGTATTACTCCCTCTAGTTGCCTCCCGAACATGCTGATGTAGAAAACAATCATCCAATAAATCCACAAAAGCCTTGCTACTGTGTGAGTGACCAGCCCCCAAATTCCAGTCAATATCTGGGAAATTAAAATCCCCCATTATAAGACTCTCTGATTTACTGGCCCACTCTATTTCTCCGAACAGTTTCTTATTATACTCATCAGAGTCATTAGGCCTATAGCACACTCCTACTCTCAATTTTGATCTCCCAATGCTTATGTCACACCAAACTGACTCGACACTGCACTGTCCAGCGATGTCGACTGGCTTCACTTCCTTGGATTTTATGTGTTTCTTAATTAATAGCATAACCCCTCCTCCCTTCCTATCCTGTCTATCCTTTCTGTACACATTGTACTCCCCAAATTCCAGTTCTGCATTTCTTATATCTGTGTGACACCACGTCTCTGAAATCCCCACAATATCTGCCTTTGATGTTTTGAGCAATACCTCAAATTCATCAAATTTATTTACTAAACTCCTAGCATTGGTGTACACACAAGTATACATGCACCTGTTCTTTTTCTTAGCTACCCTAACACAACCCATGTGTTTACTTGTACCCCAATGATTCCCAGCAGTCTCTGAAATATCCTGCATCTTATTTTCCAGGCTGCGGCTCATTCCAATAGAAGCAGTGCAAGAATCACTTTCACCTCTGCCAGTGGCTACTGTTAATCTATTAGTCCTTGTATCCCCCCAATCTAGCAGTTTTCCGACCCACCTAACATTGCCTCGATAGCATCAGCAAACATTCTTGCACCCTTTCTATTTAAGTGTATCCCATCCCTGTAGAAGCAGTCTCTCCTGTTAACAAGTACAGACCAGGCTGAAAAAAATTCTACCCCTTGAGCCCTGCACAATCTTTCCAGGGCCGAATTGATTGACAGGGCTCTCATCATATACTCCCTCCTATCGTGTCTGGGCAGAATTGCAGACACTTTCAATTTCAACCCTAATTCACGGCTTTTTTTCATCAGTGACCTGTACTTGTCAAGTAATTCCACCGGTCTCCTACTCTTAATGTCATTAGTGCCAACGTGTACAACTATATCACCTTTTGTGCCCTTAAAAGATGATATCCGCTCTACAACGTCATCAACTTTTGCCCCTGGCAGACATACCCTGGTCCTATTCCACCTATCCTTTTTACAAAGCATGTTTCCCGTTTCCCTGACAATAGAGTCACCAACAACTACTAGTTCCTTTGGGACCAGCGCATTCTGCCTTGGGGGTTGCCGCTGTGTTCCGCGATGACCAAGTGCAAGCTCTGGCATTGGTGTGGGCAGCTGAGAGCTTGATGGGCCCCTCACTTGTAATCCTTCGAGGGCATCCACCCTATCCTTCAAGCTCTCATATAGGCCCATAACAACGCTGAGTTGTCGCCTTATCTCCTTACACTCCTTGCATCGCACACACACAAAGACATCCCCCATGGCAGTATCATGTCCCATACTTGACTGCTCCGCAAACATCAAGCAAATAGTGCATCTTACAAGGCTGTGATTCAGAGGACAACTGCCCCCCTCAGTTCTCCCCTGGGCCACAGCATTCCCATTAGCTTGAGCCCTTTGCTTTGCTGCTCTGGTTTGAGTCATGATTTAGATTTACTTTCAATAAAATTTCAATTTCTGTACAAAATTAAATCCTAAACTTGTATCCAAACACAGTTATAACGCTATATTTATGTTTCAGTAACGAGTGTTATCTACGGAATATTTACGTTTCAGTAACGAGTGTTATCTACGAAATATTTACGTTTCAGTAACGAGTGTTATCTGCGAAATCCCTTTATATAACTTTCGTATCAAGTTATGTATTAATTATTTGTTTTTACTAATTATTTATGTTACGTAACCTAAGTGGTTATATGTATAATTAATTATGTTAAATAAAATTAATTATATTACGTTTGTAATCTAAGTCGTTATATGTATTTATTTAAACGTACAATTTAACTGCTAACGAAGTTCAACTAACGCTATCTAGTACGGTATATCGTATCACAAAGGCGGGAAAATTACGAACGGTTAGCGGAGTTGAAACACGTGGAAACCTTTACCGATACTTTTATGCAATTACAAGGCCGAGTAAAGAATAAATACACCAAATTAATCAGAAAATCACAAAATAATGTTATACTACTAAATTTAAATCAAAAGTTTTAGAAAAACAATAATTTCAAATCAATAATTAACAAAAATCCACTTAGCGGCTTTGAAAACGACCGTCTCTAGTAGCCTCGTCAGCAGACTCCAACACAACTCCTACATATATCTACATATTATTTGTATTAATATGCTTGTATAAACTACAATACACTTAATATTAAACATAATTTATTTGTCTGCAATTTTAAAACCATACACTTAATACTAAACATGATTTCAATTAGTCTTTTTATTTATGTATCTTAAAATTGATGTTTGTTTTAAAGATTTCACCTTGATATTTCTCAAATTCCCCCCTAAACCACTCAACGTTAAGTCTCATTATTTGCCTCAGTTCCTTCAAAAAAATTTGACTGTCATTGCACCTTGAGCTTGGGAGATTGTCGGCACTGATTTTTGATTCACTTTCACATGTCATCATATCATCTTTGTTGAGCATCGACGTTTGTAACCTAACACTTTATAATTTTTTTTTTAGTTATATTCTTTTCCAGTGTCAATATGTAAACATGTTTATTCTACCACAATGTCGATACTGTTGAAGAGGACAAAGAAAACGTTTTACACACTTAATATTTTTTGCACCACGTTCTAACTCGCAAATAATTTTGAATTTTTTGTGAATCACGAGCCATTTTCTTTTGTTAGTAGACATGTTTCCGAAGAAGGGTTCACTTCTAACTGATTTTACTTTAAAATTACAGTAAAATGAACTGCTATACAAATAATTATTGTTTCCAAAATTCTTAGAAGTACCGAAATAAATTTATCATTCAGTGAATACAAGACAATCTGTAAACATAATGTGACCATAGAAATTGCAAGTGGAATGCCAGTGCACTACAAAGGACAAGTTTAGGTCATAAACTGGTCCCTAATCCAATGTGGGTGGTCAAAAGCTGTCTCCCCTTTTATTTTTGTTTAATCCAAAAATTGGGTTTTTTTCAACTATCTGACCAGTTCAGAATGTTTGCATAGTTACCAAAATTTGTACGGTATACTTGTGTAGTACGCTCGTTATAACTCGTAAATGTGTTACGTTAATTTACGTGCATGGGAATACACGTAAATTAAAATCATTATGGCTTTTTGCTCATTACAGCCGTGATCTTGCTATTTCCGTGCTCGTTATAACCAAGTTCGACTGTATGTGAAGTTCCTCTTGATTTCTCACACATAATAACAAAGTTTCCTGAATTTTATTTTTCTATCACAATAGTCATGCAGCTAATATTTACATGCATTACATTTAAAGGAGAGCTATATGGGTGGACAAAATAATGGAAACACCTGTGATAAGGGTTATAGGTAGGCACTAATATGGTGTTGGACCACCCTTTGCTTTTAAAACAGCTTGTATTCTATGTAGAATAGAGTCAAATAAATCTTGAAATGTCTTAAGAAGAATATTGGACCATTCTTCAGAAAGAGACATTTCAAGTTCTTTGAGTGAAGAAGGTGGAGGAAATGTGCTTATCACTTTCCTTTGCAAATATGCCTTAGTAGCTCAATAATGTTTGTCTGATGATTGTGCAGGCCATGGGAGACATTTAGCTTCAAAACTAAGGAGCACAAACCCATGCAATTCTGTTTTGTATTGGAGCACTGTCATCTCGAAACATCCCATCATTTGTGGGAAACAATGTTTGCGCCATGGGATGAACCAGGTAATTAGGAATATCAAGGTAATCAGAGACAGTAATTCACCCATGCTGGGTGATGATAGGACCTAAAGAATAAGGTATTGCTGCCCACACCATTGTTGATCCTCCTCCATGTTTGATGGTTGGCATAAGACGGTCAGAATGATGCACTTTCTTTGGCATTCGCCCAACAAAAATTCTGTGATGCTAGAAAAAGTGATCGATGATTCATCTGAAAATATGACATGTTCAGATTTTGTGCTCCTTACAACTTCTTTCTAGCATTGCCGTCAGTAATCAGCAGCTTGTCAATAGTGGTTCTGCCATAAATTACAGCTTTATGAAGTTCTCACCGAACTTTCTGCTAGAAACTGGATTGGTGAGACACATCATTTTTAAGGCAGTGCTTTTATTTTTTGGGCTACAATCCTTTTTGGTGTCTGGCAGTCTCTTTAAGTCAGCTTCAATTTTCTGCCACAATTTGTCCTATCCGACTGTTTTTCCATACTTGGTGAATGCAGACATCACTTTCGATTCAGTTGCTCTGGATACATTAAACAAATCAGCAGTTTTAGTTACTGATGTTCCTGCTAAACCTGTACCAGCCGTTTGATCTCTTTGAAATTGTGGCAGGTTGGTTATTTTTTCTATGGGCCATTTAATATTATCTCTAAATAAACATCAGTTTTTATCTTCATCTTTCCTTCACAGTATTACTTGCAAGAAACAAAAAAAAAAAAAAGAAAAAAAAAAGCAGTGTATGTTCATAAATATGTCATACAGCCATTACAAAAACTGCTACTTTCACATCAGGTGTTTCCATTATTTTGTCCAGCCTCTATATGTTGTTTATTATGTATAATTATGCAATACCTGCTGAAGAGAGGACATCCATATTTTGGGATGTTATTTGCATGTTTAATAAATTAATGATGCAGAAAGCTGACATTCCTCACTTCAGCATTGTCAGTTACTCAGTGAACTTCATAACTTAATCCAAAGTACCCTTGCAAATTACAGCTATGTACACTGGTTACAAAGTGCTTGTGCGAACCAATGACCAGTTTTACTTGCATAAATGGCTGAGCATGAAGAGTAAAAATGTCCAGTATATTGGGTACAGCTTATAAAATTGTACATTCGATTTCAATTGTGAAACTTTACCTTGGTAATGTGGAATTGAATTATTTTTTGTATGTGTAAAGAAATTGCTATTTACAGAAGATATTAACTACAGAAGCTGCTTCAGGAGCTTTCCTGTAGTTTTCAGTACTGTTTTGCAAGCTAAGTTACAACTTACCTCCATGTTAGAACTTGAAAATTCTAGCATCCTGCAAAGTTGGGGTTTTTTTTTTTTTTTTTTGTGTGTGTGTGTAATGCTTTATTTTAGCACATAGGTGCATGTAATCTTTTCCTTTCAAGCAGCTTCCATGGCTAATCTCTTCCAGAAATAGGGACTTAATAATACTCACAAAAATACAGATTTAATTCCACAGTAAAGGTAAAATTCCATAACTAATCAAACACAAATTCCACAACTTTTTGCAACTGTTCAAAAGTGATGTAAAATTCAAACGCTGTGTGACCAGTGTATGTGGCTGTAATTTTTGAGAGCAGTCCTTGCTGTGTTATGAAGTTATGTGACAGGACTAAAAAAAAAACACGAAAATCGCCTTTTTGCACGAATTACCAACAAATTACGCATCAAATAATATCCCAAAATATGTATACTCTCTCTCTTGCAATTATATATAATTATACATAATAAAGAACATAGTACTTATTTTAAAGAACAGCTTGTAATGAATGGCCACCATAGCAAAGCTAAATTATTCTTAATCTTTTAAGAACCAATTAGTTAAACGAGAATTGTGAAAATTTAATCTGAGTATCTTAAATTTCTATTAATGTTCAACATGTTTAAATTGAAATGGAAGTATTTTGTTCCTTTAAACTTCAAATTAACTTGAACCTGATTACAGGTTTTGCTGTATTCAGGTTTTCATGTACACTTAAATATTAATATTTGTGCTTTTGTTTCTAAAAGAAAAGCAGGAGTATTGCTTTATTATATCTATATTTGTGAGATGGAATAAGTTATAAATTAACTATTATGAAATATTTTAAACATTTGTATTCAATGTTAAAGCTTTTGCTAAACCACTGAGGAAACTTTTAAATTTTTCTGACATTATATTTCTTTTAATAGTAATTGTGGTAATATTATTTTTGTTATAGATTAAGTAGATGTTACAGACCTGCTGCTGAATATATGACTATGTTTACCTCCCACAATTTTGCTGCTATTTCAAAGTGAGTATTAAATAATTTTGTGAATGATAATTTTTCAACAAGAAAGGTCATGCAGTTATATTTCAACAGAAGCATTGCAATAATTTCAAAATTGTACACATTTTTGTGTTCATTTTCTGAAGAAACCAAATGCTGTTGGCATCCTTACACTTTTTCAGATGACACAAAGGGGACATAAATTCTTTTTAGGAAAGGATAGTTGCTCAGAATAGATTTGTTAAAATTTGCTCTCAGTCAGAGTAATTGATTGTAAGAACAAACTTCCATCTGGTGTTTGGAAGTGGGTAGAATAAATTTAAGCAAGGATTAAACAAATTATTAGAGAGAATTGGCAATTGAAGTGAATGAGGGATGATGTGCTGATGCAAGACTGACTGTTTGTCAGTTAATGCTCATATTTGACGAAATCACAACCAGCTCAACCCAAAATACTAGAAAAATTAATTATTTTTTTCTATTGAGGATTTTATTGTAGATGGTTGTGATTTTAATAAGAGTGATTGTATATTCTAAAGTAGCTTTAATATTGAGTTTTTGTGTCCTTTGCTTTTTAGATCCACTTGGGATCATTTGTTTCAGTTGTCATTTCTATCTTATGGAGTAGTAGATGTGACAAAACAGATTTTCATAAAGTTGAATGTTGTCATGTTTTTTTTTTTTTTGTAGAGGTTAGCATTATGGAAACAATTTCAGGAGATGGGAGCCATTTTAAGAAGAGCTGGCCAATGTTGCCTGAGGGCTATGGCAACCAGAATGTACTGTTATCTGGCTCTAACGGTAAGGTTATGATGAACCCTATGATGTCCTGTCATCACCTGTCTCTTGAGGTAGTTGTGACCTCAGGTGAAAATATTTCCAGCTGAACTGTTAAGAAGGCCTAATTCAAGTGGATTCTATGCAAGGAACCCAGTGGTTTGTATCCCATTAACTCCAAACCACTGCAGAGCTCATCGAAACTGGTGCCATGAACATGTGACTTGGAACCGTGACAAATTGGGTACAATTCTGTTCTTTTATGAGCCCCATTTTAGCATACAAACAGATTCTAGATGTTATTTCACCTGGAGACAATGAAGAATGTGGTACCATCCTTCCAGCATCAGAGAAAGGGACACTTATGGTGGAGGTAGTGTTCTCGTGTGGGGATAATGATCAATGGCCGCACCCCTCTTCACATTTTTTGTCACGGTTATCATAACTACACAGAGTTACCGAGAACAGATCCTCGAACCATGTGACTTTTTAGTAGTGCAGTTTGCCCAAATTTTCATTTCATGCATGACAGTCCCATTGCACATAGAGCTTGAGTGGTGGAGGAATATCTTGAAGCTGAAGATATCAGACTGCCGTGGCCAGCATGATCACCAGACTTAAATCCGATTGAATATTTGTGGGATGCTCTTGGACGGCACATCACATGCTGACAGCCAACTCCTAGCTCACTTGGTGAGCTAAGGTCTGCACTGGTGGAAGAATGGATTTGTTGCTACAGAATCTTATAGACACCCTTATATTGAGCATGATTCACCACTTCGTGTTATGGCCTTGCTGCCTTTGTGCTGTAAAGCCCATAAATAAATAAATAGATTCACCACTGTCAGGCCTTTTTAGCCGTTGGAGGGGAAGCATATGCTGTATTAATGTCACGTGATAATATTTTTGAGCATCTTGTATCGACTTCTGTAATGTGAGTTTTTTGGTAATTCTTATACAACCTCTATAAGTGCCTCTTATACTTGTCTGAAGTTTCTTGCTCTCTCTTAATTTCATCTTTATTATATGGTACATCACCATACCCAATTTTGTCCCACTTCATCGCAAACTGCATGGGTTACTGTGTTTTTTAAGTATTCTGTTAATTTTTCGAGCAGTGTATTTTGCCATTTCCTATTTGAAGTTTCATGTTTTTTTTTTTTTTTTTAGGCTGGATGGTGGAGGTGTGCGATCAAGTACACAATGTTTTAATAGTATCCAGTTAATTTGACCAGTTATTTTAACTGAAGTCTGTTTCAATATTTATTAATTGTTGTTAGTACTGGGTTTGGTAAAATTACCTTTCCTACCTACTAAGCTTGATGGGCATCTTGCTGGGATGTTTTCAGATTGTAAACTCTGTGTTGTATATATCTGACAGTGTAATTCTGATCATTTACCTATTCAGTTTACAGTGAGTACCCTCTCAACAAATTTGCTTTGCTCTTTGCCGAAGAATAAGGTTATTTTTGAAACTGTATTTCCCCATAAGTTTGTTAATATTCAGCATGTCACATTTTTATCTGAATTGTTCCCTTGGTGTTGTCTGGCCTCTCTTCCTATCGATGGGACTACATTTTAGTTATTGTAGTGACTTTGCTTTCATTTCATGGCATTCCAAGTCTAAATTATGTAAAATCACTAAATCCTCGGTGGCCACGGTTTATTGTTTTTATTTAAGTTTAAGCAGCAATTATTCAGGTCTTATAAGAAGTTTCCATCACATAGCATTGAACTACATAGCATTAGCTACATGTCTCAGAATTTAAGTTATAAGAAATGTACCTATTTTGATGCATATGTTAAAATATATCACAGTACTACCTAACATTATATTTTCTTAATTTGGCAGTTAGGTTAGTAACTAAGCAAACATTCACATTTCTTTTCCAAGTTGTTTGCCTCCTCGCACATTTGGTCATTTGGTGTGGCCCACTTGTGCTAAAAGGATGGAGATCTTTTAGCACAAGTGGGACCAATGATTAAAACTATTTGATATGATAAATATTTGTAAATAACTAAACATTTGAAAATAGTGAATGGAAATGGTCCAGAACAACTAATGTATATTACCCTATACTATCCTGGCTTTCAGCCAGGATGTCCTTTTTTAATGTGTGGTGCTAATGGTTTTCTATTAAAGAATAAAAAGAATGGGATTTTTTTTAATACAAACTTTTCATTCTTTTCAGGAGTGTGACCTTTGTTGCAGGTTCTGTTCTTGCAGTATTTTTGTTTCTGACTGTTTATGATGAAGATATATTAACAGTAGAGCATGTTCTATCAGTGATGACAATACTTACACTAATAATAGCTTGCTGCAGAGGATTTCTTCCTAAGGAGGTAATATTTATTTTTTATTTCTGAATGTTTGATTAACCTTCAATTAATAAACTTTCAATTAATACATTTGTGCCTCCCAAATCTGGCGCCATTGTGACCTGAACTTTGCTGGATCTTGGATTTTTTTGATTTTAATTGGATATGTCATAATCAGAAAAAAAAAGTTACAAAAAATATTGAATTTCTACACTGCATGCAACTTGTATACGAGTGTACTTTTTTCTGTTTTCTTTCTTTTTTTTTTTTTTCAACAGAAAAAAAAAAAAAATGTGTATGTTACATGAAAAAGTACAGTAAGTATACACTATTATACAATAAAAAAAATTATTTTTACCTTTCAAGTGATGTATGGTACATTTTTAGCAGAAGCAGAAAGTCTCACAATTGTTTCATAAAAGTACCAAGTGTGTGTGTGTGTGTGTGTGTGTGTGTGTGTGTGTGTGTGTGTGTGTGTGTGTTATTGACAATACAGCCTTTCTCACAATAGATAATGACTTCTGTGTTCATTTTGAAAATCCACACTACTCTGGGCCACTTAATTTTCTTCTAGGTGGTATACAGGATAATATAAATGGATGAAAATTCCTCTGTCAAAGCTGTTTTAGAAATGGCAATCTAAAAGTTCTAAAAACCTTCACTAAACAGTAAAGGTGTTTAGTGAATCATTATCCCAATCTAATGTTACATGTATGAATTGTGAAACTCAAAGCTGAACAGTTCATTGCTTATTTTCAGTGAGAGTCACTAATCTTGTTTATTTACAAATAGTAATTAGTTCCATACCTAACAAATTTCTAAGGTGAAATAACCACCCTGCAGAATGAACTCTAACACGCAAGTTTGATAAATGGCCACATTGACAAAAAATGTATTGATTCTCAGGTGATTTATTAGATTCATTCATTTTCCTTAGCCAAACAGTGGATTGCTAAATTTGGGAGATTTGATTCTAGAATGTTGGTGGTTAGAAGTAAGTAGAATTGAGTTGCCTGCTTGCAACAAGCAATTGTTAATTTGTTGGGTTAGCTGTGGATTATAGAATCACCTGTACCCATAATTTCATGATATCGCAGCTTACCTAATTCTGTTCATTGTGGTGAAGTAATGGTTATAATGGAAATTATACTAGACACTTTCTATGTGAAACAGATGACTTAAGACTTTAAATTTATGAAAATATATTAACAGAAAGATTAAAATCATTTACATGTTTCAATGTATTAGAAACTGTCATGTTTCTTTTGGACCTTCCACTAGAATTCCTCAGGATGATATGTTCTGTAATGGTATGAAATAATAGAAGTGTTGTGTCACTGTTAGAAAGAACTGAAAATGATGGTTCAGTACATTGCATAGACTGTGACTTTTAGCCAGGATGTTCTCTGTCTCTTGGCCACTTTGAGCTGAGCTGTGTGCAGCTAGCCTGTGGCATAGTAGGGTTGTCAGATGAATGCTGATAATTTCCATGCTGCAGCTTACCATGCACAGGTTAATCAGAATATTGATTTGAGAGAGAGAGAGAGAGAGAGAGAGAGAGAGAGAGAGAGAGAGAGATTATTCTACTCACAGCCCTTACAGTGTATGTGATTCTGCTTAACATATTGAAATGCCACTTTACAAGTATTTGTGTTGATGACATGATCTCTCTTATTTTATGCCAGCCATATCACCCCGATGAAAAATTCTATAGACAGGTCCTCAGGTAATTCAGCTGTCCTTAATACATTAAAACCTGCAAATTATTTTATCCTTTCTGTTAATATAATTTTCTAATTTTAAATTTCTCTTTTATGCAGAGAGAGAGAGAGAGAGAGAGAGAGAGAGAGAGAGACCTAGTGTAATATAACTGCCAATTCTGGATTTATTTGATTTCTTCTCCTGCTCACTGTTCTAAAAATTTTTTTTTTATCTACCTTTTTCACAAAAAAACAGTTAAACTTTGGTTTGACATTAAAGTATTTTTTTGATTTTGTGCTTAATTTCATCCTCCATTTTCTTGTTAATGAGTTCCCCCATCAGGTTTTATAGTCTGCATTATATAAATATTGGGAAACACAAAAGAATAGGTGACATATCACAGAATACAAGTTATATTCTATGTTAAATGTGCTGTAACATTAAACCTCTCTCTCTCTCTCTCTGTTTTGTAAGTGTGGAGTGATGCTAAATTTGATTTAACAGTGTTATTCAGTGCAATGTCAAAGAAAAATCATGTAATGCTTAAGGAAATATGAAGTTATACATGAAAGATTTCCCATGTATTATAAAATCTGGAAAAGCAACGCAACAGATTCAATACATTTTCTCTAGGTACTGTATTGAAAGTGCCACTTTAAACTGAAAAACCAAATCTCCATGAATACATGAGTTTTCAGTGAAGTGGCTGGAATTGCAATGCAATCAAATGTTTACAAACAGTTAAGCTTAAGAACAATGTGCAATGTGAAGAAAGGAATACAAAAATAGATATAGCATTTCAGAATGAAGATGATAGTGTCAATCCAGTTCTGTTTTTTTTTTTTTTTTTTCTAAGAAAAAAAAAATGGAATGTCTTCCTCCCAATTATATTATGTTTCTGTTTATCTTATAATTCAAGTTAATACTTGTTATACTTTCAGTGTTTCCCTTGGGCTGCTATTTGCAGTGTACTTTAAAACAGTGATTTTGTTTGTTGCTTTTAATTGCTGCTGTAAAATACATATAATGTCAGTGAAATTTAATTTCAATACAGCCTTTCTCACAATAGATAATGACTTCTGTGTTCATTTTGAAAATCCACACTACTCTGGGCTACTTACTTTTCTTCTAGGTGGTATACCGGATAATATAAATGGATGAAAATTCCTCTGTCAAAGCTATTTTAGAAATGGCTTTGACTGAGGAATATAGTTTTAGAATGTTAATGGAGTTTGGAGGTGGTGAGGTTGTGCTATTTCTCATGGTTTGGACTAGGAATTAAAAAAACCTGCTTTCCTACTGCTTTTTTCTGATAAAAATTAAATCTTTTAATATCTCTCTTAAATTAATATTATTTGTGGGTTTGATCTATCAAATATAAAGTCAAAATTGTACAGTATAGAGTAATATTATAAATGCATAAACTACTGTATATTCTGTGAAGAATTTCAGCATAGGAAAGAATTAAGAAAGGATCTATGCCTGTCCCTTTTCCAATGACCAACAAGTATATTGGGCAAAACAAAATTCATCTGCATGTACTAATATCTTTATTAGCAGCAAAGAATTTAGAATGAAATTTAAATGTCATAAACAGTAATTTAATTTAATTTGAAACCTCGATTTTTCAGACATGTAGCTCAGGTTGAAGCAAACTAAAACAAAAACCAGAATTGACTGTTTGAGTTAATACCCTATGAATAAATAGCACCCTCTAGATTACGAGCTGGCAGGTTTTCCCACTTGTGAGCTACTTGAAAATTAGTCATATGGTTGACTCAAAATTTTTTACAAGTGTATTTCTATTTTAAATAAAGTATGCTAGTTATAGAATTATAATTTTTTATTATAAAAAACACATTAATCTAACAACTCAAAGGTTTTGACTAAGGGAATGACATAAATGAAGTGAAACATAAACATGGAGTATACATTTCAGCTCTGTGCAATGTCATGCCCTCATTAATGTATATGTGTGTGTTAACACACAGATCTTGATAAATAACATAGAGCAATAAGCTTAGCTGATTTATAGAGCTTCTTAATGTACCGTTATGTAATCGACTTAATAATAGCAATAAGAGCTTAACTGACGGTACTCACCTCAATTGATCTGCTTAGCTACATGCTATTGAAGTGGAAATGAAGTTTAAATAAGTTAAAATAAATAAAGACGGAATTGTTAAAAATCTGTAATTAAAATTTGCTCAAGGAAGAAGTGCACTACTTCGTCCCTGGTTGTCATTTATAAAATATTAATATGAGAACAAGGTGAAGCCAGTAGTCACAACGAGCAACTTTCGTGAAAAATGTCTTCGGTTGGCAATGATAGGAGAAAGGGAATTATGTATTTAAAGGGTTCCCATAATGCATTTTGAGACATGGGAACTTTATGTGCGTAAGGTTTCAGACCAGTGAAAGGTTGGTTGGAAGTTTCATGTTTAGAATGTTAAATTTAGTGTTATGGTGACACCATTCTATGACAAGTGCCTCGTGTTGGAAGATTTTGTAACTAGATCCTAATTTAATAATTGTGACGGCTGAATCGATTAGGGGATTGTGGTTGTTGCCCCACTTATAGAGAAGGTCTGCACATCTACCGTAGGTGCCTCTGTAGCCAGGTGGGCAGGAGCAGCAGTGCGTAGTACACGCTTCTTGATTAGACTGAGGTTCAACCACCAAATACGGAGGATGCGGAAAGGTCAGGGAATGACCACTGCATGTCCCCGGAGCAATATGGCCTTAGTTGCTAATGCTCCTATAAACCAAATAACACCTAACACATATCTACCGTGGTGCATTCATGTCCTGCTTATCCTACAGAGCTCGTCAAAACCAGGTGGTGTTTTGTTTCAGAGATACAAGGCATGGTATGACATAGAGGAGGGGAGTTTTGTAGCCACTCTTGCATCTCAGTATCCAGAAGGTTGAAATTGGCTTGTTGCAATGTTTTAGCCATCAGGATTGGTGGATGTCTGGAATGGAGCCTGTTTATTCCTGGGCCTCGAATTTCAGAGTTTGTTGGTAGTTCAGGATTGTCCATTTTTTTGTATTCTCTGATGAGGGCACATTTTTGCCAGTGGTCTATTGGCGGGATGTGGCTCAAGACTGATAGCCAAAAGGTAGAGGTGGACCTGACTGTTTCGGTTATGATGTGCATGGTGTTATTTAGCTGTACAGCCACCTTTTTTTATGTGGCTACTGTTAAGCCAAACTGGAGCACAGCACTGTAATTGGTCCCTAGAGAAGTGGAAATCAGTTCAGTGGTATGGGAAGGTATGTTTAAGTGGGATCCTTGGCAAACATTTGCTGCTGGAGTGCATTGTGCTAGTGGTGGAGTTTGGAGGTGGTGAGGTTGTGCTATTTCTCATGGTTTGGACTAGGACCTTTGGTGGTTGTGCTGGGAACTGTGAATGTCTTAAGATTTTGAATAATTCTATGCTTCCTATGATGTGGCAATTCTTTGGTGCAGATCCATGTTTGTTTCAGCAGGATAATGCCTTATACCACAGCATTGGTCATGTTTGAGATTCATGGACATGAATATACAAAAGTTGAAATTTTCAGTGCAGAGTCCTGTAGAGTTTGATTCATGGAATGAACTGGAATGTGAGGTCAGATGTTCAGGGTAGATATTGTCCCACTTCAGTAGCCTAACTGGTTGTTCTTCAGGAGGAATGAAGGACTTAATTTACTACAATCTCTCATTTGATGGTAGAAAGCCTAACCAGGAGTGTGTCATAGTGGACAAAGGCAGACAGACACACAGTTAAAGTGAATGGCAGTGACATTAGTGTGAAACTGACTTTTTAGGGTAGTATACACTAGCAGAGAACTAGATATTAGAATGTTTTGGAAATTTCTTGGCACCTGTTATCTCCTACCGTTGTTTGCCGCATAATGGCCTTTAGCTGCCGTTGCACCGTAAAACTTCCAACAGCAACATGTCTTTTTTGGGATAGCTCGAGGAACAGAGTTATCTCATCAGAACGTTGTAGTGTTCTGTTATTTTGTATATAAAAAGTGAAACTGTTTTTAACCATAGTGATATTGCATTTGAATGTTAGAGAAGTTTTTTTTTTTTTTTTTGTCTGTTGCTAATTAAAGATTGTCTGTGTTGTGTTAGCTAGTATGATAAATGAAGTTTTTTTTTTTTTTTTTTTAATACTTCATTTCTGTTTTACTTATAGCACTTGGTGTATTGTCCAGAAAAACTTATGAATAAAGTCTTGGCTCACATTCATTATATTCCTGATCAGTGGAAGGGAAATGCCCATAACTATAAAACACGGAATGAATTTTCTCATCTTTTCCAGTATAAAGCTGTAAGTATTTGTCTGATTTTCAACTGAAAGAAATAGCTGAGACTTCTTTCAAAATTATAAAGTAGTTAACTTTTCTTCTCATCATGTCTCTTATTACTAAGAAGATGCATTTGCATACCATTATGTCTTGCAAATAACACTTTTAAAGAATTATACAAATACATTATATGTTGGTGTGGTTAACTTTTTAGTAAGATCGATTATATTTCTTAAACTTCAGTTGGTCTGATGATTTGGGCATTTAACTCCAAAGTGGGTGCACTTGTTTCACTCTCTTGATCAGGGGAGGAGGGAGAAGTGCCCATGTAGTGCACTACTTAATAACCTCAAAATAGGCAAGAAATAGTTTAAAATTGGTCATTTTATACATACAAGATGCATGTCTTATGCATGTTAGGTGTCGTTACATATAAGATATTTGTGTAGAGATGTTTGTTTCTTTGCACAAATGGATATTTGCAAACATGGTAACACTCAGATAAGCTAGTAGTTTCCTAGATGAACAAGTTAGTGCAGAGCATCATTTTAGTTCATAGTAAATCACCAAAACTGATAAATGGGTTGTCACTCCTAGTATTACTAGGGTATCTACCCACCAACTGATGAGAGGCCAACACGCTTCGAAATGTGCCATCTGGGTGGTGGTATTCATCAAGAATAAGTTCTCTACTGGGGAAGCTTTGCTTATTTGAGGTAATGCAATAACAGGCAATATGGTGTGGATGCATTCAAAATATGAGATGTAATGAAAATGATGCCATTTCACCTGCTTTGGTGATTTACCATGAACTAAAATGATGCCTTGCACTAACTGGTTTGTCTAGTAAATTTCCTGTAGTCTAAATATGAAGCTTTCAGCCTTAAACCCTTTTTAGTTTGTAGTTTTCTTAACTCTCTTACGAGTGACTGCTGAATGTGAATGGGTTTTGGTGGTGAATTTCCAATAGTGGATCTCTGTGCAGAGGAGGTTTTTTTTTGTGGAATTCTGAAATTTTGTGAAAATAAAATTTTGTATCTTGTATCACGTGTATATTTCTAACACTCTTAGAGAAGAGGTTAGAAGTATGTTGAATTTAACTTTGGGAAAGAGTAGTCGGGTTTTAAACCACAAGAGATTAATGCCATTGTATTAAGATCTAGTCTTAAGTGAACAAGTAATTGCTTGTTCTGTTTTGAGTCCCTAAGAATTGCTAAATTATCTTTGATTTTTAATTTTTATTATTAAAATTAAGTTTAACTATACTAAATAAACTATACAGGTATGTATAATTCCTGAATTAAATATAAAAAAATATTTATTGCAATAAAAATTATCTTAATCTGTTTATATGTTTCATAAAAAATAATAATTTTTCATGAACAACTGTACTGCTTGCTATTTCTAGCTGAGCTGTGTAATTTAAGATCTAACCAAGCTGCATCACATAGCAGTTGATGTGCACACAGTGTGACCTTGGCAGTCAGTCAAATTTGTGCCTGTTGAGTTCTGCCTACATAAAAATGGACGTAACACATGAGGAACAGTATGCTGCTCTTATTTTTTCTTTCTGTCTCAAGAAAACATCAGCTGAAGTGTATGAAATGTTAAGAGGCTTATGCTGCCACCACAGAAACTATCATTGCTGCCATCACAGAAACTATAAACATTGCTTCTGTAATCGTGAGAGAAGATCGTCATATGACAATAAGGCAACTGGTAGAGATGTTGAGAATATCAGTAGGAAACATGCATGGTATTCTCCAAGATCATTTTCAAATGATAAGTGTTTTTACAAGCTGAGTTCCAAGCCTACTCACACCTGAACAACAGCAAGTTGATGTGGGAGTTTGCCAGGAGTTGCAAAGGATGGTTACTAAGGATGGTGAGGTTCTACATAAGGTGATAATTGAAGATGACACATGGCTTCATTTTGACCCACAGAGTAAGCAATGGAAGTTTTCTCTGTTTGGAAGTTTTCATCATCACTAACACTAAAACCAGCAAAAGTTGTGGTGTCTGCAGGAAAGGTTATTCCCTTTTTTTTGACATTCAAGAAATGGTTTATCAGCATGCTGTGCCATGTCATATAGCTGTTACAAGACCTTACTACAGAACTGTACTGCACACCTTGTGGGATCAGATTCATTGCAAACGACCACAACTACACACAGGTGAATGAATGCCACATCACGACAGTGCAAGACCTCACGTTGCTCATACTGTCATTGAGTACTTAGCCAGCATTAATGTCAGATGTGTTCCTCCGTCTGCCCTACAGCCCTACCCTTGCACTCTGTGATTTATTTTTCCCCCCAAAGTTAAAGAAGGAGCTGCGAGGAAAAAGCTTCTCTCTGACATTTGTCAAAAGTTGTAAAGACATGAAGAATGAGAGAAACGTTGGAGTAAGTGCATTTCATTAAATGAGTACTAGTTTAAAAAGGACCATCAAAATATGGGTGATTATTAAAGATATGTTGTGAAAAAAATTATCATCATTATTTATTGAACAGACCTCATATTATTTTGGATAGTTTTTCTTTCATGAAACATACTTTTTTATTTACTTCTAGGTTCATTTGATGGAAGAGTTATTTAGTCCCATCATAACTCCCATAATTCTTTGCTTTTTCCTCCGACATCGAGCACTAGACCTTGTAGATTTTTTTCGCAGTTTTACAGTAGATGTTGTTGGTGTAGGAGATGTTTGTTCCTTTGCACAAATGGATATTCGCAAGCATGGTAACCCACAAGTAAGTGGTAGTTTTCCTGACCCTTTCAGAAGTGACTTTTCTTAATGTGGATTAAGGTCTCTAGTTGCGAATTTTCAATAGCAATTATCTCTCTAAAGTGAATTTTTGTGGAATTTTGAAATTTAGTGAAAATAAGAAATTTGTACACGAATGCTTTAAAATATTAATTTGTCTTTTGACTTTATTGTTCAACAGTAAAGTAAAATTATATTCAAAAATCAAATTCGAATTAAAAGCTAAAAAAAAAAAAAAAAAAAAAAAAAAGCGAATAAAGCCCATTTTTACCTTCTTTTTATGCTATAATATTCTTTGCATTTATTTATATCACTTGATTCCAGTTTATGAACTTTTGGACATGAATTTCAGAGAAATTCTTCAAGTTCAGTTTTTGTAAGCTTGAATTGGAATAGTTATCAGATGCAATCTTCTCATCTGATTTTCAAAACTTTTTTTTTCTGTTGCTATATATGTTATAAACTGTCTACTTTTAGTCAGAAACACAGATAAGAGATAACAGCATGTACTGGAAATATGGACATTGTTTAAGTGACCTTCAAAATGTTGATCTGTACACACAGTCCCCAGAACTCACACACATGATAACATAGATCTACCAATATACTTCTAAAAGGATTAAATTGCCAATATTAGAAGTGTATAGTAAATGATATGTATTCATCATAACAATATACACTTGGTGATCGCTGAATCATGACTACCCAATCTGTACTGGACTGTGCAGTATAAAAAGCTGAGTAGCTTCCTAGGCTAGAGCAATGGTAATTTGCATCTGGTTGTGCAAATCAAAGTAATAAATTAGCAGTTATGGGATATAGTAAAGATATTACGGAGTTTCAAAAGGGCATGGTTGTGTGAGCTCATGCATCGGGTGCTTCTATATTGGAAATAGTTGTCCTGTTGGTTGCTCATGGCACACTGGTTAAGTTGTACAAAGAGTGTTGTTGAATGGATCAAACTACTTCCTCCCAACAGAACTGTAGTGGATTATACAAGGTGGATGTTCATAGGATTACTGGAGGAATGCAAAAACACTATCCCAAAAGATGATGCACTGTGAACTCAGACATATAGGGTGCCACAGCAGATAACCCAAGAGACAACCCCTCCTCACTGCTGATCATAGTCAACAGCAAATGCTGTAGTGTCAACAACACGCTGGCTAGACACTGGAGGACTGAAAATGAGTGTGCTGGTCGGATGAGTTCAAATACTTGGTGCAACACGCTGATAGATGCCTTTGTATATGGCGCAAGTAACATGAGTCCATGAACTCGCCATGCATGGTGCCTGCTATCCAGCCAGTTGCTGGTGGTTGCTTAGTATGGGACATGTTTTTTTGGGAAGAACTAGGATCTCCAGTGTATATTGACCGACATTTTACTAGTAAGGAATAACAGCAGCTCTTAGGGGACCATGACATTTTTTACCAGACAGAAACGGGATATTCCAAGATGCTAAGATGTCATTGGGCCCACAGTGTGCATGTGGTTCAAGGAACACATTGAAGATATCATCCATCTTGATTGTCTTCCAAATTTGCCTGACCTCAATCCAGTTGAACACCTGTGTGTGTGTGATGTTTTGGAACACGAAGTGAAGCATATGGACATGCAACCATAATCTTTTCTGCCACTGGAAAGCCTTGCAGGCAGCATGGCTAAAGATCCCTATGGATGTCTTCAGACATCTTGTGAAGTCAATGCCTAGATGAATAGGGATGTTTTCCTTGCGAACATTGGCCCAACACAGTATTAGTTGTCATAATTCAGTGATCACTCAGTGTGTGTATGTGTTCTTTTTTCTAGATTACTGTGTGCCAGTCATGGAAGAAGTGAATAATATTTATAATGAAATTAAAAATAAGAGGAGCACTTGCATTTAAAATAATTACATAACACTGATTAATGATGAAAGAATGGCAGAACAATAGGTGGGTTATGTGCTTAAGTGAGCTGGAAATGTTTCGGGGGCTAGAGGACAATATGAAGACTTCCTGCAACAGAAAAAAAGCTTTCTAAATATATTTGTTTTCATGATATGTATTTGTAATGTTGTACCCTGACTTTTGACTCATCTTATTTACAACATAAATAACTGCTTTATTTAATGCACAGTTATTATGATGCAGTTGAGGTATAGCCCTGTGCTCTGTCTCAATTTTTGTTTTTGGATTAGTGTGCTTATCCACTGCAGCAATTGGCACAGTCAAAACATAGTTGGTTTTAGGAACCAATTTATACTCAACACAGAGCATTGGCAGAGGAGATAGTGCCTCAGATTGAAGTGTTCCCTTTAAGTTGTTTGTGAACAACTTCCTTTTAAGGTGTTGGTGAACTGAGAATATTCTCATTTCACCACTTGTCCAAATGGAAAGTGATGAACCACAATGCCACAGTAGGAGGAACACAGTGGCTAAGTGCACTCAGTCCTGATGTTTTGCTTATGTGCTTTATTAAATTCTTAGCTGTGGTGCAGAACCCCCTTTGAGAGTTATTCAGGGTATTTGAAACAGTCTTTTGATGAAAAATGAAAGGCAATTAGTTAGCAATAAAATAAATTTTATACTAGCAGCCTTCAAAAAGGTCAGAGTAACCTGCGGTATCTCAAGCATCGCAGGAGACTACTCGAAATTTAGAAATTATTGCAAGGAATTGTGTTCTAGCCCAGGATATGAGTGGTTTTCATTAATTTAATTTTTATTTTTTTATTATTATTTTTTAATGATCCCTAGTGTATGTAAGCACTGTAATGGTAGTAAGAAAAGGAACTCAATTTACTGCCACACAATTTTTATACAAATGGAAGAGTTAATTTTTTTAAAAACTTAATAAAACAAAGATAACTATTTTATTTTTATAGTACTTAGATTGGATTGGAATAGGAAAAAAAGGAACTTTTTACTGCTGCATTATAATTTTCTGAAATTGGAGTGCAGTGATTACCAAAATGACTAGTTAGGGTGGAAAAAAAAATTAAAACAAAAATAGTTCTATCAAACTTCTTGGCTCCATTCAAAAGAGGCTAGTCGGGTTAATTAATGACTCATCTGTTCAAATACGGAGGATGCAGAAAGGTCAGGGAATGACCACCGCATATCCCCGGAGCAATATGGCCTTAGTTGCTAATGCTACCAAAATAACAACATAACAAATAACAACTCATCTGTTATAGAATCTCCACTTTCTGTCCATGCGAACTGTTCTTCTGAATTAACGTGTTTAATTCCCTACTCTCTTCTAAACCAGTCTTAGCACATGCAGTCAGCATCTATTTGGTGTCCAACTCCAAACTAAAAGAACCAACCTTTTCGCTTCCTCATTTATTACTTCTACTAGAATAACACAAGCCAGTATATCATCAGTGGATTGACACAGAATCCACATTGATGATCATTAATTAGATGGAAAGTTATAAGCTAGTTTAAAAGTTGGCAGTTGATTGATTCCCCCCCCCCCGTACCTTGGAAAAGGTGGAGGTAAATGCTGTGGGGCAATAATTGAAAGGGAGAGATTTGTTACCTGTTTTAGAAACTCGATGGATATGAGCATTTTCAAGCAGAAGGAAAAACTCCAATGGTATAAGAAGGTATAAAGAGGCGACACAACAGGAACAAGTTCAGGAGCACAGGTTTTGAGAACAAATGAGAAATGTCATCAGGAGCTTTCTTGGCTTCAAGATTGTTCATAATTCTTTGATGCTCTTCTGTCAGAAGACCATGAGAGGCGTTTCATGCAGTGTATTGGGTATGATTGGTGGTTTACCAAGGTCGTTGATACAAGAGTTAGAAGAAAAATAGGGTGCTAGTAAGTCAGCCAGTAAGTCATGTTTATTTGAGCATGCAATTGAACATTGCCATCCTCAGCCAGGTTGTAACAGAGTTGGGAGTATTGATTGACAGAAGTTGTGACTAGTAGCTTTGACAAGAGACCAGAATGCTCAACTACTATTTGGTAATTGAATATTGGTAGTTGTTAAAAGAAAGTTAGGTTACTTTGAATAGTTGATTGGGTCTGTTTTGTGGATGGTACTTGATTCACATAAGTTGTTTCACCTATTGCACTTGATTCACCCAGTGCGCTATAGTCAGCTTCAACCTGGTTGTATAGTGCACTAGGCGCCTCCGTAGCCAGGTGGGAAGGAGCAGCAGTGCATAGCACACGCTTCTTGATTAGACCGGGGTTCGAGCCCGTCACCACCAAATACGGAGAATGCGGAAAGGTCAGGGAATGACCACCGCATATCCCGGAGCAATATGGCCTTAGTTGCTAATGCTCCTAAAAACCAAATAACAAACAAACATAGTGCACTATTTGAAGTTCAAAATAAAGTATTTTAAAATACAAGTATTGCACCATGGTAACATTGTGCAGTTCACCCACTGTAGCATATGAGATGCATTAATTAATTAACATTGATTTGAAAGAAAAGTGTGGAAATGCCCTTTGGACAGTGTGAGAATGCATTTCCAGACAATTTGGATCTCTTAAAAAATAATAATAATAAAAAAGACTTCAGATTTTTGATTTCTAAAAGTTGGCAGGTATGAGTTAAGGTTATACTTCACAAAGCATGATTCTGTTACCTGATTACCAAGATAACATAAAAATTAAAATAAAATCATAAAATTAAAAAAAACAAAACTGAACTTAACTGATACCACCAGGGGAAGAGTACCACATTCACAATAAATAAAATAAAGGCAGGGAACATCAAACTTTGTGAATTTCAGAAGGATCATATTTCAGTTTCTGACTTATCTATTTATGTTAATCTTGTTTATTATGATTAATGGTTTTTATGTTGGATTTGAGATTTGTACAGAGTGAATAGCTGTTTGGGAGAAAAAGTAATGCAGAAAGCAAAAGAAAAGACCCAGTTTTTTAGATGCAGAGGAAGCAATTTGTTCATTATGTGTGTTTATTTTCAACCTGTAGCAGGTGGCCATGGCATATACAAGTGTGTTATGCTTAATTTTTGAGGTTGTTTATTTTCAGTCTTGCATCTGTATTGTATGGGAATATCTGTTGTATTGCTGGATAGCAGTCAACAACTGAAATATGATCCTGTTGGAATCCACAAGGGCTGTTTTTTTCCAAAGGAGAGTGTCCTTGGGGATCACCCCTACACACCTTTTTGTGGATATGGTACTTTTACTTTGAGTTGAGGGTGAGTCTGCTTCAGTGGGGAGTCGTGCATTTGCTAGTGTTTGTCAGTTTAGTTTGTTTTTTTTAAAATTTTATTCAATAACAGATTTAAAAATCACCACACTCCATGTAAACTTTTAAAGGCAAAAAATGATAATTCATTGAAAGTAGATGGAAAGAAAACCACAAAACAATTCCAATAACCAACCAGTGAAAGACCAATTTTGAAAATGTTTCAAAAATGTGTCTCACCACGTACCTTACAGGAGCTAAAGGATCTGCTGGTTCGTGTTGGTACCAGATACCACAAGACACATTTAGAAATCTTGTAACGTCCATGCCTTGCCAGGTACGAGCTGTTTTGGTTGCACATGGAGGACCAACATCGTATTAGGTAGGTGGTCATAATGTTTTGGCTCATCAGTGTTATGTGCCATAGTGAAACCTAACCTCCCCTGTGCCTGTCTGTAGGAGAGGATAGGTCTCTGATGTCAAGTCATTGCAGCATTATTTTTGAACTGGGACACATTGCACATCTCAAGTTCCTAGGTACCTTTCCCGAATCTAGGGATGTTTGATAATCCTGGTTAACGGCTTGCTTACTTCTTTTGCTGCCTTCTTTAATATAAGTAGATAGATCCCATCCACCTCAGGTGCAGCTTTTACATTTTGCTTCAACAATTTCTACTCTACTTTCCTTTTAATTGTTACAAAATCATTCAGCTTTCTGCTGGAATTTGACTTCCAGCATTCCCATTCCTAAAAAATTCAATTTGTCAGAAACCTGAGCAGGATCATCAACAGTTAATCCATTCATATCTAGTGGGCCAATGTGGTTCAACCTCTTTCTTCTGCTGTTTACCAAGTAAAGAAGTCTTTTCTGCCTTTTTTAAATTCTTTTCCAGAGACTTGTAATCTGCTTTAGCTTGCCTAACTTCCTTTGTGACATGATCACAGACTAGTTTGTATCTATTGTAGGCATCTGTATCACCTGATAATTTATATGCATCTATGCACTTTTCTTCACTACCTAAGTTTTATTAGTTCCTGAATGTCTCCCATTTAGAATTTGCTGTTGGTAACTTCATCAGTTGTTCCCATTGCATAGAATTTAAAAACTGTGATACCACTGTAGTCACCTTTACGAAAGAAAAGCCCTTTCCTTCAACAGTAGTTACACCTTTAAGTAAATCCCACATCAATACGTTGTGATCACTGCCACCTAATGTGTTTTTTCTGCAGATTCTTAATGCAAGAAGGGTAACTGCTGATAATCAGATCAAGAGTTTTGCTTTCTAACATGCTAGTGTAGAAAGCAATCATCCAGTAAATCCACAAAAGTCTTACTACTGTGTGAGTGACCAACCCATAAACTCAGTCACTATCTGGAAAGTCCCCCATTATAAGACACCTATTTGGTGGTCCACGCTATGTATGTGCAATTGTTCATTTTGCTCATCACAGTCATTAGGCCCATCACACACTCCTATCCTCATTTTTGTTTTCTCCAGTCTTGTTGTCACATCAAACTGACTCAGTGTTGCACTGGCAACCCATGTCAACTGGATGCACTGCCTTAATTTTGTATTTTGTAACTAACAATATAATCTCTCTTCCCTTCCTATCCTGTCTATTCTTTCTCTACACCATAATATAAGTTTTGTTATGAATACATGGTTAAAAAAGTTTGTTTAATCGGATTAGTGTGCTGGTTGTCTTCTTTTCTGTTACTTTTCCTAAGCATCTAATTTTCATTTTCTGGGGAAGTCTTTCTTCTCATCTTTCTATCCTCTTTTTCCCTTCCCCTTCTTCTCTGCCACTTATTCCTGTTTCACTTTTCACAAGTACCCTCGGGGTTTTCAGTTAATCCTTGAAAGCTCCAATAAGAGTGGTGTACAGTCCCTGGCGTGCCTCCACGTGGCTAAGGATGGGGCAGGTTCCCCCTGGCCACGAAGTTGCCAGGTACCGGTACTCAACATTCAACACAACCACATGCCCACACTCTCACATACCCCCGGCTTTGGCACATGCCTTACAGATGAAACTGCGGTGTATAGGGGAAATCCTAGAGACTGCCTGAAAAACAAAAAATCTTTGACTTTGAATATCCTTTCTCTGTGCATTTTACTCCTCGTATTCAAATTTGGAATCCCTTTTTATATAAGTGGCACTGTCTTATATCCCCACAATGTCTACATTTGATTTGATCAACACTTCAAATTTATTTACTATGCTCCCAGCATTAGTGAACATACTGCAAATGTTTTTACTCTTAGTAACCCTAACACAGCCTATGAATTTGTTTGTTTCATGGGGACCCTTGAAATCCCTTACACCTTATTTTCCTGGCTGCTTGTTCCATTAGAAGCAGTGTAAGAACCACTTTCATCACTACTCCTTCCTATTGTGTCTGGGCAGAATTGCATGCACTTTCAGTTTTGATCCTAACCTGCAACTTTTTTTAAAAATTGCCTTGTATTTGTTAATTAAATCCTTGTCTCCTACTTTTAATATAATTAGTACAAATGTGTACAAGTGCAAGTTGAAAGACTGTACACCACTCTTATTAGACTTCTTCAGAAAAATAAAAGTTGTAAAGGCCTTCATTTTTTAAACATTTAAGTTTTTTAATAAAAATTAAAATGTTACTTAAAATACTTATTTTACGTAGCATTTACTAGTAAAATTTAACATTTGAAGTAAAATATTTCAAAAACATAAGTGTTGCAGTCCATTAAGAAAATATGAAATTATTGGTATTGTTCCAGCAGAATTTTTTTAATCCCAAAACTTCCTTCCAGAAATTAAAAAGGAAATTTGCATGTCAGGTACCATGCTGTTATTGTTTGTTTACCGTTGTTACCTTTGTTGTTCACGTTATTAATAAATAGTGTATTGATGAAAGCACATCAGGCTAAGTGACTAGGACCACCACTGCATCCAGCAGTGGTGGTAGTGTGAAAATGTAGCAAAAACAGTCAGACCACCTGACAGATGACCAACTTTTTTTTTTTATTGTCTGGAAAATTCTTCTTAAACAATGCCAGTATTTCATCTTTTCTTATTGGGATTGCAGTACTTAATAATGGGTCTTATAATGGGGGATTTTAACTTCCCCAGATATACACTGGAACTTGTGGGTTGGTCACTTGCAGACTAGCAAGGCTTTTGTGAATTTATTGGATGATTGTTTTTTACAGCAACATGTTAGAGAGGCAACAAGAGGGAGTAACACTCTTGATCCAATTATCAGCAGCAATTATTCCTGCATTAAGAATTTACAGGTAAAGGACCCATTGGGTGACAGTGATCACAATGTACTGATGTGGAATTACTTAAAAGATGTAACCACCAAGGCCAAAGGGAAGGGCTTTTGCTTTCATAAAGGTGACTACAGGGGCCTCAGACAGTTTTTTTTTAAATTCCGTACAGTGGAATCAACTGATGTGTTACCAACATTGAATTCTAAATGGGAAGCCTTCAGGGACTTAATTTTGTAGGCTACTAGGCTTTTTGTTCCAACTAAGAAATACTGTTCTAGGTTTAGACCCAAATGGATGTTAGATGAACAAATGAGACTCGTGGCAGAGAAGAAAAAAGCATGGAATGCATATAAATTGTCAGGTGACACAGAAGCCTATGGCAGATACAAGCTAGTCTGTAATCAAGTCACAAAGAACATTAGGCAAGCGAAGGCAGATTATGAGAAATCTTTGCAGAGGATGCAAAGAAAAACATCAAAGACTTCTTTACTTATATAAACTCTAAAAGGAAGGGGATGAATCAGATTGGTCCACTTTGTATCAATGGTTTTGACTGTAGATGATCATTCTCAGATCGCTGCCAAACTAAATAAGTATTTTGCATCTACACTCACACATGAGTTATTCAATGAGGGGAATGCCAGATGTTTATCAAACTCTAACAGGGAGTTAAATGACTTTGTAATAACTGAGAGCAAAGTGGAGGAGAAATTGTTAAAGTTAAACACAAGATAGGCACCAGGGATAGATAGGATCTGTTCACTTATATTAAAGAGGAGGTGGCAAAGGATGTAAGCAAACCCTTAGCCATAATTATGAGAGCATCCATGGACTCGAGATGTGCAAATGTATCTCCAATTCACAAAGGGGGAAATCAAAGGGTGACATGGGTAATTACAGAGCTGTTAGTTTGATTTCTGTTCCAGAGAAAATAATGGAGTCACTGGTTAAAGAAGCATTGCAGAATCATCTAGACAAGACAGCAGTAATAATTCAGACACAGCATGGGTTTGTTAAGGGAAAGTCTTGTCTGACAAATTTGATTGGATACTACACTGGTGTTCAAAGAAAGTACATCACCCCTTAAAATTGTCACTGTCGTCTGAATAATGTAAGTATTTAGCAATATTTCTTACAGATTGCATCATATAATATTGACATGTGTAGGTGATGACATAATATTGCATCAGCTGTATAAGCACGCTCTGCAATAGTTGCAGTCATTCCTTGCTTGTGTCAGGATGCTGAGTTACGTGCAGTTGATGCCCCGAAGAAAGATGGTGTCTACGTTGAAATTCCCTACCAGCCAAATGATATGCGGGTGCATTTCGTATCGTGGAGTAGGTCACCTGCAGTTTATAAAAGGTTCCGTAAATGCCAATGGATACCTGGCTATATTGGAAGGCAAATTGCTGCCAACCATTAGAGACCATTTCAACCTCCCAAGTAAGTGCATCTTTCAGGACGACTCTGCTCCTTGTGATCGGGCAAAACGTGTAAGTAGGCACTTCTGTAGTTATTTTAGCTTCATTTCTGCATTAGAGGTTCGACAGTAATGTGTTTACATTTGTTACAGGTGAAAAAATGGTTGGAAGAACGGTCCATTACAACTGTTATCTGGCCAGAAAACAGTCCGAACCTGAATAGGCGAGCAAAACCCCCTAATAAATATTAAAAATACATTATATGTATTCAGTACTATTAGTTACGTCTTTCCGGTTTATTTCAAATTTTACACATTTTGCAGTCCACAATATTTGCAACTACGTTTCTTGCTTTTTGCAGTGTAGCAATTATCTTGAGGGTATCAGGTTTTGTTTTCTCATCTTTCTATGTGAAAATAGTAATAAATCTTTCAAAAACAATTAGGTAAGACTGTAGATGTTTATTAAACGAGTGGGAGAAGAAAAACAAGTAACTTAACTATAAACAAACAGCATGAATATTTGTCCTGTACTGTGCTATTCTTCAAGTAAAAAGCCAAATAGTTGCAAAGGTGATGGGTCACCTGACAGGTTCTTGCACACAATTTCTGTACAAATGCCATAAAAAATCACTTCAGAAACTACTGCAGTAACACTTGACTGTCTTTAGGAAGATAGAAAAATTTCAGATTTTTAATCATCGATTAACATGGGAATGTTATTTTTGAGGGTCACAGGTGACTTGCAGATGATATAAAGGTGGTTAATAGTAGTAATCAGGGTATGCTACTGCAACGAGATCTAAAACAGTTACACAAATATACTGAGAAGTGGGAATTTAAGTTTAACATTGAGAAATGCGAGGTACTGCATATGGGTAGTAGTAATTCCAGAATAACATGCTGACTGTGTGGTACCACACTTGGCTAATAGAGAATGAAAACAACCCAGGGGTAATTGTGCAGTCAGACATGAAGTTCCCTGAGCAGTACAGCTAGGCAGCTCATCATGGTTTTGTCAATGATATGCAGGAGTTTTGCCAGCATGCTTAAGGAGGTAATTATCCTGTTGTGTATAAGATTGTGGTTAAGCTACACCTTGAGTCCCTCATTTTAGGGAGGATAGAGATCTGTTGGAACAGATGAAGAGAAGAGTGACTAGATTAGTGAAGTGAACAAAAAAGTACTCTTGTCAGGAAAGACTTCAGTTGTGCAAATTGCAGTGTCTAGAAACTAGGCACCTGTGAGCAGATCTCATTGAGGTGTTTAAGACTGAATGTTGATGGCATCTTTACTCTTGCTCAAAAGATGCACATAAAGGGACAAAAATAGAAATTGAAGGATGTGATTACAGGATAGATATGCAGAAATATACTCATCCAGATGGTAGTTGGTTGATGAAACAAACAAAATTTCTGACTAATATTTTTGGAAATGGAAATTTCAATAAATTTAAGGAAGAATTAGACAGATTGTCAGAGAAGATGGATAGGTGATGTGGGAATTTTTTGTTGCTGATAACTGTATCAACTTGCTTCCTTGCATCATTTGTCACTAATATTAATATTCTGTGCTATCCTGTTGCATTATAACTTCAGCCTTTTTTGTGACATAACTCCAATCCAACCTCTGTTTGCCATAACTTGGGGGTGCTACCACTGCCTAATTACTAAGAGGTTAAATAGTTCCAGCAGTTGTTTTCAGAAGAGAATGATTTTTAGCTGATAAATTAGATACTGCTGTTGTGCCCTTGCTTTACAAATTGGTGCAATAGATTGAATACCGGCTCTTTATAACTGTGTGGCATTTTTGTATATCTCACTTATTTATTTATGATCTGTATTATCACTTTTACTGAGTACATATATGCATGCTTTATAATTTCTTTTATTAGATAATTAATATTTTTTTTATTAGACATCACCCCCCCCACACTAAAACCTTGTATTTATATTGCTACTATTTACAAATTTTTGCTATTTATTATATTTAATGTTATTCCCATTTATTTTCATATCATTTCTCTACGAGAACTGGATTTCTTGCATTTTTTCCTTTTTTTTTTTTTATTAAATAAATAGAATGAAATTTTGGTGTTGTGAAAAATCCATATTTATTTTAACAGAAATAGCCCAGGAAATGTTAAATGGTCTGGTGACTGTTTTATATTTATACGTTTAGATTGTGCACGTCTGTACCTTTATCCAATATCTCTTGTGAATAGTGTTAGTTTTGTATTGCAGTTGGGCAGATTGTTTTATTTTTTATTTAAAAAAATTTTTTTTTTTTTTTTTCCGTTTTTAAAAACAGTTTGTTTCAGATTTTTTAAAGCCTGGCTACAATTTACTCTCCCTAAGATGGAGTGTTGATGAGAAAGAAGACTATCTGTTTAAGAAATTAACATGTAAAATAATGTTGTTAAAAACAGTGCACAACAGTGTGGGTCGATCTGAAAAATTAGAAGTAGTAATAAAAGAATAATTTATGTATTCATTCTTTTAACCACAGCTTTACAGCCCTGATTATTTTCGCTAATTAAAGGAGTAAAGTAAAATGAGATTGAGTTCTTTTTTCTTTTTCCCTACTTTTGAAAATTTGCACTTTTCTGCAATTTTTTTTTTTTTTTTTTCCAGATACCATAACAGTGTAAAGTAAAATAAACCATAACACAGCTTTACTGTGTATATAATGTATAAGCACATATTCTATGTTTCTGTATTTTATGTTGAATGAAATATTTGTTACATTTCAGTGGTTAAGTGAAGGGCAGACAGAAGCCACACAGTATCAGCAAGCTGAAAATGGAAAGACAGAGCTTTCGTTGATGCACTTCACTGTAAGTTATCTCCATGATGAACTCAGTATGAAGAAATATCAATTTTTTTTTTTTTTCTCTTCCTTATGTAAATTTTTATTTTCTTCTTTTTCAGCTTACAAATCCTAACTGGGTTCCTCCAGAATATTCATCAATCTATCTGAACAATATTAAAGAACAAGGTGAGTGCATGGATAGGAGTCTTTTTTATTATTATTTTTTATGCTGCGATAAATATGGTTATGACCCATCTTCAGGATAATTTCACAAAGTAGAT
Organism: Mastigoproctus giganteus; assembly: GCF_048544385.1. Lineage (NCBI taxonomy): Eukaryota > Metazoa > Arthropoda > Arachnida > Uropygi > Thelyphonidae > Mastigoproctus > Mastigoproctus giganteus. The sequence goes on from NC_143584.1 coordinate 175,448,287, forward strand.
TATTTGTTTAGGTTATATGGGGAACAATGTTTTTGAATGCTCGACAATTGGGAATTCCTCAAGGAGGCTAATTGAGAATAAACAATATTGCATGATTATCATGTGAGAGTCATTTTAAAATTTCATGTCCTGAGTATGAAACGTTAGTGGTACAGTGTTAAAAATTTCTGCACTTAAATGTATAGCACAGCAAATAGTAAATCATTGAGTTTAATGATGTTTTAATTGCATTTTTTAAAAATTACATTGGTAATTTAAAAAAAAAGTCGAAGTCAGCAGAGTTGTATGAATGAGGAGAGATGGACAATACCGGATGACTTTCAGTCATCCAGTATTTCGGAAAAAAAGGGACTAATTACAAAGGCAATTGATGAGGATATGGCTACAACGTTGGGGGAGGATGCTCTTCCTATTCCATGGTTAAGAAGTGGGTAGCAGAATTTAAACAAGGGAGGGAGAGCCAGCCTGGAAGATGAATGATACTGTAGAAGACCTGCAATATCCATCATACCAAAAGTTGTTGACAGTGTGATCTAGTGATGAGTGATTGAAGAGTGACAATTTGTGAGTGCTGCAGAGTTTTTTGCTATATAAAAAAGATGTCAGCACAGTGGGTCCCAAAGTTGTTTGGCTGCAGATCCAATTTCCTTGCAAGGTTTGTGACCATGGATAAAATGTGAGTCCGTCACTTTAAGCCAGAGACAAAGGAGCACTCCAAACAGTGGAAACACAGCTCTTCTCCCTCTCCAAAGAAAACTAAGTCAATTCCTTCTGCTGGTAAGGTGATGTCATTGGTTTTATGGGATGGTGATGGAGTGTTGCCAGTGGGTTACCTTCAAAAAAAACCAGATAGGCACAGGGGCATGTTACTCGGACCTTTGAGGCATTTGCATGAAAATGTCAAATACAAATACCATTGAAAACTCAGCAAAGGTGCGTTGCTCCACCAGGACAATGAGCTTGCTCACAATCCTGTCATTGCCATTACTGCATTGCATGAACATGGCTTAGAAATTTTGGACCTTCCCTTGTATTCACCAGATTTAGCACCATCTGACTCTCACCCATTTTTTAATTTGAGAAAATACCTAGCTGGCATCCATTTTCCCACTGACAATGACATCTGTGCCACGGTGGATGCATAGCTGGAATCAGTGCATTGCAGCATCAGCAGCAAAAGTGTATTAACTTCGTAGGGGGACTGTTGAAAAGTAACATGTTATTAGACTCCTCAAATAAACTCTTCATACTTAGGCCATGAACTTTGCAAATGGCCATTATGTTCATTTATTGGCCACCAGAGTTGGTATATTAATGATACCTATGGAAACAAGTAGGATATTTGTTCACTTTGAATGAAGGAATAAGAGCACCTGTGCATGGCAAGCGATTATGCAGGATGAATGACTCGTGACTTTTCTTGAGTGTTTGCATGCTTTTGTTTACATGCACTTATAATAGCTTAAGCCATTGATAGTGGTTTATCAATGATAAACTTTTCAGTGCATAAGCTATTTCCATTCAGACTGTTGCACTGCCCTTTAATAATCATAACCTTTATAACAGTCTTTCCAGTTTTGGGTCTCAAAATTACCCACCACTATTGCAATGATCCAAATAAATTCTAACTATATGGCAGAAAAACTCAGCAGCACTTACTTGTGCATCGTGGTTTCATTCTCTGCAGATTTTCACCAAAGTATACTTTTTTTAATTGCTGACAGAGGATGCCTGTGAAAGCCTTTGTCTAGCTCTCATCACTCTGTGTTTACACCTTCACTCATTGGCTGAAAAATTAGAAACCTTTATTCAATATCTAACGGGTAACCTTATGCCTGAATTACAGTCCATGTATATCATGGCGTGGGTTCCACTAGGTGTCTGAGGGAGTCTAGTTCTAGATTTGATCATTCTTCCATCAGGATGTTTGTCAGCTGTTGTACGGTAGTGAATAGAGAACCATGAAGCTGAACGTCGCTTTATACCATATGCCAGATATTTTTAGTTCGATTCAGATCAGAAGAATTAGGTGGACATGGTAGATGTTGGAAATCTTAGCAATGTTCCTTAAACCATTCTGGTACAATTCTTGTACAGTGGATATTTGTGCTGTTATCTTGAAAAAATCCATTGTACTCTGGGTAAATATGAAGCATTCCAGGGTGTGGTTGGATACGTACGGCAGAAAGATCATTGGGGGTAACATGATCTTCTGATGGTGTGAGTGGACTTGTCCATACCAACAGAGCATACCCCGTACAGTCAGTTCTGCTATAATGCTCATTTTGGCAACGCAAATTTGCTCCAATGCGACTGGTATATTAGGGAACAATGTGGGTATAACGTGATTTACGTGTTGTCTCGTGTGCGATTTTGTCTGCAAGTAACATTGGGTGAACACAAAACCCGGCACCAAGCTGAACAAGCGACCTGTACAGCAATACATACAAGCTTGCAAAGTTTAAAAACTGTCAGATGTGTGAGAGCTATATTTCCCATTTACTCTAGTTGTATTGGTTGGAATCACACTGTTGTCATTCGCAGTATTCACAAGATAACACATGATATCGCAGGCTGATTCATGTTTTCAGGAGCTCACATTTTTCAATTTGAATAGAAATTTTCGTGAGGCATGCTACCGTGAGCAGAGGAGTACATTTCTGGAGGTCACTACCATAAAACAATAAAAAACAATTTGCAGTTCCCAGTTATTGATTGATTTGTTATTGATTGCTTATCTTTTTTACTGTTTTAAATTTTAGAATAAAAAAAGTCAGAGAACAGAAATATTAATTAGTGTGTATATATCACAATGTTATATTTACTGTAATATTTATTTATTAGAAATTTAAGATGTTTAAACCTGTGTTAGCAATTTTATTGGTTTAACTTTTTTAGTGTTTTACTTACCAGACTGACCTTTTTTTTTTTTTTTGAGTGCTCTGCCCCTATCCATATTTTTCCCATAAGCTCTGTTGTTTTTAATGCATGAAATACCATAACTCAGAGATTTTTAGGAACACGTACTGCGTTATAGCAGAACTGACTGTACCATGATACCATCTTCAGCTGCTTGAATGGTGAACATAAGAGCATTTGGGTTCATGGCTTCATGAGGTTCTTGTCACACTTTCACTCTGCCTTTTATGCAAAAAAATTGTGACTCAGACTCATCAGACCACGTGATCTTTTTCCACTGCATAGTTTGGTTGGAAATGGGTCTTTCTTTGCCTAAATTAAATTTTTCAGTCATTTTCTGCACACTGAACCTTCTATTCTGAATTAAAAGAATTAAAAGCAAACCACAATTTGCTTTTAATTCCTGCAGTCTGGTTTTTGGATTACTGACTTTCTGCTGCATTTTTTTCTTGTAGAGCCCATTCTCCTTTGCCTTTCACTCATTTAATACATTTGAGATGATTGCTTTCAACATACCAGTGATTTCTTGTGTTTTCTCAATTGTGACTCCTGCAGAATGGGCTCCAATAATCACTCTTTTCTGAAAATTGGAATGATTGCCGGTCTTTCCAATGACTGGATTAACTAAGAAGCCCCAGAAAAGTGTACAGTATTTATATGAAGCTAAGGAGCTTGTGATCATACTGTATGACAACTTATGGTATGATCACCCCATGTTTATTTGCATACCCTATGCTTAATTGTGTGTTGATGCCAGTTGAAAACGGTTTATCATTTTTTGGTCAGTGAGTGTATTGTGTATAATTCATATACATGTGTTCCATATACTGTAGTAACCTAAAGTATAAATGATTATCCAGTTGTAGTTTCCTTGGCCTTGAACCTTTATTCTGTAAGGTGCAGAATTGTTTGATTGGTTGCTCTATCCTTGAATGGAATTGAAGATTTTCAGGCATAGCACCTTTCAGGTTTTGAAACAAATTTGGCAGTCTAATCTAAACTTCAACTCCTGTAATTTGAATTTATGATCCCTAGTTCTTTATAACAGTGAGAATTCTGCTTTCATTCCTTTTTACCAATCCCTCTCAGAGTCTTATAAACCTCAGTCAGGTCGCTCCTGAGGTGCCTGGTTGCGAAGCTCTGTAGCCCTCATAATCGGAGTCTTTCCTCATGTGGTCATTGTTCTACCGATCTCACCATCTGAGTTTGCCTGTCTTTGGACCCTTTCAAGACTGTCTTTTTTCAGATGAAGTTTCCATACTCGAACACGGTATTCTAAATGTGGTCTTGCAATTGCCTTATACAGTGAGATTATGACCTCCCTATCTCTACAGGATAATGTTCAATAAATCATCAATAGGACACCATGGACTTCCCCAGCTGCTTATGTACGCTTTTCAGAAAACTTCATATCTGCTTGTATTGTAACTCCCAGATCCCTCTTTCTTCCTCCACTATTTTTAATTCAACACCACCAAGTATAAAATTCATTTGTGGGTTGCTGTTCCCAAAGTGTGAGACCTTGCATTTAGCAGCATTAAAATATAGCCACCACTTTTCTGACCATCTTTGAAGTCTGTTCAAGTCATTCATCCCGAAGGAGCCCTACTTTTTTTTTATGAAAACCCCAAACACGAAAGGTATCAAAACCTATAGTACTTAGTACCGTGCATGGGTTGAAGGAGAAGTATGGGGGGGAGGGGGGTGCCGGAAACTTTGCTCTAGAGACTAAACATGGGTTTCACCACTTCAAGCCTCCAATAAGCAAAGTGGTAGTATTCCACCGGTTGATGAAAGTCATCTACCACCTTGGCAAGGATCCTGTGTTTCTGGGGGAGGGGGCCATGCTACCCTCGCCTGGGACTGATTACCTCGGCTGCATTTTGAAGGGGATCCACAGGTGTTCCTTGTGTCATCGATGGGACTTGAACTTGGGTCTATCCCACCCATTGTGTGTAAAAGTGTAAAGTGTGTTTAGGGTCAAACGGCACCAGGGGTTCCCCCATCTCCATGTAGTTACATTGTGGGTGAACCAGTTGACTGGAAAAGCCAGAGATTTAAAAGTGTGTGGACTTTGTATATGTGTGATGCCTTGTACCTTTGTTCTTCTGGTCGTTTTGCCGCCAGACCCCTACTGAGGCCCGACATTGCCCCGTAGAGGCAGACCAGGTACCCACTAGTATATAGTTCTCTCTCTCGCAGGTCCTGCCACCTAATTTCCTGAGATTTCGGTGGCTAGGACCTAAAAAAAAAAAAAAAAAAGATTGCGGGAAGCGCTAGAAGTCCAAAATGTTCGGCGAAATTAATTTAGATTGGTGACTTTAGATTGCACCCATTGTGTGTGTGTGTGAGAGAGAGGAGTGATCCTACCAACTGTGCTACCCGCGAGGGCATGGGCAGATAGGAAGGTTCCTGAACAACCTAAACGGACAGCCAGTGAAGAGCATGATGTCATATCCATGATTTATCGGACATTATCTTGTAGAGATAGGTAGGTCATAATCCCACTGTATAAGGCAATTGTAAGACAACATTTGGAATACTGTGTTCAAGTATGGAGACCTCATCTGAAAAAAAGACATTGAGCTTCTTGAAAGGGTTCAAAGACCTGCAACTTGATGGTGATATCAGCAGAGGGATGGCCATATGAGGAAAGACTCAGATTTATGAGAGCTTGGCAACCAGGCACCTCAGAAGTGATCTGGTTGAGCTTTATAAGGCTCTTAGAGGGATTAGTAAAATGAATGAAGGTGGAATTCTTACTGTTATAAAGAATTCCAGAACTAGGGTCATAAGTTCAAATTACAGTAGTTGTGGTTTAGATTAGATTGTAGAAAATTTTCTTTTAGCCAGCGAGTCATCGATTGCTTGAACAAGTTTTCCTCACGTTCGTTGAGGCTAACAGTTTGACCTGTGTGAGGAGGAAGCATACAGTTTGTATTTTATTATCTACTTTGGTTTTTTTATTGCCAGTGCAGCAAAATCCTCTGACTTCCTTTCATTATGTGGTGAATACTATTATTATTAACAACTCTGCTTATCTTTACACCATTTGCCAGTTTTGTATCCCTTCTATCTCTCCATCGATATCATTTATGAAAATGAGAAACAGTGGTCCAAGAACTGATCCTTAAGTGACCCCACTCCTGATGTTACACCAATTTGAAGAATATCAATATCCATTAATCAAAACCTTCTGCCTTCTGTCCTGCTGCCACCCAGCAGTCCATCTGAGAACCTTACCAGTAATCCCAACCCGTTCAAACTTATACGGTAACTTTTCATGAAAGACCGAGTCAAATGCTTTGCCAAAATTGAAATAATAAACTGTGTCAAAATAGACTACTAAGTTAGTTAAACATGATTTACCCTTAACAAAGCCATGTTGTGTACTTCAGAATGCCATATCTATCTAAATGTTCTTGGGTTGCACTCTTAATCATTGCCTCTAAGATTTTTCTTACCACTGAAATCAGACTAACTGTTCTGTAGTTACCAACTTTACTCTTAGAACTGCTTTTACGTATTGGTGAACATTGGCACCTCTCCAATCCAAAAGAATCTACCCAGAATCCAAAGATGCCCTCATATTAACCTCATTGGTTCAATACACTCCCTCAAAACTACGGGGTATATGCCATCAACTCTGGGAACCTTACCTGCCTGTATGTTCAAACGTTTTTCTAATAAACAATCATCTGTAATTGCGACATCAGTAATTTCATATGGCTCAGCCTCACTCGCACAGCCTGTTCTTAGTATGAAGGGTCTTTAGTCAATAAAGATCGATGCAAAGTGCCCAGGCGCCTTCGTAGTCAGGTGGGAAGGAGCAGCAGTGCGTAGCACACGCTTCTTGATTAGACCGGGGTTCGAGCCCGTCACCACCAAATACAGAGGATGTGGAAAGGTCAGGGAATGACCACTGCATATCCCGGAGCAATATGGCCTTAGTTGCTAATGCTCCTAAAAACAAAAAATAACGGCAAAGTGCTCATTCAGTTTATCCACAACATCAGCTGGGTTATCGAAGACTTTCCCACACCCAGTGCACAAGGGTCTGATCTGATTAGCTTTCTTTGTATTCGCATACATGAAAAATTTCTTGTCCCTATTCTTTGTTCCTCTTGGCCAGTGCTTTCTCGTATGCAGCCTTGGCCTCCCTGACCTTATTTGTGGTACTATTACAGATCAGCTTTTACCTGTTGTAGGCTTCAACTTTTCATCACTCTGTAACTGCCCCATGCTATCTTTTTCTGCTGTATTTGACCAGCCAGCTCAGCCTCATCCATTTTGGCATCTTCCTCCTACAGTATTTTCTTAAAGGTATGTATGTGGTCATTGATTCTGTGATTTTTTTTTTTTTTTTACTTTAAAAGTATTCTATAATTCAAATGTATTTATCATCCCTCAGAATTCCACCCAGTTTACATGTGCCATATAGCACCTTAAACTGTTAAATTCCCCTCTTCTGAAGTTAAAACCCCTGCATTTACCTTTAACCACTACAACATCTTTCTTCATCTTCCAGCTTGCGAATTGTATGATCACTTCTTGACAATGGTTTCTGTACTTTAAGCCCGGTGATGTAGTCTGAATCATTAATAATGATGAGATCAAGAATATTCTCACCCCTAGTACTTTCTCTAACATGCTGGTACAAATAATAATCATCTACTTTATTTAAAAAAGTTTTTATCCATGGTGAATTTCCCTTTCGCTTATTCCAATTGATTTGGGGCATATTAAAGTAACCCATAATAAGACATTCACGCTTGCTTGCCTATTTCATCTGCATGTAAAGATCCTCATATTCTTCACAATTTTCAGGTCCGTAGATTACTTCGACTCTCGTTCCTTTGCTTCCAGCTAACTGAACTATACAGAGTCTATGCTGACAGATGTAACTTCAGACTCAGCAAAAGCTCTTTTTGCACTCAGGCTGTTTTTGATAAGAAGTATGACCCCTTCTATCATCCCTGTCTTTCCTAAATACATTATACATACCATAGTGGAACTCGTTATCACCAATTTCCAGGATTTCCTGTCGCAGTATAGCCTTAGTTGTTTTTGTGCCAATAAACACAAAATCAAATCAAAATCAAACCAATTTCCAGGTGGCACCACATTTCTGTTAGCCCTATTATATCAGCATTAGTTGTTCTAACCAGGAGTTCAAATTCAGCCATTTCATTGACAACACTCCTGACATTACCATAGACACAGTTGAGACTAAGTAGTCCTCTATAGTTTTCTACTCTGACACACCCCTTGAATTTTTTTGTTTATATCCCATGCTTTATCTTTCCCCTCATTTGAAACATTGCTACCATCAGAACACCTTATCAACATTGGTTGTTGTGGCATCGAACAAGGATTCACGAGGTGAATGCAAGCATTACTTTGACCCATATCATCAGATAAACATGGATCTAAATTACCCTTCTCCCCCCTTCTAACTAGCAGTTTCCCTGAACCCTTAAGGTATCCTCAATGATACTGGTAAAAATCCTTGCCAGTTCAAATGAATACTATCTCTACAAAATAGATTTCTTCTATCTACAAATCCTGGCCACGCTGATAAAAAATTTATCTCTTAGAACCTTGCAGATTCTGTCTAGTCTCGAGTTAATTCACAAGGTTTTCAGCGTATAATCTCTCCTATCGTGTCTAGGCAGAATTGCTGACACAACACATTTTGTCCTAACTTGAGGCATTTTTTCAGGGCAGTCATATATTTATCCAACAAATAGTCAGGTCATGTACGTTTAATATTGTTATTGCCCACCTCAGTAGTAATTCTCTCTTTACCTTCTTTGAAAACTGACAGTGTTTGGTAACATTATCAGTTGGTTCTACTGGCAAAGACACTCTGGTTCTGGACCACCTATCTTTATTTTAAAAAAAATGTTACCTGTTTCTCTGACAATAGTCTCCCAATGACTCTAGATTACCTTCAACCAGAGCAGTCTGCACTTGACTATTCTTTTCTGGGACCCGAATTGTGGGTGCATCACTTGGCAGGTCAGGAGATACTTGAGTCTCTGACAAGCTTCCAGTTACATTTATTTCTAGGGCAAGCACTCATTTCTTCAGTGACTGAAATTCTTGTAATGCACCAAGTTGTAATTCAAGATTTGTACACTCCTTACATTGATTGCAAATAAAAGAATCACAAGATGCGCTAGTTTTGTCTACTAGACCAACCTTAGAATGCATATGATTGGGAATTCTGGGCAAGGCTGTGTAGCTTACCTACTAATCTTGTGAGTTTGTGAATTCAATTAATTTTTTTATGATGATTTTGAAGTTTCTTTGTTAATTAGCATTGTATTGTGTTATAGTGGTAGTTTTAAGCATCCTAATCATATACATTTGCATAATTTTGTACTTATTTAAATATTTAAAAACCTATACTATGCCCATTGCTACCAGTAACTTGGAAGTTGTAAATAGGAAACTTTGAGGTTTTCATTGCTTAATGTTGTGAATTGCAGTAAAGGAATATTTTAATAATCAAAATTATGTCACTTAGCTTAATTTTTACATTTATATAAATATTTAAAAGGACACACACACACACACACACACACACACACACACACACACACACACACACACACACACACACACACACACACACACACACACACACACAGCTATTGCTTTCTGTAGTTTTAGTGGGAATTTCTTAAGTTTAAGTTAAAATTGTGATGCTATGGTGGAATTTTATTCCAGAGGCTAAAAATATGTAGATAAATCATAATAAACCTAGTTAGATGTATTGGTTATGGCTGGACCTGAGATTGCCAAGATGGGAAGCAGATGGTGGATGATGGCTTACGGGTTTGTTGGAGTTGTGGTCTCTTTGGCTGAAATGAACCCTCTCCTTTTTTATAATTCTTTGACTGTAAATGAAGATGATGCATTTTTGTTGCTGATGTAGAGACTGAACCAACTTAAGATAGAACTTGGCATATGAATGAATGAATGAAATGGAGTCTGAGGTAATGAGTAAATACTTTAGAAAATATTAAAATAGAGTGCTTGGCAGATACTCAAGTGTTTAGTGATGCATCAAGTAATGCATTTGCAAGTGAACTGACTCCAAATGTAGATCATCAAGTGTTTAATACTCTGGTTCAGAACAAGGCAATCTTATTTGTAGACTTAATTGTAAGGGACATGGGAAACATTTTCCACTTTCCCTTACAATCACATGAATGATGTGTGTGCGTATGTAAGAGAAAAAAAAAAATAATAAAATAAAAAACCCCAGACGGAATAGAACCAGATTATGTCTACCCAGTGGAAAGATTGAAGTTGTTATAAACCAGTTGTCAGATCTTAATAGAACCACAGGATGTATTAGTATACTTAAGGGTGCTAATGATTTAAAATATAAAAGAACTGAGAATTTTGTCAAGGGGTATGTGATCATGCTGCAAAAATGTCATGTTTTGTCCGAATATACTTGTATCTCCTATCATGTCTTCTACCTAGACATGATATGAGAGAACCTGTGACAAGCTTTATTGATTATTGAGGTGAATACCTCAATAATTCAGTATGTGTTATGCACTTGTCATGGAAGTTTGTTATTTGGTTTTTAGGAGCATTAGCAACTAAGGCCAAATTGCTCTGGGGATATGCGGTGGTCATTCCCTGACCTTTCCGCATCCTCTGGATTTGGTGGTCATGGGCTCAAACCCTGGTCTAATCAAGAAGCGTGTGCTATGCACTGCCACTTCTGCCCATCTGGCTACGGAGGCACCTTGTCATGGAAGGTTTTGTCGTTTTCTTTTAATTTATATGCTTATAAATTGAATAAATTTCTCAATTTATAAATTGATATGCTTACAAAAGTGATAAATCTACCGTTTTGCAATAAACGGTAGATTTTGCAGTAAACAGTAAAACAGACTTTTTTGAGTGTGTTAACGGAAGAAAGTGACTTTATTGTGGACAAGTTCTTTCTAACCCGTACAAAAATATGGCTACGAATAACAAGGGAAATGTGACATTAGCGAATAAAATTGAGTTATTAGACAAAATTTCTAATGGTGAAAGTGTCTCCTCAGTGGCAAAACATTATAAAATCAATCAAAAAATTAGAAGAAAAAATCTGCCGTAGTGGCCGTGAAAACACGCTAATTGCTTCAAAAATTTGCTCTGTAACTCATGATGTTAAATTAGAAAAAATGGAAAAAGCTTTAAATCTGTGGATAGAAGACCGAACTCAAAATAAAATTCTATTAAGTTCACTAATCATTCGTGAAAAGGCAAAACTCCTTTATCAACACTTTAGCGAAACTGGTGATAGCACTGGCGGGATAAGTTTTTTAGCTAGCAAAGGTGCTGATTTGAAAGATTTGTTTGAAATTTCTAATAAATATTACGTTTAATATTAAATTATTTCTTATTTTCATTTCGATGCCATATGCTTGCATTTCACTATGTACTGTCTATGTGCATAGTTATATTATGAAGGTACATATAATATATACATAGACAAAATTTTAGACTAGTTTTCCTCATATATTTCATACTTTGGAATGGTTGTTGTTGTTATTTGGTTTTCAGGAGCATTAGCAACTAAGGCCATATTGCTCTGGGAATATGCGGTGGTCATTCCCTGACCTTTCTGCATCCTCTGTATTTGGTGGTGACGGGCTCTAACCCCGGTCTAATCAAGAAGCATGTGTTACGCACTGCTGCTTCTTCCCACCTGGCTATGGAGGCGCCCAACTTTGGAACGGAACCCCTTTGTCACTATGGGAGCCATAACTCAGTATTCTTGTTTTCGGTATTTGCGGTATTTCTCAGGAACGTAACCCCCGCTATTTTCGGGGGTTTACTGCATTATTAAAGTTATAACAGTGCAGTAACCATTGACAAGAAATGACAGTGTCATAAATTGGGTGGTGGTGGACAGGGCTTCAATTTTAATGGGGGTGATGTAATGGATTGAGAAAATTCATAGGGTCTGTCAGCTGGGTTGGTAATTTCAGCTTGCTTGAATATAAATGCTCTGTGGAAAACATTTAAATTAATTATTCTGGAAGTTGCAAACATTTGTTTTAGTGGTAAAGTATGACAAAGGGATGACACCAGAATGAGCCAACAGATCTCATACCTAAAGAAGGTAGCATGGGATAGTTACAGATTATCACACGACACTGCCACATACATGAACTATAAGCAGATATGTAATAATACTACAGAAAAGCAAAAGTTGAGTATTAGAAATTGCTGGTGAAAAGACCTAAGAACAGGGACAAGGAGTTCTTTCATATGGGAATAATGCAAAGAAGAAGAAGAAAGCAAATTGTATAGATTCTCTCCCCCCCCCCCCGGCTCTTCAGAATTTAAAATGGTCAAATCAGACAATTACACCAGAATTACGGATGAAATAAACAGGTATTTTGCATCCATTTTTACACATTTAAACTCGGGAGAAAAATAGAAGCAGAGTCACATTGCTGTAAGATTAGTGATATAATGATTTCAGAGAACCACCTATCAAGAAAACTATTGAGGCTGAAAGAGAATAATGAGTGGATGGGATGCATCAAGTTATATTGAAGAATGTGGCATATGGGTGCACCACATCATTAAGGATACAATAAAGAAACATTTTGATAAGAATCCTTAAGGGATCACAACATGAATTTTTTCTAAGGGAATGTTTTGCTTTACAGATCTGGTTAATTGTTATGATGAAGTGATAAAGCATTTAGATGCAGGGAACAATTTTGATATTGTATACCTAGGTTTTAATAAAGCTGTAGATTCAGTCATCTATGAGAGACTGTTTACAAACTGGAGTGTACTAGGATACTAGGAAACTTTTTTATTGGGCCAGGGGCTTGCTGAATGAAAGGAGCTGGTGTTAATAGGCATTCTTCAGAGTGGATTAATGTGACTAGTGGGATCCCTCAGGGTACATTGTTGGGAACTTTCTTTTGGTTTTTAATTTTATTGAATTACATTGAGGGCATAGGGAAACAACAAGGGAAAGTTGTCAGTTTACTGATGATTTAATCAGCCCCAGGCCAAGCTGCTTCAGAATGATATAGATTGGTTATACATTTGATCTGAAAGATGGCAACTAAAGTTTGATCCTGCTAAATTTAATGTTTTGCATTTGAGGAAAAGAAATGTTGGGGTGGGGGCGGGATTTACATGGAATTAAAAGTTGCTCAGAATAAAAAAAGATTTTTGAGGTAATAATATAAGAAGAGGTGCCATGCAAGATTTCCTTGCAGTGTAAGCACATGGCCAAGAATATGTAGAGTGTATATTAGTGACTTACATGACCTTTGCTAGCAGAAAGTAGTATGTATATTCCACCTTGTAAAATCTTGGTAAACCACATTTGAAATACTGTATTCAGGTCTTAGAGGCCTCTTCTAAAAAAGGACAACTTTTACAGATTGTTCAAAGAAGGGCATCTAAATTGATTGGAATTGCTAAAGATTGCCTCTACAAAGAGCACTGCACCTCAAAAGTTGTTCTGCAAAGCTTCCAATTATAGGGTTAGGCTTTAAATGCCTTGATTAGGTCACCTCAGGGATACTCTAGTGAAGATGTTTAAGACTCTTAAAGCAAAAAAGCAGAGTAAATGAGGGGAATGCATTCATTATTGATGGGTGATCCAGGTTAGAACAGCCATATATAAAAGGGCACAAATATAAAATTTCAGAAAGCGATAGAAGATTAGATCGAATGAAGTTGACCTATAGGCAGCATGCTTTTGTGATTGTTGGAATAAGTTGCCTCCCAAGGTAGTTGAGGTAGTGAGTTTGGCAAAGTTCAGAATGGAATGGAATCAGATTTCTACTTTTAGTAATGGGCAGTTGTAATTTTTTTGGTTTTGTTTGTTTTAGTAGGTGCAGAGTTTGCTCATTTAGCCTATTAATACTAAACTTCAAAATTATTACATTCATTTCTGAAGCGAAAAAAATCTTTTCTTTCTACATATGTTTTTTTTTTTTTTTTTTTTTCTTTTGAACAGCCAGAGGAAGTTTTCAAATGTGATATATCATCTAAAAATCACTAATTTAAGTTTTTTTTTATACTTATAGCACAGTGGGATGCCTCAAGGTTGCATACTGTGCCAGAAGAAAACCCTCTATACTATTCTCTTTCTTCGTTGCATTCTTTAGGACCAGGAGTGAGTATTTTACTAAATATAATTAACTTTGTGAATGCACCCCAATTGTAATATATAAAACAATGATAGTACAATACCTGACAGGTGAAAATTCTTTTCAATTTCTGGAAAAAGTTTTTATTTTTATTCTGCTTGTAGTATTTCATCTTTTCTTAATGAATTGCAATACTTATTGCATGTAATTTTTTAATAAAAATTTAAATGTTTTAAGTGAAGTGTTTTTTACACCTTTTATTTTCAAAAAAAAAAAACCCACAATAATATTATTAATTTTGCTCAGAATTGAAAAGATTATTGGCATAAAGTATAAACATAAAACTGTAGTACCTTCTGTCTTCCAATGTTATTAACTAAAAAACTGTTAGTCACACAAAATTTTAAATGTGCATACATGCATTTTAAGTGCTTGAAATTAGAATATTATACATATTTCTAATTCTCTATCCTGTGTGAATATTGCTTTCTGTGTTTTCATGTTTATTATTCAAAACTAATAATGAATCTTTCAAAAATACTGTAGATATTTATAGAACTCATGGGAGAGTAAAAACAAGTAAACTTCAATCAGAAACTATTATATAATTTTAAACTTCATAATGTCAGTACTAGTCAGATCCCACACTAATAATAGTAACAAACACGATAGTGCAGCACCCAACTGATTCTTGAGTATCAGTACTCTGGGAAAATGTAAAAATAACTTGAAAAACTAGATGCAGTGAAACTTTGTCTATATTTAAGAATTTTATCTTCAACAGATAACATACTATTGATGGTTTTGTGCAGAACTTATTAGGTACAGTGCTGTCACTGCATTGTTTCTAATAGGAATATTGTGTAGCAGTGCTAATTTATATAATAAACAGTGCACTTTTTGTACCATTCACATGACATTTCACTATTGAAATATATAAGCTGTTTCATAATGAATCATACAAATCTGTTGAGGCTGGAAAGAGAGTATTGCTCCTGCAGTAGATCCAGCTATATTAAACAATGCAGCAAAGTGTAAGATATCATTAGGATTGCTGCTGAGATCATCACTAGACTTTGGGGTGATTCCTTCAGGCTGGAGAAGTGCAAATGTCTTACCCATTCTTATGGGAGGGGCTAAGTTGGAACTGAGTAACCGTAGACCAGTGAATCAGTAAGCAAGAATGCAATACATCTTGATAAGAGTGAATTCCTAAAGGGATAGCAATGGCTTTGTGAAGAGAAAGTCTTGCCTGGCAAACCTGGTTAATTACTATGATGAGGTCATAAAACATTTAGATGCTGGAAATGATTTTGATATTGTGTATCTAGATTTTAGTAAAGCTTTTGATCAGATTTCCAACCATGGAGGCTACTGTATAAACTGTAGCATGGTGGGATTATCGGAAGATCCTCAAGTGTATCAGAGCTGGCTAAGTGAAAGGACCCAGGGGATGGTAATTGATGAGCATCGCGCGTGTGCGTGCGTGCGTGCGTGTAGTTCCTCAGGATTCAGCCTTTGGGGCCTTATTTCTTATTTTTCTGAATGTCATTGATGAGGATATACAGGAATGCTGTCAAAGTTTGCTGTGACAGCATTCCCTATATACCCCTCATCAAGGATTTAAAAGCAAGTAGGATGGTAAGAATGATTTTAGATCAGTTACACATTTGGTCTGAAAAATGGCAATTAAAGTTTGATTCTACAAAATATAAGGTTTTGCATTTGAGGAAAAGAAATCTGGTGGGTAATGTACAGACTGAGGATGTGGAATTAAAGTTGATTCAGAACAAGAAAAATTTAGGGGTTATGATACAAAAAGACATGAAGTTTTCCTTGTACTAAGCAGATGGCCAGGAAGGCTCAGGTGTACTATCTGTACAGTCTTCGTTTACAGAGAGCCGGATGTTATTATTTCACTTCATAAAATGATAGTGAAACCACATTTGAAATACTATATTCAGATCATATTCTATATTTATACTATGTTCATTGTGGAGTGTTCATCTAAAAGGAGGACAGAATTTTGAGAGAGAGGAGGAGAGGGCATTTAGATCGGCTGGGAGTGAAAGCAGAATGAATGAGGTATGTTCATGTTGGCAGATGAAACTAGAACAAGGAGGTACAAATATAAAATCTTGGAAAGCAACAAAAGATTAGATCTCACTGAAGGGCAGTGTGTTGGTCATTGTAATAGGCGACCCATCCCAAAGTAACTGAGGTAGAGTTAAGATTCAAAGCAGAATTGGGTTGCTATTTTTTAGAAATGGGCAAATTGTGATTGATCCAAGTTTTTTTCTTTTTTTTTTTTTTTTTTTTCTAGCTGATGCAGAATAAGTGTTTTCTTGCATTATTAGTTGTACCTGGCATAACATACGCCATCTTTCTGATTATAGTGTAAATAATTTAATCAAGATCCTCCAGTCTTCACCATTCTTGTTTAGCAGTGATATAATTCTACAGCAGTCACCTGTGGGATATATGCATATATCTCTATTTTCAGGTGGTTCCCCATCTTCTCCAACAAATATTGCAGTAACTTCCGTTTTGGATGTAGATGCATTATATTGTCTCTTATCCAAGTCTTCTATAAATGCCATGCACACATTCCTTGTTGGATTAGCCTGGGCTATTTGATGCCTTTGTTTATATGACTCAGCAAATGGGTTAACTTGTCGCAGCATCTCATCCAATTGTTGCATTACTTCGACCATACACCCTTGGATGTATGGTCGTTTTTTTTTTTTTTTTTTTTTTTCAAGCTGTTTTGTTGTTGCTTCAGCAGGATCAAAAATATCAAGTTGTCCATACTCTGGCTTATTTGCGACGTTTGGATATAGTGGTGAGACCAAATGGTAAATCTGGCCATGTATTCTAAAACAGTATGGACCATTTCCAGGTGATGATTTAAACTCTGAGCCCATTGATGCAAATGCCATTGCTGAGTTGTACTCTTGTATATGTTCTCTGTAGTTATTTGCTTCACATGTATACCCTGTAAGCAGCTCTCGTAATAGAATAGGTGTCTCAGACACTGTATCGTGAAACCTTTTCACCATGACAGCATTTAGTGTATTTATTCAACGTGTTTAACTCATGTCCCCAATATCTTGCATTGCAATACTCACAGTTGTAACACATTTCCTATGTCATGCTCTTCCACATTAATTACAGCTTGTTGATTATTCATATTGGTACTTCTATTTTATTAGTCTTATGGCATTTCGCCCATCTTTTCATTTCCAATCTTGCTTCTCTTTCTTCAATGTTTTCTGTCTGTCTTCATAGTCGCAGTCTTGTTTTGGTCCCTTAGTCTATTAGATCTCTCCGCTAATGTTTCATTAGCATTTCTTCTACATTTTCTCAAAGTTCTTAAACACCTCTCAGCCATTTTTACACTTAGAACAGTTTATTAAAATTGAAGACAGAAAAAATAAACGTACATCGATAGCTTTCAAGCATAGGTTGCCTTTCTTCAGTCAAAAAACAGTACAAAAATTAATAAAGAATGCCCGGTATGGTGGTCATGCAAGTTGGACCATGTGAACGGGTGCTGGCAACAATTAGCAGTTGGAAAATTTGGGCAGCACACCTAAGCGTTTTATAATATATAGATTTGGCCTGATTATTTAATTTATTTATTTTTTATTTTTTTTTTGAAAAAAAGTAACACTTTACTGGCTTTACTGCATTCAGACTCATATATTAATAATTAACTAACTGCCCATTGAGCTTATAAAAAACAATTTAGGTACAAAATTTAGAATTACAGTTGAATTTTCAAAATCTGGCAACCTCAGGATCTGATTCATACTTCATCTTAACTGTAGAGTACTGTGCAAGTGTAGTCTTGTTTCTAGAGAAAGGTAATGTAAAGTACATGGAAATTAGAATAAATGTACAGTACATATAAACATACATTAAATAAAATTTCAGACAATTGCTTTACTGAAGTCTTGGTGTCAAGCATTTTTGTCACTGTAACCTTTTTGACAGTGCTAAGGACCTGTCTGTTTTCAGAGACTACAGTCCTCTGGTTAATTTTCTTTTACTCAGTATAATTTTTTTCATATGGTTATATGGATGGGTCAAAGTCTCCATGTTCACAAAAATAAGTTTTGTAAACAACATAAACATTCCACTTAATGTTTTTAGGGAATTGTTCCTCAGTTCTAATGCATCATGTAAAAATCATGAAAATCAAAATCTTCTGACTAATCCATCACTTACCTTCCTTGAGTTGCTAATTTTGTTAACCAATGGCAATTAGACAACCATGTAACCTAACAGATTTCTCAATGTTATTAAGAGTGTGGTTGAAACATTTCTGAGATGAAACTTGCATCCTGCACAATCTGCTTTAACATGCTGTTTTGGCAAATGGCCAGTGCAAGAATTAAATTTCTTGCTTCTTGATGGTTGGCTGGATTTGTCCCTTTTTATGGTAAGAAAATTGGTGGTACTGGATAATAATGGTTTGGAAGATTCGACTGTGTAACCATGAAAAAGAAAACAAATTTTTGAGTTAAATAGCCAATATGCTACAGTCCATCTTTTGGACTGTTGTCAATGGCTAATAATAATCGGGTCAAATTATCTAAAAAAAAAGAGAAACAAAATGGCTGACGTTTTGTTTCTTTTTTCATTCTGTTTCTTTTTTGTTCTTGAATCTCTGTGCTGCTTTACATTGCTTTGAGTCATCTGCTGTCTGGAGAAAGAATAAAAAGTATTCATCTCAGGAGAACTGCAAACATCTTCGACTGAAATAGATGGTATTGCCTCCTAAAAGCTATGTGAAACTTGCGTTACGCAACTGTGACAGGATTATTTTCGAGTCTCGTACCTTCTGGGGAAAGACCACTCTGGGTGGTGTGACACAGTGTAAATTTTGCTTGCGTACCATTTTACCCATTTGTTTACAGGATTGATTTCTAGTATCTTTAGACATTATGGCATTAATTCTCAGATTCTAGAATAGAAACTGCAAGCTGTTTAACCCTCAGTGAAGTGCAGGGTGATATGCAGAATTCATGTTAGAACAGTTTCACCTTTGATGCTCTCTGACACTATCCTTGTAAATGAAAACTGTAATTGTATACTCCTCTAATCACAGATTCTGGGAGTATAAACAGAAAATTTATTTATGAGATTAGCTGCTGCCTTATAAATAAAATTTATAATGAACAGAAACCCTGGTAGATGTGCTTCGGTACCAGGTTTCTGTTCATTGTGAATGTCTCTTGTCATTAGCTAAAGCGCTGCACCAAATTTGTTTTGATATATTGTTTGGTTTGTATGCATCCACCAATTTGCAGTGTGATTTTCTGCTAGTTGCGTACACTACATGCATGATATGATGTGCATGTTGTGTTTTCTTTCTACACTGCACATCACTTATTGTAATCATGGATAATGTTATCACTTTTTTGAAGTCCTGATTGGACGTATACGGATACATAGAAAAATGTTTGTGTTCAGGTTTCGGTTTATGTTATCGCTCCTTTGCCTTATCATAATTTACATATGTACAGTAGAAGTGATTATGTGACATACCAATTTGTTCTTAGACTTGGACATGTGTGGTTAGTTATTAATTTTGCTTCATACAATTTGTACAGTTGTTAGTGTCATTACTCCACAAAAGAAAAGGCTGTATACATCTGCTCCTGCTAATCTTTTGGTTGTTTTACAATAGAGCATTAACTTTTTCTAATTCTTGATTTTAATATTTTCTTTATTTGTTTTTAATGGTTTGTGGATTTCCAGAAACATTGTGTTTCATTTTTATTTTTTACTTTCTTGAAGAACTAGTGGACAGTCAAATTAAAGTGTTTTATATTGTTTGATTTTCTTTTTTCCTGTCCACTTCCATCTTTTTATGTACACATTTCTGCTCTGCATCAGTAAACAATTCTGATCAGCTTCATTAATGTTCCATCTATTATTGTTATCACTTTAGCAGAGTCCCGAAGTGATCGCAATAAACGGCATCCACTGAACTTTTTGGAAATTTGCCCATATCCAGCTAGTCCCTAAAATGGGTGACAAATCTCTTCCATCCAATTATCACCCTATTACACTTACCTCTACTCTTTCCAAAAAAATAGAGAAATCCACAACTCTCTAAAACTATCTTTGAAATCTGCTGTCCGATCACTGATGACTGTATGGATTGTCATTGTTGATCAACTTTTGATATACAGGAACTCCCCGAATTATGTAAGAATTGCAGTCTGTGGAACTCTACATAAGTCGGAATTTCCCTAAATGCTTATGCAGCACTCGCAATTATGCGTGCTGAATTTGATTGAAGCAAAAAATAAATGTCGGACAAACATGCAAATAGAATTATTTATTAAATTTTTTTATCTCGTGCACAGCAAAAATTACGAAAGTGTAGAAAATTAAAAAAATTTCAAAATTATAAGATTACAAAAAAGGTGTCGGGACAGGCATAACGTTAACAAGTTTTGCCTTTTGAGCATCATTGCGAGAATCAACGTCTTCAGCTGATAAGTACTCCGCTGCAGAGGTTGAGGGCTGTGGAAAATTAAAGGGGGTTTTTTCCAACACATCACAAAACTTCTCTGCTGCTACAGAATCGGCACTGGCAACTTCACTGCATACTTGAACATTGTGGAAACCAGTGCGATGCTTCAACCTATTAAACCACCTGTTGCTTGCCACGTACTTGACTTGGGTTCTCTATACTTATCCTTAATGTCTTTGTAAATACGTAAATACTTCTTGCTTTTGCTTGAATGGCCATTAGACTCAGGGGCAGTTGCTTCTGAATCTGATTTTCCATCCATATTATTAATAGCTTTTCCATCTTGGATATAGCACCTGAATGCTGTTTTGTGATCACTGTTGATCTTAAATGCGTTGATCCAAGAGGACAGGAATCGTATTAACACATTCTTTTATGCGTGCACTGTCCTTTAAAATTAGTATTCACTGTTGAAGCAACGAGACCTAATTCCCATGCAATAGATGACAAACTTTGTCTTGTTTCGTATTTCTTAATCATCTTCATTTCTAAATCAATTTTGTTTCATTTCCTAGCCCTGTCACCACTTGCACTTTCTGTTGGTCGCTTTCTCTCCACCATTGCAATAAGTAAATAGGAATGAAGAGAAGATTCCGAAATTTTATTTGTTTTTTATATGATTAAAGATTTCAGTGAAGGCGAACAAATTTCACCACAATACTGTAATGTAAAAACCACAGAATTCCAGTTATCATTATTATCACAAATGCAATAAGATCGAGTTTACTACCCATTTATAATAGATTGCACTAACAGAAAAGCCCAATAAACTGGGAACTGCAAATTGTTTTATGGTAGTGACCTCCAGTAATGCATTTTTGAAAAACGTCACAAAGGCATTCAGAATTGATTATTATAACAGAACATATGATAATGATGAAAGTGTAGTGCAATTTCCATTATAAAAATGACCTTTTAGAGAGATAAATGGCTTAGTTATATAGCAAAAATTTCAACTTCCGAAGTCTTGGAATGAATTACCAAAAAAACAATGTGTTATTGGGTTCACTTGCGATGTTTTCACTATACTTCCATTTATTCCTACGGGATGCAAAATACGTTTCCACGATTTTTAGCTTACGCCGGCCAGCAAAAACTTGCATAAAATCGAATTTCCGTAAGTTGAGTATTACGTAAGCTGGAGAGTGCCTGTATTGTTTAATGTTACTCGTCTTTGGAAAATTTAGTGCAAGTCAAGCAGTTGCTCATGGCTTTTTTTTTTTTTAAAGGCTTTTGATCATGTTTGGCATGAAGGTCTACACAAGTTCCCATCTTATGGATTGCTGAGTGTTTTTTGCAGTTGGGTTTCTAGTTTTCTCTCTGATCATTCACTGTGGCTGATGGTAGATGGCTTTCTTTCTTCTAACTTCTCTGCTAATGCAGGTGTTCCCAAGGTTCAGTGGTGCACTATGGCCATAGACGCTGATGCGCCTGAAAATTCCCAAACAAAGAAACAAACAAATCCAAGGTTTTTCGTTCTCTGTCTTTTCATATGTATATTATTGACCTTCTTCTACTTATTGGAACTCCTATCCATAGTTTTACTGGTGTTTGCATGCTACATTCCAATTTGAGGAATCTTGCCCCTGCACAAACACCTTTAACTTCTCAAATATCCTCCACCAAGTCCTTTAATGCCAATCTCAGGTAATTCTTCAGTAAGCAAAGATGACTTAGTTGCAATCCTTCTAAAATTCAGTTCCGTCTTATTTCTCACAAAGAAAGTCCACTGCTTATATTGTCTGTTTTCTGGACAAGATCACATATCTCTACTAGGAATTACTCTAACTTCTAATCTCTCTTCTGCATAAACACATCCCAAATATTGCTTCTTTGTATCCAACAAAAGTATGTTTCTTTTATGCTATCTGTGGAACTTTTCTTGTAAACAACTAGTCACTGTACAAATCCCAAATCTGCCGTACCATGGAATATTAAAACTTCTCTGAAGCCCATAAAACTTTTCTTGAGCTTCTAGATTCCATTCAAAGGAGGAAAAGTTAATTAATGGTTTGTCTTTTACAAAGTCTGTCCACTCTGTCATGAACATTCAGTTCTGCTGCATGCCTTTTCTGTAGATACTTTCCTGGTTACTGTTCTGAATTGGCATCTGTAATTCCTTCACTCCAGTCAAAATTTGTTCTAAAACCAGACAGTGTTCATTCATTGTCCAATTGCAAAATCACAGAATCAGCTTTTCCTCTTTCTAATTTAATCCCTTCTACTTCTTTAGGTGCCTCGGTAGCCGGGTGGGCAGGAACAGCAGTGCATAGCACACGCTTCTTGATTAGACTGGAGTTCGAGCCCATGACCACCAAATACGGAGGATGTGGAATGGTCAGGGAATGACCACCGCATATCCCGGAGCAATATGGCCTTAGTTGCTAATGCTCCTGAAAACTAAATAACAAACAAACAAGTCTTCTACTTCTGTTTTTTGGAACAATCTTCCTTCACACATTTCCTGAAAATTACTGTCTACAGAAATTAGTCTTCTGTTTTCTAAACATGCAACTCATACATGATACTAAGTACTTTTAGTTTCTGGTTTTCATAAAAAGAGATGTGGTTCAATCTTGTAGCTGCAAAAAAAAAAAAAAAAAAAAAAAAGAAGAAGAAAAGAAAAGTGATTCTGGTCATCCTTTCCTGAAAACTCATTTTGTGTGTGTTCTGGAATCTTATTTTTTGAAACATTCCTGTATATAAATTCTTGGATGTATTTGACATTCTCACTTATCATGCATTGCAATTTTTTTTTTTTTTTTTATAACCTTGTATCATTTACCAACTAAGTGTGTGATATGCATAGCCATTGTTTTGCCTAATTGTAAATAATCCATTGAGATGTGATGCTGATGAAAGTGGTAGTTGTTAAAGAAACTACAGAAAGCTGCTATAGAAACAATGAGGTCATATTGACACACCATGAAACAGGGCTGTTTGTTTGTTTATTTAAATAATGAAATGCATGATGGAAATAATATATATAAATACAGAAACCATTAACTTTATTGGACTGTGGCTCCTGTGCATAATTCTGCATTTTTTTTTTCCAGTATGCAGATCTTGCAAACAGTATCTTGCAGACTGGTTCTGAGCAAGCACTTGGTAGAAGTGCCATATTTTCAAGTAACATCCAGACTCCTGTTGATGTTATGAGAGGTGGACTAAGCAGATATGAAGGGCCCTTATGTGCTAGTACAGCTGGATTACTTACAAGGTAAGAATTGAGTTGGCAGAAAATATGCTTGTTGAAGATTGTTCATAACTTTTTATGATACATAATATTGCTGGTGGAAACAGTATGGTTAAGAATGATAAGTCATTTTATCATTAGCATTAGTAGAGGCATATGATGCAAGAAAGCAAGCTTATTCAGCATCAGCCAAAAAAAAAAAAAAAAAACCCCACCCATTTCACCCCTCTGTTCGTTCGAAATACCTGTCCAGTTGAGCTTTAAATTTGTTTAGGCTATCAACTTCTACAACAAGTGATGGAAGTCGGTTCCACCAACCAACCACCCGCTGGCCAAAGGCAAATTTCCACACATCTATCCGACATCCGTCCTTCCTCAATTTGAATTTATGCCCTCTGAGGTGATTATTCTGAGCAAGATGAAGAATCCCATTGGCATTGAGCATGCTCAAACCATTCAAAGCCTTATACACCTCTATCAGATCACCTCGCCGGTGCCTAGTCTCCAGACTCTGTAATTTGCAAAACTTAAGCCTTTCTTCGTAAGATTTTGAGAATAATTAGCCAGTATTTAACTGCTCAGACATATCAAACTCGTCGCATTCATCTCCCAATGGCTGTGATGTTATATATAATCCTATCTTTAACACTGGCCTGTGTATGGTTACATTGTTCATTGTTATTTGAAGCTTCACATAGTACTTTCACTTATTGTACTTTTTTAAATATTTATTTTTTACTCATTTTTATAGCAGTGATTCTTAACCTTTCTGACACTATAGGCAAACTTTCAGTCGAACAAATTTTATGCAGATAAGTATCTTTTATCTTTGGTAATAAAACCAGAATTTTTTATTGTACAAGGGGTGATCATTTAATTCACAGACTGGTGCAAGATTTTATGTTTACCACACGAACTTTTTATAACTGCTGCTAGAGGCACTCTCCCTGATCATTACTGAGCAGACTCTGTGTGCATGCCAGTATTTGTCGAGCTAGTGTTGCTTGAAGAGTTCTTTTAGCTGCGTGTCACTGATGATTGTTTTGGAGCACGTATCGTGCCAGATGTACAGATTGAACAGCAATATGTGATTCATTATTGTGTCAGATGGGGCTTAAATGCATTGGAAATAGTTAGAGATGAATGAAGTGTATAGTAATGAGTGTCTTAATCACCGGACTTAGCCCAATGTGATTTCTTTCTTTTTCCATGTCTGAAGTAAGCATTGAAAGGCAAGTGTCCTCTACAGAAGATTCAGAGGATGACAATTAAAATAAGATCTTGCACCAGTCTGCAAATTAAATGACCAACTCTGCTAGTAATAGATCTAATATTAATACATTATTAGCATTAAGTCACGCATATATTGACCAGGGAAATATGTTAAAATGAATACAACTAACCTCCATGTTTTAAAAAATAAAATCAGTTTAGTATTAGTAATGGCTGCATGGTGCAAGAAAGCCTATGGCTTATGCTGCACCAGCCAAAAAAAAAACCCCGAATAAAACTGATAGAATAATAATAATAATAATAATTAATAAAAGAAAAGGAAATTAAATCTAACGTCCTATGCACTTCCTTCACCCGAAGGTACTATCCAGATGACCTTTTGAATTTCCCCAAACTGTCAGCCTCTACCACCCATGTAGGCAACTTATTCCAGTAATTTATAACTCGCTGGCTAAAATAAAACTTCCTGCATTCCAATCTAAACATTTCCCCCCCGTAACTTGAATTTATGTCCCCTAGTTCTAGCATCATTTATAATCTCGAAAATTTCATCCTCATTCATTTTACTGATGCCTTTCAGAGCCTTAAACACCTCAATCAAATCTCCTCTAAGGTGTCTAATTTCCAAACTCTGCAACCCACATATTTGAAGTCTTTCTTCATAAGGACGCCCTTTTGCCGATCTCACCAGGCAAGTTACCTGTCTTTACACCCTTTCAAGAAGCTCAATGTCTTTCTTTAGGTGCGGTCTCCATACTTGAACACGGTATTCCAAGTGTGGTCTAACAAAAGCCTTATATAATGGGATTATCACGTCCCTATCTCTACTTGCAGAAGTTCGATAGATCATCGATAGGGCACCATGGGCCTTCCTTGCAAACTGTTTACAATGCTCAGAGAATTTCATGTCTGACCGTATCGTAACACCCAAGTCCCTTTCCTCCAATACTGGGTTTAGTTGAACTCCACCAAGTGAATAAGTTATTTTGGGATTGCTGTTTCCCAGGTGTAATACCTTACACTTGGTTGGATTAAAGCATAGCTGCCATTTTTCTGACCATTTCTGAAGTTTATCTAGGTCTCTCTGAAGAAGTTCAGTTTGACAGTGATCATTAACTACTTTACCAATTTTAACATCATCTGCAAATTTAGACATCACGCCCTCTATCCCTTCATCGATGTCGTTTATGAAAATTAAAAATAACAGTGGTCCTAATACTGATCCTTGGGGAAACCCACTTTTTACATCAACCCAATCTGAGGAATAGCCATTTATCACAACCCTCTGCCTCCTGCCCTGAAGCCATCCTTCTATCCATCTAAAGATTTTCCCAGTGATTCCAACCTGTTCCAGCTTATAAAGCAACCGCTTGTGTGGGACTGAGTCAAAAGCTTTGCTGAAATCTAAATAAACAATGTCGAAATTATTCCCTAAATCCAGCTCGTGAGTGACCCTTTCAAAAGAGTGGACCAGATTTGTTAAACATGATTTTCCCTTTACAAAACCATGCTGAGTATCCTTGAGAATTTCAATTCTATCCAAATGATCCTGAATTCCACCCTTGATCATTGCCTCCATGATTTTCCCTACCACTGAAGTCAGACTGACAGGTCAATAATTTCCCACTTCTCTCTTAGAGTCACGCTTATGTATGGGAGATACATTGGCACTTTTCCAATCCAAGGGAATCTCCCCAGAGTCTAGTGATACTCGCATAATTAGCCTCAATGGTTCAATGCACTCACTTGCCGCCTCCCTTAAGATTATAGGGTATATTCCATCAACTCCAGGAGCCTTACTGGCCTGTAGGCTTGAAAGTTTTTTCATTAAATAATATTGCGAAATTTCAATATCATTAACAAAAGGTTTTTCATTTGTAAATATCGATGCAAAATAACTGTTGAGTTCATCTGCAACGGCAGATGGTGTATTTAATACTATCCCCTTTCCCTTACGTAAAGGTCCGATCTGGTTTGTCCTGCTCTTCTTGGCATTTATATATGGGAAGAATTCCTTATCTCCCCTCTTTGCTCTGTTTGTTAGTGCTTTCTCATAAACTGCCTTTGCCTGTCAAACCTTTTCTGTGGCTCTATTACAGATCATCTTGTAGCTGTTATAGGCTTCAGTAGTTTTTATTGCTCTGTAACCTTTCCATGCCACCTTTTTCTGCTCAAGTAATGTGGCAACTTCACTATTCATCCAACTTCTAACTCTCCTCGTGGAGTATTTTTTTTTTAATGGTAAACATTCAAGACATCTGTGATTAATGTTTTAAAAGAATACCACAGTTCAATTGTATTCTTATATACTAGCATGTGAAACACCTGAATCCAGGAAAGCTATCATCGCACTCAGGCTGCTTCTGATAAGAAACATCACCCCACCACCCCTTCTGTCTACCCTATCCTTCCTAAATACATTATACAAGCCGTACTGAAACTCATCATCCCCAATTTCCGGGTGGCACCACGTCTCCGTAAGCCCTATTATGTCCACATTACTTGTTTTAATCAGCAGTTCAAATTCGCTCATTTTATTGACGACACTTCTAACATTACTATATAAACAATTAAGACTTACTGTTCTTGTACATTTAACAACCCTAACACAGCCCTTGAAGTTTTTTAGGCTCGCTTCCCTGGCATTAGCTACCCACTCACTTGAAATGTTTTTGCCCCCAGAACATCTCGATAATGTGTTTACTGATCTTTGATCGCTGCATTTGACCACCTATTAACTGCTCGTGAAACAGGCTAAGAAACACTGTCCTATTGCAACTGAAATTGTTTTGTTGATTTGCAAAGGAAACCAGTGAATCTGCTTGTGTTTAAGTAGAAAAGGGTTGCATTTTTGATTAGTATCATAACATAATTTTTAGTTTCATAATTTTTTTGTTTGAAACCAAATAACTATAATGCTGATGTTCATTAAACAGGAGTGTCTTTCAGAATGACTGTATTATTATTATTACAATTAGCTTTATATGGTGCAAGGAAGCCTGAGGCTTTTGCTGCACCAGCCAAAAAAAAAATTATCTGAGTTACCCTGTGTGTGTGAGAGAGAGAGAGAGAGAGAGAGAGAGAGAGAGAGATGTACGTACGTAGAAGGGAATCACCAAGGAAGAGAAGAATGATGATATCCAGCTCAGGACCCTGGATGTGCCAAGCCCATACTCCCAGATGTGAGCTCCTGTAATACCAAATTAAGTGAAATATTGATTGGCCACTCCTCCTTTTTATCCCAAATAGGTAATATCCACAGTTAATATTTATCTAAACAAAGTAGTTTTAAATTTGAAATTGACTTTTTGTGTTCTGTTAATTTTTTAAACAGAAAGAGTGCCTGCTTGCATGTTGTAACAGTGCAAGCTATTAAGAATTCTGTTATTCTCTTCATTTCTTGCACTGCTTGAAACTATCCTATTTGGACATATATAGTAACTTAGAAATCAGTTCAGTAGAAATGGAGTTACTCTAATACAGTATAAACCGGAATTGGCTATGGGACTGTGGAAGAGTAATGGAGAATTGCTGTATTATTTAGATAGGACTAAACCTAACTTGATATGTAGCAGAATTCTTTAGATAATCACTGAGGTTCCTTTAATAATGTTGGTACAGCTCAAAAAATGTTTATTTTTTGATGTCCCTTACCATTTGGGGGGGGATGCACAAGTTAGGTGGCGACATGCAGAGATACTGCCCTACTTCCAGCAGGATGGTGTGCCTTATCAGAAGGTATGGATCATTTCAGAATGTTTCCAGAAGCATATGATTTCATCATACTTCATTGGCCTGCTCAGTTGTTGAATTTCAACTTGATTAAGCAAATTCAGGATGAGATGGAATTGAACTGTTTATGGCAGGGATCCGTCACTGTCCAGCATGAAGCAGTTCTGATGGTTCTGTTACTGGATTGTATCAACTAGTTTCTGCAGATTAAATAGTTACTCCAGTCTGCACGAACCCACTCAGGAGATGCTGAGTGGGTTCTCTGGAACCCACTCAGCATCTCCTGGAATCCATGCCCTGACAACTTGAAATTGTTCCAAGGGCTAAAGGCTACTTGCTATTATGTTGATGTACTCAATAAACTTGACCCTTGGTGTATGTGTGGCCACATAGAAAGCATTAAAACTGTTGACTCAAACCATTAACGTTTTATTTTTTATTCAAGCAAAATATTTTTTGATATCATGCAGTCATTTTTAAAGACAAAAGTGTGATTAAGTAACAGGTTATAGCAGCTGTTATTAAAATGATATTTATTTTTCAATATGAAAACTAATTACTTTACGAAACTAATTACTACAGTAGAGCATCGATAAACTGAACTAATTGGGACCGGGGGTAGTCCCGACTTCCGATTTGTTAAGATTTTCGAGCTTATCAAAAATACTGTTCTGGAGACTAAAAAGGTTTAGTAAGTTTAGAAATAAAATCGCTAAGTTGTACTTATTTATTTTTATTCAGAGGTAACAAAACAAATGGAACTTTCAGCCACAATAACACATATGTATAGGCTTTAACAAATATAATTACTTATTTTTTGGTGCACCATATTTGGAACTTTGTTTCTTTGCTGCCAGATCTCTCTGTTTTCAGCAAGAGTAGTTGAATTGGACAGCATTCAGTTTGTTGCTTGTACCAAGCCATTACAGTCTCTGTTATGGTGAATGCCTCAGCATGTGTAGGCCCAGTGTTGATGTCATTTTCTTCATCGTAGTCTTTGACCGTATCATTTTCAGGACAATTTTCAACAAAATTTACAATCTAAAATAAGAGGCCCTTGCTCTCAGGATTCATATTGAAAGAAAATTGAGCCATGCTGAGAAAATACAGATACACAGTTTATTAAACACATAAAAATTTGTTAAAGTAATAAAATAGCTATATATAAAACATCAGTAGCTTTCAGACACAAGTTGCCCTTCCCCAGTTTGAAGCGTTAATACAAAATTAAAGAATGCATAGCCGTTATGGTGGTCATGTGAAGTGAACCACGTGACACAGGTACAGACAACAATTAGCAGCTGGAAGTAGAGGTTTATGGTTGTAACTGCAGAGCTCGGGTTTGCTGTGTGCACCAACATCCATCATTCAGAAGGATGGCTGCTTTCTGAATGATGGACATTGGCACACAACAAACCTGAACTTTTCAATTAGAACCACAAACCTCTACTTCCAGCTGCTAATTGTTCTCTGTACCTGTGGCACATGGTTCTCCTCGCATGACCACCATACTGGCATTCTTTAATTTTGTATTAATGCTTCAAACTGAGGAAGAGCAACTTATGTCTGAAAGCTATTGATGTTTTATATATAGCTATTTTACTACTTTAACCATTTTTACATGCTTAATAAATATTTTCTTGACGGCTCAATTTTCTTTCAGAATTTACAATTTTGTTTTTATTTAAAACTGGAAATCCTGTAACATCAGTATTGTTTTACGGCCATGCCCTTGCATCAACTTTATTGCAATATTCAAACTCAGGGATTAACTGAAACAAGTTGATCACCTCATTCAGTATTTGTCCCTTATCTTCTTCAGTTTGATTCTGCTCATCTCCCATGATTTCTTGTGCAATTGGCCACAGTTTTTTCCAAGCATTTTTTAAATTCTGTGCAGTGAGTGATTCCCACATGTCAGCTAACATGTAGCAGCTGTCTTGAGACTGAGCTTTTTTGAAAAATCTATGATTCTTTTTCCATTGCTTTCTGTTAAAAATAAATGATGGAAGACTTTGTTGATTCTCTTCAACTTTTCAGTGACTTCCTGGTCCATCAGTTGGAGTGAAGTAACATTTTGTGGAAGAAACACGATCTCAAATCTCTTGTCTGTTTTGTTTAATGTTTCCACTTGAAGGATGTGATGGCACGTTGTCTAGGATGAGCAAGACCTTGCTTGTGTTGCCTTCTTGTTCACGATACTTTTTGACATTCGGAATAAAATTGTTGGTAAACCATATCGATTATAAAGTGTTGTTTAGCTAGTACTCTATGTATTAAGCTATGTACATAAATGTAAATTTATTTTTATTTTTCAAATCTGTGAATAATATATGTGGAAGAATGTGGATAATAATTCTTCTGATTTTCATGTATCACTTAATTTTGTTAATTGGTAAGTAATAAAGTGTAAATTTGGATTTTATATCTTCATTTTTATAGCCTGTGGATAATATTTCTCCAATTTTTGCTTATTAGAATTGCTGTTTAATAGAATCAATATTAATTTTGCAAACATGATCACAATAACCGGCACTAATTATTTTATGGCACCAGCATAAAAGTAATATAAATGCTGGCTCATTCAGATTATTGATGTTGGGATTTTTGACACCCTACTGTAATTATTTCAGATGATTAAAAATCGGTAAACAAGAAGATTTTATTTATTTTATTTAATTTTTTTACCTTCTAGTCTTCATCCAACTCAGATCTCAGGAGAAACACTTCCTACATCGGCATTGGGTGTCGTACAGCCTGTTCCTGTAGAATATACAGCAGCTAATATGAGTTTGAGTACATTATACATGCATCAGGTATGCAAGTGTTAAATTGTATGAAGTTGTGTATTCTATTATTTTTCATATCTGTTAATCTTTCACTTATCTTCTAGTTTTGAAAGAGATGATTGTATCCTGAACTGTTTGATTTCAATTTTGCATCTAGATTGTTTGATTTGGACAACTGCTGTATTGATTTGATTTGCGAATGTCAGATTTTCTATAAGTATCTAGTTAGCCTTCTGCTTTCTTATTGTCCAACCATATAATCTTTGCTGAAGTAAATTGGATAAATTCATCACATATTTTATAGTATGGAAAAGCTTAATCTGAATACTATGTCAATGCTTTTAATTAGTCCCATGGCTATTCTGGCTGCTTTTAAAGCAGCCAGAACAGCCATGGGGGTTTACCAGACATCCAAAGAAAGTCTGCAGTTTATAGTACTGGCATTTATGTATATTTCCTGTTAAATTTTTTTTCCGCTTAACACTGTACAACAATTTCCCCCACCTGAAGAGAAATGGGTGAATTGTAATGATTGTGCTGAATTCAAATCCGAGTTTGAAAATTCTGTACCGTCCACCATTTTCAAGGGAAAGGAAATGAAATATATATATATATATATATATATATATATATATATATATATATATAATTTTATTGTAATTAATATTGTAACAGATTGAATAAAAAATCTTTTTGATCATGGTTTTTTTTTTTTTTTTTTTTTTTCCCCCCTTTTCATTGATATCTGAAGCTTTTTTGATTAATATCCATTGATGGCCAGCCATTGTTGGATGTTATTTGGAGTTCACTTCCTGGTAGACACATTTCATTATCAGATATCTCTTCATTAAACTCTTACCATGTTCATTGCTGCAAAAACATGAGAAAAACCTAAATGCGAATGCAGCAATATATATCTTTTAAAGACGTATTGCACCGTATAGACCAATTCTCTAGCGGGCTCAATGTAGTATTTTAACAATAAAAAAATAATATATATATATGCACACACACATAAACAATGGGGATGAATATAAAAGTTATTAGCCAGATCAGATTAATGCCATCAATAGCAGATTGTACATCACATCAGTCTGTAATCTAGTTATTATAGTAAAAGCACAATAAGTACTATACAGATGCTGAACATGTATATGAACACAACAATATACAGCTTACAATAGGCCATAAGGCCAAAATAACTTATAAAGACTAAAATAGCCCATGTAGGCCTACAAGGCCAAACCCTGGAAATAAACATATAATTAGTAATAAAATATAAATATATAATACAATGATGATTATGTAGTTAACTGTTGGTGTAGAGATACATTAAAGGGACTTTTTCAAGGGCTAACCCTCTCAATATATCCTACCAATAATTAACAGAACTATCTGTTTCTGATTGCCATTTGCCTGTTTATCAGTGTCCAAATCTTAAACTTAATTTTGTTATAATTTAGTAGCAAACAGACAAGATAACATTTAGCCCGACAGATACCTTCGAAACAAATATATAGAAAAAAGGAAATAAGAAAAAAAAGGCCAACTATAATTTTCAATTTCTGTTGTGGTATTATTTTTTATTTATTCAAAAGCAAGCTATAGCTAATATAAGGAGAAAGGAAGTAGGGATAAGTATAGTAATAGTACCTCAATTTCCCTCTAATTACTCTAATAGACCTTGAGGTATGAAAAATTACGGTTAGATAGTGAAAAGTAAAGAAAAAAGCATTTATATAATTGTACATGGGATTTAACTGGGAGCGTAACTGCCCGACCCTTTAGTAAGGGATCCTGGTATGTCTATAAGAGGACACTTTATGGTGTTAAATAGATAAAGATAATGATGAAATATAGAATAATATAGAAAATCAGAGGAATAGCTAATTCCTAATACCCAATTACTAACTGATTTTATCATAAATTATTCCATTACACCAAATGGTATATGTTCTATACTGAACAAATAATAAAATAAAATAAAGAATAGATAATTTAGAATGACCAATAAGTAAGTCAGTAGTTAACAACTGCTTACCACATTGAACTGTTTTACATGAAAGAATGTAGAACAGTTCAATGAAATACAAGACAAATGCCAAATATTTCAAGGAATTTGTAATCGGCAACGTTGACTCTTGTGGTCCTGAAGGTGATGTATTCTTTGAAGAAAGTGAAGGTTCAGACCACAGCAACCACAATGATGAGTACGACAGTAACAACAATGCATTATTGGTATGATATGATCAATTTACATGACATTTTGAATTTTAATGATGTATAGTGGAGAAATTCAAACACTCACACATAATAATCCTATCCTGAGTGTCATTTTTGCTACATTATACAGCAACTTGTCATGCACTGTATGTAAGTTAAAATGGAGGCAAAAATGTTCATTAAATTTGTTGTTCATGTGCATCAGTGAGCAGCTGTTAATGGAAGAGGTTATTCATAGATTTAATGAAGCATGTATGTTTCCAGCTGTACTCACACTTGGTGTTTACTGTCTCCCTTTGCTCTCAGCTGTTTATTCTGGAGTGACATCAAACCGGTCACCAGCTTATGTCCAGCCACATAGCTGTAATTTGAAAGAGCAGTTTTCACTAAGTTACATAGTTTAATGAGTAAGTGATAGTGAGAGAGACTCCCCCCCCCACAGATATTTAAAGACAGATGCAATTGTTGGTATTAATATTGGGTTACTTTCTTAAATATTTCTGAATTGTAAAATGGTGGTTTTTTTTTTTTTTTTTTTTTAATATAAAATGTGCCATAGATTGAAGAATTCTGGGTTGTAAAATGCCAGATTTTGTGTGTGTGTGTGTGTTTAAGATTTGCAATTGCAATATTCTGTCCCCTTTTTATCAGCATTTAAAACCCACTTTACAATTCATTTCTTTAGATAAAGGTTTATTTACATAAATGTTCATTATACTACTTTCTAAATGCATTGCATTTTCATTGTAGCTACACAATCAGCAGCTACATCGAACTGCTAGGTTTTCTCCAGCTACAATATGGCAGCATCCTCAACAAGGAATGCCAGAAATTCTTGAATCTTCGCCAGAAAGAACAGAAACTGAAGAAAAATCTGAACAGCAACCTTTATTACATGATACTAGGATAGCAAGGTAAAGACAATTTTCAACACCAAAATACATATAAGGGTCATTCAAATGAAACAAACTTTTGTAATAAACAGTTGGGATATGCACAGAACAAATGATGTGCTGCAAACAATATGGATATCTTTAGGTTTTCTCTGTAACAAGTGCAGGGAAGGGTGCTTGTTCATCAACACTACTACAGATAATCTGTTTGACTATACAATTTAATTATACAGGCAGTGCTCATTGTTATAGCAGACAGTGCCAAAATGGCTGGGCAGCTTCACACACCTGACATAATCTATCTCAGCAACTGTGTGAAACCTTACACTGCCCTTTACATCCAAGTTCATGGTTTAGCAGTAAGGTGGGAAGTGCTGCATTATCCATCTTACAGGCAGTGCCTGATCTATCTCTCAGACTGCATTAATTTTTGCCTCCTGAATAAAACACTCAAAAGTTGTTACTTTCTGCTGAGGTGATGGAACTGCCACTTGCTAGTGTCACCGGTAGCTGGCCGATTTTTACACAGATGTTGTGCCCCCTGCATAATGGATTCTATGCCATAGACACTAACTTTTTACCAGATGCTTTGCTAAACTTTGTTCTAAAAGTCTTTTATTTGAATGACATATATTATGTATGATATGCCTTTAATAATCAATTGTGTGTAAACTAAACCTTAAAGTTAAAATCAACTATACAGGATATCCCATAAGTCTGCTTCTATAGGAGAGGTCAGTTACTTTACAAAATACTGAAAAAGTGAAAGAGTAAAAAGTTATTTCAAATAATGTTTTCAACCAGAAATATTGGCATTTTTTACATAGGACAGGCCCTTATGGTGTTAATCTGACATTTTAGTAGTTAAAAGTTCTGATGACATTGCCATTCTGACATAACAGCAAAAGAGGGATGTTTTCAGAGTAGAGAGAAGATTTACTACAGGAAAGACGGATAGTGAACAAAATCATCGTATTTTAATGGACTCTTTCAAAAATAATGCTTCAGTGTAGCCAACAATAGTGTACGGTACTGTATTATACAAACCTGTCTAATGTTGAAAATGCAAAAGACTTGACAAATGTAAGACAAATGCAAAGTACTACATGTGGGTTGCAGTAACCCCAGAGTAACGTGACAACTGTGCATACTCAGGGTAGTGGAGAATGAAAAAGACTGGGGGATAATTGTGCAATCAGATATGAAGTCGCCGACCGGGTTAGGCAGGTGGGTAAAGTGCCTGCCTGGCAACCCAAAGGTCGCGGGTTCGAATCCCGCCTCGGGCTTGGATCAAAGTACTGCAAAAACCTTGGGAGGTGCACTATGGCCACAGAAGCCGATGCACCAACAACTACCAAAAAAAAAAAAAAAAAAAGATATGAAGTTTTCTGAGCAGTGCAGACAAGCTGCCAGAGCAGCCCATAGGATCTTGTCAATGATATAGAGGAATTTTGCCATCAGGGAGAAGGATGTGATTAGCCCTTTGTATAAGGCAAGAGTCAGGCCCTACCTTGAGTACTGCGTACAGGTCTGGAGGCCTCATTTTAGGAAGGATGTAGAGATGCTGGAACGAGTACAAAGAAAGGCAACAAGATTGGTAAGGGGAACAAAGGGTTGCTCTTATGAAGAAAGGCTTAAGTTCTGCAAATTGCAGCGTTTGCAGACTACTCACCTGTGATCTGATTGACATGTATGAGGCCTTGAATGGTTTGAGCAAGCTCAGTGCTGATGGGATTCTTCCTCTTGCTCAGATTATGCACCTGAGGGGGCATAAATTCAAATTGAGGAAAGGCAGTTGTACAATATGTGCAGAAATTTTCCTTTAGCTAGTTGGTGGATGATTGTTGGAACAAACTTCCATCTGTCATTGTGAAGTTGATAGCTTGAATAAATTCAAGGAAGAACTGGATAGACTTTTGGAGAAAATGAATTGGTGTGAAATGGGAACTTGTTTTTTTTTTTTTTTTTTTTTTTGCTGATGCTGTATATGTTTTCTTGCATCATATACCTCTACTAATGCTAATGTTCCATATACATGTAATTACAGCTTTGTTGCCTTGAAACACTGCCAGTTTTGAAATAGTGATTGAAACACATTTTACTGTTGATATGCCAAGAAAGTTGCACTGTAATAGCTCATCGTAGGTAAAAAAAAAATTTCCAACACTTCAAATTGAAAACAATTTTGATTTGCAACAACTTTTCCTCCTTTGCTTCAGTATTGTCAAATCAACAACTTCTAGGGAAGCAATTATGGGATGCTCTGTATTTATTTTAAATGCACTTATGCATGAAATAATTTATGCTGTGTAAAATGTTCTGTTCCTATAATATGGAAGTTATAGAAATTGTAATTCTTATTAATGTAATCACAATAAAAAAAAGTTTAGTTTTTCAGTTATCTGTACATTTAGCTAACTAAATTAAATTGTTTATTTTAGATCTTCGTGATAATAAAGAGGGAAGCAGTTGTAGTTAAGTTCTTGTACAGATTTTGAGCAAGATGCAAAATGAGAAACTTCTGTGTACAGAATTCATAAGGCCTAACATTTGTAATAAACAGAGTTTGGACATATCTTTGGATATGGTGTGATTAGTGCATATTTAACGTTGATGAGGTGCTTTTTTTTTTTTTAAAACACTTTTCTTACAAGTGTTTATGACAATTTATGTATAGATGCTTTTGATGTGCAATTTTGTTCACGGAGTGCAAATGGAGAAACTAGTTTGTTTAATGAGTAAAAGTTTTAAATAAGTTTCTAGTCATTCTTTTTTTGAAGGAACTTAACAAGCTTTTTAACTAAGTATACATGCAATTCAATTGTGAGGTGTTTTTTAATATATTTTTTAAAAAGTTAAGAATAAGATTTTAGAAATACTCTTTTATCTCCTCCCATGTTTTTAATTACTTTTGGTTCTGGAGATCGCAGTGGTTGACACATGAATAATATTTATGTTATAATTTATTCATCAGTTTTTGTCAAAATGGCTTCTGCATAGTTGATGGCAGTCCATTTAATGTTAATACTTGGCTTTTTTTTATTTCATAAATATGGAAATTTTCAAGTGTGGATGTATATTGAGTGATTACATATATTTATATACGACCTGAATTTTGTGTGATGTATATTTTTAGCAGTCCATTTTTGAGTGTGAATCCAGTTATATTAAAACCTAGTAGATCCTTAAAAGTGGGTAAGTTATTTTATATGTGTAAGTGTTTGAGTCGCTTGATAATGATGACTAATATATCCCAAGTGTGGGTGATGTGCAAACTCAAAAGGTGCTATTTTAAGATTGGCATATGAAAACTAGTTTTTCCATTTACTTATTGCATGGCTGCATTACATTTCCTTTCAGAAGCTCAGCTGAAATTAGAAATTGTGATGCAGCTTAGTTATATGTACTTGTCTTCACCATGTTATTGCAATTTACATGTACAGATATAACTCGCAGGTCCATTTGTCACTAACAGAATTCGTCCATAAACACTTCATCAGCCTTATTCATCACAGCTGTAGAGCATTTTTGTAAAAGTTTTTAAAAAAAAAATCAAAGGTAGCTGTTGGCAAATAAATTTTTTTTTGAAATGAGACTGAAATTGTTGTTCTATTTTAATAAGTAGTATGTTTCATGGTTTTTTTTTTTTTTTTTTTGAAATGGATTAATTTCTGTGGTATTTGTGATAGTTAAGTTTGACAATATATCTTTATAACACCATTCTGATTTTGATGAGAGTTGTGTCTAGTTATAAGTTTGATTGCTTAGTTTTTTTTCCCCTCCAGTTTGTTAGATACTGTATCAATCAGGTATTAAATCTCTTGAAAATACACCTGGGAAGAAAAGTGGATGTGGATTTAAATATATGGCACACTTTTGAATATACAGGCAACCCCCATATAACACGGTACTTCTACAACACGGTTTCACTCTAACATGATTGATAAATTGCGGCAGTCCTCACACAACACAGTACTTATATAACACGGTTAGAGAATTTTGGTAAACCTTGCATAACAGGGTATTTTTGTGCTGGGGATACCCTGCTATTATGTTGGATGTAATTTTTCAATATTTCCACTCTTTTTTTTTTAATCCTCACTGTTGACTCGCTAGTGAATAAAAATTATTGAGAAATCCCTGTATTTTATTTTGTTGGGAAATCCCTGTGTTATTCTGTGCTATTGAACTTGTGCTTGTTGAACTTGGCATAGGAGGTAAAACCAAATCAATTCAGAGGATGATAGAGCAGATGAAAATTCTAAAGTTCCAAATTTTACACTGAAAGGCATACGGGAAGGCATAAAGTTAGCCGAGCAATTAGAATCTTATTTTTTGAATTCAGATTCCTGAATGAAAGGAACCCAAAGTTCAAAAGGGAGCTTCAAAAATGCTTAGTTCCATACGATGAAATTCACCAAGATTTATCAAGCAAAAGCAAACAAACCCAGATTACTGATTGTTTTTTTTAAAGAGAGTAGAAGATACACTAAATCTAGAATGGTGTATTTTTGTTAACATTTTGTTAATGAAATAGTGCATTTTTGTTAGCTTTTATAACATAACTCCCCTTTTTGTACTTTTTCTTGGTCCTGTATAACATGGTTTCGCACAACACATTTTATAGGAACTGAACTACCGTATTATACGAGGGTTACCCGTAATTATAGAATTTCTATACTTATATAGACAATTTTTATTTGGCAGGGATTGTAGAATGTTAATTCAAAAAAGTGTATATATTAGGGATACCAGTTGATATGAAATTGATATTGTAATAGGCTCATATCAGTGGTTAATTGTTTTATCATTTTAAGAATAATTGAGTATTATTCAAATGATAATGAGCCATTCTTAAACATTACAGTTTACACACACTGTGCACACTGATTTTTTACTTTTAAATTTATTTAACAATAATTCAATGTGAAAAGCAGTCATTCATGCAAATAAACATAATGAATGATTATTTCCTCATGTACAAGTAATTAAAGATATTGAAAAGTATTTAAGCAGATATCTGATACAGTATTCCTCAACAAAGAGTGTAATATTATTACTGTGTAAGAAGAAAAGAAGAATATACTCTTAAAGAGACAAGAACAAACTGTAATTTACTAGCTTGAACTCCTAATTTAGAACAAACTATAAATTACCAGGAGTTCAAAATTTGGTTTTAGACTTTGTGGCCTATAAAAACATGGAAATTGAATTTCAAAGAAAAATCAGACTGCTGTGCATACTCTCCAAGATGAAATGTACCTTTTAATGCAACAGATGATTCAATCCTTCAAATATTCACAGAACAAGATATGGATATTTAAATCTTGATATTTTCCATTAAAAAAAAAAATATATATATATATACAAACCTAAAATAGAAAACAAATGTAAATGAGCTTCACTTTGGAAATCTGCCAAATTTGGTTCTTCCTCCAAATAATGAATAAGATAATACAGTGGAACCATTGAGATTTTAGATAGAATGTCATATTGCAGCTCATTCATAGATGTGAACTGGTTTGTGTTTACCATTTGTGATCTCAAAATTAAGAATTGCAGTATATATCACAAAGAATAAGAGGACTGTCACATGCCAGTTTGCAATACTCTTAAATAAATTCCAGTTCAGCAACTCATCCTAACCAGTGCACTGGAAGTAACAACTCTGAAGTTAATTTGATTTCCTCAGTTTACTGTCTGTAATTGACATTTTGCAAAAAAGCATATCAATTATTTCAGAATTTCAGATCCTTTTTGCCTAACATGACACTGGGCTGTTCCACATTGGGTACTTCTTACTGTGGGACAGCCCAGTGTCATGTTAGACTACTAGATCTAAACATTCAATGCCAAATCATTGAATATATGCACAACTGTCACAATTTAGTTATCTTAAATAATGGCTCCAGCAGTATTTACTCTTCCCAACATGTAACTTCTCACTGCGAACTCTCCTTCCAATTGAATATTCTAAATATTTTCACTTTACCCAGAGGAGACTTCAATAGGCATAGGCCAGTTTGGGGTGTCATATCTAAAGTGAGAACAAATCATTGAACATGTGCTCAGTCATCACAACTTATCTATCTTAAATAATGGCTCCAACACTTTCATTCCCCATCACATGCTATACCGTCTCAATACTGGATTTAACAATTTGCACCCACCTCCAACTTTAAATGGAATTTAAAAAAAAAAAAAAAAAACTTTTGGCAGTAGTTATTATCCAGTAATCAGGTAAGCTCTTTGCTATCCCAACCAAATTACATGCTGGAATTTAAAATATGTAAATTGGGAAACATTTCGAAACTTAGATTTAATCTGATTTTAGATTTGATCCAAAAATAGTCTGCAAAAAACCAATAAATTACACAATAAAATGTCACAGATAAATTATGAGCAGCAAACCATACAGTATCATATGTCCAGGCACTTTCCACCTCAAAAGCATGGTGTAGCAGTGAATGCACTTAAGCTAGAAAAATCAACAAATAGCATGGGCTTTTCTGTTGCTACCCCATTGCAGAAAACCCTATACAGTCAGTCCTCGTATAGCACGATAGTTGTGTTCCTCGAAACCCTCGTGCAGTGCAAAATCGTGCAATATAAACAACAGGCCCTATGGGAAAAATAGAGTTAGGTACCGGCCACCCAAGATTGAACACACATTTGTAACCAAAACATTACCAAACACAATAAATTAACGTAATAAAATACTTACGTATTTTATTACGTTAATTTCGTAATAAAATACGTAACAGTCATAATAAAATACTTACGTATTTTATTACAACTGTTACGTAATAAAATATTTCTAATGCTTTTGTTTCTGTCATAAGTAAACTTGTTTTTTGTTTGATTTTCTATCCAAACAGATGACAGCCATTCCATCTCTTCCAATTCTTTGTGTCTTAATCTAATGGATTTTAATTACACTTTGAGTTATTCCTGCTATCAAATTTGTTTTTATTTTCTCTGCATTCTTTGTAATTCTCGGCATTGCCTCATTTAGGTCTGTAGCACATGCAGTATCACATGGTCTTTCATTTCGCTCAAAGCGTTTCACAATTTCATATTTTTTCTTTATCGACAGAGGTGGACTGGCCATAAGCCTTACCGGGGAAACCCCGGAGGCCGGTGTGATTTTGGCCATAAACCATAGTATGAGGCCACTATAAATTTTCCTGGGTAAGAATTTTTGATCCAGTCTGCCTCTGTTTATCGATATTGCTTTTCTGTTTCTCTCTGAATCTGCAGTGTCTCTACCAGGACGCTTCCTTTTCACACCTTTTAATTAAGTATTTTACTCATTTTTAGAGAATAAAGCACAGTTACAAAACGAGGAGGCATGTTTGATACACATAAACAAAGCTGCGTGCGTGTAGCAACTGAATAAACAACACCGTAAAGGCAGAGATACACTATTAACACCTCACATTTTACTAAAGCACATTTCTAGGGGTTACTACCATAAAACAAAAACAATTTCCAGTTGCGTTTCTGCTAGTGGAATCTGTTATAAACTGGTAGTAAACTCGATCTAATTGCATTTGCGATTATACCGATAGCTGGAATTGTGTTGGTTTTTACGTTGTTATGGTGAAATGTGTTTCCCCTTCACTGATATAAAAAAAACAAATACATTTTCAGAATCTTCTCTTCATTCCTATCGTGTTGCGTTCAGTTGGGGTGATTCCGCATTGGACTGCTATTTCTTGTAAACACAAAGGCGAATCGTGTATAAACGAATTCGGTTCGTGTTATATAAGATATCGTTCCCCTATTTATAAATCGTGTATGATCGAATTCATGTAGTGTAAACACGTGTTATACGAGGACTGACTGTACTCCTATAAAGGCTCAGGATGAAGCTTGATATGTAAAATGAAATGGGAAAAACGGATCTAACTTTGGATATGAAATTTTTTTTTTTTTTTTGAAATAAAGTATATTGTCAGTTGACACTTATTGACCAATAAGGCACACTTCTCCAGCATCTCCAAAATTCAGAGATTTAAAATTTCGTGGAAATGACTCGGCCTATATTTTTGCTGAGTAAAGTAGTCTTTACCCTTAAGTGGGTCTTAAGTTGTAATTTATGTTACATCAAGAGTATGATATGAGTCATGACCCCTGGCAATGGGGCCCCTTTTTATTTGTATGTGTACAATCTAAAAGTCTGATACTGTCAATCCCTACTACTACAAGAGCAGCAGTAGGTGCCTCTGCAGCCAGGAGCAGTAGTGCTATACACTGCTGCTCCTGGCTATGAAGGTGCCTACATTCACTTGTAACATTTTTTTAACCACTTCTTTGCTATATCCAGTAATTTAGAAATACAGGTAAGCTGAATGCTTACACATCATTCATACAGTGAGAATTGCCAGTGACAGTCAGTTCTAATTTTTTAATTTAATTAATAATACCAGGTGTAACCTAGTATTAATACTGAATTATTAATAATCATTATTAATACAGGAACTCTCCGACTTACGCAAATTCAATTTACGTAAGTTTTTGCTGGCCGGTGCAGACTGAAAAAAATATGGAAACATATGTATTTTGCATCTCTAGGGATAAATGGAGGTATTATGAAAATTTTGTAATGTGAACCCAATAAGTCTTTTTTTTTTTTTTTTTTTTGTAGTTTGTTACTTGTCCTTGGAAGTGGAAAAATTTTGCTATATTACTAAGCTATTTATCTCTCCAAAAGGTCATATTTATAATGAAATTGTATTACCCATTCATCGTCATATGTTCCCATTATAAGAATCAATTTTGAATGTCTTTGTGATGTGATTTTTAAAGCACGTTTCTGGAGGTAACAACCATAAAACAAAAACAATTTTCACTTTTCAGTTTATATTGGCTTTTCTGTTAGTGCATCTAATTATAAACGGGTAGTAAACTATCTTTTTTGCATTTGTAGTAATGCTGATAACTGCAGTTGTGTGAGTTTTTATGTTATTATGGTGAAATGTGTTCCTTCCCCTTCACTGAAATTTTCACTCATGTACAAAATTTTCAGAAACTTTTCTTCATTCCTAGTTATGTATTACAATGATTGAAGAGAAAGCGACCAATGGAAAGTGCAAGTGGTGGTAGTGCCAGGAAACAATTGATTTAGAA
Organism: Mastigoproctus giganteus; assembly: GCF_048544385.1. Taxonomy (NCBI): domain Eukaryota; kingdom Metazoa; phylum Arthropoda; class Arachnida; order Uropygi; family Thelyphonidae; genus Mastigoproctus; species Mastigoproctus giganteus. Next base: position 175,492,101 of record NC_143584.1, read on the forward strand.
ATGAAAATGAATAAGAGGTATGAAGCAGGATAAAGTTTATCATCTATTGTAAGGGAATTAGGTCTCACTGCTTCAGCAGTGAATATTTTAAAGAACAGTGCTGTGTGTGCACTGTCAAAGGATCAACAAACTTATCACAAAACAGCATTTCGGTGCTATATCGAAGATGGAACAGCTGTTAATATTATGGATGGAAAATCAGATTCAGAAGTGAGTGCCCCTGAGTCCAAGGGCCATTCAAGAAAAAGCAAGAAGTATTTATGAATGTATTAAGGATAAGTATGGCGAACCCCAACCGAAGTTTGTGGCAAGCAACTGGTGGTTTAATAGGTTGAAGCATCGTATAGGTTTCCACAATGAAAGTATGCGGTGCAGTTTCCAGTGCCAATTCTGCAGCTGCAGAGAAATTTTGTGATGGGTTGGAAATAATTATTGAAGGTGGCTATTCAACACAGGAAACTGACTGACGAGACCTCTATATTGGAAAAGAATGTCAGATCGAACATACATTGCCAAAGAGGAAAAGACTGCTAGGTTTCAAGTCTTCAAGAGATAGGGCCACGCTCTTGCTTGGGGCTAATGCACCGCGAGATTACCGATTAAAACCACTGCTTGTGTACCACTCTGGAAATCCTTGTGCATTTAAGGGCATCAATAAAGCCACCCTATCAGTGCATTTCCGATCAAACCAGAGAGCATGGATACTATCTCTGAGGATTGGTTTAAATGCTGCTTCATTCCCAAGGTTGAAAAAATATTGTAAAGGCAATGACGTTTCTTTGAGGATTTTGCTTCTACAAAGGGTACTAGGAAAGTTTGCAATTTGACGCAACAATGAATCACAGGAAGCTGCTTGTTGCTGCATGTTGAGACATGTTCATACGTGCATAGTAGCCGCCGCACCAAGTCGATGGGCTCAGTTATTCATTAGTAGTGAGAGTGTAAAGTGCTTGCGATGGCATCGTGGTCACGAAATGAGATAAGGACAGTTTTGCGGTATAATTTCGTGTGTGGTTTAACCATAGACCAGTGCTTAGAAGAAATGACTCTTGCACTAGATGATGATTGTCCACATCGTACAACGATATTCAGGTGGTATAGAGAATTCCAAAGGGGAAATTTCACTCTGGAGGATTCTGAGAGGCCGGGAAGGCCACGAACGTCAGTTACGGAGGAAAACGTTACTGCTGTGAGGAAAATGCTTGACGAAAACAGGCGAGTGACCTACCAACAGATAGAGGATACTTTGGGCCTAAATGCACCAGCAATTCGTTCGATTCTGCAAGATCATTTGCATGTGAAGAAACTTTGTTCTCTCTGGGTGCCGCATCAACTGACTGAAGAGCAGATGACACGACGTGTGACTTGGTGCCGGGAGATGTTAAAAAAGTTTGATAAGGGACAATCTCGGTATGTGAACAACATCGTGACAGGTGACGAGACTTGGCTGTACTATTACGATCTTCCGACCAAAGCTGAAAACAAAGTTTGGGTCTTTGATGATGACGACACACCCGTAATTGTCAGAAAATCCCGATCTGTAAAGAAGAAAATGATTGCTGTATTTTTCAAATCGAGTGGAATTGTGGAACGTGTCGTTTTGGACACACAGAAGACAGTCACAGCTAAGTGGTATACTGAACAATGCCTGCCTAAAGTCATTGGATCTATGAAGAACCTGCGGCCAAAGTCAAGAATGGACACCTGGTACCTCCATCACGATAATGCTGCAGCTCACCGCGCCAAAGCCTGCACCGAATGTTTGACCACGACAGGACTGACACTTCTCGAGCACACTCCCTACAGTTCAGACCTTGCTCCCTGCGACTTTGCACTGTTCCCGCAGGTGAAAATGAAGCTAAAAGGGAGGCGGTTTTCCAATGATGAGGACCTTCTATGGGCTTGGGACAATGAGTGTGCTTTACTCCCTAGTGAAACGGCAGAACTGGTTTAAAGATTGGTTTCGGAGGATGGAGAGGTGTATTGAATGTAGAGGAAATTACTTTGAAAAAAATTAAATAAACAAAGCTGTATTGCAAAACTTTCCTAGTACCTTTTGTATTAGATAATGCTCCTGGACATCCTATGCGTCTAGATGATTTCAATTTGAATGTGAGAGTCGTATTTTTGCCGCCAAACACAACTTCCTCATCCAATCTCTGGCTCAGCACGTTATTTCGAATTTAGAAGCATACTATTTACACACTTGCTCAGGCATTGGCTGCAGTAGACGAGAAAAATTTTGCATTGAGACTTGAGAAATCTTACTATATTTTCCACACCTAAACATTGATAAGGTCTGGGTGGAAATTACTAAGTTGTTTAAATGGCACATGGAAGAAATATGCCCATGGCACGTAAAAGGCTTTGAAGGATTTGTAAAAGACTAATATGAAGAGGTTACAGGTAATGGTTGCAGAGCTACTTCAGTTGGAGGTTGATGCCAAAGACTTTTAATAGAGGAGGAAGAAAAGGTGTTATCTAACGAAGAACATTGACTTGCAAGCAGCGATAGTGAAAGAAGAAAATGCTGATGAAACTAAAGATAAACCAAATGAGGAGCCAAGGCTCTTCACCACAGAAATGGCATTTCTGTGGTGACGTTGTGAAATTGCATCGGCAATGGCAAGGTTTGAGATGGATTCTGACTTGAAACGATTCTTAAAAGTTATTACAGGGGTGAATGATATGCTACAAAGAAATCTACAATGAAAAGAAAAAAAACCACCGTCCAGTCATCCGTTAATGTTTTTCATAATGGTGGAAATAATGAAACTCCAGGTTATATTAGTGTTTGTAAGATGAGTGCAGAGGACAAGTGAATTGTATATTCTGAGGATCATTGCAGAATATGTAATATATGGCTTGAAATTTGTTCTGGTATCATTAGGTCTCAAGATGCAAATGATGGGTTGGACGTGAGACATCTCTTGAGATATTGTCTAATGTAAAATTCTGGAAACCAGCCAGCTCTTGGCAGTTGTCCCAGAAGGAACGTTTCTTAATGGGATTGTGTCTACAGCACTCGCGATTTGAAAGAAAGAAAATGGCTGCTTGGTTCGTGTAGTGACGATGGACGAGAATATAGCGTAGACACTGACTTTGAAAGTGGTGCATCATACATTGTAATCAACAGGACCGACAAATTTCAAAATTTCTAAGACCCCCGTGGATAGCACAGTTGGTATAATTAATGTCCTACCAACACCAGGTAGAAAAGTTTGAATTCCGTCAATAACGTGAGAAATTAATGGACCTCTTCACGAAGTGGCTTGAGATAGTCTGTCTCATGAGAGTAGCGTGATTTTTTTTTTCCAGCAAACCAAATCAACCACAGAAAACAAGCAATTTACAGACATTATATATGGCCCAAGTCGCCAACCAACCTGGGCCATTATATATGGCCCAAGTTGGTTGGTTGTAGAAGCTGATGCTTCTACAACCAACCAACCAACCAATTAACCGATTTTTAAAAACACTGGATTCACGATTTTCTTATGCTTACTGGGACTCCTATGACATTTCACGTATAGAGGTGAAGTATTCAGAACAAAGTCATCTTCAGTGTTGGTCCAGTATGTGCCATCAAAATCAAGAGATAGTCATTTGACTGATGGTGTTATTTTATACACAATAATGCTCGATCAAAGACTATTCAACATAGTATAAAAATTATCCAGAGACTCCACTGGAAAGTGATTGAGACTTGACTGTACAGTTCAGACTTTTATACCTTGCCCTATAGTTAACTGGACAACCCTCTGTTGATAATTGGAGGTCCCAGGATTTTCTAAGGGGAGAGATAAAGCTGTTAAAGGAAGGGGCTAAATCAATTTATGGGGAATCATTAATCATCAGGCATGCAGTAAAAAATTCCATATTTTGACTATAAGAGAGCTACATCCCCCTTTAGCCCCTGCCAAGGACCTCTACTAGTCCCACTGAAGCACCATATATCAGGCAACTCTAAATATGATCAGGATTTCGAGGAGATTGAACTACGATTGTGAACCCAAGATGCCACGATTAATGGAATTTTTCAGTTCAGAACAATAATGGATGCCACATAAGCAATAAATCTCAAATCATTTAGTCCCCCTAGGCTGACGACCGGTGATATGATCTGCAAATGGAAGAGGACTGGTTCTGAAATCGTCACAAAATTTACTGGTAAACCTTCTAGGCTGACAGTACCTTGTAGGACAGCCCTACAAACAATCGTTTACTGGGAATGCAGGTTCACGTCGCAGCACATGTGGGTCCTCGGTGAGACTACGGAGATGCACACTGAGTGATCACTGAATTATGACCCCTATGAAAACTGAATGCGACCCGTTGACCACGTGAGGTATGACAATGCGGAGTTAGTCGACCTACGTAGCATAGATAAGGTGTCAGTGGTTCAGTAGGTAGTAAAATTCCGAGCATTATCGGTAAAAGGAAGGATTTATTGGACTTTGATAAAGGACAGATTGTGGGTGCTCGATGAGCTGGTGCTTTGAATTCCCAAACGGCTGAATTGGTGGGGTGTTCGAGAGCACCGTAGTTAGTGTACCAGGATGCGTCAAAATGGTCAAACAGTGACCCGACAGCAAAACTGCAAAGGTCAACGAAAGGTTGTTAGAGGTGGGCACTGGGTCTGATGACTCGAACAGGCACAGCACTGTTGAAGAGTTGACTATGCAATGCAACATGGGCCAACCCGGAACAATATCTGGCATGACCATGTGTCGCATGCTTGCACATATGGGCTATACCAGCAGACGACCCCTATGGCATGCTCTCCTAACCAAGGTTCACCGGCTTAAAAGACTCGCCTGGTGCAAAGAGCATACAAGTTGGACAGAAGACTGGAAGGTGTCCTTGTCGGATGAGTCACGTTACTCCACACTGGATGGTCGTGTATGGATTTGGTGTCAACAACATGAGGCTCTTGATCCATCATGCATGGTATCAAAAGTGCAGGCTGGTGGATGTATGGTATGGGGCATGTTTCACTGGCAGGAACTTGTACCCCTGATGCATATGGAACAACGAATCGGTGGTCTCCACTATCGGGAACTGCTTACTGACTACACCCCGCTATGTTACACTTTTTCGCGAATGGCGATGGTGTCTTCCAAGATGACAATGCGCCGAGCCATCGGGCACTTGTGCAGGAATGGTTTGAGGAATGCAGTTCTGACTTCCAGTATATCGATTGGCCAGTATATTCGAGCGTCCAGTATATTAAACTTCCAGTATATTCGAGCGTCCTCGCAAGACTCAGGGCAGCCCAACTGCCATCAAATCTATTCAGCTGCATAAGAAGCTACCTAACAAACAGACGGATCCTGGTACAGGCCCCTTACTGCAAGGTAGATCGACAGATACACCGAGGATGCCCCCAGGGCTCAGTATTAGGCCCCCTCCTGTGGAACTATGTATTGGACGAGTTCCTCTCCCTCGACTTAGGGGGTGTACAGGCATTGGCCTATGCAGACGACCTATCCCTAGCCCTTACTGCAGATTCAAGAGCCCAACTAGAAACTCTCGCGAATGCAGCAGTAACCACACTGCAAGAATGGACGGAAAGGCATCGGCTCACCATTTCGGCCACCAAGACTAAATCCATCTTACTTAAGGGCTACCTAACCCCAACTAGACCGCCGCAAATAAGAATCAACAATAGGACAATTAAGCTAGTCACAGAACTAAAGTACCTGGGAGTTATCCTGGACCGTAATCGGTCTTTCACCCCACGCCTAAAATATATACAGGCTAAGATGAAAAAATACGCTGGCATGCTTGCCAGAGTCACACGTTGCGAATGGGGCCTGAAAAGGCGCACACTTGCGATCCTTTATAAAGCAGCCATTATCCCGGCAATCGCATACGCCTCCGGCGTCTGGTTCCACAAAGCCTCAACAGCGGTAAACCGCAGACGACTGGATATCATACATAGACCCATCCTATTGACCCTCACCCGAGCATGCAAGACAGTCTCTACTCATGCACTACAAGTGATCACGGGCGCTCTCCCTCTTGATCTTGAGGTGATTCGCAATGGCATGCTTCAGCAACTCAGACGTGGCAAAGTCACAACCTTCCAGGACCACACTACGGACCCGGCTAATAACTGTGAAGTTGAGAAATACAGGCTGCAAACGTACTTGACATCGATATGGCAACAACGCTGGACGATTTCTGACAAAGGAGACATCACGCGAAGGTTCTTTCCGAACTTGCAAAAGGTGTACCCAAAATATCCGACATGGCTCTGCCCTGGTCTCCACGTCACCTACCTTCTCACAGGACATGGAGCTATCCGCCACAAGCTACACCTCTTTGGACTGACAGATAACCCAGCCTGCGCATGTGGTTCCCTCGAGACCTGGGACCACCTGCTACACGAATGTGAACTGTACGAAGATCTGCGTGGACACCTCATCACACGAGTCCAGTTCAACCCCAAAAATCAGGAGCACTACCTACTGGAGGACGAGGGAACCTACAATGCCCTAACCAACTTTGCTCAGTGCCTCTTTGTAAGACGCCAGACTCTTCCTTTGCCGGAAAACCTAGGACAACTAGGATAAATACAACAACAATCACAACAAATGATGAACCAAGATAAAACTGGACTGTGCCTGAACTGCACTCTCCCAAATACTGACCGATGGAGGACACCGATTCCATTTGAGAACTGTTAACCAAATGCATTGACTACAATCGGACCTTCGGGAGTCCACCCTGACTGTGACTGAAGCCTATCCTACTGAATATCCACTAGTGGATGGACCTGGATCCCACGAGTAACTACTTAATAAAAGACCAAGCATGATCTGCACAAATGTCATACAGACCTGGACTGAAAACCTGGACAGAGATATCTTCACTCCACTCCTGGGAATACCAAATGGGGCAGCCCTGACGCCTTGGCGCCCGACTGAAGCCACCCCACATGTATGCCCTGTTGGCAAATAGGCCAGCTCCCTTGCCTGGCCTACTTTCTACCCGTCCCTGGCGGGGGATGAGGGGACAGCCCTGCTGTCACCTCCCCTTCTCGCCACCCCTTCTTTTCCTTCTGGTGGGGCATGGGCATGCCCCACTGTAAACTGGAGTTGTCTTCCCTATCGGCTCCATACTTCTATCTATCTCCCCCCCAGTCTTCAGTCTCCCTCCCCACTCTACCTGCACGCTAGTGAACGCCCCACACAATCTAAATTCCACAAGTGAAAATCAATTTCGCCCAACATTTCTTTTGACCTCCTAGCACTTCCTCCTCAACGTGATCACATTTTTATTTATTTATTTTTATTTTATTTTATTTATTTATTTATTTTTTATTTTTTATTTTATTTATTTTATTTTTATTATTTTTATTTTTTTTTTAGGTCCTAGCCACTGAAATCTCAGGAAATTAGGTGGCAGGACCTGCCAGAGTGAACTATATTCAAGTGGATACCTGGTCTGCCTCCACGGGGCGAAAGTGGGGCAACGTCGGGCCTCAGTAGAGGTCTGGCGGCTAAATGACCAGATGAACAACGGTACAAGGCATCACACATACACAAAGTCCATACACTTTTAAATCTCTGGCTTTTCCAGTAAACTGGTTCACATACAATGTAACCTACGCGGAGATGGGGGAAACCCCTGGTGCCGCTTGACCCTAAACACACTTTACACTTTACACTTTATATCGATTGGCCAAAACAGCACAAGGAAATTTAACCATAACCTGGGAGGAGTCGATTGGGAACATCCTGGACAACATCCTTCAGGAGCTGCCAACAACACTAACAGATGAACAGCAGGCTATCTGCCAAGCAAACAAATGCTATAATAATGACCAAATAGAACCCCCCTTCACCTTAGAAGAAATTCAGGATGCAGCAAGCCGCGCGAAAAATAAGAAATGCCCTGGACTGGACCTAATTGAACCGGAGATGGCAAAAGAAGCAACGGAACATATACCTGAATTACTGCTAAAACTATTCAATTGCTGCCTGGAAGCAGGTAAATTTCCACTACAGTGGAAAAAAGCAAATTTAAAACTGATCCAAAAAACCCAACAAAGCCACCAGAGACACCTAGTTCCTACAGACCCATAGCCCTGCTACCAACCCTCAGTAAAATATTCGAACGGCTGCTACACACAAGAATCACAAGGCATTATAATGAAGCAAATCCTAACATGACAAAGCAATACGGATTTACTCCTGGCAAATCCACTATCGAAGCAATACAGAACCTCCTCTCTAGAGTCGCCCATTGTAAGAGGAAGTATTTCCTTTTAGGGCGTTCGACACCCTCTGGTGGCCGAGCGTCTTGGCGAGAGTCAGAGCTGCCAACCTTCCATTGAATCTTTATTATTGCATGAAGGATTACCTGGCTGATAGAGCAGTGCAAGTTACCACACCATATAAATGCCTCAGTCGCCCAGTCCGCAGGGGCTGCCCCCAGGGTTCTGTCCTGGGGCCGCTCCTGTGGAACTTTGTCCTGGACGAATTCCTCGCCATGGATCTGGGTGGTGTGGAGGCCAAGGCTTATGCAGATGACTTGATCTTGAACATCGAGGCTGACAGCAGATCCTCCTTAGAAATCCAAGCAAATGATGCCCTGCAAAAGCTGCTAGATTGGACGAAGCTACACTTGCTCAAACTAGCACCCGACAAGACAAATTCGGTGCTGCTAAAAGGTACGCTAGACTTAAGGAGACCACCACAAATTAAGATTGAGAACAAAACAGTTAAGCTGTGCGAACAGATTAAATACCTAGGAATAATCTTGGACAGAAAATTAAATTTCAAGCCACACCTAGAATATATTAAACAAAAGATAAGAAGATACGCGGCCCTCCTCGCTAGAGTCACTCGCAGGGACTGGGGACTCAGACGTACTACTCTGTCTTTGTACTACAAAGCTCTCTTCATCCCTGCCATCACATATGGCTCCCCTGTCTGGTACGCGAGGGCCGCACTAGAAGTGAATAAACGGATCCTCGAAACCATTCAGAGGACCATCCTCCTTACCATGTCGAGAGCGACTAGCACGGCTGCCCTCCAAGTCCTGGTAGGAGTTCTACCCCTGGATCTCGAAGCTACCCGCTGTAGTCTGCTCTACCATCTTGCCAGAAACACATCAGCTACGATGTATGACCTCACCACTGACATCACAAATGACCGCAACTATGAGAAAAGAAGAATCACCGACCACCTCATCCAGATTTGGCAGAGGAGATGGAGCAACACAGAAAAAGGTGCAGTGACCAGAAGATTCCTCCCCACTGTCACCAAGCTGTACCCTAAGGCGCCAGCGTGGTTTCACCCTGGTCGAAATACCACCTTCCTCCTTACAGGGCACGGCCCGTTTAAAGCTAAACTTCACCAACTTGGTATCATAAATAACGCGGACTGTCCCTGTGGCAACCCGGAGTCCTGGAGACACTTAATGTTTGAGTGCGATTTGTATGACGACCTGCGACTACAGCTAATAACGTCAATCCAATATATCCCAGACAACCAAGAACCCAGACTGCTAGTCACTCAAGAGGACTACAAGGCACTCAGTCAATATGCCCAGGATCTATTTTCTAGAAGGAAAACAATGATAGAAATATACCAAAGGCAACCCAACTAGAAAGAATGCAGGAGGTCAAACAAGTAAAAAAAAAAAAAAAACACAAGCAAAAAACTCACCATACCACAGAAAGACAAGACTTTAGGATGATTTGAATGGCCTACTATCGACCCAAAACTGCACTCCCTTGTGCGGTTTTTTTTTTTTTTTTTTTTTCGGGGAGGGGGAGGGGGTATTTGCTCTTCTCCTCTCCTCCCCATATTTTCACTCTGGTGGGGCATGGGCATGCCCCACCGAAAATGGGGGGTCACCTCTCTATCCGACCCCTTTTCTTCATATTTCATCCCCCCAGTCTTCACCCTCCCCTCCCAACACTTTCTCTTGTACAGCGACTGCCCCACATGTCCAAATTTAAATCACATCAAATTTTGCCCGACCTTTTAGGATCTCTAGAAATAGTTCTTTCAGCGTAAAACCCCACGCAGCGCTTTCTAAATGCAATTTTACTTAAACCGATAACTCCAACTTAGCGATAACTCCAACCTTTATTTTAGGTCCTCGTCACCGAAATCCCAGGAAAGTAAGTGGCAGGACCTGCCAGAGTATAATTAGTCTCTTGGTACACCCGGCCGGCGTCCCCGTCGCTAGGTATGTTAACGCCGGGTCCCACTGGGGGCCCGGCGGCCAACAGGCCGGATGAACAATGGGCACAACAAACTACATACCACATGACCCATGCATTATTTTTAAACCTCTGGCATAGACAGGGTACTGTCACTCGATACAAAGAACATACGCGGAGATGGGAGAAATCCCCGGAGCCGTCAGACCCTCAACATACCTATACCTATATCGATTGGCCTCCGAACTCTGCTGATATCAATCCCATAGAGCACTTGTGGGACACTATGGAAAGGCATATCAGGCGTCTGGATACACTAATCGCCTTCATACCTGCATTGCTGACAGCTTGATTGGCTATACCTCCCGAACGCTTCCGACATCTGGTTGAATCAAATCACGTAGGATAGCTGCTGTACTGAGGGCAAAAGGACTTACGAAGTATTAAGTAGGTGGTCATAATTCAGTGATCATTCAGTGTATGTCACACCAGTTCAGTCTGCAGGATGTCTTGTGATATGGGTAACCACAGTTGTGTAACCCTCCACAAGCTACTAATCACCCTGACTAATACCAGACACTAAGTTCGAGTCTGTCGATGACGGGAATAATTTTTATGGGCCTTTTTCACGATGTGGCTGTGTTAGTCGGTCGCGAGCAATGGTATCTGGGAATTTTTCTCCCGGAAACTCGGATTTTTTATACAGAGTAATATAGCCTGAGTCGCTAATGCACCTAAAACTCAACAACAACAACAACATAATGCCAGATGCTGTCTATCTTGGTGTAAGGCCTTCCGTTCTTGGACTGTAGACTAATGGAAAGCTGTGCGTTGGAGGGATGAATCACAGTACATGACCTACTTCTTACAGTCGTGCCTAGGTGTGGCAGATTCCCGGAGAAAACTACCTGCCCAGTTGTTTCGTCCTGGCATTGAAGTTTGTCGGATGCTGTATGATGGTCTGAGGCAATTTTCATGATTTGGCTGTTTTGAAAAAGAACAGTCAAATCCTGGTTATTTGGAAAAGGAATTGTATGTGCCAAGCACGCATAGCGGAAATTAAGTGAAACTTCTTTAGAATCTTTTGAAACATTTGTTATTTCAATGTTACAGTGGTTTAATATTTTACAATTGTTTTACAAGTTCATTAAAAGTTTTTACAGATCTCTCCTTTGTACTCAATGGTGGTTTCGGTGGTCAAATTGCACTTATACGTGCTCTTTACGTCTTACAACGCTCACGACATGTAGAATTATAATTTTTTTTCCGTTGAAATGTTTTATGAAATACGGTAGAGAACGACGAAAGGAATATTTTGGTTTTTAAATTTTTTAAAGTTGGACTGCTAGAAGCTGAGATATAGCGATTTAAAACGTAAACGCGACGCACCTGCGAGTTACAGCGTGACTGCACTGTGGGGGGTTGGTGAATGCGTCATGCATCGCTCGTGCCTGGTACAGAATTGTATTGATTTGTATATATTGATTACGAAATAAAAGAGCTTTTGTTTTGTAAATATCTTATTGATCATTCACAAATTTCCATAATTTCAGCTGGAAGGCAAGGTACAAGGGATTTATAATAGCTAAATGTCTCTGGAAAACTGCTTCAATTGAGGTATCCGATTTTGTAGTTGAAATTGAGGGATTAGTGTTGAGAATTAGATCGAATCTTTCTTACAGGAAAGTAATTAATGGTTTAGTTTCTTCCAATCCGAAGTTAACGTTGAAATCTCCGCTCATGATCATCGGTATGTGATATTCCGGTATGATGCCATTCATGATCATGGGTATGCCGGTACGAGTACAGCAACAAAACGAAATGATGTCAATTATATCCTGTATGTCACTGTTAGGAGAAATATAGACAACTGTTGTATCACTTTTTTAAGATCCTCGTTCTTAAGTGATTCTCTACATCCATTACACATAAGGATTCCGTCGACGTCAACATCGAGAAATGCAGCGCGTATCAATGGTGCATCTTTAGCAACTGGTTTCTTTGTGTCGTTTTCGAGCCATGTTGTTGTTGTTATTTGGTTTTTTAGGAGCATTAGCAACTAAGGCCATATTGCTCCGGAGATATGCGGTGGTCATTCCCTGACCTTTCCGCATCCTCCGTATTTGGTGGTCACGGTCTCGAACCCCCGTCTAATCAAGAAGCGTGTGCTATGCACTGCTGCTCTTGCCCACCTGGCTACGGAGGCGCCTTCGAGCCATGTACGATCGCAAATGTAGCATTCAGAACAGAAATTATTTTTCATAAATATCCTTTCAAACTCTCTATGTGCGTTCTTATGTAAATAGTAGGCGGCTTAAGGAAAAGGAGCTTGATCATTTAAACTCATCTGCTCTGCAATTGGAGAAATGCGGAGCAGATGAGAGTAGTCACTTCGGGTACATCGTTGCTAGATGGAGCAGCGGCATTGCTGGTTGAAGGCACTGCTAAATCCAACGCTTGATTTTCTGTTTGTCTTTTACTCAATTTCAATAATCTTTGTTGTTCTTGCGCACTCATTGCTATCTCCGTCTTACTTTCAACAATCTCTGCATCTGACTTCGGAATCGTTGAACACTCAGCTGTAGCAGTGTGGCATTCATTCCCTTTCACTAATCAGAAAATGCAGAATGCAACAATACAAATACTTGTATTTTTGCAATCATACTTCCTACAGTAGTAACTGCAGGAAGTATGCTTGTAATGTTATACTATTCAACAAATGGCTACAATCAAATGGGTGATTAGACTATTGGTTTGGAATTCGCTAACTTCTAATCGTTGATTCAGAAGAGTAAGTAGCGGGCGTGAGCATAAAACGTTACATCGTTCAAAACTACAATTCTAAAACTGTTCTGATGATGTTTTCACATAAAACGTCTTTCGTGCATACAGGGTACACACGTGGGTTTTTTTGTTTTTGTCAATACATGTGAAAACTGACGGGTGCACCTATAGAAGTTTCACTTCAAAATGTCAACTACTAGTGCACCCAGTATTCACAGGTGGTTACCCTTCCAAGTATTAACCGGGCCTAACGCTGCTTAACTTTGATGATCGGACTAGAACCGGTGTATTCAGCCTAGTACAATTATATTGGTGTCTGAGGATTTACATTTGACATACAATCTTATATACAGATATTTTTAAAAGTATATATTATTTACAAAGAACATATCTTAATTTTTATTTTACATACATATTTTACTTATTTACATTGTCCATTTTTACTGTTAAATTTAGTTTCATATAATTTCTTTACATTATTATCGCTATATTATCTTTCAAGATTTCTGTTCTCATCCAATTATATGGGGTTTCACACTACTACAATTCTATATGTTACAAGTATCGAATTTCCTGGGTTACCTACAGTCCTTCCTTTTTTTTTTTGGGTCCATATAATATCCTCTCTAGAAAGTTTTTCCTGTTTTACACTTTTAAATAGCACTTTTTTTTACCCTTTAGTATATTTATGTTTTAATTTATTTTTATCGTAGAAAATTCACAACAATACATTGAAATTACACTGAAAGGACAGAATTAATGGGATGCCTGGTTCCTGGGCAACGCGACGCTGTCGCCCCTCTCGCTAGTGGACGAACCCACCACTTGGCAGGTATATAAGTACATTGTATTCACATAGTCGGTAATTCGAAGTCAATATGGATAAACGTCGTGAATTAACTGACTTTGAAAGAGGGATGATAGTGGGTATCCGACACATGGGTCACTCTGTGGCGGAAGTGGTACAGAAATTGCGCTATTCCAGTTCAATAATATCAAGAGTGTATGAGGAATACGCTATTTCCGGAATAACATATAATCGCGGAAAGCAATGTGAGCGAAAAAAGGTGGTGGTGGAGGAACGTCGACGTCTGTCTCACATTGTTTCAGCCAATCGGAGAGCGACAGTGGCACAAATCACTGCCAACTTCAACGAAGGAGGTGCCAGAAACGTCTCCACCAAGACCATCAGGGGATCATTAGCCACAATATGTTATGGGAGACGCCTACCCACCAGAGTCCCATTGCTAACACTACGACACAGGACTCTACGCCTCAACTGGAAGAAAGAACATCAGCACTGGACCTTGGATGATTGGAGACGGGTGTCCTGGCCGATCAGTTCCGTTTCCAGTTATTTCGAGTAGACTGGAGGGAGCGTATCTGGCGGAAACCGCACGAAGCTATGCCGCACCCGTCATGTCAACAAGGAACTGTTCAGGCAGGTGGACGGTCGGTAATGGTGTGGGACGTGTTCAGCTGGCACACGTTGGGATCTCTGAACGGTCCAAGTTACATGACCATCCTTGCAGATCATCTGCATTTTTTCATTGTGCACATTGTCCTGCTGGAAGGGACAATTGACCCTTCCAGCAGGACAATGTGCCTTCCCACAATAAGGTTCGAAGAGCACTCCGCAGATTTTACTACCATGGAATGGTCTCCCTGTTCACCGGACATGAACCCTGTGGGGCATCTTTGGGATGCTGTAGAATGGTCCGTTCGAGCTTTCGAACCTCTACCCTGGAATGCGACGGAATTATGGACAGCGGTGCAGCAAGCACCTCGTGAGGTACAGAAATGATGAAGGAAACAAAGCCGACACAAAAACGGAAACAAAACGGTACAGAGGGACTTTATTCAAAAATGGCAACATAGCACTAGCTGCCATGCTACAGATGCATCACTGCCAAAGATAGAACAAAGGGAAGAGGTGGTCCTCAGTAGGAATTGTGACAACCCCAAATGTCATACATAGTGGCATAGTGTTTTGTGAAAGGCGCCACCTGTGGTTTCCCACATCTGCACCATTGTACTTTGTGAAGAAGTACAGAATCTCTGTAAAAGCCAGAAAAAGTGTAATGTCTGGTTTCTGTCAGAGGAGTGTTATGTTTTGTTGTTGTATCTCTGGCTGCTTGGCTGCAGAGCCCCTAGTGGGACACCACGTTGCCCGCCACCACCACTGGGAGGTGAGCCAGGCTTCCCATTATACTCTGTCTGGCCTTTGCCAGGGTTGCCTGAGCTTCCTGACAAAGGCCAAGTGAAAAAAAAAGGGGGGGGGGAGGAAACAAAGAACAGGGGTATGAGTTAGAAGGTACAGAAAGAGGGAAAAGGAGGACGGACTAAAGTTGAGGAGCAGTCCGCTCTTTGTGAAGTGAAAATAGGGGTCTGGGAGTGGGAGTTAAAGTAGCAGGGAACAGGTGCCCCTGCATGATCACCAGACGCCAGTGGACTCTGTATCCCGCACTCAGGAGTTCTCCAGAGTGCCAGCAATCCCGCACCAGAACGGTGCTGGCTGATCCTATCCTATAAGGGGTTTGCAGCAGTATCCCGCATTCGATAAGTGCCAGCAGTCCCGCACCAGAATGGTGCCAGCAGTGTTCCTACCCTTAAAGGATTAGCAAGTTGTCAAGGCAGTGTCCTCTAGCAGAGAAGGAGCTAACCCACGCCAGTCTGATTCAGGCCTTGGGCAGCATGATCCAATGTTGTTCTCATTTCGGCAATCTTGTCTAGCCTCAGTGTGAAGATTTCCTGCGCATACACAGTTAGTGCCCTGTATGTGATTTCATCGAGCAGCAGCGAGGACTCTTGATTACGTGGATTCCTTTGAATTGCTGTTTTGTTATTTGGTTTTTAGGAGCATTAGCAACTAAGGCCATATTGCTCCGGGATATGGGGTGATCATTCCCTGACCTTTCCGCATCCTCCGTATTTGGTGATGACGGGCTCGAACCCCGGTCTAATCAAGAAGCGCGTGCTACGCACTGCTGCTCCTTCCCATCTGGCTACGGAGGCGCCTCCTTTGAATTGCGGTAACAAACTTGATTCTACTGCTGTCAATGCAGGCTTTGCACCGCCTGTCCATACTTAGAACAATGTTGTTGATAAGTTCTTGTGGTAACATCGTCCATTCCTCTGTCAGCGCCATCTTCAGCTGGTGAACATTTTCTGGTGGGTGTGGATATGCCGTTAGGCGTCTCCCCAGAGCTTTCCCATATAAGTTCGATGGGATTTAGCTCGTCGGAATGGGCAGGCCAATCCATACGAACAATGTCCTCACTTTCCAAAAGCATATCAACAGCTGCAGTGCAATGGGGTGTGGCGTTATCATCCATAAACACGAACTCGGGGCCAATGACACCTCGGAACAGACGCACATGGGTAAGGATTATCTCAGTACACTAGCGTGCACCGGCTACAGTACCGCATTCCAGTAACTGGAGTTGTGTACGTCCATCCAAGATAACGCCCCCCCCCCCAGACGAGAACACCTCGACCGCCATATCGATCATTTTCGGTGATGTTTGCAGGGTGATACCGTATGCCAACCCTCTCGCCAGATTAGCTGACGTCCACAATCGCTGCTGAGACTGAATCTACTCTTATCAGTAAAGAGTACCTTAAGTAAAGATTTTGTGGTTGTAACCTTTAGAAATAGTGCTGGTCCTTGAGTTTTGCACACCAGTGTATATTCCCTGTTAGTTTTTCTCTTAGCTGGTTGGCTGCATGTACGCTCTATGCTAATATGATGGAAGGCTTTAGCATCTAACCCCGCAATATAAATGAAAATAATCACTCGTACTCGTAATGAGTAAAGCTTTATAAAGCCTTGGATGTAAATTAGCAGCCTCTACTATCTCTTTGTAATGGCGAAACAATCATAAGCCAGGTCCGCCACGGCAGGGGCTCAAAGGTCGTTAAAGTCGTTAAAGATCACAGGGGTAATACTCTTTCGTGAATCTTTTAAAAGGCCCCAGAATTTGGTTTTGCCACTTCCTTTTAAACTGAATTATCTCGCATAATAACGAGGTCATGTCTAATTGTGCAAGTGTTTAATCCCAATCGCTTGTAGTCATATAAACCATATTGCCAAAAATAGACACATTCACTTACATGGAATTTTGGAAAAAAAAATTAAACCATTTCCGTCATCACGTGTCTGGAATAGGTATAAAAGAAACTGCGTTTAAACCAGAAGTAAGTAGATCAACAAACTATAGATGGGTTGAAGCATTGTGTTTAGAGGTTTCCAACGAGGAGTCATCGTAGGATGCCATATTGTTATTCTCTCTTTTTGTGCTAGTGCAACAAAACTGCAACACCCTAGATCCACAGTGGCTGGAGTCATTGCCAGATGGAAACGATGTGATGCTATTACAATCGGGAAACGTTCGAGTGGACCTCGAAAAGTGACGGAAAGAGACTGGAGTGCACTCAGAGAAGCAGAATCCATTAGTCCTCATCGAATAATGTCAACCAGGAATTCAGACGAGTCACAGAAACTGATATTAGTACAAGGGCGATACGTGGGGAAGTATCACGGAATCGGATTTTATGTATGAGCTGCAGCACACAAACCAAACGTCACAGCTCGCAATGCGCAAGGTCGACTTGCCTGGCACAATACACCATAATTGGTTCTACAACATTAGACAGATGTGTTATGGAGTCACGAATCACAGTGCACGGTTTTATGATCTAATGGCTGTTTTTTCGTCTAATGGATTCCAGGAGAACGTTATTTGTCAGGTATATCATCCATACTGTGAAGTTTAGCAGAGATGTTTTCACTGTCTGGGGTTGTTTTTCTTGGTCTGGGCTTGGACTATCTTTCAAAAATCTCAAGATCGATATTTGAAACGGCTATGCCTTCGTAATCGCCATGCTAGTGCTCCTGATCTAAAACTGGACTTTGAGATGGCCTCTGGTGTTGAAATAAGTGCACGAACTGCCCAAAGATGGCTTTCAGAATGTGGTCTGCATACCTATCGGCCCAAGAAGAAGCCTTTGTTGACCCAACTAATGAGGAAGAAGCGACTTGCTTAGACTAAAACGCATGTTTCATGGACAAAAGAGCAATGGGACACCGTTTTTTTTTTTTTTTTTTTTTTTGATGAATCGGAATTCAACCGACATGTGTATATGTAAAGGGCGGCACCTGGAACATTCGTTCAACTCGGCCTCGTATATTACATATTACATATATTGCCAAAAATAGACACATTCACTTACATGGAATTACATATAGGTCTAATGGCAGAGTCCCAGCAATAACCTGGATTGCCGCAGTGGACACCGTTCGGCAGATGCGATGTGTTGCTAGTAGCTGTTGTTGTTGTTGTTGTGGGGGTTTCATGGCGCATAAGCAACTTTGGCTATAATGCGCCTATTCATTTCTATTAAAGGGAAAGAATCGTACTGCCTGAAATGTCCTTAATCAGAAAAGATTAAAAATTCTAATTTGCTTCAGAAAACGGAAGAATTCAGATATATTTGCCTTGTCACCTATCAAATTCTCTAGGGTTATTGGTTGTTGAAGGATAACCAGTGATTGCAGGGTTGAAAATCTGTCTTGTTTATAATAGGGGCAGTCAATGAGAATGTGTTTAACAGTCATATTTATATAGCAATGTGGACATTGTGGTGGATCATCTCCTGTGAGTAAATGAAAATGGGTCAGGTAAGTATGACCTATTCTTACTCTTGAAAGAATTACTTCTTCTCGTCTTGATGTCCGGACACTGGAGGGCCAGATTTTCGGAACCTGTTTAATCTGAAAGAGTTTATTATTCGTTTGGGAATGCCATAGTGCTGTCCATTCTGTTAGGCATGCAGCATGAATCATTAGCGCATAGTCTGAGGCTGGGACAGGGATATTGGTGAAATCTAAGCTGGTTGGGTTTTTTGCAGCTTTATCAGCCTGTTCGTTGCCTAAAATACCAGAATGTGCTGGTATCCAGCAGAAGGCGACCAGTTGGTGACGTTCTTTAATCTTTAGTAATAAATTTCTGATTTCAATTATAACAGGGTGAATTTTATCTGAGGAACTACACAAAGCGTTGATTGAGCTGAGGGAATCAGTGTAAACTACTGATTTTAATGAGCAGTCAGGAGGGAGATTTTTTAAAGCTAGTTTAATTGCGAATAACTCAGCTGAGAAGATACTGAATTCAGGAGGAAGGGCTGCTGATACAATTGTATTCGGAAACACTGCAGCTGCTCCAACTTTTGAATTTGATTTAGAGCCATCTGTGTATATTGGTAAAAAATCAATATATTTTTGAGTGTGAACAGCATGAACTTGTCTGATATTTGATGATTGCAAGATATTCTTTCCCCACTGACAGAGGTAAGTGTCACAGGTCGGTATAGGAGGTGGAACCCATGGTGGTTGAGTACAAGTGGCGACTTGTTGTACGGAATGGATGGATACATTCCAAACCTGCAGTAGTTCAAGGAGGCGATGACCAGCCGGTTTTATTATGCTAGGTTTATTTCTGTACAGATTTTCAAATGGCGGATTGAAAAGATATGGCTGAATGGGATGCGAGGCACAACTTTGTATCTTGACAGAATACTTCAGCAAAAGCAATTTCCTACGTAAAGATAGTGGCGGCTCGTGAGCATCAATGTAAAGGCTATGTGCTGGCGATGTTCTGAATGTGCCAAGTGCAATCCTCAGTGCACTGTGTTGTACTGGATCAAGCCAGCGTAATGCGCTCTTTCTGGCAGAATCATAAATGGGAGCTCCATAATCAAGACGAGATCTGATTAATGCCCTGTATAATCGAAGAAGGGAGGTACGATCTGCACCCCACGTTTGTGCAGATAAAGCTCTGAGTATGTTTATCTTTTTTAAGCAGGCAGTACGTACTTTTTTAATGTGCTCTAAGAAATTTAGCTTGTTGTCCATGATTAAACCTAGAAATCTAATATTACTAGTGACTGGGATGGAGATATTAGAGATGTAAAGTTCAGGATCCAGATGAAGTTTGCGTTGTCTACAAAAATGGATAGCAACTGTTTTCTGCTGCGAAAGCCTGTAGCCGTTAAGACTGGCCCATTGCTGTATTTTATTTAATGATATCTGAAGCTGTCGTTCAATAGATCTCATATTTTGGGAATGACAGGAGATGGAAAGGTCATCTGCATAAAGGTAAGTTTCTACAGTATTTGGAAGTTGTTTAGTGATAGAATCTATTCTTAGAGCAAAAAGAGTGGCACTCAGTACTGATCCCTGTGGAACAGTGATCAGTACTTCCTGAATGAAAGTTGCAGAGAGGGCATATTGGTATCGTACTTGAAACGATCTAGTGTGTAGAAAATGCTTTATAAATATAGGAAGGTTGCCCCGCAGACCAAGAGAGTAAAGATCTCTTAGTATGCCATGCCGCCAGGTGGTATCAAAAGCCTTCTCTATATCTATGGAAACCATTACTAGATGTTCATGCTTAATAAAGGCATTACGAATGGCAAATTCAGCCTTCACCATAAGGTCCAAGCATGACCTGTTTTGACGAAAGCCATACTGACTATTGCTCATTAACTGTTCTGACTCAATGATCCAGACGAGTCGACAGTGGACAATTTTTTCTAGAATTTTGCTGAGGCAGCTTGAGAGGGATATTGGTCTATAGCTATGGGGATTGGTTGGATCTTTTCCAGGTTTTAGGAATGCCAAAACAGTAGAATGATGCCAAGAGGTTGGATAGACGTTTTCTAGAAAAATACGATTGTAAAAGAGCAGAAGGAGATGCAAGGCTTTGTCATCAAGATGTTGTAGCATGACATAATAGATTCCATCTGGTCCGGCAGCACCATTGTGGGCTGTTCCGATCGCATGCAAGAGTTCGGAATATTGTAGAGGTTTATTATACGGCAGAAGATGAGCAGTTTGGAAGTTAATAGAGTGCTGTTCTGCAGTGTTTTTAATTCTCTGGAAAAGTGGAGTGTAAGCTGCTGACGCTGAGATTTCAGCAAATGTGTTGCCCAAAGCATTTGCGATATCTAAAGGACTAGATAGATCTTGCCCATTATAGGACAGAATTGGTGAAGGTACAGTAGGAAACTTACCAGAAAGTTGTCTAATTTTTTTCCATATTATTTTTGTGTTAGTGTTTTTGTTAATGCTTGATGCAAAACGGATCCAGGATTCTTTCTTGGCTTGCCTTTGTATGAAGCGTGCTTTTGCCTTTGACTTCTTATAATTAATTAGATTGGGTGTTGTTGGATATTTCCGAAACAAATTCCAGGCTTTATTTTTTGCTTTTTTGGCTTTTGTGCATTGCTCATTCCACCAATAATTATAATGCTTACGAACCGAGGGATTTGACAGTGGTATTGTTTCTTTAGCTACATTTAGGAGATGTGACGTGATGTATTCTGTCACATCATCGATAGGCTGGAGACGGATTTTTTGCTCATCAAGAGATATTGATGACCGGAATTTTGCCCAGTTTGCTCGGGCAAATTTCCATTTTCTGCAGGGTTGAGCTGGAGGAGTCTGTGCTATTAATAGGTTGCATACGATTGGGAAGTGATCACTACCCATTATATCATTTAAAACATACCACTCTATGGTCGGGACCAGTAATGGAGAACAAATGGAGAGATCTATGGCTGAGGTATGTCCATCTGGGAGCTGAACGTGAGTGTGTGTGCCAGTATTGAGTATAGTGAGGTTTACTGCCTCTATTAGGCTCTCAATGAGTCGACCTCGTCTATCTAATTTAGGATCGCCCCATAAGGGGTGGTGCCCGTTGAAGTCCCCTAACATACAGAGAGGTGGAGGTATCTGTATAAGGAGATCTTCAAGATCTTTTAAACAGTAGGTACGGTTTGGCTGTAAGTAGATTGATACTAAAGTTATTTCAATATGGAGCGTTATACGCACAGCAACAGCTTCTATTTCAGTGTGAAGTGGAATATGTTTAGTTGGGATCATTGAATTAATCAGTATCGCTACACCACCATGGGCAGCATTTGCTGTATTACGATCCCTTCGATAAAGGCAATAGTTCTTTATCGAAGGAGAAATTTGCAAAGTTAAGTAAGTTTCCTGAAGACAAAGGGCAACTGGAGAAAATCGATTTATTAGATCTTGGATATCGACTGTATTGCAACGAAAGCCTCTGCAGTTCCATTGTAAAATACAAGGCATTATTTGTGTTTAGTTGATGGAGCGGATTCTGACTGCTTTTTGAAAGTGACTGGTTTATGGCGTTCCAATTTGTGTTTGTCTTTTTTTTGGAAGACTGGCCGACCAGTGTCCATTTCTTCCTCTTCGGCATGGATTTCTAAAAGTGGATCTTCCTCTATAGATGTTCCATCTGTGTCCATGGTTGTGTCTCGATTATTTTTGATTCTATTTGAATTTGTGATACATGGTGTGGTAGCACTCATTGGAGGAGGAGATTCCGCTGGTATTGTAAGAGGAGTATTATTTGCTTGGTCTGAGAGTTTGGGTTGTTGTTTAGGTACATTTGGTTTTTCCACAGAGAGGACAGTTCTAGCCCAATCTGAAATTGAAATATTAGTAGAAACTGTAACATTAGTTTGAGTAGAGACTGTTTGGTATTTTTTAACTGCATTAGCATAGGAAATATTTTTATTCATAGTAGGTGCCACTAGTCTTCTCGCTTCTGGGTAACTCACTTTGTTCTCGACCTTGTATTTTACAATTTGTTTCTCCGTTTTCCATTTTTCACAAGTTCTAGAATAGGCAGGATGATCACCTTTGCAATTTGGACATGTCATTTTAGTAGTCGTACAGTCACTTTGTATGTGATCCGAGGAACCACAGTTGGGACAGACAGGAACACCTCTGCATACAGTTTGTGAGTGACCATACTTTTGACATTTAAAACATCTTAAAGGATTGGGAATGTACGGGCGGATTCGGCAAAGTAAATAACCTGCTTTTACAGAGGAGGGTAAGTTGGGTGTATTGAAGGTGAGAATAATATTTCTTGTAGGTGTAAGTTCATTATCTTTTTTAATCATTATTCGTCTTGCTTCAATTACGTGTTGTCCCTGCAGCTCTTGGGTTATTTCTTCCTCGGTAACGTTTAATAAGTCCCAACTGGATATCACACCCTTAGATGAATTTAGGGTTGTGTGCGGTGATATTTTGACTGGAATGCCAGCAAAACTTGTCAGTTGTAACAGCTTCTCAGAATGTCTGTGGTTGGTGGTTTCTACTAGTATGTCTCCTGATTGCAGTCTCTTCACCGTCTTGGGAGATCCTGCAATACCCTCCAGATGTTTTTGTATGACAAACGGAGACAATTTATTAATGGGCTGACTAGTAAGAGAGTGGATAATTAAGAACGATGGGCAAGGTTGCTCCATCCGATCAGTCTTTTGTCTCTTTGGATTTTCGTTCTCAATATCCTGATGGTCTGTGTTTGCCATGTTTGCTCCTTTTAGCCCTTGGCAAGTGGTCTTACTTGCCAAGATTTCCGGCCCCGCCACGGGGAGGCAGGAGCAGTGCCGCTAGGAGGCCAAGCGGTTAAAGTGTTAGTTAGTTAGCGAAAATAGAAATATATGGATAAATAAAGAAAGGTGAGTTTCCTTTCTCTGTTCTAACTTGTGGCTTTTAAGTGTAGAACGATATAGAAATAAAGCTGCTAATAGAAACGTAGGAAATTAGAAAAAACTTTAATCGCTTTTGATGAGCACTCTGTTTTCGCAGAAAAATAGCTTGACCTCGAATTCGCTTGGCACCCGGGGCCCTTGCTAGTAGCATTGCCTCTGGATTGAGTTGAGTTTTTGCTTCATTTTGACGGTTAGTACTCTGTAGAACCAAGCTCCGGCTGCGAATTAGACAATAGGAAGGAACACGACTTAATAGTAGAGGAGCAGGGTCCGCCTGGACAGGCCCCACTCATTTCTTGAAATTCTAATGATGGAGGCTGTAAACTTTCTTGTTTTTTCACGAAGGTGTTGTAGGTGAGGTAGGAATGATAGCCCGTGGGATTAATTTGAAGTTTGTTGGTTGCCACTCAGGAGGTGAGGCTATCAAGGACTTTCTGCACTCTCAGTTCAAGGATCGATTTTGAATGACCTGAGATGATGACAGTCAAATCATCGGCAAATGCAATGATTTTAGTATGATCAAATGATTTGTGTAGCCAGTTTTGAAACACCATATTCCAGACTAGGGGTCCCATAACCGACCCCTGTGGACATCCCCAGTAAATAGGCCTGTGGATCTGTTGGTATTTAAATTTTATGATGATCGATCGCTCTGAAAATTAGCTTCGGATTACCAATAGAGATTGTGTAGCCAATAGAAATTCAACCTGCATGGCTTGGATGGGAAGCGATTGGATGGATGTCAGAAGGCGAAAATCGGGGGCATACCATCCTGACTCCATAACACCGGCTGTAAAGTTACCCGCCGGTCAGATGGTCTGGGGATGCATAACAAACAAAAGGGTGGGGCGAATTAAGTTTATTAACGGAACGGTGAATGCAGAAACCTACACTGCTATCTTGGAGAAGTGCCTGAAACCCGCTATTAGGGATCACCACACAGACGTCCAAAACTGCATTTTTCAACAGGACTCAGTACCTTGGCACACAGCAAAACTGGTAAGTTTTATGCCATTGAGATTTAATGATGAGTTTGTCTTCTTGTCTCACAATGCTAGAAACATACTTACACCAATGCTTTCCCTCATTTTTCTCCCTTAAGGTGCAGTCACACTCCAGAAATGCTGGCATTACAGTGTTGGACTGGCCCGGCAACAGTCAGATTTGAACCCTGTTGAAAACTACTGATATAAGTAGAGGCATATGATGCAAAAAAGCAAGCTTATTCAGCATTAGCCAAAAAAAAAAAAAAAAAAAAAAAACACACACCACTCCCATTTCACCCCTCCGTTCTTTCGAAATACCTGTCCAGTTGAGCTTTAAATTTGTTTAGGCTATCAACTTCAACAACAAGTGATGGAAGTCGGTTCCACCAACCAACCACCCGCTGGCCAAAGGCAAATTTCCGCACATCTATCCGACATCCGTCCTTCCTCAATTTGAATTTATGCCCTCTGAGGTGATTATTCTGAGCAAGATGAAGAATCCCATTGGCATTGAGCATGCTCAAACCATTCAAAGCCTTATACACCTCCATCAGATCACCTCGCCGGTGCCTAGTCTCCAGACTCTGTAATTTGCAAAACTTAAGCCTTTCTTCGTAAGAGCAACCCTTTGTTCCATTCACTAATCTTGTTGCCCTTCTCTGTACCCGTTCCAGCAGCTCTACATCCTTCTTGAAATGAGGCCTCCAGACCTGTATACAGTACTCAAGATGTGGCCTAACCATTGCCTTATACAAGGGAATAATCACCTCCTTATCCCTGCTAGAAAAATTCCTGTATATCATTGACAAGACACCATGAGCTACTCTTGCAGCTCGTCTGCATTGCTCAGAGAACTTCATATCTGCCTGCACAATTACCCCCAGGTCCTTTTCATTCTCCACCACTGTCAGTGTAGTACCGCAGAGTTGATACGTTGCTCTGGGGTTACTGTTTCCCATATGTAGTACTTTACATTTGTCAATGTTAAACTTCATTTGCCACCTCTCAGCCCATCTGTTCAACCTTTCCAGATCCTGTTGCAGCAGCATAGCGTCAGTAGTGTCCTTAACAACCCTGCCAATCTTTGTATCATCTGCAAACTTGGACATTAAACTTGATATCCCATCATCAATATCATTCATAAACACCGAAAACAACAACGGACCCAACACTGAACCCTGAGGAACTCCACTAATAACATTAGTCCACGTTGAGCAGTGTCCATTGATTACCACTCTCTGTCTTCTGCCACTCAACCATCCCCTTATCCATAGCAGCAATTTGCCTCCAATGCCACACTGCTTCAATTTGTGCAGCAGTCTTCCATGTGCAACAGTATCAAAAGCCTTTCTAAGATCCAAATATATAATATCAAAGTTATTCCCTGCATCCAGTTCTTTTGTGACTACATCATAGTATCCAATCAAATTGGTCAGGCAAGACCTGCCCTTAACAAAACCATTCTGCGTCTGAGCTATAACTGAATTCTTGTCTAGATGATCCTGCAGTGCTTCTTTAACCAGTGCCTCCATTAATTTACCTGGAACAGAAGTTAAACTAACAGGTCTATAATTACTTGTGTGAGCCTTTGATCCTCCTTTGTGAATTGGGGTTACATTTGCACATCTCCAGTCTATGGGTACCTCCCCTGAGTCCAAAAAAGCTCTCATAATTATGGCTAGGGGTTTGCTTACTTCCTTTGCTGCCTCCTTTAATATAACTGGATAGATCCCATCCACCCCAGGTGCCTTTTTTATGTTTATCCTCAACAATCTCTCCTCCACTTTCCTCTCAGTTATTACAAAATCATCCAGCTCACTGCCAATGTTTACTTTACCTACATCATTCTCCTTCCTGAATAACTCCTCATGCGTGAATGTAGATGCAAAATACTCGTTTAGATTGTTAGCCACCTGAGCAGGATCCTCAACTGTTGAACCATCAATATCCATTGGACCAATCTGATTCATCCCTTTCCTTCTTGAGTTTAAATATGTAAAGAACTCTTTTCTGTTTTTCTTTGCATCCTTTGCCAAGGATTTTTCGTAGTCTGCCTTTGCCTGCCTAATCTCCTTTGTGACTTGGTTACAGACCAACTTATATCTATCATAGGCTTCCATGTCACCCATTAATTTGTATGTATCCCATGCATTTTTCTTCTCTGCCACATGTCTCATTAGTTCATCTGACAACCATTTAGGCCTAAATCTTGAACAATATTTCTTAGTTGGTATGTAAAGACGACTTCCCTGAAGTCGTCTAAAATTACTCAGAAGGAGCTAACAAGTAAGATTCAGCTGCAGGAGAGCATTGTAAGGGTGCAGTACCACCAAATTGGACAACCGTATATCCAGAAGTTGATTAACTCTATGCCAGATCATTGCAAGGCTGTAATTGCAGATAGAGGAACAACAACAAAATATTGAGGACTTATTTTGCTGATTTACAGTACATAATACTATTACGTTAACTTGTCATTTCAGTTTGTACACGTAAATGCAATAAAATGTAGGTTTGGATGTCATGATTGCCATTTGCATGATTTCTCATATTTCCATTAATTACGCATTTTACCCTTTGGGAAGATTTGAATAGCAATTAGATATATCAGGTGGAGTTTTTTATTGGATTTCATTCACAGAGATGTATATCTCATATAACAAATGCATTTTGAACATTTCTGCAACCCACAATGCAGCGCAAAACATATTATTTGCAAAATTCACAAGTGATGCAGCTTTTTTTGTCCGCCACTGTATTTGTCTATTTATTCAAAAGCTCTCAGATAGAAAGATAATAGCAAACGTTTTCAGGCTGTATTTTGTCTGTGAATTACAAAAGTATTATTTAAAAAGGCATTATGAAAACAGCTTTTTTGTGCTTCAAGAGTCAGTTTGGAAATAAGTTCTAGACAAGCTCATGAAATAGCTATCTTTTTAAGGTAGTTGTAGGTTGTTGACGATGCTAATTAAGTATACCAATCAGAAATACATTCTTTATTGGACTGGTTGAACAATGTACAACCAAAATTGAAGCATGACATAGAAATAGAAAAAGCTTATAACAATTTTTCTGAATTTGCATATTTGCAAGAAAAATGGCTTCTTATACACCAAAATTTACAGACAGAACACGCATATACACACACTACAATGTAAAAAAATGTTAATATTACGCAACCCTCCAAGCAGTATCCAGATACACACACATCGGTTCCACATTGACATCGCAACCATTCACTTCAGTCGCCTGTCGATTCCCTTTGGGCCTCTAATGACACACTTGGCTTCATGAGTAAGCAGTCAAGCAATTGTTGTTGTTGTTGTTGTAGGATTTTAAGAGCATTAGCGACTAAGGCCAGATTGCTCGGCGTATACTATGTGTAAATTGAGTGTATTCTGAAGTCGATTTTCTGTTTGCTGGACAAAAAAAATCCGAGTTTCTGGGAGGAAAACCCATGCTACTCTCGCCTGAGACCGACTAACTGAGCCACGTTGTGAAAAAGGCCTATAAAAATTCCTCACGTCATCGACGGGACTCGAACTCAGGTCTTTTCCATCCGCTGTGGGGAGGACGGCAATTCTGCCAAATGTACTACCCACGAGGGCCAGGTGTGTAAAAGACCTGAATTCGAATCCATCAATGACGAGAAATTTTTATGGTTTTTTTTTCACAAGGTGGTTGAGTTAATCGGTCTCAGGCGAGGGTGGCACGTTTTCGCCCGGAAACTCGGGGTTTTCGTCCAGCAAACAGCAAATTGGCCACAGAACACTCGCAATTTACCGACATAATACGTACGGCGCAAGCAACTTCAAGGTTTTAGGCGCGTAAACAACCTAAATTGCTTACGCGCCTAAAACCCTGCACCAACCGATGACAACCAGTGGATAGGCTTTCTACCGACGAACTCTAGACTGCAGCGGGTAAAGTCCTCCATTTCTCATTAAGAACGTTGACTAGTTGAAATATCGATGTGGTCGTGTTGGCCTGGCCTTACCCGATGTTCCAGTTCATCCCATAGGTATGAACTTCCATCCTGATCTTCCATCTTCCCATCGGAACTCTATATCGGCCATTCCAACTTTTGTACATTCATGTCCATGAACCATTCTCGAATAGCAGCGGTGTAGGGCTGAAAAAGGCATGAGTATGTACAAAAGAAGTTCTCGTAGGTAGCACAGTGGATGTAATCACCGTCCTCCCACATCAAGTGGAAAGTACTGGAGTAGAATTACTCGCAGTTTTCGTCCAGCAAACAGGGAAATCAATCATAAAATATATGCAATTTACAGACACAATATACTGACGTCTTACAGATTTATTTATTGATGCTTAACACACACATTCTTTTTTTTTGCATACCAAAGAACACTGCATTATAAGAGCATGGAATTGTTCGCAATGTTAAGGTAGGCTTCGGCGCTCATGCTTTCTCACTCAAAAGTCCTAGGGCCTAGGCCATAGAATGAAAAACAGCTCCATACCATAAATTCACCTCCAAACTTAAATGTTGGCACAGTGCGCTCTTTCTCCGGCCAGTCCCCCCCCCACACACACATCCACCCATCATATTGGAATAGTTAGATTTATCACTGCACGGATCCGATTTCCGCTGCTCTATGGACCAAATTGCGGTGTTCCTCGCATCATAAAAGGCAAAACCCTCTGATTGCTGTTGGTGACGTTTGTCTTATGCACAGCGTTTTCCTATGAAACTCGAGGCTGTGGAGCTCCGTACGTGATGTGTTCGTAGAGACCTCGAGCCCGATTGATGCTTGTTTGTTGTTTGTTATTTGGTTTTTAGGAGCATTAGCAACTAAGGCCATATTGCGCCGGGATATGCGGTGGTCATTCCCTGACCTTTCCGCATTCTCCGTATTTGGTGGTGACGGGCTCGAACCCCGGTCTAATCAAGAAGCGTGTGCTATGCACTGCTGCTCCTTCCCACCTGGCTACGGAGGCGCCCCGATTGATGCTCTAAACTTTTGATCGATGTTTGTAGGGATGTCTGACGAGATTACCGTACCCTTCTGAGTACCCTCTGGTCATGGAAGGAACGTGTAGCAAACCAAAAGAAGACTACGTGGTCTTCGTATGCATTCTGTACAGCAGTGGTGATACGTTCACACTTTCATTTCATGACATCACCAACTGTCGACAGTTGCACGAATTGATAAGTCAACAATGTGACATCCGACAGTAATCTTCTCCTCCCCCTTCTCGAATTCAATGAGTTCGTTTCTAGTGCTATGACAGCTAACTTAGTGGCTCATACGTCTTCCTGATATATCGGTCTGCGCAATTTATTTATCCGGGAAGGTTCGGATACTTTTTTTGGGATCCATAATGCAATATTCTACAATCGAAATATCTTAATTTGTGAATTAGAGCAAATCAAACAGAAATTCCTCAACAGAGGATATCGGTTCGAACTTTTTCAAAATACCATTGATAAAGTAGGCAGTCATCTTGGCGCCATTCCACCCCTTTGACCCTTTCCGCTGTTCAACATCCAATCACAGTCACACTTCTCTTACCACCTACAGTTGACTGAAGTCGTTAGAGAGTCACGTGATTTCCAACCATTATCTCATGCTCACTCCTATTTGGTAATGAAGTTTACGAAAAGCTTTCGATAACTGGGTGGAAGTGCCCACACATTGTTTTTCAGCTTCCTAGACTGTTATATTTTAATCTCTAATAAACCATTTCTTTTAATTTCACTGTTTTTTTTTTTCTGAAACACTTCAAATCACCAACCACACATTTATCAGGTAAGTTTTGAATATTATTTGAGGCTTCCTTAGCCAAGCTCAGTTTCATTAATTTTCTAAATTCATTGAGGTAGATAATTACTGTAGAATATTTTAGATTACGTTGTCATTAATAAAACTTGAATTGGTGCTCGACTTCTTGATGTCAGTGGTCCAACGGGATTAGTCTTATGGTTTCAGCCTGCTTTCCATGGTGCTGTATGTTTTCAGACAGATGATTTTTGTGATATTGTTTGGTGAGATCAATGGAACACTGATTTACATCTCTCGTTAATCGTGGGTTTACCAAGCTCGGATTTGAAATAACTGTTTTATATTTTCATGCCAAAAATTTACGACACGACAATTATTGTTCCTATCTTCTGTAGTTGGGCATTATTAGAATATATTTTTATTCGAATAAAATTTGAATTAAAAATATTCCGCATTTAATTATTCGGTTAAACTTTAGAACACGAGTATTACCCATGGATCTTTGCAACACGGAGCAATAAAGCTTAGCTACTGCTGTGCAGTGATTGGACAATCTATTCCTTTGCGTAATTTTGTTTGCAGATTTAAAAACGGTGGTAAGGGGGAATTCCCTGAAGCCTAAGCCGTTTGGGAAAGGAGTCCCCTTTTTTGGCGTCGGTTTAAAATGAGGAGACGATTTTCCCCATTTACTGCTCGTTTTAAATCGGGAAATAAAATTATTTGGAATAGATCGTCCAATCAGTGTGAAGCAGAGGGTGGAATTAGCAATTAGCTAACCTTGGAAAATATCAAGGAAAAATGGTTTTAAGTACAACACACCATTACATCTTCTGGTGCCATTAAGACTTTTCTTCTTTGCCATCATCCCCATACTGCTTGAATCACAAACCTGTTTGAGAGAAGGTTATGTTGAAGGCGAATTACTGAAGACTGATTAGACGCAAGTGTTATTTATGTACTTAAAAAAGGGGGGCTGAATCGTCAAAGAGGAGGTTAGCCATCAAAGGTGTAAACGAATGGGTGGGGCTTACAACACACACGCACAGTGATCGCTGAATTATAATAACCCCATCCGTTATGGACTGTGCTGCATAGCTCTCAGTATAAAAATCCAAACAGCTTCCTACGCTGGAATAGTTGTAATTTGCATTGTAAGACAAAGTCTTACAAATATATTTCTCTTAATAAGAATAGTGTGGGGAAGTAAAGCACTTAAGAAAACATCATTATGGAAATATTTTCATTATTGGGAGTAGGGCACTTAAGGAATATGGTAAACAACGGCATGGTCAGGTGCGGTAGGGTTAAAATTAAAAGCTTCGGAACAATAGTTTAATCTCTCTATTACACCTCAATTTGAAGAAGCAACCCACTGCATTTTGGGGAAGGGCGTTGGTATGGAACAGTTCAAAGGTATGGTCAGCAGGTAGCGTAGAGGTAGAAGATGAAAGAGTTCGTTGTGTGGGAAAAATAGAATGTGAGTTACTGACGAGAGAGAGGTCTCAGTATTAGGAGAGAAAGTATCGAAAAGAGTAAAGTAAAATGGTACCTGTTTTGTCCAGTTACTCCTTAAGCAGTAACGTTAAGGAACGTTTAGCTTATCTGTCGTCGGGCATGTTTCGGTGCTAGAAGTTATTCCGGTAGCTGAGTAACAGGCCAGTCAGATAGTGCCCTCTGGCTTCTACTACTGCTGTGGTAAGTTCCTTTAGTATTAACAGAGAACTATTCCCAAAATAAGAGAGTACTGGAAGAGCTACTAGGCAGACTTCACCGCACTCCGTGGAAGGAATCCGCACAAAGAAACCCCACCGTGAAAGAGAAGGAACGTAGATTCTCAGAACTATGTTGTATTGGAAATGGTGCTTAGACAAAGTTGTAGATTATTTTATTATTATTATTAACCATATAGTGCAAGGAAGCCTGAGGCTTACGCTGCACCAGGAAAAAAAAAAAAAAAAAATTCTGAATTACCCAGAGAGAAAGAGAGAGAGAAAAATAGGAGGGAATATCCAGCTCAGGACCCTGGGTGTGCCAAGCTCATACTCACCAGATGTGAGCCCCCATTTTAGAGTAAGGTTGAAGAAATTACGGTTGAGAAATATAAAGAAATGTTTAGTATTGAGTTGGATTATTGGTTGAAGTTGTAAGAGAAATTGGTACTGATGCATTAATACATATCTTGGAGAATTATTTCAATGTTACTGGTAATATTCTACGAATTTTAGAAGCAATTCTGAAACCTAGACGGCTTCTAGTTGCTCATCAAAACTGTCAATATAGGTTGCCTCGTCACTAGAGGAGTGCCTCAGGGAGGGGTCCTTTCCCCATTACTATTTGCTGCAGCTCTTGAATTCTTCCTTGCATCACATCACATCACAATAGGACTTTTTTTGTCTTTTGCGTACGACATCAAATCGTACATAATCTAATCCTAATCAAGCGGCTACCATTAATCAACTGGCCAATCAAAAAATACAACTTGAAATGTATCTAGATTAGATTTAATCAGTTTGGAAATTAATCACGCTAAATCAGCTCAAATGACCTTTACAACAAACAAAAGGTTAAGGAATAACATAGAAATCTATATCGCAGGGGAACCTGTAGGAAAAGTCATTATGCATAAGGACTTAGGCGAGATGAGGGCCTCACATTTCAACAGCATCTAAGCGTTACCAAAACGAAGACCTAAGCAGCAATGTGGCTGCACAGGTCTTCGTTTTGGTAACGTCATGGCTACCTCAAGAGCTCTCAGGAATACATGACCCTCAACTTATTATTCAATATGTTCAAACACGTCTTTATCCCATACCATTATATTCTTCCATCATATAGTTCTCATCACCCAAAACCCACTTCATCAGTTTTTTTGGGTTAGAATATTGAATCTTTAAATGGCTTAATAGAATAACTGGAAGGCAGAATACCATTTCTGGATCGGTGCTGTACTCGAACTTAGACGTGATGCTTTGGAAACAGCAGATCGCTGCCCAAAATATTCTCACACTTGCTAAACTTATAACCGGACGCATCGATTCCCTCAGAATCGACGATATCATTAGAACTCCCAGGACAGCAGGACGCTACCAGGCTGACCCACCGCTTCTTCAAGCAGGGCTAGACAATCTAGGTCGCTTAAGTAATATGTTTTCTGGAAACACTATCCAGGTTATCAACAAACTAGCGATTGACATTGACAAGTTCTGTGGCTCGAAAGGATACAGATTGGAGAAACTGCAGGCAGGAAACTTCCACATGGATGGGGCCATGCCATCTACTACCCACTAACAATGCCTGAGATACTGAGATGTGTCTAGGTGTGCCTCTGACTTCTGCTGCAAAAGTTGTACCGAAATGTGTAAAATCGGCTACTTAAATTTATAAATATTTCTTATTTATGGTAGTTATTTATGTAAGTTGACCTTGTGAAATCCACCGTTTGTAAAAATTGATTTATATTTTATATATAATGTAAACTCGTGGCTGAATGGCAGCGTCAGGGGTTCAGACCATATTTATTGGGCCAATAAACCGCGTTTTCAGTTTCTTGATAAAAATGTCGCCAACTTATATAAAATCGCCACACTGGCGCGGTGTTTCGACGCCAACGCCAGACTGTTCCGTAAATTGCTGTATTCGTCCAGTTTGCAGAATGCATCAAGGGCGCTTCACAACTGGGTCCACTCCTTCCCTAGCACGGGCCACTAGGGAAGGAGTGGGCTCTCAGTTCACCCTCTTTGTACTACGTGTTATTTCTTGTTTCCATCTAACTGCTATTTACTTCACATATTTATAACCTCCCTATTTCTAAATACAGTATTTTTCAAACCTTAATATTTACCATATTCAAATTTAATATTCAAACCTTAATAATTATTCTCACTTTTCTCTGTCCATTAACTTATTTCAGATAAATATTTCCATTTTATTTGTAAGAGTACTCTTACAGATACTTTGATCTATAAGTTGTTTCATCTCTAAATATCCCAATATTTTTGGTAACGAGTGTATCCTAGTCAGGGAATAGCATAATCCCTCTTCCAATTTCGTTGCTCACGCATTTGCACAAGGATTTTTATTGGTAAAGAACAAACAGACAGAAAAAAGAGGTATTCTGAAATCTTAACAGTTTTATGTACAATCCAGACATAGAATAATCTTCATTGACAAACCAATTTGAAAAGTAGAATAAACCAACGTTGAAGGCGCTGGTTTATTCGACCTTTATAACTGTAGATGGAGGTAAAAGAAGTTGTCGAATCCTATTCATCAAACGAATTCCAGTTAACAAAAAATATCTCGAATTTTTAACAAGTTTTTATTGTAGGCAACGCTGGGAATAAAACGTTTTCAGATTGAACGGGTAAACACAGGTTTCACTGATAACCAAAGAGGAATATAATCCCTTAAAAGTAGAGCTTTTTTATCATTATTTTTGAAAAAAAAAATACCGCAGGGGTTTTAAGATAAGCGAAAAATAATTTAAATGATAGAAGAGTTCTGATTATTAAATCATACACCTTTTATCGAGGGTATTCGGGAAAGGATTTACTTTTCTGTTAATTCAGCTGCAACATATCTCACAGCGTGATTTGAATTAGAATTTCAAATAAAAATTGGCATTAATTTTTTGCAGTCTCTTCATGCATTGCTAAAATAGTTATGCGTCGACTTTAAGGCTATCACAGTTTGCAAAACCGCTTTCTTTTGTTACAGATATCTTACATTCTTGAAAAGAAACAACTGAGAGGAAGCTGCAAAACTTGCTTTTGCTCTTAAAGATAAGATTTCCTTTGCAAGCGGGTTTATACAGAACCGTGAATAAAAACTTAATTTTTAGATTTTTTTTTTGGTTCGAAATTACCGTTTCTTTGTTTAGTGCTGGTGCGTGGAGGTATGCCAGCATCACTACCAACCTCATCCATCATTTCTACGTCAGTTGTCGTGCCTGGCGCGTGCTGCTTGCATGTTAAAGAGAAATATGATAACACCTTGTAAGAGGACGTATATCCTCTTGCTTATGTACGCGCCAAGTGAAAATGCGAGCTATGTCACAAAAGGCACCATGCTTTGAGAGTGAGAGAAGAGTCAAAAAAAAAAAAAAAAAAAAAAAACAAACAAAAAAAATCCTTTTGTTTGAGCAGAAAGTTTTTGAGATAACCGAAACAGTTTATTCGAACAGATTTCGTAAACAACCATGTCACTTAGAAACTTTTCAGGTATGAAAATCTGTATTGGAAAATGTAATAGAAAAATGTCCTTTTTATTTCCCAAATGAATGTCAGAAACTTCTGTTAATATCACTGTTTTTTTAAATGCATTTAATGTTTGAAGTACTCCCGTTTAATTAAACTTTCTCAGTTTAATCAGAAAAGTTGGATACTGTCTGGAGATTTTGGATCTACGATCTCGTAATTCAAAATTATTTGAAGAGAATAATTGTATGCAACATGCCATTAGTCCTAGAGGTTTGGCGATGAGATGATTCCCACATGCATTTTAACTATCATTGTAATTGTGATCCCTTGCCTTGCCTTGATTAAATTTGGGAGATCTGTGGATTTCCCATTTTGACTTTTTCGTTGCTGGTAATGCTTGTAGGTAGCACAGTTATGGATCCTGTATTCTGACGAAAAGACCTTTTTAAGGTGAGTTCTGAGGCATAAAAATTTGTACTAAAATATTACGATCTGTTACGGATAGGAAGAGGATGGCTACATAAACGTTACCTAAGAGATTTTCCTAAAATATAAATAATATGACTTTAATTTCGGGATCTATCTCTGAGCTCAGGAATTTATCTCTTCCACGGTCTTATGATAAAATAGCAAGCAGCATATGGTCTGAAAGAGTCTCATTTTCCTTTAGCGTAGTTTTAAGTTACTTCCCTTACTTAATTGTGTTACTAGTTGTATTCAGTATCTTTGGTAGCTTGTTAAACGCTCATCCTTTGTTCACCTGTGATACTAACTTGTCTCCAATATTTATTGCATTCAGGTACACCACACGGTATTTGTTGAAGGTTATTCGGTTGGCTCCTCGTGAAGGCTACTTTCGTCATGATGGTCTTCACACCGAGGAGCCAACCGAATTTTTTCATAGTGGGCCGGCTAATATAATACTAATTTTAACTCTTTTATCATGAATTGCATCTGAATAACTGTGTTTATGGGCTAATTTGCACGTTGTTTGGACTGAAACTCACCCACCACTTTGCAGCGTTCACCTGTGATTGATCACCTACACTCCGATTGAAGAATTCGTCCAGTCTTTAACGAGATTTCAACAAACGCCAGACAAGTGACAAATCCACTGTACACTCACGGAGAAAGCGCCATTTTTAAATGATTTGGAATTTGCTGTAGCTTGTTTTCAATTATAAGCAACGTAATCTTATTTTGAAAACAAACATTCTGTTTCTTGGTCTTTATGGATTAGTGTTTAATAAAAGTTTCCTCTTAAAAATGCATTGTAAGAGAAAAGTCTTACATTCAGTTTATTTATACATATCGCGCAAGACTAAGAAGTGAGTGTCCCAAAGGACTGGAGAAGTAAAAACATTAGTTATAAAATGGAAAAGGATTCAAAGCTATTGAAATGAAATGTTACGGTAGAAAGGTTTAAAAAATCGCGTTGTATAATTTATGAAAACAGTCCGAATACCTCATTCCTAAATTATCCCTCATTCAGTTAATATTTTGGCAGGGGACGCATCACTTTCTTTGAATTCAAATCTAATCCATTAAAATAGCTGTTCTCAAGTTATGGTACGTCCAAAAAGAAAAATTACAAGAACGCTGCATATTTTTCAGATACAGCACATTGAGAACATGTAGCATAGCCTGTTTTTTATCAACAAAAATAAAAGGAAGAAATATTTTACAATGAAATTCCTGTTAATCTCCTGTTCAGTGGATTGCTACAACGCATCAAAATCAGCATTAGAAAAAGGCTTCAGTTTTGACTGAAATAATTTAGTATTAAACAATTTTATTTATTAAAGCGTAATTTCCATTTTGCGTGGTGGCGTGGCAGTCGGTGGGCGTTGACTTTAATATATGTAGATTGAAAGAAGCACTGTTCCAGAAATGTTTCTTTTTTATTATACTTTTTGTATTTGGAGAGTTAAAAATGTTTATAGTTACATTAAATTTTGTGAGATGCTTTTAACAAGAAAAATATATACAGTTAATCACAAAAAGCACTGGAGATTCCTCTAGTCCATAATTTTTCTCGCTTGACTTAATTATATTTATGCATCGCATAGGAGCAGCTAGGACTAAATCTGCAGTATTAATAGCAAGTTATTTTGATAACATAGTACATTAATAAGAATAGTAATACAGTTTAAAATTTTAAACTGCATTGTATTTCAGTCCGTTATAATTATTCCACTTTGATATGTGTTTATTCAAACGTTATAACGCGATCACCATTATTATTTCATATGAATGGGAAGAATTCTGAGGGACAACTAGATCGAAATTCTTATATAAGATGATTCAAAATGAGGCTATATGTTTGTGCGTGTAGCACAGTGGTTATAATCACCATTTTATCCCACACTGGATGAAAAGGTCTCGTTTCGCGATTCCAGATGCAGTTCAATGTTAACATCTGCGTCAGCAAAAGGAAATGAGGTTACGAAACTGAGATTATATAACTTTAAATCCAAAAATGCTAGTTTTTGGTTTGCATTTGTTTGAGGGCACTATAGAATCCAAATAGAAGATTTTAATTCCTCAGGTTTCAAAGAATGCGCTGCTGTTGAACTACCTTAAAAGTAAACGGTATTTGAAGTATACTAGCCATTTACTGTGGTGTTGTCACTTATACGATCTATTCGATAGTCATTTCCATCTCTTCTGCAGTGACCAGGAACTTCTTCGACAACATTCCTGATAGTCCAGCTACGATTTAAAATCCCAAAGTGGGAGATGCAAAATGGTGTGGAGTACTCAATCAAAATAATTGAGGTGTTAAACAGATTCGATTCACTAAAAGGCATAATGATCCAATTCATACAATTGTAGGGTTTAGTTTGTCTGCAGATAAAGTAGATTTTGATTATTGCAATTAGATTCTATTCCAAAGTTTGATTTAACTAGAAAAACAGACAAAACACCTTTAGAACATACACGCAGTTTATACATACATCGGTGATGTTAGTTGGGTTGTTTCCTTAAATAAACTAACCAAATTAATATTTCCATCGTATATTCATTTCCAAAACGCCACTACGTCTTTCGTTATATCTTTTTAAAGGTAAAATAATGGAAAGACATCGGTCTACAAATTATATATACATTTCTCTGTTAAATGCATTACTAAAATTGTTTAATTAGTCCCTAGTGCCGCCAAGACAGCGTAAACTTGCTAATTACGCTATAATCAGCAGCGATATCCCTCTTAAGATGACGCACTTAAGACTTTCGTGCATTTTCACTCTCTTGGCATCTCTTCTTATTAAATAGACGTTATGCATAAATTAGACGAGCGAATTTAAGGAATTTTTTGCTTGTCTGGTTATTTGGCAGTGCAGATAAGCGTAATTTAATGCTACTAAAAGTGGTTAAAATTCATTATGATCTCGTGCGAGTTGTTTTATGATCTATCTTAAGAGATTAATGTGGCGAAACAAAACATAGAGAAATTTTATTTGTTAACAGGCCCAAGATGCAAATCTAATCGAGTCCGTTATCTTGAAAACATATCCATTGTTTTCACTAACGCACTTAGCAAGATTACTTTTTTACGAGTAACATCCACTCCAAACATGAAGTGCTTATGCTCACGTTTTAAAATAGTTTTTCTACAAACTTTCTATGGTAACACTGTTCTTGCTTCATTCTGCTCTTTTGAAAACTTTTCGCCATTTCAGCCATTTTGTTTGAATTTGTCTTCCGTGAACTTTAAGTAGTTAATTTCGTGTTTGACGTTATTGTATCCTTGATAAAGGAAACGTAAAATGTTTGAAAACATTTGGTATACAAATATTGTGCCTAGGGTTCTGCAGTAATCCAGCTTCGTGGCTGTTTCTCCATTATATGGGTTAGGCACAAAAATAAAACAGACAATAGAGTTTCAGACAATTTCTGAGGCAACAAACAGTAACCGGATTTTGTCTGCGAATAATACGGTGTACACTGAGTACCCAATTTATTAGGTGCACTTCCGTCATCCAAGTAATAAGAGCCAAAGCAACTAAGGCTATGAGGCACCAGTATAATGTGTCTGAAAATGTGGGTATTCTTCGGTATGTTTGTTGGATGAAAAACCACTACCCTTGCCTAAGATGGACTAACTTAGACATTGTGGAAACAAAACCTCAAATTTTAATCTTTACCACGTGTTCCACATCAACTCGGCGACCGAATCTGCATGCAACAACATCCCTGGAAATATGGCAGCATCGCTTGAAGTACACCTGGACGATTTGAGGCTCTTCAGAAAGGATGAAGGAGCTGCTACTCGCTATTAGCTCGTTGTACATAATAAATTGGATATTCCGCGGTGTATATTTCTAAGCAACCCTCCAACTCAGACAATATTGCACCACATATACTATGTCTGTAAATTGTGTGTATTCTGTGGTCGATCTGCCGTTTTCCGGACAAAAAATCCCCCGAGATTTCGGGTAAAAAACCATGCTTCCTCCTCCTGAGACCAATTAACTCACCCACGTTGTGAAGAGAATCACAAAGGAAATTAGCTCTGGTGGAATCATACATCATATTTCAAAATGTGTTAACAGTAGATATAATTACTGTCCTCCCACACCGGGTGGAAAGACCTGAGTTCGAATACCGTCAATAACAGAAAGAACTTTTAAGGGCTTTTTTCACAATGTAGCTGAGTTAGTCGGCTTCAGGCGAGGCTTGTATGGTTCTCCCTCCGGAAAACGCGGATTTTTTTTTTCCTGCGAAACAGAAAATCGAATGAAGAATATAAACAGTAGCAGGCATAATATGCTGACGCCTTAGTAGCTTTGGCGCTTTACACATACCCAATCAACGTGTGTACAAATGTAAATAATTCTACACTCAGTGATCACTGAATGTTACCACCCCATCCGACTAATGGACTATGGTGCATAGCTCACAGTATAAAAAGCCGAACAGCTCCCTACGTTAGAACAGTGGTAATTTGCATCTGGCCATGCGAGTCAAAGTGATAAAGTAGCAATTATAGGAAGTAGTAAAGATATCACGAAGTTTCAAAAGGGCATGATTGTGGGAGCTCGTGCATCGGGTGCTTCCATATCGGTTGCTCACGGCCCGCTGTGGTTAAGATGTACGAAGAATGATGTCAAAACACCTCCCGCTGACAGAACTGTAACGGATTACGCAAGGTGGTTGTTCGTTGTAAGCGAAGGATGCAGCGCGTTGCATTGGCTCAACGGCAGGTTGCTGTGCGGCAGTTGATATCTCAATACAATATGGGGGAACGCAAGAACAATATCCCAAATGACGATGCATTGCACATTCAGAAAAAGGGCTTCCACAGTAGACGACTCAAGCGACACCCTCTCCTCACCGCTGATCGTCGCCGATAGCGAATGCTGTGGCGTCAAAAGCACGCTGGTTGGATACTGAAAGACTCGAAACGAATAGGTTGGTCGGATGGGGCCCAATACTTGGGGCAATGCGCCATGAACACCTTCCTGTGTGGCGTAAGAAACAAGAGTTTATGAATCCATCGTGCATAGTGCTCAATATCCAGGAAGGTGTTTGCTTAATATGAGGCATCTTTTGCTGGAAAGAACTAAGACCACTGGTGTGTGTGGACCAACATTTCACTGGTGAAGTGTCTACCGGCAGCTCTTATATCTGGCCCTTTTCCAGTGATACTGTTCTTCACATAGATTCACTGACGTTCTAGGAACCGCCCTCTACAAAAACACATATCCACCGGCAGCTCTTGGTAGCACATCTAGCATTAGCATTAGTAGAGGCATTTGATGCAAGAAAGCAAGCTTATGCAGCATCAGCCAAAAAAAAAAAAAAACCACTTCCACTTCACCCCTCTGTTCGTTCAAAATACCTGTCCAGCTGAGCCTTAAACTTATTTAGGCTATCAACCTCCACCACAAGGGATGGAAGTCACCAACCAACCACCCGCTGGCTAAAGGCAAATTTCCGCACGTCTATCCTACATCTGTCTTTCCTCAATTTGAATTTATGCCCTCTCAGGTGATTTTTCTGAGCTAGAGGAAGAATCCCATCAGCATTGAGCATGCTTAAACCATTCAAGGCTTTATACACCTCTATCAGATCACCTCGCTGGTGCTTAGTCTCCAGACACTGTAATTTGCAAAACTTAAACCTTTCTTCGTAAGAGCACCCCTTTGTTCCATTCACTAATCTTGTTTCCCTTCTCTGTACTCGTTCCAGCAGCTCTACATCCTTCTTGAAATGAGGCCTCCAGACCTGTATACAGTACTCTAGGTGTGGCCTGACCATTGCCTTATACAATGGAATAATCACCTCCTTATCCCTGCTGGAAAAATTCCTGTATATCATTGACAGTACTCCATGAGCTACTCTTGCAGCCCGTCTGCACTGCTCAGAGAACTTCATATCTGCCTGCACAACCACCCCCAAGTCCCTTTCATTCTCTACCACTGTCAGTGTAGTACCACAGAGTTGATACGTTGCTCTGGGGTTGCTGTTTCCCATATGTAGTACTTTACATTCGTCAATGTTAAACTTCATTTGCCACCTCTCAGCCCATCTGCTCAACCTTTCCAGATCCTGTTGCAGCAGCATAGTGTCAGTAGTGTCCTTGACAACCCTGCCAACCTTTGTATCATCTGCAAACTTGGATATTAAGCTTGATATACCATCATCAATATCATTTATAAATACAGAAAACAATAATGGACCCAACACTGAGCCCTGAGGGACTCCACTAATAACATCAGTCCACGATGAGCAGTGTCCATTGATTACCACTCTCTGTCTTCTCCCCCTCAACCACCCCTTTATCCATAGCAGCAATTTGCCTCCAATGTCACACTGCTCCAATTTGTGTAGCAGTCTTCCATGTGCAACAGTATCAAAAGCCTTTCTAAGATCCAAGTATATAATATCAAAGTTATTCCCTGCATCCAGTTCTTTTGTGACTGCATCATAGTATCCAATCAAGTTGGTCAGGCAAGACTTCCCCTTAACAAAACCATGCTGTGTCTGAGCTATAACTGAAGTCTTGTCTAAATGATCCTGCAGTGCTTCTTTAACCAGTGCCTCCATTAATTTTCCTGGAACAGAAGTTAAGCTCACAGGTCTATAATTACTTGTGTCAGCCTTTGATCCTCCTTTGTGAATTGGGGTCACATTTGCACATCTCCAGTCTATGGGCACCTCCCCTGAGTCCAAGGGAGCTCTCATAATTATGGCTAAGGGTCTGCTTACTTCCTTTGCTGCCTCCTTTAATATAACTGGATAGATCCCATCCACCCCGGGTGCCTTTCTTGTGTTTATCTTCAACAGTTTCTCCTCCATTTTACTCCCAGTTATTTCAAGATTCTGTAGCTTACTGCTAGAGTTGAATACACCTCTGGCATTCCCCTTGCTGAATAACTCCTCATGTGTGAATGTCGATGCAAAATATTCATTTAGTTTGTTAGCTACCTGAGAAGGATCATCAACAGTTGACCCATCAATATCAAGTGGACCAATCTGATTCATCCCCTTCCTTCTAGAGTTTACATAAGTAAAGAACTCTTTGCTGTTTTTCTTTGCATCCCTTGCCAAGGATTTCTCGTAATCTGCCTTCGCCTGCCTAACCTCCTTTGTAACTTGGTTGCATATCAACTTGTATCTATCATAGGCTTCTGTGTCATGTGTTAATTTGTAAGTATCCCATGCATTTTTCTTCTCTGCCATATGCCTCATTAGTTCATCTGACATCCATTTTGGCCTAAACCTTGAACAATATTTCTTAGTTGGTATGTAAAGCCTAGTAGCTTCCAAGATAAGTTCTTTGAATGCTTCCCATTTTGAATTTGCTGTTGGTAACATCATCAGTTGGTCCCACTGTATAGAATTTAAATACTGTCTCAGTCCATCGTAGTCGCCTTTATGGAAGCAATAACCCTTCCCTTTACCCCTAATGGTAGTTACCTCTTTGAGTAAATCCCACTTCAGCACACTGTGATTACTGCCACCTAGTGGTTCATTTATCTGCAGATTCTTAATGCATGAAGAATCACTGCTGATAATCAAATCAAGAGTATTACTCCCTCTAGTTGCCTCCCGAACATGCTGATGTAGAAAACAATCATCCAATAAATCCACAAAAGCCCTGCTAGTGTGTGAATAACCAGCCCCCAAATTCCAGTCAATATCTGGGAAATTAAAATCCCCCATTATAAGACTCTCTGATTTACTGGCCCACTCTATTTCCTTGTACAGTTTCTAATTATACTCATCAGAGTCATTAGGCCTATAGCACACTCCTACTCTCAATTTTGATCTCCCAATGCTTATGTCACACCAAACTGACTCAACACTGCACTGTCCGGCGATGTCGACTGGCTTCACTTCCTTGGTTTTTATGTGTTTCTTAACTAATAGCATAACCCCTCCCCCCTTCCTATCCTGTCTATCCTTTCTGTAGACGTTGTACTCCCCAAATTGCAGTTCTGCATCCCTTATATCTGTGTGACACCACGTCTCTGATATCCCAACAATATCTGCCTTCGATGTTTTGAGCAATACCTCAAATTCATCAAATTTATTTACTAAACTCCTAGCATTGGTGCACACGCAAGTATACCTGCACCTGTTTCTATTCTTAGCTACCCTAACACAACCCATGTGTTTACTTGTACCGCAATGGCTCCCAGCAGTCTCTGAAATACCATGTATCTTGTTTTTCAGGCTTCTGCTCATTTTAATAGAAGCAGTGCAAGAATCTCTTTCACCTCTGCCAGTGGCTACCGTCAATCTATTGGTCTTTGTCTCCCCCCAAGCTAGCAGTTTTCCGACCCACCTAACACTGCCTCGATAGCATCAGCAAATATTCTTGCACCCTTTCTATTTAAGTGTATCCCATCCCTGTAGAAGCAATCTCTCCTGTTAACAAGTACAGTCCAGGCTGAAAAAAATTCTACCCCTTGAGCCTTGCACAATCTTTCCAGGGCCGAATTGATCGACAAGGCTCTCATCATATACTCCCTCCTATCGTGTCTGGGCAGAATTGCAGACACTTTCAAATTCAACCCTAATTCTCGGCTTTTGTTCAACAGTGACCTGTACTTGTTAAGTAATTCTGCCGGTCTCCTACTCTTAATATTATTAGTGCCAACGTGTACAACTATATCACCTTTTGTGCCCTTAAAAGATGATATTCGCTCTACAACGTCATCAACCTTTGCCCCTGGCAGACATACCCTGGTCCTGTTCCACCTATCTTTTTTACAAAGCATGTTCCCCGTTTCCCTGACAATAGAGTCACCAACAACTACTAGTTCCTTCGGGACCAGCGCATTCTGCCTTGGGGG
Source organism: Mastigoproctus giganteus (assembly GCF_048544385.1). Classification (NCBI taxonomy): domain Eukaryota; kingdom Metazoa; phylum Arthropoda; class Arachnida; order Uropygi; family Thelyphonidae; genus Mastigoproctus; species Mastigoproctus giganteus. Next base: position 175,536,903 of record NC_143584.1, read on the forward strand.
TTGTCTCTGTGTCACGCGATGCCCAAGTGCAAGCTCTGGCGTTGATGTGGGCAGCTGAGAGCTTGATGGGCCCCTCAATTTAGTTTCTTCGAGGGCATCCACCCTGTCCTTCAAGCTCTCATATAGGCCCACAAGAACGCCGAGTTGTTGCCTGATATCGATACACTCCTTGCATCGCACACACACAAAGACATCCCCCTTGGCAGTATCATGTCCCGTACCCGATTGCTCTGCAAACATCAAGCAAACAGTGCATTTTATAAGGCTGTGAGTCAGAGGACAACTGCCCCCCTCAGTTCTGCTCTGAGCCACAGCACTTCCATTAGCTTGAGCCTTTTGCTTTGCTGCTCACATGGTCACCTGCCATATTGCATTTTTTTCCTGGACAGAAACGGGATCTTTCAAGATGATAATGCACGGTGTCACAGGGCCCTCATTGTGCACAAGTGGTTCTAGGAACACAGTGAAGATATCACACATCTTGATTGGCTACTAAATTCGCCTGACCTCAATTCCAATGAACACCTGTAGGATGTTTTGGAACAGGAAGTGAGGCGTATGGACAACACGCAACCGTCATCTGTTCCGACATTGTGGAAAGCTTTGCAGACAGCATAGCATAGCATAGCGTGGCTAGAGATCCCCACGAACGTTTTCAGAATCTATTGGAGTCAATGTCTTGGCCAATACAGCTGTTTTCTATGCGAATGGTGGCCTAACACTGTATTAGGTGGTGATCCAGTATCACTCAGTATTATATGTATAGTGGTTCCCAGACCAATGAACTTGGCGGCCATAGCGTATATGAAGCCTACAAAGGTTTATCTCAGTGAAGGGATTCGAACCCAGGTCTTATGTGTATGGAAATGTGATTATAACCACCATTTTAAAACCACCATGGTTTAATTTTATATTACATTCAGCTTTTTTTGTTAATTTATTATTATAAAATTAAAATTTTTAACTAAATCTTTATTCTCAATTTTTTTTGTATTTCTTAATCTAGATTTTCATATCACATACTTCGGTTGGGTTTTTTCGCAGTATCTGAGCCTTCTTTTAAACCTCCCCCACCCCCGAAAATTTGCGAGAAATTGTAGCACAGTTTGTCCTGAAATTGTAGAGGAGTAGTGTCGATTTATGGAGTCACAGCATTATTGTTTCTAAGAGAGAGAAAATAAACGGGGTTGACGTTAGAAGTTATACCCGGGAAGCTAGTAATCACATTCTTATCTGAAACAGAAAATTTGAGGAGAAAAGATTTTTGCTGCCAATATTTTCGTCTTTCAGCGTAAATCCTTTTGACAGCCAATGAGAAATGATTTATGAAAGCAACCTCTTCGCTACTGATAGACTCAGATCCTGAGTCGATTTTGGACTAACGGGGGGCCGATTTATCACGCACTGACACCAGCGATGTTCAATTGTGGCTTTTTCTTTGGGCACCCTTTGTTTTCTGAAAACGATCATAATAGTCGAACGGCTAGCAGCTGGCAAAGATCGATGGTAAAGTGACACCATCCCTCCAGTGTGGGGTGCTGCCATCTATCGTGGTCTGACGAGAGAAAATGTCAAAGAACATGTCAAAAAAGCAGCTGAAGGCAAGATTCAAAAATGTGTGTTATATTTGAGCTTTCTTCCCTTTTCTCTATTAGTTCTGATTAACATTCTTTTCAGAATTTATCGTATCTCTCTGTGTGTGATAAATATTATAATTAAAGTGATAATAGTAATAATTATAATTAGTATTACTTATTAGGCATAATTAGTTAGGCGCGTTATCATATATGCAAATGTTCCTATTGTCTTACTAATGTCTGGACGTTCGTCCGCATGTATCAACTCAACTTTCCATAGACCGACTTTCATAAAATTTTATATTTGGTTTTTTAAAACGATTTGTTGATTTGATTAAAATCGGACGAATAGAAATCCGGAAATTATTTCTTTGTCCGTCCGCATGCAATGACGCGACTCCCAGTGGATATATTTTCACGAAATTCTATATGGGATTTTTAGAAAGATTTGCCCAGCTTTCTCAAATTTTATTAAATTCGGACCAATAGAAATCTGGCAATTATTATTTCTCTGTCCGTCCGTCCGCATGTAATAACTTGACTTCCAGTGAGATTTTCCAAACGAAATTTTCTCTGTTAGCGCATATAAGTAATGTTTTGTTGTAACTCATGAATTATTACTATTTGCTCATGCGCCTCAAATGTAACGCACTGAGTACATTAACTAACTTGTCTCGTCGATGGAATTTAATTACATATAATTAAAATGAAAAGAACCCTTGAAACACCAACTCTATTGAAAGCATGAAAGATATATTAATTAAATAAAAAAAAATTCTTGAAAGCATCAACACTCTTGTAGAAAAAGAGGAAAGGGGTGTTCAATTTTTTTTCCATTTTAACGCTAACTAGATTCTACTTCATAATTTACTACTAATCTTACAATCATTTATCACCGATAACCAAAGCCTTCTTCTTAATAGCTTCCATTGTCTGCAGAAGTACCAACCTTAGATATGATGGCAAATGATCTATGGAGAAGACTATTCTTTTGTTTCTGATGAACTAAGATGTGGCTATTCTTCTTGTTGTTCTTCTGCGATGTTATTTCCTTCATCTAAGAAGCATTCCTTAATGGATAGACTCTTGAAAGGTAAGCGTTAGTAGTTCATTTGTAATAATAAGAAAGATAAACGGAAAAAAAGAATTTATCTCGATGCCAAAGAAGAGAAGAGCATGGTATTTGAAATAGTCGATGTAGGAAAACAAATCATTAGAAGGAATTGAGTTTATTACACACCAATATTAAAAATTAAATAATTGGCTATTATTATCGTTTTATATTTGGTTAAATCTCTTGCTGGAATATATCTCTTGCGTATTTTTAATGTTTTCCTGCAATTTGCATGATCTTTTTCTTACAAAATCTTTGGAACACTAAGATCAAGTACCTCAATCATCAAACTCTCAAGTGAGTTTTATTTATTCCCAACCGCCATTTTCATGTGGTTAAGAAGCTCTCACACATACAATCTTAAGCTGAGGAGAAAACAATCGAATTGAAGGATTGATGCGATTCAGGTCGCGTTCCAGGGATTAAGAAGATTAGGAAGGCAGGAGGCGTAATGGAGAGGATCAAAGAACTATCGCTAATGTCAGAGTTAGGGATTGCAGGGGCAAATCTATGAGAAGGTGGCATCGCTGTTGAAAGCTAAACCCTCTATGGTAAGCTGCCTTTTATAAAATGAGGATATTGCAATTATGATACCTTAAATCCGTATATCTTGTCGTTTTGTATAGTTAATTCCTCTAACTACCATCATTTGAGAAAAAGTAGGTGAAGCTTTTTTGTTTATTGTAATGTTTTTAATGATGAAAAAATGCAAGGATAATCGAAATTTTTTTTTCAGCAAGCCCTACTGAAAATTTAAACGAAGCTTAAAATATTAATGAATCTACCAAAAAATATTAAGAAAATCGCCAAACGGATCCTACCAAAAACTTTGGTAAATCCCATCAAAAAGAATCTTACCAACAAAGATTCAGAAAATACCACAATTTGTTTAGTAAATTCTACCAAAAATATCGACAAAACCTACCAAAAATTTCAGATAACTCCAAGAAAATAAAAGACCCTACCAAAAGAAATTTGACGAAATTTTTCTCGCTGTTAAGTGTAACAAATATTTTTGCAATGCATGTATAATGTGATTCTCTCCCAAACGGCGGGTGTTCCTTTTGGTGTTCATTTTTGAGGTTACCTCTTAACTGCTCCCATCTAGTATTCCCCAGAAAAATGGAACGCAGCAAGACTCTTTAACTATAAATAAAGACAACTGTTATGGAACGTATTTCTGCAGAAAAACCAGACACGCGCGCGCTCAGTCTATTCAATGTCTTTCATATTTCAACGCATCGTATTCTCCTATGTTGTTTATCGCGCTCGCATCATGTCACATGCACGCAAAAGGTTCCTGGAAGTGCTTTTTTTTCCATCCCGAGGAAGTTCGTGTCACGATGCAAAACACGTGATCGACATGCCAAAGTCAGATGCCCTTACTCTTGGGTTTATCTGTCTGTACTTGGTATATACCAAACTGAACGCAACCCACGAAAGTTGAAATAATAGATAAATTCGTAATTTATCTTTGATAGTTGCAACCAGCTCATAAAACTTTGGTTGGATTGCTGTACAAGATCTGGTGATTAATTTGCACTTTAAATGGAAATCTTATGATTTTATTTGGAAACAAGGTTTCCTCGCAATTTTTTTTTATAATTTTTTTTTTCACCCTTTATTTATCCCTCAGAACAGCACGGATTCATTGTGGAATGAACAAAAGCGTGCCTTAGAAATGTTGGTTAATCTTGACTCAGTTGCTTTCGATAACTGTTGCAAATAGATGGTTATGGATCTTTATTCCGAAGAGCTCGTTCCATCTCATCCCACAGATGCTCAATTGGATCGAGAACTGTAGCAGAACTGGAACCAGTTCTGTACACGTGCGACTTTGTAATATGGCCCATTATCATGTTGAAAGAATCCACTGTACCTCTGGCTAGGACTACCATACCACGTTCAAAGTTGCTTAAATCTTTCGTTTGACCCATTGTCACTGAACCAGACACCCATATAGTATCAGTACTTAAACTACCGCCTAAAAGTTTGAAATCACGTTTAATTTTTATTAATTTTCAAAGTTTTTATTAAAATAGTATCGACTTGTTTACCAATTTGTATTAGAATATTTTCTGTTATGTATAAAAAATCACAAAATCACAAAACGTAAATAATATTTAAGAAAGTTCTAGAATATTCAAGAATAAATATTCCAGAAAGGTTTAGAAGGATTCTCAAGGATTCTCAATGCGGCAGAACATTATAGAAGATTCCTGAATGTGGTAGAGCGTTGTAGATGATTCTAGAAAGTGGGAGTATTGTTTCAATGTTATAGAAGATTGTAGATGATTCTAGAATGTTTTACAGTAACACAGATTGAGGAGTAATGGCTGTAACTTCTAAAATCGACAGTTTTTGGTGGCATGTTTTGTGTGTTTCGCAAGAAATAAGGATCTCAGTTAAATTTGGAGTGCTTTATATAACTTTATATTAAGAAATTTATTTCATGAGGAATATTGGCAAAAATCTAGGTGTTCCATTTAAAGGGGATACAAACTACAACTCAACGATTCAAGGAGACTGGCTGTATAAAGGACAAACCACGATCAGAATGTAACAACTGAAACACAACACAAGATCATTACTGATTTCTAAATGCAATCGACGACTTACTGCACCTGAAATCCGAGCTGAGTTCAATAAGCAAGGAGAAACTCCCGTATCTACATCCACTGTAAAATTTTGTCTTAAACAAGCAGGACTTCGTGGTCGTGCAGCAGCCCGAAAAACCTTATGGAAAATTGAAAGAAACGGTTGGCTTGGCTAAGAGTCATCAATATTGGACAATTGAAGAGTGGAATAATGTTAGTCAATGCACCATTATAAAATTGAACTCCAGAATTCCACGTCTATGCAAGGCAGTGATAAAATCTCGTGAAGCTATTTCGATGAAAAATCAATATAGTTCAATATTTTTTGTTGTAAAATTTCCAATGCTTAATAAAAACTATCTTTTAGGCGGGAGTATATATGCCATCTGCTTTTCATCTCATGACTTGCTGTTATTTAAGGTTGTTGCTAGGTTTTAGGCGCATTAGCGACTTAGACCATATTGCGACACTGTATGTTTATATCTGTACAAGTACGTGTTCACTGGGGGAACGATTTGCATTTATCGATTTAAGTGCCAAAGCAACCAATACTATGATGCGTCAGTATATTCCAGTTATTTTCAGTCGTTGGCCTGTTAGACGGATGAAAATCCGAGTTTTCGGGAGATAAAACAGTCACTGAAAAAAGTCACCATTCCATAATTTCCTCGCATTATTGTTGGGCTTCGAACTCGAGCCGAGCCTTTTCCAGCTTGATGTGGAAGGCTTGGATGATTATATCTACTGTGGTACTTGGGAGACCCCCGAGAGAGAGAGAGAGAGAGAGAGAGAGAGAGAGAGAGAGAGAGAGAGAGAGAGAGAGAGAGAGAGAGAGAATTATTTTAATGTTAATAGCTGAACCAACCGAAGAATACGCTCAATTATGGACGAAATATACTGAAGTTTCATAGCCTTAGTTGCCTTGGCGTTTGACGCGCCCACACACCTTCATTTTTCGAGAGGAAAATATTACATTTAATTATCTTAAATACTTTACACTAAATGGTAAAATTCTTGGAAAATTAATTCTGAAAAGTCATTTATATGACCGATCTGCATTATAAATTATAATTAAGTTGTGTAAAAGCCTGCAGCCAGATCCTATATGCACTCAAAGTGCTTCGGTGAAATATGTTAGCCTACCACCATTGCCTTATCAGGGGAATAGTACCAATGCATCTGTTTTCTTCTACAAAATTAGAGCAATAAATTTTTCCTTAATATTAAGCGAAAAGCATGAGAAGATGTGCTATTCTTGTTACTTTCTCCTTGCTATGTTTACTGCTCGAGAAAAATCTCCATAATATCCGATTAAGGTTAAAAAAAGGTAAAACTACAAAATCTCGCAAACTCTCTTCTCTTGTGAATTATTCATTTCGGCTTTCTTCCTTACCAAATTAACTGTAGTGGCAGGTGACGAGAGAGAGAGAGAGAAAAAGAAAAATCTGATTTCTTGTAGAAGCTTTTAGTTCGTATTTCTTCGTATTGATTCCTTACAGTATGTTGTCAATAGAGAGAGAAAAAGACACTGGATGATTGCATCACTAGAGTACCTGGTATGGATAACACATTGATGGATGCCAACAGCTAGAAACTAAACATAAAAAAACCAACCGAGAAAGAGAGATCAAAGTATGAAAGTGCCAGGAGCGTTCGGCACATATATTTTTACTATTTCTTTACTAATCAAAATAGTGTCGAAAAGTTGATTTTTCCAGCACTAGTTTTAGTGTAAAGCAGCTCCATGAAATTTCAAGAAAAAAGTGAATAACGATTTATATTTTTTGATCCCCGTATTTGGAATGATTTGGATATGATCCCCATGTCCGGAACAGTTAAATTTCGATGATCAAGGAACTAGTTATGGAGTAGGTTACGTATTTTTTTTATTATTACAGGTGTCCCACTGGGATCTTCTCTTGGACCCTATTTCTTAAAATCTTAATTGTTTGCTTGAGTAGCCGACTTTTGAAAGTAATTTAGATTATTGTAGGCAAAATGTTATGCAACTGAGTAAAGTTTATTTTAATAAGACATTAAAACTGGTTGGTACCTTTTGTTTCGTCATTTTAGGAGAAAAAAAAAGCTCGTATTATTTAAGTTCATTGTGAATAATGATGAATTGTGAATATCTGCTGTCCGACTTAACCCTAGTTCTTGAATGGTTATTTTTGATGATATCCAGTCCTTAATCCTTCTAAAAGTAAGTTTCTGTATTCGTATGGAGTTTGATGAATTTTCTTGTGCTTTTCTCGCCATAGAAGTGTGATGAAACGAATATTCTGATAAGCTTAGCTCAATAGCAAAACCTGCAAAGTTCTCTGTTGGGCCTCCTATCGAATCGCTAGAGGCAACCTATTTAATTTTCTTCGATTAGTGTTGTTTATAGAGAAACGAGAAAAATACTTGCTAAGTATCTCCAGTAGCTAACCCTCAATAATTCACACAGTTTTCAATTATGACAAGTATTATACAGTCAAAACCTTTCCCATCATTCAAATTTTGATCATCTTGACATAAGTTAAGACACGAATAACGTTTGGAATTTAATATTTTTTATCTTTTATCTTTGGCAGTGATGTCATCATCCTTTCTAGTTGCAAAACCTTATATTTTCAATTTGGATGACCCGTATGGTTGTTAAAGGTCACGTGGATCCCGGAATTTTTTGTTAGTGGAAGATTAGCCAGTCTTCTGAGGAAGTGTAAAGATATTCTGGAGATTTTTTTTCTTATTTTTTTCATATAGTAAATAGAAAATTCACTTTTAGAAACACTTCCAGCCACAACGATAATTCCCATGAATGGTTGCATCCCCGCAATACTCATTAGTTCGACAGAGAAGCAGCCATATAGGGGTTGTTGTTGTTTTTAAAACACCAAACAAATAACAACAAAAATCTCTTTTATTTAATGGCTGGTAATAGAAAATATTTAAATTTTGTTGATGGTCACTATATTTTGAGGGAAATTAAATGAAAGATTTATATAAAATTATCATAATTAATAAGGAAAAAAACTAAATATAAAATATTTGTGCATAAATTAATACTATCGATTCCAGAGGGATATTTTAACTCAGCAGTTGAAATAAACTAAAATTCTCGAGGATTTTAAAAGTTACTCATTAAAACAAATTAATAAGGGAGTAGCTACTAGTTCTGTTTGAGACTAATGTAAGACGATTTTTCTGGCCTGTAACCAACTTGTCTAACAACCTGTTCTTGACCTAAGTAATACTTGCGTTTTGATTTATTTATTTTGATTATTTGATCTTTTACGATTTATTTTTATTTATTAATTTGTTTCGATTTTATTTTTATTTATTAATTGGTTTCGATTTTATTTTTATTTATTGCTTTATTTATTTGATTTTTCTTATTTATTTATTTTCATTTTTATTTATTAATTTATTTTTATTTATTGATTGTTTTGATTTATTTAATTTAATTCTTATTCATTGATTTTTTTTCGATTTACTTATTTTTGATGAAACACTTTTGATTTATTAATCTGTTTCCATCTGTTTTGATTTATTGATTTGTTTACATTTATTTTTTCGATTTATTTATTTTGATTTATTGATTGTTTTGATTTATTTAATTTAATTATTATTTATTGATTTTTTCGATTTAATTATTTTTGATTTATTTTTGATGAAACACTTTAAATAAAAAATTCATAATCACCGCGTGAACTTACACTAAAGTTACCCAACTTATACTAAGGAGATAAACTGGCGTTGCGCAGTAAATGTTATGCTGAGCACAACAACTTAAGGTTTCTTTTTCCTGCAACTTTTGACAAGTTAGTATAAATCCTTCGAGAAACTTGAAAGTTTTGAACGAAGTAGCTGAACTAAGACACGCAACCTCTACACACACGGACGATCAAAGCTGGTGAATTCCTTAGTATACGAGGGAACTGAAAGTTTACGAGAAGTAAACTGGTGGAAATGGTAAGAAATCAACTGGGGAATTGGCGTGTGTGTGATGGGGTAAATTTACATTCTTCCAAGTGATGAGACGGCGTCAATTTTGTGCACTGTTACCTCTACACTCATGTTCGCTTTCTACTCGCTTGATGTGCTTTAACTAAGATCGTTGCTAGAGGTCTCTGTTTCTTTTTTTTCCCCTCTTTCTAAGATCGATGTCATTTTCTGGCACGAACAACCAAACGTATCTGTCGGTGGGGGACAACGAAGAGATGCTGGAACATAAGCCATTATGATAGACAGGCAGCGGTATTAATATGTTCTCCGTTTTGTACGAGGTATATTGGATTCCGCAAACTTCAAGGTGAAGTATCATGTAAGATTTCTGGCAGTGGAGAGTAAATGAAGCAGTAAGGTGCGAAAAGAGGAGCACGTTTCAGAAGTTAAAAATAACACGTTACTACGAAAACAGGTTCCATGGTCCGCATCCATGTCTCTACTTTTATGAATGCTACAGGAATATCAGTGCTGACTCGTTTTAACCCAATGTCTCGATGTATCATTATCTTGATGCTGTTTTTAACGTTCAAATGTCTATTCTAAGAAACCTTTGGTTTTCAGGTCAGAAAATCGAAGCGTGAAATATATAGTGGGAAAATGCCATCAACCTCCTATACTCTGCAACCGTTTTATAGAGGAAGGCTACATCCTCTATAAAATGGATAGGTTTCATCCCACAAATACTATAAAATCTACAATATGTAAACATAAGTATACACTGCCCTGCCATTAATATCCAGACACCCCTCTGGTTGATAGTCACGTTCTAACCAAGCGCCACGTATAGGACACAATTATAAGTATGCTCGTAGTTCATCGAGGAGACCGTATCATGAATGCAAGATTCTGCAATCGACGGAGTTAACGGACTTCCAGCGCTGAATGATAATAGTTTGCCATATAAGCAATCGGTTTATACGTGACATTTAAACTGAAGATAACTATGTCGACGATTGGTGATGAGATCAGGAAGTAGACTGGTGCTAAAATCGTGCAGAATTGTCCACTGTAAATGCAGGTCGACGTTATCGCAGCATACAGGTCCTTATAATATAATTAAATTATATCATTATATATAAGATGTAGTTTAAATTTCGCGGAATTTTTTTTAACTTTTTCAGATACAGTTCATGAGTTCAGAATAATCTTTGAAAAGCAATTATGTCAAATATTACTTAAAATCATCTTTAAAAAGTATCTAGAGGTTTCAAATGCACAAAAACTTTGGCTATATAGCGTTGGACATCACTTAAAATGTTACGGCAGTTTTAGAAATTGCTGTGTACTTTGAAGGAATCCAATTTTTGGCGCACTACCTTTCAGTCAATATAAAGCGTCATAATACGTTCCAGGTGTGTTGTAACAACGGATGTCTTCAATCACCTGGTACACGCATTCCTGTGAGATTTGGGATATTTCATGCCAGAAAAGAAGGCCGATAGTTTAGTATGAGCTCCAGAACAGCTGTTATTATTTGGAAGAAAGAGCCAAGTACGCACTATTTCTGTTCTTTCCCATCGAGTGGAAGGATGTAAATTTACCCAATCGGATACGACAATTCCCTTGGCTCATTTCTTCCCATTGCTTCTAGTTTGCTTGCTTCAAAGTTTGTGTTCGCTAGTAAACTAAAGAAACTCGTCGGCTATGATCGTGTATGCTGTATTTGTAGAGAGGGAGGGAAAACGTGCTGCACTCTGTTAGTTTAGTTTCGTGTACACTTCTGTATTGCCAAGCTACACAAAAAGGCAATCGAAATGTAACCAACTAGACTCGTAAGAAGAAAAGTCGTGTTCGATTTTGTACCATATTTTTATTTTCGTCAATTAATCAACTACCTTGCGGTTTTCGTTTAGTTCGTTTTACCCTTTCATTTACCCTTCAGTTGTTTTGAATTTTTTAAAATTTTATATAATTATGTAGTTCAAATTCGTCATTAAGTTGATCGTTAAAGTTTCGTAGTAACGTGTTATCCACTTACACTGAGTTTGCTTTGTATTAACGCCCTGTTGTGTAGAAATGGAATAGTTTGTGACGCTGGTGAATGCTCCGAGTCGGGAATGGCTGATATAAGATCGCACAGGTGGCGATCAGTTTGGAGCGAGGAAGAGTAGATCGGCATCGAAATCTCTCTGACTTCGACCAAGGAATTGGTGTGGGGCAAGACGTGCAGGTGCCAATATCTAGAAAACAACCAACTCCCGTTCTGTGGTGTCACAGCACAGTGGCCCATCTAACCACCCAGTGCAACTTAGGAGTAGCAAGACTAGATAGATTTGTTTATTCTGCCAAGCGGCACAGGGGTTTCCCCAACTCCGCAATCCAGATGGATTATGCGCTGGACATTGGCTCGTATAGGCTATGGCAGTCGATAGCCGTCACGGGTACACATGCTCGCTGCGCGACGCGTGACGTACCCATGTTCACTGCATGGACACATCAGCATTGGATCACCGATACGTGGAAATCTGTCGCTCACCTGGTCTACTGAATCCTGGTTTCCTGTGGACAGCCAGGATGCGAAGAAGGTGACACCTTTCGGTATTGCACTCCATCCGATGGGTGTGGAATTCGTGCATTGTGCACAGACAGGGAAAGTTGACCCAGGTCCGGTTTCAGGGATGGGCACCGGGAAGCAATCGCCAATTTCCCGTTTCCTCCCCAGTGGCAGAGGTGGATTTTTTTTTTTTTTTTTTTACTGTTGGTAGATGGTCTACTTGACTTTAAGTCTAGGTGCCACCATACATACATTTATATAATATAACTATGGTCTACTGAATCCCATTTCCATCTCTATCATATTGATGGGAGTGTCCGCATTTGGAGAAAGCAATATGAGGCCGTGGCACCTGGATGCACTGTTCGGGTCGGCAAAGGACTGTTTTTGTGGCATGACTTGAGTCCTCTGATCACCGTTAACCAACGGCGCGATGGGAACGCCTACCATTCTATCGTAGCCGACCAAGTACTCCCCATTCATGATGGCAGTGTATCAAGACAAATCTGGCGAAGTATCATGGTAACGCGCCACGCCACGAGGCCTGACGAGTTGCTAACTGGTTTCATGAACGTGACACTGAATTCTCCATGGGGGGGGGGCGCTATGGGAGTGTAGTTGAAGCACCATGTGTGCCATGCATGTTTGGGACCAATTGGCAAAGGACATTTGATACAACCATCCTCCTGATAATGAGCAAGCATTACTGGACACATTATGAAACGCAATAGAACTATAAGTAGAACACCTTAAATTACAATGCTTTCCAAAACTTTATCAACTCGTCCACTTAGTTACGCATTTTTCACTTAAATTGGTGCAAACATCCATTGGATGGATCATTACACATTCAAAAGGTGGCGCTGATTTCTTATGACATGACATAATTACCGCACAGTTGCAGCTGTTGAAAGTTCACAGTCATCTAATTTCTCTCCCCTCCATATCTGGGTGACTTGTCCTAATACAGTACACGTACCTCTTGGGCCTATGACGTTTGCGGGTAGAGAAAACCTGAAAAACTCATGGGGAACCCGGCTCTCTCTTCCTGAGATCGGTTAACTATAGCCCCGATTGAAGAGGCGTAAAGAATTCATTCAGTCAGTCCTTGACCGAATCCACATCTTTCCAAACGAGAATTCACCGATTAAGCTGCCACAGAGACTGATTTCATATACTACATTAAATTAACTTGACTATTTCTATGGTGACATACTTAATGCGAAAACTGCATTTTATAAGGAAGCAAGCAGGAAGGCAAACTTATTCCTCATTCGGTTATTACGTTGTTACAAATGTCTGAAAATGCTTCCTGACTGTTTTTATTGGTTGGTCATTGGAAAGTTTGATTCTGGTCAAGCCCAAGCAGATGTAGTTAGATGGCTTATTGTTAATTCAGTTGTTAGGTTTTTTATAGACCCCGGAGATTGTTGTCGTGTAAGGGTTTTAGGAGCATCAGCGACTAAGGCCATATTACTCCTTGTATACTGTCTGTAAATTGAGTGTGTTCTGTGGTACATTTTCTGTTTACTGGACGAAAAACTCAAGTTTTCGGGAGACAAAACCATGCTAACCTCGCCTGAGACCGACAAACTCAGCCATGTTGTGAAAAATACCCTTAAAAATTCCTCACACCATCGACGGGACTCGAACTTAGGCCTTTTCCACCTGGTATGCGGAGAGCGGCTATTCTATTAACTGTGTTACCCATGAGGACAACTCTGGAAAAGGCTCAATGAGTTGAAGACTGGCACCAAGAAAACTTGGAGGAGTTAGACCTAGAACAAAAGAGTTGAACGAAAGCAGATACTTTTGACTGTTGGCACAAAGAGACAGGTTTACAATATTATCTCGATTGTATATGGAAATCTTTCACTGTAACCTTTGTGTCGGTCTGTACGAAGATTATCCCTGTGCAAAACAACTGATGGTATGTGTGTTCCCCCTCATCCCACATTAATGGAGAGAACATTGGAATTAATTTAGGTACTATATTCAGGGATACAGTAACGCTATTGAAGTATACAGATTCTCTGTGTGGGACTTCATGCAGGTACCATAGAGGGTATTTCCTCTGAGAAGACCATGACGCCCCACCACATTCCTTCAGACCAGTGTTGACCACTATCTGGAGATGAACATCATTCACTCTTCATCATTGGGTTCAGCACTCCGATTTGCACTTGGGCATTCATTGTCCATTTAAATAATCATTTTCTTCAGTAAATCTACAGTACTAATTAAAATACATCTACTTGTGACGGTTGTAGTCAAAATATTCCTATGGATTCTCGCGATCTGCTAAGTTTTTTTCCATTGTTTACATTTTGAAAACCTGTGAATGCTTTTTCTTAATTGAATTAATTTTATATACTTTATGATCTTAGGAATAAAGAAGAATTCTCTTTGCTGTTGAATTAAATGCACTGTTTGTTAATAATCGCAGCTCGCTGAGTGTTTACTAGTAAATGCCAAACAGTCCATTTTGTTTTGGAGCCAATTATTTTTCATTTTCGAACATAATACAGTAAACAAGAAATCCCCGTTGTTGCTATGAGGAAGTCATCAGGCATCTGATGAATAATAAAAATCACGCTAGCCTTTCTCCATTTATTACCCTAATAGACGATATTAGAATCCATCAACTAAGTCTTAAAACCCAATGAAAGATTTCCATCAATCCAAGTCTCAATTCTTATCTCCGTCCATTTTGGAATCTTAGTTTCCTGCTGATGAGTTTTTATCTTTCCGTCATCACCATGTCCCCATCTTTCATGCAGCGTGACTGGCTTCATCATACATTATTAATAAAATCAGCATGAAATACTCCCTACTCTTCGATGATTTAATAGTGTGGGACTTTCCAGTTCGTGCTAAAGCATGAAGAAAGGATTGGTTTTATTCATGACACAAATTTCTTTATGCATTTTCAATAAGGATGACCAAAGTAGAATATTTTAAGAGATCCTTTCGTAGGTTGCAACAGTTGTAAGTTTATAACCAACTTTCTCTTCGTATTTTTACAATTAGTGTCTAGTTTTTTTTTCTGATTAATTCTTAAGTGGGAGGGAGGGGTAAAAACGTACAACTCAATACTTTCGAGGAACACATCATTCTACGATGGCATAACATCGAAAGCACTCTATAAATGCAAATTGTGGAAAAATTTATTTCTTATCTTTAGCATGCAATAAAATTTTTGCATTCACCATTAATTATTTTTATAATAACCAAATAAATTACTTTTTCCGAGTTGATTAATGTCTGCCGAATAATTAATCCAATTTTTCGCCTTTCTTTTCTCTAGTAGATATCACTCTGGTTATTACTGACTGCATTTATTGAAATTTGTCCACCAAAAAGATTATTATAACTCTTCCGGCTTCACTGGGAGTCTTTATATTTGGTTGGAAAGTGCACCAGCTTGTACGTAGCGTTTTTACGATGGCGATAAATTTTTGCTCGAGCTTTTTATTACTATGGAGATTTACCCGGATATTCTAAATGAAAGAACAAAGGATAATTTTTTTTTATGGGAATGCATTGATGGGTTTTGGGGAATAGAACTAATTACTGAGCACAAAAAGAGTAACAATTTGCATTTTGGAGTCTGAACTACGTAAGAGCATCGGAATTTTATTGAAAAGTACACTGAGTTGCCAAATGTGTAGGATACCACTACATCTTTTGTTGATGCAGGTCAACTTTTAGAGGAAGTCCTGTTGGCCATGGATTCATCTAGGTGTATAGACGCATCACATGTTATGGTATTTAGTTGTTTTTAAAGTACAGATCTTACAATGCAAGTTTAACCTCTTTGGAGTTATTCTCCTCAAATAATACATTACCACTGACTGTATTGCGAATGCCTCCTACTTCTGTGTATCTACCTGGTGCGAAACCATTCTCTTGTGCTAATGAATTCTCCAATGCGAAATTTCATGTTAATCATCCTCAAGTCGAATATTGTTGGCATAATAAAAGCCCTTTAAACGCTGCATATGTTCTGTCAAAGGCAATCGTCCGTATATTAATTTATCGATAATAGGGCATTGATTGAATAAATTAATTGGACTATTTCGCATTCATTAACATTAAGCTGTGCTATTATCATATACACAATATCGTGATGAGTATGGTCTGGTTTAAATCATTGCGAGGATGTATAGATGTAGAAACTTAACGGCAGAAGCTTGCCTCATGCTATCTTATCTTACAAGACATGAGTTGACTGGCTTCTTTAAGGCTACTGCTGAGATAGCCAGTCTCATGAAGCGCCATTATCGCATCTGTAAACAGTTTTTATTCTGCAGTAGCCCAGTTTGCTTGTACAGGGAAGAACCAGAGTTTTCGGAATAAATTCCCTTCTCTTCCCTACCGATACCTAAAATATCGCGTACTCATTTCTCTGTACTTAATTCCTTCTCAGAGAAATTAAAGTATTTATTCCTGTTAACATGTTCATGCCCTTTGCTACATCATTTATCCACCAGTAGAGTTTTTGTTATCAAATACTAATTAAATATGTACTCATTTTATGAGTAAATATTTAATTAGTATTAAATACTGTCGGAATGATAAAAAGGAAACTCAATTCGACTGACTAGCACACCTGTCTTCTTCCAGCCACTCACTGTCCATCCGGGATTTTCATGGCTTGAGACGCAGATGTCTGATGTGCCATCAGAAAGATATTGAGTTGGTTGTATTCTCTGATACCGTATCCGATGGGGAGTAGATTCAATAGTCCTACTTCAGATTGCTTTGAACTGTCCTATATTATAACCAGCGATACAACACGGGAAATCCAGTCTATTCTCTTTAGCTGCCTTGTTTGTGACACACCATTCCCACAATTAGGTCGGAAACAGCGTACTTGTTGGACTGTATCGGAGATGGACACTGCTTTGCACCAACAAGGATGCCTTGTAAAAGTCCGTCATATTCGCAGCTTCTTCCCACGCTCGTCAAATGTAACGCTACATGAAAGCTGTACACATGCCCACGCATGAACTGTTGACTACATTCACCCGGCCGAGCTTTTATTCCTCGGTGAAATCCAATTGTTCCCATTATGATGAGTGATCCTATTTCCATGTCCTTCCAGTGTATATCTATACGTAAGACTCTGCAATATTGGATTTCGACTTTCATCCGTATCTTTATTTCCTGAGCAGTGACTCGAAATCGATAAATGTCGCTGTCTGGTTGGTCACTTAAGATTTAATAGCTCCATTCACTCGAAAACTTAAAATTTAAGATTTATTGGATGGAGCTATAAATTGTAATCCAATCTATTGGATTACAATTTATAACTTGCGTATACTTTTTCTTTCTATTTATCCAAGTGATTTTTCACTTCATTGCAATGATGCGATGGTGTTTGTTGAGGCAGAAACTGCGGCTCTGTGGACTGAAGTGTTCTTAAGATCGGGATCTTTGCACATCTTTAAGGCTTCGTTTCTAATCTCTTAATGCAAAAAAACGTCCTCACTACAAAAAGAAAACATTTCAAAGATATATAATGAATTAATGCAGTTGGAGTTTTGGAAATCTAAATTGTTTTATTGAAAAGTTAGCTCTTAAATTAAGTCTTTAGTACACCAGGAGAGCGTGGAAAGAAAACTTTCCCTTCAATATTTACTAACTTCCCAATGTTTTTTTTTCTCCCAACTTCACAATAAGAAAAAAAACAACTGATTTGATGCAGTTTACTGTCTGTCCATTGGCTTGTTGATGTTAAGTGACGTACTCTCTTGGGATCAGAGCTTGTAAGTGGTTTATCTCTTCAGCTAAGACGACAGATTCTATCTTACAGTTAGTTCAAAGTTGGTAGAAATCCTCTTTAAATATAGACCGATTTTAATTGACAAATGAAAGAAGGAAACAGCATTAGCTTTTACCAGAGAGCGAATCGAACCCCATATGGGGAATATTGATAATACCCTGGTGTCTTTGAGATCTTATGGCCTAGAATGTGTCGCCGCATCACAAGCGTCTTAGGTCATCAATGGAATCGCCTTTTAAAGGCTTTAATGTTTAAAATGCATTTTAATGAGTTAATTCCTGCAGTATTTGGCATGTTCTGAATAAATTATATCAGTTATTTGTATAAATACAAGTAATGTGGAAAAACTGTATAAACATCAGTTACTTAGTCTATATATTTGCTCTGTTGTATGCCCTTTGAGCTGCTATTATGCGTAGAAAATGGAAATTTTATTCACGTGGAGAAAATGAACTATAAATCATGGGTGGTAGAGATTATGGCTTGAAATATTAATGCAGTTACTCCCAGTATGAATCGATGAACTGAGTAATTAATTCATTAGAGCGCATTATTATCTACTTATATTAATTACTAAGTGACAAATGAAAATAAGATATACAAAGAGGCAATAAAGTTTTAATATATAGAGTTGTCGAAAACAGCTGTTGCTAAGAGTAACCAGCGGTAACTTTTAAATGGATCTCTATAAATTCAAAGCTATCCGATATAATTCGAGGAACAAATATTTGTCATCGTTTCTGATAATGATTAACCTTATCGCTAGGCGGCGTGCGAAATCGATATTTGTTAAAATGTTAACTTTCCACCCACCAGGGAGCGTGGAACTGACATTCGGAAATTTTCCACCAGGGAGGGAGCGTGGAACTGACGTTTGTGAAGTGAAGAAACTTTCGACCAGGGAGGAGGAATTGACGTTTGTGAAGTGAAGAAACTTTCCACCAGGGAGGAGGTGGAACTGACATTTGTGAAATGAAGAAACTTTCCACTAGGGAGGAGGAGGAGGAATTGACGTTTGTGAAGTGAAGAAACTTTCCACCAGGGAGGGAGAGTGGAACTGACGTTTGTGAAGTGAAGAAACTTTCCACCAGGGAGGAGGAGGAATTGACGTTTGTGAAGTGAAGAAACTTTCCACTAGGGAGGGAGAGTGGAACTGACTGTTTAAATATTGAAATTTTCCACTAGAGAGCGTGAACTGGAATTTATTGAATGTTGAAATTTTCCACCAGGGAGCGTGAACTGATATTTGTTGAAAGTGTTAATTTTCCACCAGGGAGGGTTGGGCCGACATTTATGAAGTTGTTAAATTTTCCGCCTAGGAGAGTGGAACTGACATTTGTTGAAATTCTGATATTTGACACCAGGGATGTATAGCGTGGTCATTTGTTGAACGATTGCGTTTAGCCACGTGGATAGGAGGAAATAAAGGCCAGAACATTCAGCAAAACGAATATCATGTTTGAAGAAATGCAGGTAAAACTGTTTAAATTCGAAACATGAAAAGATATTTGGACAGAAATCTCTTGAATACGTACCTTTTTTTATAAAAGAATTTAAGAGGACGTAACCAAAGTTACTGGTTAATAAAATGGATACAAAAAGATATTTAAATTCTGGTATCAGATATTTCACTATGGAGATGTACGTAACTCTATGACATGTTAGATTCATTTTGAACTACTTTTTTAGATAGCATAACGCAAAGCAACACGATAATATGCAAATTCTTATTTTTTCGCATCTAACCTTATATATTCCATTTCTTAAACCTTATAGTGGATGGTACAAGCTGTACATTAAGAAAACTAAAGCAATCACTTCCCAAGCATCTCGCGTTACCATAGTAACCCGAAGTGAAAGTCCTCTCCTCCGCGAATACGTATATACCTGTGCATATAGATCTACGTAGAATTAAGCCCTTTATAGACAAGCCCAATATATTTCACGAGAGATGCATTTCAGAAGGCGGATTTTTTGTTCTGCTGAATGGCAGTACGCCTTGAATGGCTTTGTTAGGGCTGTTTTCCCAACTCAGTTTCCTGTCAAACAAATAGCTCCTTTGTGTGATATATGTCAGTACATAGATTAGGTAACACAACCATAAGCTGGTATTTACTCAGTGACTGAGGCTGAGGCCAATATTCTTTCATCTGCCATCGTGCTGACATATCACATCCTGACAACGGCTTCTATTGAAAAAAAAAAAAGTTCTTTCATCAAACCCCCTTCTATGTCCATTTTCAGAAAGTCTTAATATCATGGGAGAAAAACCCTCAAAATAAGGATTTTTTCCCCGAAAGAATTTGATTTTTATGAAAAAGAGACGTCATTTCACGTCAAAGAGAACCATCTCGGATTATGATAGCTTTTGTGAGTGTGGGGGTGTATCAATATGAGATACACTACCCTACCTATATCCAAAATGTTCCTCCTGTTAGTGCAAATTGGCATTGGTCATCGTTGGAGAGGTCAAGATAAACGCTGCTATGATCATTCAGTGAGCATCTTTAACTCAAGAACGATTAAAGTTCCTCGTGTCATTGACGGGATTCGAACCCGAGCCTTTTCCACCTGGTGTGGGGAGGACGGTGACGATACCACTGTACTGTCCCTTGCAGACTCAGTGGATCCCATGGATGGTGACAATAGTTAAAGCAATGGAAAAGTGTAATGTGGTCAGATGAATTCGTTTTGCACTAACTATCGCGGGATTTGTGGGACGAAGTTATACGAAACCGAGGATCCAGAATTTAAATGCGCAGTGGGCCTCTGGTGGAGGTTTTTCGGTATGAACAGTATTTTCGTGGAACAGTACTGGTCCTCTCATTCTTCAATTATTAACATTGTACCCGGACGAAGGCAAATTATTATAAGATCATCATGTCCATAATATAGAGCAAGAATTGCGATCGAGAGTATGCGAGATCATTTGGAAAGAAGCATCAACGGGTGGCAACAGCTGCTTGCGACGCCTTGTACAATCGGTTAGCTGCATTCTGTTTTGTAGGGTAGTGTATATAAGTATATTAGAGGGAAGCGTTGTAAAGTAATTGTTAGCTTCTTAAACTGTGGCCGAATCAGTCGGTCTAAAGTGAAGGTTGCATTCTCTTTGTCTCCTGGAAAGCTGGTTTTTCAAACCGCAAAAATGCCAAACCGACTGCAGTTTACAGACAGGTGCCACGTGGCCTTAACTGCCTTCTCGAAAATTCTAGGTAACCTATTGTAAATTACAATTAACGAAATTAAGTCTAAATTTTGCATAATTACTATTGAAAACGTCTACAGAAGGATGCGATATTCAACCTTTATGTCATCCATATTTTTTGAATCTCAAGAGATTTCATCTGTTTCCATCTATTGCCATTTCAGCAATGCCATAATAATGGATATATAGAGTTTATCCAATATATTCGGTGTTAATAGCGTGACACCTGAGTATTTACACCACAGTAGACAATAAATAACCAAAGGGACGGACAGTATCTGAAGCGTAAACTTTACAAATCCCAATAATTTAAGGGACGGAAACTCCATCTAAATCAAATTATTAAGAATTTGTAAATCCACTGCTTCATTCCCGATTACAATTCAAATATTTTCTCTGTATATTAATTGTGTAGTTGGAGCATTATGGCGATGTTTAACATCTAGTCCAATTCTCCCAATAAGTGTAGCAATGCGTGTTACTAAGTAGGTAGTTGGGAAGTTTTAGCTACAAAAGAGCACTCGCCAATCATTACAAACCTATTAATTCGCTGAAATCTTAGCAGAATCACTTCCAGTGAAATAGGAAGCGTGTTATGTTTAATAATTAAACTTAGTAAGTGTTAGAAGTGATCACGTGAGACTGAATCTGTTACAACTGTAGGATTTGTGGGATGCGGAGAATTGACTTAATTTAGTTTCTAATTATTCAATAGAGCTGCTGAGAGTGCATTAGAAAGGGTTTAGAATGGATTATTTGGAAGTTTTCCTGACAATCCAAGATTGGTTTAAGTAGGGTTTAGATGCAGTCAGGTGATTCATTTGTTTATTTATGAATCCATTCAATTCTTCACAACCGCACAGTATACGTGCTTACAAGTGGGGCGTAGAAACTTGACAGGAAATTAAAACAAGGCAATACAGCAATTTCTTAAAGGAAGTGACGATAAGATTAACATTATGCAGTAATTACTTGCAGAGGGTTATGGCACGTTTGTAATTTTTAAAAACTGATGAACGTAAGCAGTCTCAGAAGCGTGGAGGCCTGAAAGAAGATGGGTTTAATATCAGGGAGGGACGAAATTCGTACTGAAAGAGTGTTCTAGATGGTTTATTAAATACCTGCATTGCCCTTCCATTAATACTTTCAAGAAAACTAATAACGTGTGTTGAAATCTTTATGATTCTCTTTAGTCTCCGTGGAACACTCTCCACCAGTTTTTGTTTCAATATACTCCAATATTTTCTGTTACTGGGTCTTAAAAGCAGGGAGCAGTTCAGCTCTAATTTTTGGGCAGTCTTTTCCCACTTGGACGCAACGATCCAGTTCATCGCAGAAGTTCTCTATAGGATTGAGTTCAGGGCCAACGTAGGTAACGCATTATTGTCTAAGACGTCTAGACAGACCTCAGCATCCATAGTTTTGCCCACAAAAACCAATGGTCTCTGATCAAACCTTGAAAGAAAGCCCCCAAACCATCACTGTTCCTCCTCCAAACTTCCTTGTCGGGACGCTACTGCCCAGCAGGTAGCTTTCTCCGGTCATCGATCACACTCAGGCAGGATCGTCAGACTGGTAGACCATGTACCGTGACTGGTCACTCCAAAGCACATCTTTCCATTGGTCTACGGTCCAAGAACGGCGGGCCTTATACCAAGCTAGACAGTGTCTGTCATTAGTCGTGGTGATCAGTGGCTTGTGGACGGCTGCATTACCGTGGTAACCCACATCATGCAGCTTCCTGCGCACTGTACTGGTGCTGACATATGTCCCAATCGTCCTGTTACGTTTCGTCAGCTTGGGAGTTTTTCCGAGCCATTTCATGACAGTTTTGGCACCAGTCCGCTTCTGTTTTCAGATCACATCACCAAACATTTATCAAGGAATCTTCAGTGCCATTGAAATAAAATATCACACACTGACCGATTGCTTATGTAGCATCCTATTATCATTCCACGCTGGAAGTCTATGGATCGCAGCATCTTGCATTCAGAATCGTTCTGTTGTCTCCTCAAAGGTCTACGAGCATATTTATAGTTGTGTGTGACACATGATACTTGGTAAGTCGTGACTAACTATCAAAGGAGGGTGTCCGGACTACACTGGCCTACAATTAATAAACGCTAAGCCAGTGTAGTAATCTTCTGAAAATGTTGGCCAAACAATTTTAGCAATGGAGATGAGAACAGTGGTGGGACGTATCGGGCACGAGGAGGATAACAACTATTAACAACCATTTCAACAGCTGTTGAAAAGAACGGTTACAAATGCAATGTGATAGGTATGCTACATTTCTTTAAGACAGAAACAGAAGAATTTTCGAGATAAAATTGACAATGATGAACTTAAATGGGAATGATGTAGAAAATGATGGGATACTGTAAAGAACTAGTTAGTTTCAATTTTCATTTTATCAGGTGCAACCTAAAATTATGTTCCGGCCACCCGCTGCATCCTCGTGGGTAGCACAGTTGGTAGGATTGCTGTTCTTCTCACACGGGGTGGAAAAGACCCGAATTCGAGTCTCGTTGATTATGGAAGGACCTTTTTCACCACGTGGCTGAGTTAGTTGGCCTCGGGCGAAGGTAGCATGGTTTCCCCCCCTCCGGAAACTCGGGGGTTTCGTCCAGCAAACAAAAAATTGACCTCAGAACACTCGCAATTTACTCGGAGCAATATGCCCTTAGTTGCTGATGGTCCTTAAGCCTTACAACAACAACACCCACTACAGCAAACGAAAGAACATTTTTCTCTGGTTATTTTGTATTCAACTTTCACTAGTTGTTGCTTTAAATCAAGTTAAAAAAGTTAGTTTTTAGACTATCAGAGATCACTATTGAATGTCACTATTAAAGAAGTGGAAATTTTATTTTATTTTTTATTAAACGTAAGTTTGAGACTCGTAAAAACTTTAAATTTTAAAGACGTGTCATTTACGATCAAAATTTTTAAACTGAATATAATCTAGCGTTTGGACTGCATAGTGAATGGTACAAACAGAAAAACAAAATTTAAAAATATATTTGTTTAGTAAAATTGAATTCTGTATTACTTAAAGGGATCGCAGTTGGTGTGTTTTATTCTTTATGCACAGAAATTTAGGAGTTTTTATTTACACTAACTGAAAAAAAAATTAATTTTTAGGAAGCGAATTTGACTCTCCGGAATTGCTGTCTTTAATTAATTTTAATTGTCCCCAAGGAAACTGAGAAGCTCCATTTTTTAAAGATCCTTTTTTTACCTTCTTATGCGCAGACTAATTATAATTTTTTTTCCTGAATATTTTAACACAGTTCCAAGACGCTCAACAAAAACGAATTTGTATTTATTTCAATCAAATTTCCAGACGGAGAAAGAATAAAAAAAAAAGTTCTGATTAATCTCTGCATTGAACAAAAACGACTGCTACCACCAGAATCATATTTTTTTCTCTTTAGGATTGATTATAAATATTCTAGTATATTAATGTTCTATTGATGCGTTATATAAATTTAATTTACCTCTGTCTTTCTCCCAGATAGATATAAAATTCCTCATGCTAAACAGTTTTATTAAAACGTGAAAAAGCATCTTAAGAACTGGTTGCTAAGGTTATTTTCAATTTCTCTTTTGAAAAATGAATTAATCTCCATCACAATATATAGGATGCTATTTTTATCAATTGTGGTAAACACCTTGACCTACCTTATGTTACTGGTTGGGAGATTGTGTTCTTCTTTGTTATAAAATTAAGTGTCCCCCAAAGAACAATTGACCTTAGTGTTACTAGGGTTTGATCCACCCAACGTCAAAGATTTATGGAAGATGTGGAGATCTCGTAACAACAAATAAATATTTATCAGACTTCTCTCTGCAATGGAGCAGGACGTTATTGCTTCATGGTTAATTGACTCATTTCGAAAGCTCGTTTGATGAATAAAATGAATATTCCCGCGATCCCCCTCGATTTCTATAACCTTTGTCACGTTATCGCTTTGTATACGGTTACCTTACAGCTGATGCCGTTCAATAAAAACGAAAGAAATCTCTTCGCAAATCGCTACCTTTCATTTAGCCTTTGAGCTGCTGTTCGGGGTGATCATTAGCGTGACGTCGTTGTCTCGCGGACCACTAATGAAAGAGCAGACGAAGAAGCGTCAACATTTAGTTGATGGTTTATAGGAATTAATGATTTTTCTCCTTTCGTAGGTAGTGGAAAGGGAAACACTATCTGAACCGTTGGTTTTGGATAAAAAATATGCTACTACCGTTATCCACCAGAAGCTGTTAAAGGATAATTAGCAGGGACAAGCAGCAGACATGCACCCCATACATACGGTGCTGCTAATCACTACCTGCCAGCTACAGATGTTTCTAACTTATTCAGCTCGTGGATAATTTTCCTGAAATCTTCAGAATTTTCAGTTGTTTTCGAGGTTGGTTTGTTTGGAAGCGTCAGCTGATTTTGTTTGTCCTAATGTTGCTGTAGGATATTGAATACAGTCCTTTCCATAAGCTCGTAAACCGTGCCTTTATTCCATTCGTGGATTTCTGTGTAATGCAGTAAAACAAATCATAACTTCTATTTTGTTCAATTCTTTTACGTTCAGTTCAGTTTTCTAACAAAGGTGTACCAGATACTGTAACAGAAGAAGGCGAAGAATCTTAAGTTGGTAGTCAAGTTGAGCCTTAGAAAAAGGATTTTTCATCCCGATAAAGAGGCAGGTCGGCCTTTTCAGTATAGGGAATTTACAGACATTCTTCGAGGGGCGCTTGAAAACTTCGTGGCCCGAGTATGAAAGGCTTATTTGAGGAGTCTGGTGACATATTACTTTTCAACGTAGTCCCCTTTGGAGTCAATACACTTTTGCAACCGAGGCTACAATGTGTTGATTCCAGCTGCGAAGAAAGTTCTCTTGGGCCTCCAGGAATGCATTCGCTGCAGAAATGACGCCACTGTAGGTTGGTTAATAGATGCCAGCTAGGTACATTTTCAAATTAGGAATTGGGCTAAATGCAGTGGGTGATCCAAAATTTCAAAGTCGTACTCATGCAGAGTGCAGTCGTGGCAGTGATAAACTTATGAGCAGAAGCGTTGTCCTTGTGGAATAACAAAAAACAACAAGCGGCCCTAGCCAGAAACTGGCAAATCCGCTATGTACATGCATACATATTATACACAATGACATACATAGATATACAATGATATACATAATCATTTTAATTATACTGTCATAAGTGTAATGAACCTGTACGGGTTTACAATGCAAATCACATCAGTATAAATTGTGGCACAGGAACCACAAGACAGCAGTCTTTTTCTGTCCTAGAAAGAACGAAAATCGCACCCTCTGGTTGTAGTTTTTTGGTGAAAACATCAGAGCATAATTGTTTTAGAGCTGAGAACGATTGAGAATTTTCAGTCAGTGCCACTTCATTTCCTTCAGAGAAGTTGCTGACTGCAGTTTGTAGTGTAGATCTGTCGTCGTGGTACAGGCTGCAGCGATACAGAATGTGCGTCCAGGTTTCCTCAGCACCACACAAGCAGAGATTGGTGTCAGACAAGCCAAATTGAAATAGTTTGGAGTTGATGGAGCCGTGCCCAGTAAGTATATACGATGTTGTTAAGCTGGGAGAAAACCATTGGCGGACGTTTTTGTTGAGAGGGAAAGTAACTGCAGGAACAAAAGAGCGAGTGACTTGACCAGTAGTACCGGAATCCCATCGTGATTGTCACACACTGATAAGTTCATTCCAGATTCTCCGTTTCTCGTCTTTGATGTTAGCAGTTAAGTTGCACGGAATGCCGAGAATCTCGCCAGGAATTCTGTGCCTTAGACGATAGCATAGTCCTGTGAAGATGACATGCAGGTCTAGTGGTAAGACTCCAGCAAGGACCTGCAGAGCAGCAGAGGACACTGTCTTGCAGTCCCGGAGCATGGCCAGCAGCATAATCCGTTGAATGGAGATGAGCTAGGAACGGAGTTTAACATTAACGGCTCTATGAAACCAGACTCCCCAAGCATATGTTGCTATTGGTACGAATACTGCTGTATAATATAATAAGAGAGTCTTCTTATTTAGTCCCCAGTCCGATTTGGAAATGCGGATAATTGCTGCAGTGAACTTCTTAATCTTCGAGGCGAGGTGATTAATATGAGAGGAGAAGGTTAACCTGTCATCTAAAATTACGCCAAGATGTTTTAATTCAGGAACAAAAGGGATTTGCTTTCCGTCTATCTTTATATTTGGAGGTCTTCTGTAATCTAACTTGCCCTTAAAAACCACCAGTTTCGTTTTTGTGGCAGATATTCGCAGTTTATTTATACTCGATCACTTGATTAATTCAGAAAGTTGTTGTCCTGATGAAGGAAGACTTCTTTGTTGGGTTTTCCTCGGCGTCTGTCTTCGATTTTCACTCAATCGTCTGACAAGGTCTGTGTAATACGCCGCTGTGAATGTCTGACCTTTTTGAAGGTAATCCGCTAGCAACTCCCATCAGCATCCTAAAAAACCGATGCCATCTCTTTGCCAACAGAAGGAATTGGCGACGTTCCTTTACAGGAGAAGAGCTTTGTTTCCACTGTTTGGACTGCTCCTTTGTCCTTGGCTGAAAGTGATGGTCCCATATCTCATCTATGGTCAACAAACCTTGCAAAGGAAATTTGCTGGATCTGCTTGAAAGAGAAGAAAATATTTCACTTTACTTGACGACTCTTGTGCGTTTTTTATCTGCTGTCAACAACTTTGGAATCTCTCTTCTTGACAACTTTTACATAGCGAGAACTTCTGTTATTATATGATAGACGTGTTCAGGTGAGCGCCCAAGACGCTGGCAATGTACCAAACTCCCACTCTTCGATCACGTATATCACTAGATCATACTGAGAGCAACTTCTGGAGTGCAGGACATTGCAGGTCATACAGAGTGTGGGTCATCTTCCAGACTCTCTCTCCCTCGTTTAAATTCTAATGCCTATTTCTTAACCATGTAATAGGAAGAAATGGGCAAAAGTGTTATACATAAAGTTGAAATTTTTAATACTGTACCACTACCCTTTCATACTCAGGCCACGACCGGTTCAAGCAGCGCTCAGAGATAAACCCTTAATAACCAGCAATCAAATTGCTTTCAAACCCAGTGAACTCTATATTACTTTGTAATTAGTTGCCACTAATATCTATAGCATGTTATCGTGACATTTTTATAGCTGCTCAACTTTTAAAATTTAATTTTAAACTGTTACAGTATTAAAATCTTGTATTCCAGTTAAGAAAAAAAACTACCGTTTTTGAGACAACTTTTCTCTGTTTTACCTTTAAGAAGATAATTGTACACCACTCCTAATAAAAATTAAAAATTCCCTAAGTAACCATTTATCTGTGCTCTTTCCAGAACTAAGTTCCACTCCCAGTTAATCCTAAATATTCTACGCTTGTTACGAATTGTTTGGTTTGTATTTTAATGGAATCCTTTGGTAGGCTACCTAATAATGGTGGCCTTAGCCCACTTGTCCAGTATTCATTTCGAATTGCAATAGAACAGTCGCACAATGAGGTAGAAACAATGGAGAGCATGCCAAGTGTTCAGACAGTAATGTCTACCTATTATGGAACAATACAGAAGGAAACATAATGGCAGAGCGAAACTGTGGTAGTTTCTCTACAGAGACTGCGTTTCATTTGATTACTTAGAGAATAGTAGATGTTTAAATGGTCCATTATTACCAGAGTGACGTGCAGGACATGCATTTAATTCTTGAGTTATATTCTTCACCGTTCACTGAACAGAAAATTTAACCTTCAGTATTTCCTAAGCATGACGGGTACGATGTAAACTAGAGGGAATTTATGAACACTTTGTACTATCTAAGATTGATAAATAAGAAATAAAAAAAACTTTCCTAGAAACCGTTGGTCGATTCACAAAAAGGTTGAATACGTGAAAATCGCTTCATGGGTTGGAATGACATGTGGAAATCACCAGAGATCTAAAGTGAGGAAAAGGCAGCAACCCTCTGCCTATGGCGGTACATAACGATGACCTAAGAAGGCATTTCAGTGAGGTTAATGATACAAGATAAATCTCGAAATGTTCATGTTTATGTGTCTAGACAAGCTTAGTGGCAGTTTGAAACCTGTAGGCTACGTGGCCGAAGAAACTAACTGCATCCTTCTGAATGTGCATCACGTGGCTAACAATTCTCCGGATGTATTGATGTGGACAAGTGGAAAAGAACTTATCAGAAATACAGCAGATCGCCAATGTATAGTAGCGCCATCTGTGTTTAAGTGAATCTACTAAATGAAATTATGAAATTCTCTTATGGACTCGCACGGAAGGGCAAAAGTTCAACTTTTTTATTCTTCCAGAACTCTGCCATTGCTGTATTTTCCATGTTTTTCCTTATCTTTACTTTTGAATGCCGTTTTCATTTCAAGAATCTCGAAGTGCCGCTATAGCTAGAGCAGTGGACTAGAGTCGATGTAGAGGTCTCTAATATTGTTTGCGATCAATGGATGGCGCAATAGACAGTATCGTTCCTGGCAGATATTGGACTTCGAAGAAGCGCAGGTGACTTAAGTTTGTACTGCAGTAGCTCGCTAGTAAACAAGACAACTTTGATCAATGTTTGGTTTCTGCCTTACTATGTTCTTTGTCTTCGGTCTTTTTTGTTTTAATGGTTCCGGTTTTCCTCTTTTATCTTCATATATCTGTTATTAATTTCTCCATTTTTGTCTTCATATAATTATTCGCATGTTTCTTGCTATCTATTTTTCTTCCCTAGTGCTAATGTATTCACTGTAACTTTCCTAAGTTAAATCTAACATTCTCAGGGAAAAATGCTTGATTAGGGCATTCTAGTAAGCGCTATGCACACAGTGCGTCTTATTAGAATCCTTGTTTGTTGATTGATAAGCAGTAATTATATAATAGCATTATCGTCTTTGTGCCTTCATGTTATACTGGAATAAGCCTTCATCCCCTGTAAAGGCTGCTTTGTTGCATCACTCACCGCTATTCCAGAGAAGCTTCTTTTTTGTTTGCTGACGTTTTTCTGCCAAATGAGGGTATAGCGACTTAATGAACTTTCCTTACGCTGGTCTTTTAATTTACTCCACTTTTTTATTAGCAGATTAGTGAAATTAATTCGTTGAAAGGAGGTAGGTTTAATGATCAGGGACGCAGGTGGGGTTGTGCAGTTTATTACGTTTAATACATTTGCAAGAAGAAGTGAAACGTAGGCAGGAACTGCTTTGCCTTTCAGCTGCACACCAGCATGCAAAACCAAAGAGGTAGAGTAAATTTTTTCCCCAATTAAAAGCTGATACTGTAGGAGTGAGGTTCTAGTAATGATGCAAGACTGGATTTTTTAAATTATATCAAAAACAACTAGAGCGTTAACTATTTTATAAATGAATTAGTTAATATTTTATAAATTATGATTTTAATTTATAGGAATTATAATAATAGCTTTTTATTTTAATTTTTTGTTTTAGACACGGCCTCATTCATATAGAATATCCATTATATGATTCATTTCTGTGAAGAGGTACAATAAATAATGATCCTAGGTGGTAGAGCAATGGATAGCATCACTATATTCGCACGCGCTGTGAGAAAAAGCCTGGATTCGATTTCCTGTCACCTGCTGATGAGAAATACTCTTCATCAACTTTTTCAGGCAGATGGACTATAGATATTACAAATACAATGTACTGACGCCTTGTGGCTTTAGTTTCCTCTACACAAATTCCAAACAACCATCTTCCAGTCAGGCGATGAACTCTGGTTTTTCGTCCCTAACAACGATCAAAACAACCAAAGTGTACAAGAAAGCTACATACGAGTACGTTACACTGGTGGATTATAGTGCTCTCTGCCCCTGTTATTCTAAACAGATGCAACGACATCCGCAGGGGCCTCTATAGCAGCCTGTTTGATACTCTACGAAAAGCCCGAGGCGATGGATTCCTGCTGATGGCATCACCATTAACAGAGCATCAACTCGCTGCTAACCATCTTCTAATATTTTGGTAGTACAGTGTAGTACTTTCCTCATATAGTTTCGTAGGAAACAAAATATACTAAATTCTATTTTTCTCTTCGCAGGGGACATTATCACTGTCTCTCGTGCTTTAGACACTTAAGGGAACATACATAAATAAGAGATGTGGATTGCTGTTGGCAGAAATTAAAGAAAGTTTTTGTAGCAATACACTTTAATACAAAGAGTGAGAGTAGTACAGGATAAATGGAAGTGTGTGTGTCGAGGGGGGATGCAAGATGGGCAGCAAACGAGAATACATTGCATAGCTAAATGAAGGCAGGAAAATAATAGCAGCAGATAACGCCACATTACGTGCCAAGAGAGAGGTAACCAAAGTGTTCTAGATTAATTAGACCCCAGAATGGAAATTTGCGAGAAAAGAGATTGAACAATTCTTCAGCCCGCGTAAGGACAATTTACGAACAATGTTTTACTGAAGTTTACACGCTAGTGTGATACATCCTGTGCCATTTTTTAGCAATTTCTTCTTATTGAAATTGCAAATCCATATTGGCCAACGATTCCAATTTGGACATGTGCAGTTATTGGGTGATCTCAGCTCATTTACGAAAGCGTAACTGCGAATATCGTACTTTGCGAAGACAATTCTGATGGTTATTAAACACTAAGTAGCAATTTAAAACGAAAATGTAGGGAAAGTTTCCATTTTTTTCTTCAGAAAACCTTTCGATAACTATTTTTGTCTGTTTTCCATAACCATTGTTTTTGGAGAACAGAATGACGTTAATTTATCGGTATGCGTTGTTATAAAAAATAATACGACTAAGTTAATTAGCTCAAATCTTGATTATATTCCAGCCAAAAGCTAAATAAATGACTTAGAAGTTAATAAATCAAAATAAGAGAAAAAAACCCCATTAACTTGGTAAACTCCGAAATGAATGAAAATAGTTTAAAAGCTAAATTTGGTCCCGAAATTACTCCGAAGAGGAAAATGTAAATTAGGAGAAAATAATATAAAATTTACTCAAAAACGCAACCTCACGTGCAGTGAGGGAGGGATGGATGGATAAGGAAAGTGGTGTAAATTAAAGTAGCTCAACTGGCAAGGCGGTAAAACCATTATTCATTCAACAATCAAGTTACAAGCTATTCTTACTTTAACTGACTGAAGATACTTCAGCATGGACT
Source organism: Mastigoproctus giganteus (assembly GCF_048544385.1). Taxonomy (NCBI): domain Eukaryota; kingdom Metazoa; phylum Arthropoda; class Arachnida; order Uropygi; family Thelyphonidae; genus Mastigoproctus; species Mastigoproctus giganteus. The sequence continues at coordinate 175,568,854 of NC_143584.1, forward strand.
GCTAAAATTAGAATACACTCCAGTAACGGGGAAAGGAGAGGTTAGATTTAAAAACGCCAAGGCACAAAAAAGATATTTTCTTATACTTCCAGTCTTCTTCAATTTTCTTTTTATATCAGAGCTGACTCAAGCGAACTGTTGGTAAGATTTTAGGAGCAGATAGAAACTTCAACTTAGTTGGAGGCGTCTACTTTTCAGATAAGGCTCTTCTAAGTCATACAGATGATAATACGCACTTATCTTAAATAATTACTACCCACGAGAGAAACAATCTCAGGCGGACGCAGGAAAACTTCTTATCTAGCTTGGTTTTATTTTTGTGTTTTGTTGAAACAGAAACGCTTGCTGTTTTCTGATAAGACTTTCAGGAACATCTGACGCATTTTAAATACATTAAGTCCATTTGGAAAGGTATCACCAACGACTAGCGCTGTGGCTGCAGTTTAGCACAGTTTAGTGTTTAAAACTTCGACCACCAGAGGGCCCATAGTCTGCAGTCACTTCTAGTAATAATTGAATTAATGTGTTTGTCAAGAAGATGTTTTTGGAATATTAGAGAATTATCAAGTCCTCTAATATTTTGGTAGGGCAGTGTATGGAAGAAATAGCATTGCGATACATTAGTATCGAATGTATTAAGTATACAATAGTATTGCTATTAGTAGACACACCCAAAGAGAAATAGAAAGAGCTAAAATGTTGGAAGATATTCTTTGCATCTCCTGTTGGAAGATGTTCTTTGCATCTCCTTTGTTATTACAATGCGTACAATTTTATTCCTTCCTGGCTTATTGGCTTTAATGCGTATGGAATTTCAATAGTCTTCGGTTGTCGATGTCTTTCAAGGTTTGCTTTCAAGCGTACCTCGCAAAGAAAAACCTATTGGATCAGGACATTTTCTGGCTTGGACGATTTTCTTTTCCTATGTCTGTAATTTGTTCCAGTTGCGTGGTAATCCCTACCAGTTACAAACCACAAGTGTTGACGTAAAAAAAGAACGAACAAAAAAGAGAATTATATTCTTCCCTTTTCCATTACTTGGTTTGCATGAAGGAAAAAACGGACTGTAGAGAAACGGAATCTTTTCGTAAAATGTAATTAAAAAGTTAATTTATCATTGGTGCAGTTTGAATGACATGTACCTAAAGCAATTCGTAGTTTCGTGTAGCTGACTTGCCCTAGAAACGACCGCTTTACTCTGTAACATGTCAGACGTATTGAAAGATTCGGCTACAGCCTTGACAGATGTGCATTTTTTTCCTATAATTTGCTATAGTCGCCTGGTGAAAGCTTGATATTGAAGGAACTGTACACAGGATCTATATTAGACAACAATTTTTCTTCGAGGGAAAGGAAATAGTTGGCAAACCTTTCAGAAATTGTATTAAAAAATGTACATTATTGAATTCGGTGTTTTTCCGCCATCTAGTGGCAAGTTTAAGAACAAATTTTCTGCAGATGTTATCAGCGCCATCTATCGGAGATTTTTACTATTAAAAGTAATTTTAATAGTAGATAAAATAAGGTACATTAATGGACTTTAGTGTTTTTTGCCATCTACTGGTGAGTTTAAGAACCAACCTTCTGCAGCTGTCACAACCAGCGCCATCTAACGGCCCTGTCTACTATTAAAAAGTAAATAACTAAAGGATATTGAAGGAACTTTTCACAGGATCTATATATCACACAATTTTACTTTGAGGGAAAGGAAATAGTTGGCAAACCTTTCAGAAATTTTATTAAAAAATGGACATTACCGGATTCGGTGTTTTCCACCATCTAGTGGTGAGTTTAAGAACTAACCTTCCGCAGTTGTCACAACCAGAGCCATCTATCTGAGCTATTTATTATTAAAAAGTAATTTTAATAGTAGATAAAAAAAAAGTAAAATAGGGTACATTAATGGACTTCAGTGTTTTTTGCCATCTAGTGGTGAATTTAAGAACCAACCTTCTGCAGCTGTCACAACCAGCGCCATCTATCGGACCTATCTACAATTAAAAGTAATTTTAATGGTAGATAAATAGAGGGTACATTAATGGACTTCGGTGTTTTCCATCATCTAGTGGCGAGCTTAAGAACCAACTTTCCACAGCTGTCGCATCCAGCGCCATCTAACGGAACTATCTACTATTAAAAAGTTTTTTTTACTAGTACAGATCCTGTTTCACTGAAAGTAGTTCTCATTTGGCCCTAACTGTTTATTTAAAAAAAAATACCTCTTAGACGTATAGATTTATGAAATTATTACCAACGCATCACAAGTTCAGTTGAACACGTGCCAGAAAGTGTAATCAAACACAGTTAGCTACTAGAAATGCACGCAAACCGGTACTTATTTAAATGAACACATTACTTTTGTTAGGTGTTCATTAACACTCATCCAAGTGTGGTTGTAGATAAAGTATACGAGTAGTTTTAAGTGTATACCGCATCCGGTACTACAGTAGCAAAGTTTTTGACACCGTCTCTCTCCTTGAAAATAATGAGGCTACTTTATTTTGTTACTGAGAAAGTAGGATTGTTAGAGTGGAAACAGCAGAAGAGATTATCACATTATCATAAGTTTGAAGAATAAATAACTTGCTGGTGAATGTTGATGGTAGACTCTGTTTAATGTATTTTTTTTTAATTGTACACTCAAGCACGAAAAATTTCTCTGTACTTCCAATAGTATTTTAGCTAAAGTTTAAGCAAGCTAGGGTAAAGTGAACAGAGTTCAGCGCCATCTGCTGGATAAGTTAGTGTACATATCTGTGCGGATGAAGGAAATTTATTAAAAGACAGTTATCGCCATCTAGTGGTAAAATAGCAATCCCTAATGGTTTAATTATTGTGCGCGCGATATTCGCAAGAATTAATAATGAAGAAAAGGTTCAGAATATGTTTTTAAACAACCAGTTTAAATAATAATCTGTTCTGTTCAATACTTGAGTGGGATGGTGTTTGATTTATTCTTGGGGTGTTTCTATGGGGATTTTGAAGCTATGTAAATGGCTTTTTACTAATAAATTAGCGTGTTGTGGTACTATGCGTGATAATATTAGAATTAAAGCATAATTTTGGGGTAAAATTGAGATGTCATGATTTTTTAAAAAAATTCATTTTTAAAAGTAAGACCATGAACGATATTTGGTAACTGCAGATTATAGTTATGGTATTTTAGTCAATAAATAATGTTCAGATAGTAATTAAACGTTACTGGCTTCAAGTTACTTTAGTATGTAATTATTTATTATGAAGTATATAATTAAGGCTGAGATGGCTTGAAAAATTCGATGCATTCATTATGTGAACGAGATAAATCAGCATTACATTAATCTCTACAATAAATGCACTTTTGGCCATCAGAGGAGATATTCTCTAGCGCTGATGCCAATATTTGGAAGCTCTTCCGGTAGAATGATCACTGTAATTTCTTCCATGGATAATCATTCATTAGGGTTGCGAAGAACTGTTTTTTAATGTTTAATTTAATGCATTTTTTATGGTTTCTGTCGACATGGATATTCATGTTTATTTCCAAATTACATTATTTTTTCTTTTTTAGAGTTAACTTTATTTGCATATAAAACGAGTTAAATACTTCTTTTGTCACCGTACAGAAGGGGAAAAAAAAAGCTTTGTCGAGGAAGTTTTGCAAACGCCCTCTAACGATCTTTTCGTGTACCAAAGTTTACGTAACTTCTGAACTATTTGTTAGTTTTAAATTTCGGTCACGTATCTGCACGAAAGTTGATGGAGACAATTTACATATTATAACAATCTTGAAAAGATGTTTGCGCCCTCTTTTTGTCAACTTTTTTTTCTTCGAATTAAGAAACTTTTTTTTTTTTTTGTTTGTAGTAGACTCTAGGGATTCATTTTTATATACCACTCGTTTCTCTTAAGTACATACAAGAGCGCTCAAAAAAGAGTAAGATAAATTACCGCGGATGAGGCGAATTTATCTTTTTTTTTTTTTTTGGTGGAAGGGTTAATTTTCCAATGCTGCTGACAGGAATAAGGTTGTCATATAACGTGTAATGTGTAGAATATAGCCGAGTAAATACTTTTGTTAAATAATAGCCAGTAGGAAATGAGGAGAAAAATGCGGTAAAAAACAATATTCTAAAAGAATTGCAGTTCATTTACAATAGAAAAGATTAAAAAATACGAAAATTCCGCAGTCGTTTGTATTGTTTCAACATTTAAATGAAATCTACATCATATTTCATTCCACGTGACACAAACGTCAAAAATCGTCTGCCAATTTCATTCCACGTGACACAATCATTAAAAATCGTCTGCCAATTTCATTGTTTAAGCCATCACAGACAGACGATAACGTCAGTTTCGTTTAAACAATAGTTTTACGTATTTTTACATTAAAAACGTAATAGAAAATTTTCAATAACAAAGTCAGTCTTTGAGTTTGAGTTATAACAGTTAAATTGTAATTGCACAAAAAAGGCTAGACGTGAAGTCTAGACGCTTCCTTTTAATTGCATTTACTTATGTTTCTGTCAAATAATATTTATGAAGATTATTAAAACTCCAATTTCACGTATACAATTGCGCAGAAGTAGAATAGTGTGTCTTCTGTAGGCAAGAATGAGTTGAAAATGAAAGTGAATAGATTTAATTAAAAATAAAATTTTACGTTATTTTTTTCTGACTCGAAATTTTTCTTCCACTTTGTCACCAGGAAGGCGATCAGCTGGAAAGACTGCCCAGTGTCCGTCTACACCACGAGGAGGTGGGTCACAACAAGCGTGAATTATTGTGGGCCCTAATAATCCCGTACGGAATGCCCGAGGCGACTTTGTGATCATTCAAAAAATAATAAATAAATAAAATTAATTTAAAATATGATAAAAAATAAAATAAAACAAAGAAAAAGTCCCGCATCCATTGGTGGAATGCCAGACCATGGATACCAGCTATTTCATACTCAGTGAGCCCAAGCTCTGGCAGAACCTCAAAAAAGTAAAAAAAAAAAAAATAAGATAAATAATTTCACGTATACAGTTGCCCAGAAAAAAAAAAATCCATTGGCGGAGTGTGACCAGTGGATGGTAGTCAAGCTCAGGTTGGGGCTCCTGGGACACTGCCCAGGAGCCCCAACCTGAGCACCAGCAAAATCCCGCCGGAAAGCAGAAAAAGAGAATAGTTTGGTGGATAATGTCCATGTCATCATCATCTAGGGTTGGTGAAGTTTCCTGCATACGCTGATCCACGAGGAGGAATCCGGTTGTAGTTAAATCAGAGCATCGGCAGTGGCTAGTACGTAGTAGTATAGATGCAAACAGTTGTTTTTGGTGAAGAAAACCCTTGGTAACAAACTTCTGAAGAAGTAGAAAGTTCTCCTTGGAGCTTAGAATTTCTTCCTGAGCAGGAGCAAGCGAAGGCATAAGGTGTGTCACCAGAACAGCCGTAAATCCGCATACAGGTAACACCGGAAAAGGACATGTTCCCAATCTTTATTATCGCCACAAATTCACAAAGGGGTGAAGCTGTAAGGTGGAATTCAGTCAGTTTGGCGTTTAGGACCCATGCCCAGAAAAGAAAAATAACGTATATATAAGTTTGGAGTAAACCAGGGAAAATTATTTTCCACAGATCCAAGTTATTTTCTAACAGAGAGGGCTGCCTTCTTATCTTGATTTTACGGGAAAGGGGGGGTCAATTGTTCAAATCCACGTTTATAAATTTTAGGCTATGCAATCCGGGTTTTATGTACGGGTGCACTCTCATACAAAAGAAACTCAGTAACTTAACTTTCCCAGTCTTTTTCCCGAATTGGAGATTTAAACTATGGTGTAAGGCTGTCATAATAATCCCCTTTTACTGTGGTTTAAGGTGTAAGGTAATCAATTAACAACAATCCCTTTTTGTTCCAGAAAATTGAGGCCAACACTTTTCCATCTGATGCTTGGGTTCGAACCTTTTTTGGAGTTGGAGATCCCTTTTAGTTCTAACGCACACTTTCTAATTTGCAATCATCAAAATGTAGTCAAGTTTCTTCACATGCCACCAAATTGGATAAAAAATTTATCTGGATTAGCTAGTTGTTTCAGAATTGATTGGTTCAGATGGCTGATCCAACTTTGGATCATCAAGTGATTTTTGACTTTTTGACTACATTGTATTCTGGTTTATATTTTGCCTAATCTTAAATAATATAAAGAAGTGAAGCGTTGTTTGTTTCACTAATAGGACAGTGTATGATAATAAGAAAATCAAAACGCTCCTACAGCCTTTAAGGTTGAAAAAAAGAAGAAGAAAATCTCCTAATTTAATTCCGAACACGGCATCCAAACGTTGCTAATTCCTTCCGTTCAAACTTTCGTCCGCTACAAAGAATAAAACCGATATTAAGTACTTCCGCTCGTGTCCTAGAAAGAGGAGACTTGTTACAAGGAAGCTCTCCTTCGTGAGTTACCGTTCTAAAGTAATGTTCGATGCGATAAACTTCTCTTCCCCGTTAAGTCCGTGTGACTAACAGATGCTACGACGTCTTTTGTTCGGAGCGTGACACGTACGATGTTCCCCCTCACAGTCATTTCTGCGGGTGGAGTACTGTACTGAGGTAAAGGTCTGGCTTGTGTGCGTGGCTAATATTTCTTACGTAGGAGGTGGATTACTTGAGGTAATGGGTTCGCCTTTAGTAGCCACTATAAATAGTTGGCAGAAAAGGGATGAGGATCCGTCTTCATTTAAATGTGCTTAGGGTTTGATTTCTTTGTGGTGCTACATACGACGAAAATGGAGTCTTAGGGGGCAAATAAATCTCTGTCCGCCTTGGTTATACGAAATTCTTTCTGGGAGCACAAATATAAAGGCACTTACTAATAGGCGTAGTCTCGAAAAACGTCTGAGCACCAAAACAATGGAAAGTGAAATAATGACATTTCTCTCAGGCTGATGGCGCCACGTTTGAAATTTTAAAATATATTCCAACATATACTGCCTTACCATTATTATTTGGATACTTGCATATCTACAAATAACCTTCATTTGCCCAAAACCAAGTTGTGCTGAAACCTTAGCCTTATGACAGCCTCTGGTCTCCGTGGAACACTGTCCACCAGTTATTTGTAAATGCCCTCCGATATTTTCGGTCATTCGGTCTTCAAACCGGTGATCAGTTCAGTTCTATTTTTGTGGGAAGTCTCTTCTAATACGCATCCAACGATCTAATTCATCCTTGATGTTCTCTATAGGATTGGTGATCAGCGCTCTGGGATTGCCAGTGCCTTCGTCGACGTCCTGCCACGACATAGGTAACGCATTATTGTGCAAAATGCTACAGAAACCTCAGTATCCATGACATTGTCCAAAATAACTATTGGTTATCTTGGACAAATATCATGAATGCTGAGGGAAAACAGCCCAGACTGTCACCCTGCCTCCGCCAAAGTCGAGACGATACAATCCAGAAAGTTGCTTTTTCCAGCCATCCGCCAGACCCAGGCACGACCATCAGACTATTAGACTATGCACCGATGCACGGTGACTTGCCACTCCAAAGCACAGCTTTCCATTGGTCTACGTCCAAGAACGGTGGGCCCTGCACTAAACTAGACTGCATCTGTCATTAGTCTGTGTGATTAGTAGCTTGTGGATGGTAGCACCTTCTGGTACGACCGTCCACAAGAGCTGGTTCTGACATTGTCCCAATCATCCCAATGAGTGCCAGTGTGTGTTCCGACAAAGTTGACCTGCGTTTGATCTGACAGTTCCATGCAGGGTTCCCCCTGTTACGTTCCCTCAGCTTCTGTGGTTTTTCGGGTCATTTCCTGATCCATTTTCAGATCATATCACCAAACGTTGAACAAGGAACCTGTGAAATTGAAATATCACGCACTGACCGATTGCTTATGTAGCCCTCTGTTCCAAACTGGACGTCTTATTAACTCCGTCGATCGGGGCATCTTCCATTCACAATCGTTGTGAAGTCTGCTCGAAGGCATATGAGCATATTTAGTTTTGTGTGAAACGTGATGTCAAAGGAATGGTCCGAATATTAATGGTAGGGCAGTATATAAGCCAATGCAGTAACTCTGCCAAAGTGCATAAAAAGGCTCCACAACTTTCACCCTTGTATCTTGCCGGGTTTCAAACCCAGATTCCTTTCACATTGTGTGGAAGGATTCTAACCACTCTGACTACCAAAGACTGGCATTTGGATAAAGACAGAGTTAGATTCGTTTTTTAACTACGCTGAATTCCACTTGCGATTTTTGCAGAAAGTACTACATAAATTATTCAGTTTACAATCAGATTTGTTATTCTCAGATAAACAAAAAATAAATAGTCTGTTGGGAGAATGTACGCTTCTCTTTTCGAAAAATACGACAAGGTAAAGAACATGTCCTCTCTTTGGATGCCAAACATACTGGAATATTTAATATTCTTCGCTAATTTTCTGGCGGTTGGAAACTGGGTATCATTTTTATGAAAAATGAAAATGGCAATACGGTTTTTAAATTTCAGTCAGTGCATTTTGTTTTCTTCTTCACTGGATTTGCGTTCATCTGTCACTCTCAGATCAGCCGGTTCTTTAAAATGAAATTGGCCTTTGAATCTTTTTTTGGGGGGAAGCAGATAGCAATAAGATAAACTATTGTTTGATCATTCTTACATGAATGCAAATACACTCGTGTTTTAGAAATTAGTTTTTGAATATTACTGGTATTTTCTTGTATTCAGCCATTAATTTAATCAGTTTTTTCTAAGGTACAAAAACCTTTTTTGATATTTTATTAGATATCTTTCCTTTTCTCCTAGGGTGATCTTGAATTTACCGGTTGTTATCTTAGTCCGCATAATGTATTGCTTGTAGTGAAACCATGCGCGTAAATCCAATAAGAAAAAAACAACTTCTTTATTGTATTTGGACTAAAACTTTTTTCTATTGGTCTACACAACTAAATGCATGTATTGAAGATTGAACATTATATACAACCAATTTTTTTTTTTTTATTGAAATAAAATTAGTTTAAATTCGTTTCAGAAGTACACCGATGACGTTTCTGGACTAACTGAGGATGGGGAACAACTTTCCCAATTAGAAAAAAAGCAGCTTATTAGGAAAAGTAAAAATTTTAGATTCGTAAAATCTGCATGGCGGTATTTAATACGATTTTAATATTAAATTCAAAAATTTTAGCCCAAATATGACAAAAAAAGTTCAAAAAATCTTAAATCTAGATATAAGTGAGATAGAACCTGGTCTCTTTTAAATAAAACACCTTGTACATTTTCATATTTTATTAAATATGAAAAAAATATAATGATGTTCTTTCCGATGGCTGAGACTAGTATTTTCGATCTTTTTGTTTTCTTTTTTTGAAATTAAGAGAAGTTAGGGCAGTTGTCTGCGTTAGTACACTTCAGTCTCCACAACTATACATTGATTTTACCTTGTCGATAGCGAGGCCATGCTGGAGTTGTGTATTGCTTGATATGTCGCGTTCTATGCAGCCTTGCAGGCACCACAATAGAACGTTTTCGACATTGATCAAGTCTGAGGATTCTCAGTAATGCGGACATACCAGATGTGATCAAAACGTTCAGAGAATGAATTGGGAAATGATGAAGCTTATTGGCTATTCAGATCTCCTTACAGTAGTCTCTTTGACGCTGTATGCACCAATTCCACTTTATGCTTCATTTAATGCTGGTTTTTTTGTACTCTAGTTCATATTATATACTTTTAGTACTGAAGATTGATCTACACAGTTGAAACGTTTGCTCTATTACGATTTAAATAAATTGTCTAAGTTAGAATATATTAAACTTTATCTTCCTTGAAGTCGGAAAGAGTTTCTTGCTTCAGCGTTAGTTTTGAGTTATGATTTTTCACCCTCCAGAAATATTCCTCTGTTTTCGTTAAGCATAATAATGAGATAATGATTACCCAAAATCGAACTTCTGTATAATTGAGTCTTTAATGATAGCCTGAGCCTTTAAGTCTTCAGCCATCTGAGCTTGCTTGATATTATCCACATTCGTTTCAGAAATACATCGCTAAAAGTAAATTAGAAACAGAAATAGCAATAAATACATAAAAAAAACAACAAAAATAATAGTTACTTAATTTTTGGGTACCTAGTGTACATCGACTAAATGTCAAGTAAATTACAATGAGAGGAATACTTGTAGCAATAAATCCACACTGGTAGAGTACAATTCTACCATTGTGACTAAAATTTCAACAGAAGAAAACAGAATTGCCTTTATCACGTTGTTGAAATCAGACGCCTGATGATATCGGTAGCATAACTTTCTTTAGTTCTTTTTATTCAGATTTGTACCGAAATTCAATGGCTAACATTATCTGTTAATCAGTGAAAGGTAGCATCTAAGAATGCGTTTCTGTCTTTCTAACATGAAGCTCAAAGCATTAATTAACGTCTTAGATATGTCTGAGTTCACTTTACATCTTTTAGATGCTCTAATTTTTAGTTAACTCAAGTAGTTATAATTGCTGACAACCATCGAATACGAAGAGATGAAGGCTCCTTGGACAGGAAAAAAGGCTATACAAAAATATCTTCTAATGTACAATATAAAAGGACAAAGGAGACCTTAATTAAACTGATATCGAAAGAGAATTTCAAAATCCAACTTATTATTTGCATTCTAATATTCTCCAGCGTCTCTCGAAGTACTGCATTTTAAAACAACGAAGGTTTGTTTAATTAGTAGCATTCGAGCTATTTATGGTTATCTGAAAGTTTAGTTTTATAGCGAACTACCGCGAACTTTTGAAATGTCCAATTAGTTCATTCAGGCAGCGAAAAGAGCGGGAGACAGTGGCTGCACACGAACCAATTGCTTAGACTACATTAACTACCATAAGACATGTTGAATTCTACTTTGGCACGCGCTTCTGGTGAAGCGCGAGAAAGTCGCGTGATTAACAACAGCGCGTGATGAAATATTGTGTTGTCTGTATCATCCGATGTAGATTACTGTTGTGCTTCACGTGACTTTGGTACCACGTACCTCGCGCTCAACAATACTTGTGTGACTCAACAATGGTGCAGTTATTTACTAAGTCGTCTGCAATATCCTGACATGCGTAATGCATTGCATAATTTTATAGCTGAAAAAGCCATAAAAGGAAGAGCGAACAGATGTTTTAGACTTTAGATACTAATGAACAACGCTTTTATTATCGCGAGGGAAATTTTTCTGCTTGTTGTTGGTATTTTATGTAAATAAATGTCACTGTTTGCTTTTAAAACACGTCCTGTGGACATTTAGATGCAGAATCCACAGGGGAACATTTTCAGCACGCAGCGCCATCTGGGTGTAATAAAAATCTGTCAAATATTCTCTTAAACATAAGGAAAGAGAATTCTAACTTTTGCGCTGGAGATTTTACTCGCTAATTGAGGCTTTAATTAATGACTGTCTTTTGAGATGGTTGCGGAACAAGAGAGAGAGAAAGAGAGGGAGGACTGTTCTATCCGAATTTTATTTTTCTGTTTTGAGTGAAGTGAAGTTTTATTGATTTCTACAAGGATGAATACTACGTTCTCATTAGGCATGCACGAAGAACTGAAAAGCTTGCGTGATGCACCAATAGTAGCTGGTTATCGCATTTTAATAAGCAATGTACTATCTCGTAAGGTGTGTCTGGTTTCTGATCTTTGGAGATGGATGGGTGGTGTATGGATAATGTCAATTATAGAGGGCGCTAACCTTACGAAAGCGTGCTTAAAGACAGCTAAAATGGAAGACTATGGATAACTCTCTGTCGGAAGGTATCTGGTCTCCATCTTTTGCATTTTCTCTCATGCACGTGTTTTTCCAATACTTACTAACGTCGTTCAGGTTTCTCGCTCTTCAACGTGCAGTTTTCTAACTTCTCGATCCACGATTTCCATTGGGAAAGACACGGCAAAATAAACAGCCTTCTGCGGCCTTACTCTGATCAAATTATTCCACTGTTTCCGAACTACGTCTCATCTCTCAACCTCTAACTATCAAATCGATGCACGTTGCAGGTTTCCCCTCCCTATTCGAATTTTTCCCTTGAGTAACCCGCAACCAAAGAAGTCCTTTTAAATTTTCTCTTTCGTGCCACTTATAAATCCAAATAGCATCCACTTCAACTTTAATGGCTTTCGAAGTTTTTTTTTATTTTGGGCAAGCTCCTTCTAATAACTGTACCCAAAGTGCTTCGAATAAAAAATAGTTCTCATTACAACGACGGTATAAAATCAAGTTGTTTTATGTATTCCGACAAGTGGGCATGTAAAGAATTGTAATAAGTAAATGGATCGTTTTTTTTATTACTGGTGGTGGTACTGTATCTGGGATTATACCATACATAATATCTCTAGTGGTGTCTTACAGCAAAGGTAACATTACATTGTTTGTGCTGCATCTTGCATGCAATCTCTTGATTTCTATTTGAACCATACATTCCTGTCTTTGTTAGAATGAGGCGCCCACCCTTTCTTTCAAACCATTCCCTTTGCGTTCATTAAACTCCTTTTGGACCTCACCTCATTAGTTGGTTGTCAGACGGCAGTTTGAAATCAACTGTGCGTTGGGAATTGTATCTACCGTGGCCTCCTACAGGCTTCTCTACACTTCTAGTCTTTATTTGTTTCTAAGTGTTGTTCGTAACCTTCTAGAATTTGTGCGGATTTACGATAGCAGATTCATGAATTATCTTCACTCCTGTTTATTAAACTGCACCAGCTTAATAAACAGAAGTTTTATTTGATTGACAACAGTAATAAATCCCGCTTATCCAAGTGAACAGGAAGGACGCTTAATATTGCACTTTCCACTTTTAAGAATAGTGTATAGCACGAACAATGACTTTGATGTTTGCGTGCAACTCCAGTGATAGGTTTTGGCCGAAATCATTGTTTTCGGATCTGTCAAATGTGAGCTGAAGGTTATTGTTAAGCGATTACTGTTTCAAAGACCATCAAAACATTGGCAGCGATATCATCAGTACAAGCGGCCACTTTGAAGGAAAGAAAGCCACAGATATATATCTGTTTTCCTTTTTATGCAATTAGCCCTGGACAGAACTTGAATAAATTTCTTTCAGTCGGATCATGATCCTGTCTATGCAATAAAGCCAACAAAATCCGCCACAAATGAAAATAAAATCTATTACCGTGCTTAAATTCATTGATCCACCATGATGCCTCGAAGCTACGTCCACTGTCCCTTGCGAAGTTCTCAATAAGTGTGATCTCGAACTAGTGAATGGACCTCCTGACCAGGTGAATTAGAACCATTACGAGTTTTGGAGGGACGAAAACTGTCAGCATCACTCCATGTTGGAGAGCATGGTGGACCCCCCTCATTAAACAATAGCATTCCAAGAAAAACGCTACATACAGAATATTGATTTAAGATCGAATTGCCTTCTCAGGAGCTCGAGCTGCTCTACGGAGCGGAAAACCTTTGATACAATGTATGCAGGATTTCCTCAAGTGGAAATTGAACTCTGGACGGACCGTATCGCACACTTCTCAAACACTGTGGTCCACGGTCACTAACTTAACTTCAATAAGAAGTGCTGTCCTCGGAGCACTACAAATTAAAGCAGAGATAGCTATCACCTACGTCGATCTGGAAGCTTCCTTCGATTACATTAGCATCCCCCTCGTTTGTACACCTTTTAGATACACCCACTTCCATACATGAGATGACTATTGTGGTTCATCAAAGCCCTCTTATCCGACAGAACTAGTCTCCTTAGGGTCGATCGGTAGGTAACACCAAGAAAGATCACGGTGCTTACCTACCGATCAGCCCTATGGAGACTAGTTCTGTTGGATAAGAGTGCATTGAAGCACAATAGTCATCCCATTTATGGAAGTTGGTGTATGTAAAAGGTATACAAACGAAGAGAATGCTAATGTAATCGAAGGAAGTTTCCAGGTCGACGTAGGTGATAGCTAGCTCTGCTTTAACTTGCAGTGCTCTGAGGACAGCACTTCTTATTGAAGTTAAGTTAGTAACCGTGGACCACAGCGTTTGAGAAGTGTGAAATATGGTCCATCCACAGTTCAAATCCTGTCGTCCATACTTCAGACATCAATAACTGTATCAACCAAAAGCTGTATGACTTAGAACCTTATCTCGGTAACTTGTGATTACTGATGAAACCTGTAAAATCGTCTTCTTTCTGCATAAACCCACCAAAGTTCAAACTTCTCTAGATGGAATACCTATTCCTGTGGTAAATATGAAATTGGGAGCTTCCTTCAATTGTAAAATGGGCTCCAGTCCTCATAGAGAGATTCTGGCAGATTCTCTGGGTTACCAGACAAAAACTGATCCATGTTAGATATTTGGCAGTGGCACAGCGTTATGTATCCGTTTCTGTATAATCCGTGAAGGATCAGAAATGTCGATCACAGATCCTAAAGAGCCTAATCGCCACGAACCACCCTGTACAACATTACATTTGGATTAGAGGCGCACCATTGTTGGAGGTATTTATAAACTCTCCTGTGATTTTCAATATATGAACTATATTTTTAATAAACAAACGTAAAATATCTGCTCTCACTACTTATCTCTTGAGAGCAAACCCGAATTCTCGATGGGGGCTCCTCCTCCGAAGGGTATTTTTCAATTCCCACATTTTACATCGAATTTGTACAACATTATTTATACGTATATTCTCTTTGTTAATGCTGGACACTAGGATGTCAAGTTTCTTATATCATGTGATATGAGGGCTATTTTTAAAAATAATTTCTTTGGTGGAGAACAAGGATTTTCTCAAGTGGAAGCGGAAGTGTTTATCTTTAACACTTTACACAAACAATAAAAGGGATTACGCTTTAGTTTCCAGAGCTCTCCATCGAACACCAAATACTCCTTCGAGTCTGGCCCATTTAATTAAAAGTGATGACGCTAGGAATGATATACAGCATCGTACAGGTTTAAAGAATACTTACAGTTTTCCACATTTGATACCGTTATGGGTGAACCTGGCAACCTTTGCCACTTCATCTTTAGCAGTATAGTGTTTGGAAAAGCTGGGATGCTCTCACACAGGGTGAAAAATGATCATAGACTTGTCTCAGATTACATCTCGCTGTGAGCTGCTAATAAGCAGTTTGATCAACAGCGGTATCAAGAACTTCACTCGCTGGAGAACGATGTGGAGGGAGATGGGGGGGTTGTTAGAAAGTGAATTGCGGGTAGGGAGGTCGTTATTTTCTTCCATTACAAAGAACAAGATTAAATGCGCACTTGTTTATCACCTGCAGCTATTATTAGCTTCGGAAACAGTTGAACTTCGTTTATAATTTCGCTCTCGGCGATTAAGAAAACCAAAGAGGTCCAACGCTGCTGAAGCGTTTATTATTTTTCGTAAAAGCTCCGTAATTATCTCACGTAGCAAGTGTTCGGTGTCGATAATGTGTACCCGTTCAATGAGAAAATAACGGCGTTAAGCGAGGAGAGGTTATAATCAGGACTTAAAAAAAAAAAAAAGTTACCGAATTTGAAATGAGCATCTCTTACGTTTATTTGAAGTACTTGCTTGGACTTGACAATTATTCTTTCGGGTGATCTTTAAAAATCGTAATTTAAAAGGAGGATGCTTCTGTACGCCATTTGAGATACCATGGAAACGCCGCATCCTGCTTTGTTGTCGTTACCATGGAAACAGTTACCATAATGGAGTTTTATTCGTGTAACCAAACCATCTTTGTAAATGCCAATTACAATGCAAATTTATTTTTCAAGTTTTATTTATTTATATATTTTTCTACTATTGCAGTTATTTTCATCCGTGGGGGATGATGTTTCCAATAGCATCCCCACGAATAATGGAAGCGAAATTTAATAGCTTTCAAGCAGCATCCATCCGCGCATCTCTGGATACTAAATGGATGGCAACTTAAAAGAAAAACATTGTTTTTACAAAGTTCCATTACAATCCTCGAAGAAACCCAGTTTGAATTACATGGATTAGAAAGAGATCTTGGGAATGATTTTTTTTATCTTTATAAAGCTAGAATTACACGGATTAGAAAGAGACCGCGGAAAAGATTTTTTTTATCTTTACAGTTATTGAAGTTTTCTTTGTACTCTTCGAATCCTGCACTTCGTTTCATATTAAATTTCTTTACTACGATGATGGACAAAAGTAAGACGTCTTAACTCCACAAAGAGATCTGGAATACTTTTTTTTTTTTGAAAGATGGAACTCGATAATCAAATTAAATTGAACATCAAGACCAAACAGAGAAAATATCCCAGAAAGGACACGATATTAGAACGGATACTCAATCATCTTGAGTAAATCTTGTGTAATATAGTATTGTTTATAACTCTTGTGAATCTTTTACAATAGTAAAACACCTCAGGAGTTAAAACTTCTATACTGTACTCAAGAAATGTTTACGAAACTTCACTGCATGAAGTTTAAGTGGATGGGTAGCCATAAAGTGGGATTTGTGTTCCAGTTCTTTGTACTGGGAAGATGGACAAGTGTATAGGAATAATCGCTTTTAAACTTGGTACATAGCTCCTCAAGAACCACCCTGAAAGGGCGAATTGCTGCCATTCGTTACCTTGATATTTTAAGTGACCAGGTTATCCTATGGTGCAAACATTGTTTTCCAAAAACGATGCCATATTTCAAGGTGATAATGCTGTAATACATACAGCCAAGCGTGCCCAATCTTGGTTGGAGGAACATGAAATTGAAGTTCAGCACATCTCCCATGGCCTGCACAATCACCATACAAATTACTGGCCTAATGTGGGCATATTTGGAGAGGAGAGTGAGTAGCAGATTTTCTCCACCTTCTTCACTCAAGCAGCTTAACCTTCTTCCATGAAGAATGGTCCAACATTCCTCTTAAGACATTTAATGATTTATTGGATCTATTTCACTTAGAATACAAGCTGTTTTAAAAGCAAACGATGGCCCAACACCATATTAGTGATTTTTTTTTTTTTTTTTTGATTTGGTAGTTGTTGGCGCATCGGCTTCTGTGGCCATAATGCACCTCCCAAGGTTTTTGCAGTACTTTGATCCAAGCCCGAGGCGGGAATCGAACCCGCGACCTTTGGGTTGCCGGGCAGGTACTTTACCCACTCGGCTAGCCCGGTCGGCCCATATTAGTGCATACCTGCAACTGTTGTCACAGGTGTTTCAATTATTTTACCCATCCTTTGTATTTTAATGTTGTATAATATCGGTGTTTAGATACACCATAGATAACTCTTAATAAACTACAAAGTAGTTGTTGTAGGCATCATTTGCTGTTTCTCATATTGTGCTCTGCCTTCACGACGAGTTGCCATGATATTGCACTACTTCGAATAAGTAACTCTTCACTAATAGAGAAGACTATTGTTACTTATTCTCAGTTGAGTACCACCACCCAGACAGCACTGTTTCACGGCTATTGGCCGCTCATCAGTGGGTGGGCAGGTACCCTGGTAATGCAGACATGACGACCCAGTTGTGAAGTTAATCACACAATATGAGAGATGCCAAGAGGTGTAGATGTCAATATTTAAAATAAATAAATGCACAAGGCATAATACTTTAAGAGTTTGGTATCTATATAATATCGGTGTTTAGATACACCATAGATAACTCTTAATAAACTACAAAGTAGTTGTTGTAGGCATCATTTGCTGTTTCTCATATTGTGCTCTGCCTTCACGACGAGTTGCCATGATATTGCACTACTTCGAATAAGTAACTCTTCACTAATAGAGAAGACTATTGTTACTTATTCTCAGTTGAGTACCACCACCCAGACAGCATGGTGGTACTCAACTGAGAATAAGTAACAATAGTCTTCTCTATTAGTGAAGAGTTACTTATTCGAAGTAGTGCAATATCATGGAAACTCGTCGTGAAGGCAGAGCACAATATGAGAAACAGCAAATGATGCCTACAACAAATACTTTGTAGTTTATTAAGAGTTATCTATGGTGTATCTAAACACCGATATTATATAGATACCAAACTCTTAAAGTATTATGCCTTGTGCATTTATTTATTTTAAATATTGACATCTACACCTCTCGAGGGCTTAGAGGGGAACAGGTATCCTGTGTGTTATCAGACACTCAGCCTAAAACACTGATGGATCCAATATCTCTCTATTACAGAAGATTTAGGAGAAGTCCGGTTGGCCTGCCTCCCTAAAATCCACTCATGCACACCTTCTCGATGGTAAGCCCTGTTACGTCACTTAAGTGGCAACGAACGTGTAGAGTGGTTCTCTTCAAGATGCCTGGTCAGCGTGAAGAGGAAAAGACCAAACCCTCCAGCAATGAGAGCACAACAATACAAATGGCCCTCAGTCCCCAGCAGCTTTCACTCTCCCTCTTACGGCAGCGAGAGGATCAGAGTGGAAGCAGAGGGTGCTAAGAATCTCTGGGTACGACCAGGCTGCCATGCACGGAAATTGAACTTGGCCTGTTATAATGTACGATCACTCATCGGTGAAGACAGGATATTAGAGCTGGAAAAGGAATTAGAAAATGTGAATTGGAATATCATCGGTTTGGCTGAAACAAGAAGAAGAAATGAATCACTTATAAGTTTATCAAGTGGAAATCTGCTGTACACCAATGGAAACAGTGAAAGGAGTGAAGGTGGAGTTGGGTTTCTGGTCCATAAAGATTTTAAAAACAACATTTTGGAATTCAAAAGTACATCACCAAGGGTGTCAAGACTAATACTCAAGATTTCTAAGAGGTACAAGCTAAAGATTATAATGATTTATGCACCAACATCGAGCCATGATGATGAAGAGGTTGAAGAAATGTACACTGAAATTGAGAGTCTTCTAGATGAGCAGAAAACCCACTACACTATTATTATGGGGGACTTCAATGCTAAGGTTGGAAAAACGCAAAACAGCGCAGAAAGAGGAACTATAGGAAATTTTGGAATTGGTGAAAGAAATGAAAGAGGTGAAAGACTTGTGGAATTTGCAGAATCTCAAGGACTGTCAGTAATGAACACTTTTTTCAAGAAAAGGGTGAACAGAAAGTAGACATGGAAGAGTCCAAATGGATTAACAACTAATGAAATCGACTTCATCCTCACTAACAGAAGATATATTGTGAATGATGTTACCGTCCTGAATAAGGTAAATGTTGGAAGTGATCACAGAATGGTAAGATGTACACTTTATATAGATGTGGGAAAGGAAAGGAAAAAACTGACTCGAGTAAATAATACAAAGGTCTTTGAAATAACAGAGGAGGAGAAAAAGCAGTATGTACTGGAACTTAAGAACAAGTTTGAGCTTCTGCAGACTGCTCAGGACCAAGATATCGACGAGGAATATTACAACTTTTTGAAAGTGATAAAGCCCAAGAAACCTATAGGGAAACAGAAATCCAAAGAAGAAAAAATTAGTCAAGAAACACTTGTCATGATGAACCAAAGACGACAAATGAAGAGCAAGAAAAACACTGACAGGGAGAAAATTGAGTATACTGAGTTATGCAAAGCCATTAGAAAGAGACTCAGAGAGGACATAAGAAGATTTAACACAAGAAAAGTAGAACAAGCATTAAGGGAAAACAAAGGATTTAAATCAGAAGCCATGAGTAGTAATACAGAAAGACAAATGATACTGAAACTGAAGAATAGCGATGGTGTACTTATAAACAGCAGAGAAGGCATAATTCAAATAGCAGAAGACTACTATAGAGAATTATACAAGGAGCGAGGGAATGATACCAGCAGTGGGGAAGATGGATTGCAAAGTAGCAACACATACGACATACCCGATATTCTTCCTGATGAGGTAGAACATGCATTGAAGAAAATGAAGAATCGGAAAGCCCCGGGGGAAGATGAAGTTACTGTAGAGTTGTTAAAATTAGGAGGAAGAGACATAACACAAAAACTGGCAAGGCTCTTCACAAAGTGCATTAGAAAAGGTGTGATGCCTAAGCAGTGGAATAATGCAATCATAGTTTTGCTGCATAAGAAAGGAGATAAATCAGAAATTGGAAATTATAGACCAATTAGCTTGTTATCCCATATCTACAAGTTGTTCACAAGGGTCATTATTAACAGATTAGAAAGAATACTTGATGAGAATCAACCGAAAGAGCAAGCTGGCTTTAGGACAGGATTCTCAACTATGGATCACCTTCACGTAATATCACAGCTAATGGAGAAAGCAAATGAATATAAAACACCATTATGCCTGGCATTTGTGGATTATGAAAAGGCATTTGACTCCATACAGCATAAGGCAATGTTTTGGGCACTGGAAAGACAAGGCATAGATACTCCATATATTATGATTTTGAAGAAAATATATGAGAGTGCTACATCCTTTATTAGACTAGACAAAGACAGTAGGAAATTTAAAATCGAGAAAGGAGTTCGACAAGGAGACACAATATCTCCGAAGCTGTTTACTGCTGCCCTTGAGGAAGCTTTCAGAAGATTAGACTGGTCGCAGAAAGGAGTCAATGTGAACGGAGAGTACCTAAACCATTTACGATTTGCAGATGACATTGTGGTCATAAGCCACGATCCCAAAGAATTAGAGGAAAATCTTAATCAGTTATGCAGAGTTAGTAAGGATTTTGGACTAAAGATGAATATGGCTAAAACAAAAGTAATGATGAACAAGTATGCCACGGAAAGGGAAATAATTATTGAAGGAGCAGTAATTGAAAAGGTGGAGTCATATACTTATCTGGGACAAGTTATTAGCTGTAATAATGATAAATGGCTGGAAGTCAAGAGAAGAATAAATTTTGGATGGGTAGCATTCAGGAAATATAGTCACATACTGAAGAGCAATATCCCAGTTTGTCTGAAACGTAAAATAATGAATCAATGTATACTCCCCACCATGACTTATGGAAGTGAAACTTGGGCACTCACCAAAAGAATGGAAGAGAAGCTAAGAACTACACAGCGAAGAATGGAACGAATTATATTGGGAATCAGACTGTTAGATAAGAAGAGAAACACATGGATTAGGCAGCAAACTCAAGTAAAGGACATTCTTATCAAAACTAAAGAACTAAAATGGTCTTGGGCAGGACACATAGCTCGAAGACATGATGACAGATGGACTAAGAAAATAACAGAATGGTACCCAAGAGGAGCTAAAAGAAAACCTGGAAGACAAAGGCGGAGATGGATAGATGAAATTCATGTGTTTTTGAGTAGTAAATGGATGGCCAGTGCTCAAAACAGAAGGAACTGGAAAGTTGCTGGAGAGGCCTTCATCCTGCAGTGGATTGAAAATGGCTGATGATGATGATGACACCTCTTGGCATCTCTCATATTGTGTGATTAACTTCACAACTGGGTCGTCATGTCTGCATTACCAGGGTACCTGCCCACCCACTGATGAGCGGCCAATAGCCGTGAAACAGTGCTGTCTGGGTGGTGGTACTCAACTGAGAATAAGTAACAATAGTCTTCTCTATTAGTGAAGAGTTACTTATTCGAAGTAGTGCAATATCATGGCAACTCGTCGTGAAGGCAGAGCACAATATGAGAAACAGCAAATGATGCCTACAACAACTACTTTGTAGTTTATTAAGAGTTATCTATGGTGTATCTAAACACCGATATTATATAGATACCAAACTCTTAAAGTATTATGCCTTGTGCATTTATTTATTTTAAATATTTAATGTTGTATATACACCGATGAGCCAAACCATGATGACCAGCGAGTCGCTATGCAAATCGAAACAACTGCAGGTGAACTACTGTGCGTGTGGGGACACGGTATAAAAACACGTCATACTGAGCTCCGTTAATCAGTATTACTCTTGTCGTTCAGATGGGAAAGGCAGCGGACTTAAGCGAGTTTGACAAAGGCCAAATTGTAACGGTCAGACGACTGGGTCAGATATATCCGAAACGGCACGGCTGGTGGGTGCTCATGGTCAGCTGTGGTTAGTACTTACAGAAAGTGGTCCGAGGAGAGAAAACCCACTACCCCCGGGCGAGGTGTTGGACGACCACAGCTCATCGATGCTCGAGGTGAGTGAAGGCTGGATGGTATGTGGCAACAGAAGGGCAACTGTTGCGCAACTCGCCGGTAATTGGAATGCTGGTGATGGGAATAATGTGTCACAACACACACTACATCGAATCCTACTGAAAATTGGGTTGCGTAGCCGCAGACCGCTCCAAGTGCCCATGCAAACCACGGTTCACCGGCGACAGCGCCTACAATGGGCATGCAAGCATCGAAACTGGACCATGAGTGATTGGAAGAAGGTCGTCTGGTTCAATGAATCACGTTTCCTGTTGCACCATGTGGACGGCCGGGTACGTGTGTCGTTTACCTGGGGAAGTGATGGCGCCTGGACGCGCCCTGGCACGAAAACGCGAGTGGGGGAGGTGTCATGTTTTGAGATGTTCTGCTGGGATACCCTGAGTCCAGTCATCTGTGTGCCGGGCACTCTGATATCTGCAATATAAATACAATATAAGAATTTTTTTTTTTAATTTTTTATTATTATTTTATTTATTTATCTTTTTTATTTTTCTTTTATTTATTTATTTACTTCTTTTTTTTTTAAGGTCCTAGCCACTGAAATTTCAGGAAATTAAGTGGCAGGACCTGCCAGAATAACTTAAGTCTACTGGGTTCCTGGTCTGCCTCCACGGGGCGAATGTCGGGTAACGTTGGGCCTCAGCAGGGGTCCAGCGGCTAAACGACCAGATGAACAACGGTATATGACACTACACACATATACAATATCTATACACCTTTAAATCTCTGGCATTTCCAGTGAACTGGTACACCCACAATGAAAACTATGCAGAGATGGGGGAAACCCCTTGTGCCGTCTGACACTAAATACACCTTACCTCCACCCAGGGAGGTGGCGCTGACCAAGTACTGGCCAGACGGACGTTTTTTCAGTGCTCTTCAAAATGTTAAAATTTAGTGGTGTATTTGGATATTTCTGTTAAAATATCAAGTCCACTGGATTTCTATTGGGTTGGCGAGTTCACTGATGTTATTTTTGTGACAAACTTCTAAGGCAAAGCTAAATTATGGACGTTCATAAATTTCAGCTTGACCACGTTGTTACATCGTACGTTGAAGAAATATGGCCGCCGAACCAGCGTGGACGTGTGTCGCAATGCTTCGTAAAAGTCCTGTTTAAATATGTGGTAAAACTATAGTTTGTTTTAAATTTAATTTAAATAAGTTTTAAAATTAATACTTCCACCCAGGACTCCACGCGACGTTCCTCCTCACAGGCATGGTGCATTTAATGCCAAACTCGCCTACTTTGGACCTTCTGGATCACCCATTGGATGACCCAGGATCTCTTTGGATCACTCAGGACCCTCTATGTATCTGTGGAGAAGTGGACAGTTGGCATCATCTGATGTTTGACTGCGAACTCAACGAAGACATCAGATGCATTCTCATCACAAAAATAACATACTTGCCACGAAACATGGAATCACACCTACTGGACACTGCGGATGAATATAAAGCCTTTACGAAGTTTGCGCAAGCACTATTTGCGCGAAGAAAAGCTCTCTTAGCGGCAAATTCGTAACTCCCGAAAACAGCCGCCCGGTTTACTTGATTGACCAAAGAGGACTCAACACTGGACTACTCGGACTCCGAACGTTACACTGCCCAATGCAGGGGTGGCACAACGGCCTAGACGACTCAGCAATGCCACAAGAATGGACTTCATGGACGGGACAATGTTCCCATGTATGACCAAAAACCAGCCTGACAACTCTTGGATGGGACCGCACTGTCTCAGGAACAGCAACCGGATTTGACCTACTTGATTTGACTTATGACATCTGCAGTTTTGCTGCCAGCGCCTTTCTGGCGATCTGTACCGACTCACTTGGTCGGTACCTTTATTCCTTTCCCTGGTCGAGAGGGGAGGGGATGGCCTCTGTCTCCTCCTTTCCCGGCTGCCCCCTTCTTCCTCTGGTGGGGCATGTCACCACTGATCTGTCTGGGGTCGCCTTCCCTATATATAGTCCCCATATTTCTGTCTTCTCTATAGTCCCCATAATCCTCCCCACTCTATCTAAAACGACAGCGTACGCCCTCTAAATTAACAGTCAAATTACTAGGTTTAAAATTCAAACCTCATTCTTATTAAATCATTTCGGCTTAATCAAACTCTGGTGCTTATCTTTTTTTTTTTTTTTACAATAGGCCCTTGCCAACGAAAATTTCAGAAACTAGGTGGCAGGGCCTGCCAGAGTACGAAATATAATCCGTTTGGTACCTGACCTGCCTCCTCGTGGCAAAGTGTGGGCAACAGTGGGTCCCATTAGGGAAGAAGCCAACGGCTAAATGGTCAGAAGATACAACGCACCACGACATTACACTGCAGAACAATACCCATATACTTTTTAAATCTTTGGCCTCCACAGAGTACCGTGTTTCACAAACAATGCGGAGATGGGAGAAACCCCTGGTGCCGTTAGACCCTAAATACTTTACACTTTACCTAAGCATCATTGCTGACTGACCAGGTACACCCTTTCATGGCAACGGTTTCCCCCTCTGGCGGTGCCATCTTTCAGCAGGATAATGGGCCATGCCACACCGCCCGGATTGTTCGAGACTGGTTCGCGAAACATGAGGAAGTCTTCCAGGTATTGCCCTGGCCTCCAAATTCCACAGATATTAATCCCATTGAGCATCCCCATGTAATAACGCGACTCTCGATGAATGGATTTTATTTCGCTCTTTACAACGATTTGTCAATCTTTCCCAAGTTTCATTAAAATAGGACCACGAAAAATCCGGCAAGTATTATTTCTTTTTCATAAATATCACACTGCTTATATATCGTATATTGTAGCTGAAATAATAAATCTAAATGAAAATTTGGTACTATAGTTCTCGAAACCTGAAAGATATTGGTTGCTGTTATAACCAGTGGCCTTCATAAATTTCAACTACCGCATCTTCATAAAATGTTTTCCACTATGCTGTCATATAGGTGTATCAGATCAGGACTTTGGGAAAGATGAACAGGGAAGATATTAGCCCACATCCTTAGTCTTCAGTTGCTTGTGCTGTATGCAACCTTGCGTTGCCGTGCAACAGCAGTATTTCACGTCTCCTAGTTGAGTCTATTTCTGTGTAATGGGTCCATAAGTTCCTTCAAAAGTGAGAAATACGATGCGATAATAGTCGAGGTATGAAGGCATCGTATTGGTCAAACTCGAGGGTACAGTAGTGTACACATGTACCTAAAATTGTCTCCAACTGCACCTGCATAAGATCTCATAGGAGTACCATCTCTTGACTTCTGTGCAATTGTTATTTCCGGGAATGCAGATGTTCGTCCATCAAAAGGGATTCCTGGCTTAGCCAGCATGTCCTCCAGAGACGTCCCTATTAATGGTCATCAGAGAAATACCATGACCCTACATCCACCAAATCAGTAGCCGTCTAATTATCCGTTCCAGAAAATCTGGATTCATAGGCATCCAGTACACACCGGAAGTGTGACACACCAATATGACACACTAATTTAGGTCTTCTATGGGGTGAATAGAACATTGGTTGACTATCAAAGAGGCCACCCTTTTGAAATCTTTATGGGAGTGGATATTAAAGCTGGATGGAATGACTTAATTACTAAGTTACCGTGGAGCCAGGTTATGTTAATTTGCATGCAATATTTGCCATCAACGCCATCTTTGGCGTATGTAATGAACTGTTCATTGCATGTTTTGGAAATCAGTGTAATTATAAACACCATTTGGCTAATGAAGCGCGCCCTATCTGAATAATAAAGTTTTACTGTTGATATCCTGGGAGACAGACTCGCATAGCAACAAACGAATCGATCAATCATTTCTGAAGTTCAATATTCTAACACTCCGATTCGGGTTTATTCCTTTCACGTTTTGATTTTCTTCCGTTACATATACGTCAAGATTTGGGTCACGGTGTTAACCTAAATGTAAGTCGTCTATTGGTAAAAAAATCCTTTTCTTTCCTTTTCTTCTTTATTTAAGAAATAGCGGGAGAGATTCATCTTGTAGCCAACATCCACCTGTCTGGTATTTCCTTAAAGTTTTTCAACTATCTTTACAGTACATCGGATGGTACACTAATAAGAGTACCCTTGGGAGTACTTGGTCTCTACCTCACTAAGTTACTTGGTCTCTTATTTTCGTCTTAAATTTCTTTTTAGTTCACTTTCAACATTTCTTTTAGGTTCCTCGTTCCCCAGTGTGCTGTAACATACTTCCCTCTACCTCGAAGAATATTGGACACAGTTCTACGTTTACGGATCTGTCCATTAAGTAACAGATACATTTATTTACGATAATCCTGCGTTCTCTGTCTTTTTTTGTGGGTGTGCTCGTTTGTGTGGCATTTCCTTTGATAGAATACATTTCGTTTCTTCTCAGTGGGATGAAGAGTCTCGATTTATTGAACAAATTAACCAGATCCAGTTTTTTGGTATTCATCAAGAATTATGCGTCCTGAGACTGAAGAAATCAATTAAAATGTGTAAATTTGGGTCCGGTATCCTTTATTATTCAGATCAGCCACATTATGAGTAGTAATATATGTCGATTGAAAATATTTTAGGCGTTTTTTCTAGAGAATTTTTAGGCAATCGAGTCGAACAGGTGTCGAAAAGCTTCCTGCGGTGTTGCTCACCAAGTCTCTTGCACTTTGTCCTGCAGAACATCAGTGGTCTGTGCTGTCTGCGGGCGTCTCTGTAGATGGCATTCAATCATGGTCCACACGTGTAAGATTGGAGAGAAATCTGGAGACCTTGCTGGCCAAGTCAGTACGTCTACAGCACGAAAAC
Source organism: Mastigoproctus giganteus (assembly GCF_048544385.1). Taxonomy (NCBI): domain Eukaryota; kingdom Metazoa; phylum Arthropoda; class Arachnida; order Uropygi; family Thelyphonidae; genus Mastigoproctus; species Mastigoproctus giganteus. Next base: position 175,595,653 of record NC_143584.1, read on the forward strand.
ACTCAGAGGAAACGCTTGTGGTATGTGTTCGGGCGTGGTGCTGCTGAAAAATGGCTTTAGGCACCACAGTAAGAAAGGGAAAGAAAAGGGGTTCCAGAATCTTGGCAACAGAAGTCAGATTGCTGTTGACGAACGCCAACGATGACCGCATATCAAAATTGATCGCTCTGCACACCATAATACCCACAGGGCATGCAGTATGCCATTCAAAATGGCTCTAGGATCATCGCGTTTACAACGTCGCCACACATGTTTATGACGATCGTCGGGTCCCAAGCAGAAGTGGGATTCATCGCTGAAGACCACTTGACGTAATTTTGTATCCCAGGTGGTCTGTGAGCGACGCCATTCCAGATGCTGTTCACGACGAACGGGGGTCAGGGATAATCGAAGCAATGGTCTGTATGCATGGGGTTCCCTTTTGCCAGTGATTCAACGGGTGTTGAGATGAGTTAGCTGATGTCACAGTGCTTTGGATGGTAGCCAGTGTAGTTGTAGGTGCCGTGTAAATCTGTCGAAAGATCAAACGATCCTCCAGTTCTGTACTCTTCCGTCGTGGTACACTACTCATTCGACGAGCAGTCATACCTTCCTACAGCCACTATTGCCAACATCTGTGCACTGGGGTATTGTCACTGCCCCCAGTTTTATTTACACGACGAAGCGACTATTTAGCCTCTCGAAGGCGGATAATCTGTCCTCTGTCGAATTTGCTGATTTGGTGTCCAACGTGAAGTCTCGCCATTCTTTACAGTCTCCTTGCACTCTGAAGTCAGCTACTGGGAGACAAAAGTCTGTTAACTGCGTCACGCACGCGTTGCTTTGAAAACTCCACTATCTTTACCTTCATTTTTATATCAGCCGAAGCTTCCACCCGATCTGTTCCTTGTTTCAATCATTTTTATATCTCGGAGTAACTCATCCCCCTGCTGATTTGCATGCCTTTTTTGAACATTCCTTCTGAGTGCTACAATTTCAACGTCGCAGTGTATATACATATATGCACTGATGGACCAAACGTTAAGTCATAGATTTCGCATTTGCCATTTCTAAATCGAATTGAGACTTTGCCTATGTACGCATTGTTGTAACATGCAATTATGTGGTTTAAATACAATTTTAATTAGTTCCTGGTCATATTAGTAGGGCAGGAGTTAAGATCGCGCTGGACCGTCGCGATTTAATAACTGCTCCAATACGATGCGGCTCAAATTCCTATCCCTACTCGCTTTGAAACAAGGTGTAGTAGTAGTGGCATCTGATGCAAGAAAGCAAGTGTATGAGCTTATGCAGCATCAGCCAAAAAAAAAAAAATCACACCATTCCCTCCAAATGCCTGTCCAGGTCTTCCTTAAATTTATTCAACCTATCAACTTCCACAGCGATAAATGGAAGTTTGTTCCAGCAATTAATCACCCGCTGGCTAAAGGCAAATTTCCGCACATCTATTCTACCTCTGTCTTTTCTAAATTTGAATTTATGGCCCCTCACGTTCGTAATCTGAACAAGTGGAAGAATCCCATCAGAATTCAGCGTGCTCAACCCATTCAAGGCCTTATATACCTCACTCAGATCACCACGCAGGTGCCTAGTCTCCAGCCACTGCAATTTGCTGAACTTAAGCCTCTCTCTTGGTAAGAGGATCCCTTCATTCCCCTCACCAATCGTGTTGCTCTTCTCTGTACACGCTCAAGCAAATCTACATCCTTCCTAAAATGAGGCCTCCAGACCTGTACGCAGTACTCAAGGCGTGGCCTGACCATTGCCTTATACAGAGGGACAATCACCTCCTCTTCCCTGCTAGCAAAATTCCTATATATCATTGACAAAACCCCATGACCTGCCCTTGAAGCCTGTCTGCATTGCTCAGAAAACTTCATATTTGACTGCACAATTACTCCCAGGTCTTTTTCATTTTCTACCACCTTAAGTGTGTACCACACAGTTGGTACGTTTCTCTGGGGTTACATCTACCCATATGCAGTACTTTGCATTTGTCAAGGTTAAACTTCAGTTGCCACTTCTTAGCCCATCTGCCCAAATTATGTAGATCCTGTTGCAGTAGCACACTGCCATTACTGTCATTAACAACCCTGCCAACCTTTGTATCATCTGCAAACTTCGACACTAAGCCTGATATACCTTCATCAATATCATTGATAAATATAAAAAACAACAGAGGACCCAACACCGAACCCTGTGGGACTCCACTAATAACATTAGTCCAAGAAGAGCAGCACCCATTGATTACCACCCTCTGTCTTCTCCCACTCAACCATCCTTTTATCCATTGAAAAGTGTCTAGGAATATTTATGTACTGTCTTCAATTCCTGAAGTGACGTGGACAGAGGTTTGTACAGATTAACACTCCTTTCTTGTCCATCCCACCAAAAAAAAAAAAAAAAAACTACTGTATTAGGCCACCCGAATAATTAAATTCATTTGTCGTGCATTGTGTATTATATAAATTGCGTGTGTTCTCTGGTCGATTTTCCTGTTTCACTGGACGAAAAACCCGAGTTTCCGTGGCAACTTTGTTATCTACGCCTGAGAGCTAACTCAGCCACGGAGTGGAAAAAGCCCATTAAAACTCCTCGTGTCATCGACGGGATTCGAACCCGAGCATTTTCCACCCGGTGTGGGAGGACGGTGACAATACAGCGCAGACCAGTCCATCCCACAGATGTAAATGGGATTCGGTCTGCGCTTTGGGTTGGCCGGGAAAGATACTTCGCCCAATCCTATCGGCCCGCGGGTAGTTGAGTTGTTACCTTGACAATAGTCCTGCCCATAAGGATAAACATTAACATTACCGGGTGTATAGGATCGGCAACGATGTTCAGTTATTTGATATAGCGTTCACGGTCTGTTTACTCCTGTTTTTCGGGCGTTTTTCCATTCGTTAAAGCCTCGATTGACTCATCTTTGAACAGTTGAATAGGGCAGCCGTCTCTAATGCTGTAGCACTTGCAATCAACCTTCTTTAGGAGGTCCGTGACATTCTATAAGTTCTCCATTGATGGGGAAATCATTTGTGCACTAGTCGGGTCACATCACTTTATATTACTGTCCAGCACACCACGTAACACTTACATATTTTTCGTAGATTTCTGTACAGAGCCCAAGACTCCATGTACCTAATACAGAGGCGAGGCAATGTATGTATGTTCTAATATACGGATCATTTTACAGAGATCAAATAAATGATTTATTGCAATGGACAGCGCCTTGCAGAATGAATGTGACCCAATTCGAAGAGAAAGTATCAGAGTTCCTGGATGTCCATTCAAATTGATATCCTGATCAGAGCCGCATTTACTCCATAGAAGTTTCCAGCACTCCTATAAAGTAAAGGCTGCTCCTTTATTTCATAGTTCTCCTTGGAACTTTTGGGAATATCTCTACTTCTTTTTAAGTTAATATTTACAAAATGGGCAATTAATTTTCCTGCAAAATGGCTCCTGTATACTTCGGACAGTTGCTGGAATAAGTAGTTCGCTTATCTCTCAACAGTATCTACATCATGTCAACACAGTTCCTAAAAACAAAAATTGCACACAAGGACGCAAAATTCATATTTTAAAATTATTAAGGGTCATATTTTAAAAATTCCTTTCACTACTATCAAAGGGATCTCTATATTGGCAATATAACCTTTGACATACATCCAGAAAATTGTCGACAAAGAGATCGCTAGAGAAAGAGGAAAATACCCACCAAACAATTATGTAGTTTTAATATCCGGCCGCAGTGTCCGAAGATTGTCACTTAGCGGCTATATAATATCCACCAAATTCTTCCTCCCTTTCATCCACCCACCTCCCCCTACGATAGTGGAAAAGGAAAGGTCATTTATTCCAAACCCCATCAACTAAATGATGATGCTTCTCCACATCCCTTCTATCATTATCTTAATGGACACCAGACACCATTATGAAGGCGGAATGAAAGGGGTTGAAGAGAGGGGAAGAAGCGATTTGCGGAGTCATTTCTTGGTTGAGATTGTGCGACTGGAACAACTGCTAGACGCCTGGGAGGTAGATAGAGCGAAATCAGAAGTTTTCAAAGCGAGCGTCCAATTGGAGCGTACATCGTGCCTGTGAGATAGTTTTTTTTTTTTCTTCTTATTTTAATAAGTTAGTGGGGCATGCAGGTGGATGTGACAATGGGTTAAGACAAACAAATGTCTTGTCGGGGGATTAACTAATGCACTAGGCTCGAAAAGATGGGACAATAGATGTACTGGGACATAAATATTAGGTTGTTCTCAATGAATAGGCTTTTCTGGAAGTAGCCAAGCTTCTGTGGGTTTTGATAACCTTCATTTCTATGGTCAACAGTTTGTAAGGTCCCTAAAGTGCTGTTCGGCGCACTTATCTCCCTTAATGTCACTTATTACAGGGCCGTGCACTCACAATGCGTTCTGTTTACCGACCCGTATTTAAATAAACGGAAGAAGACTTAAACGCAGTGAGCAAACTAGCAGATAATAGGAGGTTCTTAGGATGTCGTGTAGAATTAAGGAAATGCGAACTGCATGTTAGCTTGATGTAAAAAGTGGTTCTCTATTAGAAGCAGTAATTAGCTGGGTAAAGAGAGGTACAGAACGATGCATCCGTGATAATAAGCAGCTGACATTTTCAAAGAAAGCTGAAAATTTTCCCTAGCGAATACGTTTCTTTAACTTTCTTAGTTCCGGGTAATATTTTAACAACTCTCCCTTTCTTTTTTTTAAAGTCTTTTGTTTCCTTAAAGATAAATATAATTGCTGTTGGTTACAGAAATTAACTGTATTCTGGAGGTAGAAAAGAAACAATTCTTTGTATCTAAAAGAGTCTTAGAGAAAATTACTTTCATAGAATAAGATTTTCGCATCTGTAAAGAGGCGACTTAAGTTTCAGATAAATGTGCTAGTCGACAGTGTACCCGGCTGAAGTTTATCGCAAGCGTATGGAGGGATTAGGACGAGCCCGGTTCTAATCTACGTCTTAAATTGTGTCATAATTAATCCGAATTCTTAATTCCTTGTGCAGAAGAAGAATTTAATAGAAAACACAAAGAGATGGACGCTTAATTTCTTAACGAGAAACTTTTTTGTTTTAAAAAGTATTCTAAACTTATTGTAGTACGAATTCCTAATATTTACCAGCGCGTATTCTCAGATATCTTTCAGTAAAGTTAAATTTTCAGAAATACTCTTATTTCCTTTTAAAACTTGAGTAATTATTGTTAATCTACAAAAGGAAGTTATTTAAAAACAAGAATAGTAGTACCTTTTAGCTGGAATGCTTTAGTGAGCAGTTAATATTATCGGTGTAGACTTTTCTTGATGGAGGTCTCTTCTGTTTGCCTTGTAATTCTTATTTGAAAATTAACTGTCCTTATTCTTCAGTTTATAAATAATATTTACTCATCGCTAATTTGATAATAAAGGCCCATTCCTAATAATTGATAAATAAAATTAACTGATTAAAATTCTGGTTATTTTCATAAACTTAGTTCCGTTTCTTAGTCCATCTGCTCAATTTTTCTAGATATTGTTGCAGTAGCTTACCCTGATTATTGTCATTAACCACCCTGCCAATCTTTGGATCACCTGCAAACTTAGACATTAAGCCTGATATACCTTCATGAATATCATTAATAAGTATAGAAATGTGCCCAGCACTGAAACCTGGCGGACTCCACTAAAAACATTAGTCCACGAAGAGCAGTGTTCATTAATGACCATTCTGTCTTCTCCCAATCAACCATCAACTTTCCCTTAATGCCACACTGCTCCACTTTGTACAGCAGTCTTTTATGTGCAACAGTATCAAAAGATTTCCTAAAATCCAAGCATATGTCAAAATTAATTTTTGCGTCCAGTTCCTTTGTTATTGCATCCCAGTATCCAATCAGGTAAGATCGTCTATTAACAGATCCATGCCGTAACTTCAGTATAAGTGCATTTTTGTCTAGATGGTCCTGCATTACTTCTTCAACCAGACTCCATTATTTTCCCTGGAACAGAAGTTGAACTAACAGGCCTGTAATTACTCATGCCACCTTTGTGAACTGGAGTTACATTCTCACATCTCCAGTCAACAAGGACAACCCTTGAATCGAAGGTAGCCCTCTTAATTATGATTAAGAGGTTGCTTACCTCCTTTTGCTGTCTCTCTTAATATAATTGGATAGATCCCATTTACCATAGGCGTCTTTTCTATGTTTAGCTTCAACAGTTTCCTCTGTTATCACAAAACCATCTAGCTTCCTGTTAGAGTTAATTTGATAAACGTCTGTCAATCCGTTCACTAAATAATTCAGAATTGTATATCTATTCAGCTTGTCAGCAAACTGAGCAGGAACATCGACAGTCAAACAATCGACAAGTGGATTCATTTGGCTTCAACCCCTTCCTTCTACTGTTAATATAAGTGACTGTCTTTGTTGCTTTTCTTGGCATGCATTCTTTGCCAGAGACTTCTCGTAATCTGCCTTACTTTGCCTAATCTTCTTTGTGACTTGACTGCAGACCAGTTTATACTTACTGTAGGTTTCTGTATCACCTGATAATTTTTATGCTTCCCATGTATTTTGATTCTCTGCTGCAAGTCTCATCAGTTCATCTGACATCCATTTAGGCCTAAACCTTGAACAGTATTTGTGTTAGTATATGAAACCTAGTAATATCTACGATGTCTTTCTTAAATACTTCTCATTTGGATTTTGTTGTTGGTATCAGCTGGTCCCATTGCATAGAATTTAAGGACAATCTAAGACCCGAATTGTCTTCGCCTTCTGCACAATTATCTGAAACTGTTTCCGTTGATACGGGTGGAGGGTAGAATGTCATCCAGGAAGTACCTGAATTTTAGCATTAACATTATTAGGGACATATGATACAAGAAGGCAAGCTTATACGGCATCAGACAAAAAAAAAAAAAAAAAAAAAATCAGAACATCTCGCACGTGTCTAGTCTCCAGACACCGCAATTTGCAGAACTTAAGCCTTTCTTTGTAAGAGCAACCTTTTGTTCCATTCACCAATCTCGTTGCGGTTCTATATCCTTCCTAAAATGAGGCCTCCAGACCTGTACGCAGTACTCAAGATGTGGCCTGACCACTGCCTTATACAAGGGGACAATCACCTCCTTATCCCTGCAAGAAAAATTCCTGTATGTCATTGACAAGACACCAACAGCTACTCTTGCAGACCGTCTTCACTGCTCAGAAAACTTCATATCTGCCTGCACAATTACCCCCAGGTCCTTTTCATAATCTACCACTGTCAATAAGCTTTCCACTGAACTTAAATATCTTGGTGTTCTGCTAGATAAAAATCTGTCATTCACACCCCATCTTATTTACCTCCGAAGCAAAATCAAACAGTACTCCGCACTAATAGCTAGAGTCACTCACCGCGACTTGGGGACTTAAGAAGAGGACCGTAGCCCTCTTCTATAAGGCAGTCTTCTTACCAGCAATAACATACGCATCAGGAGCCTGGTTCCACAAGGCGGTAACAGCAGTAAACAAAAGGAAGTTATAGACCATTCAACGTTCAATCCTACTGACAATCTCGAGAGCCTGCTGTATTGTAAGCCCCCACGCCCTCCAGGTCCTCTTGGGCGCTCCCCCTGGATCTGGAGATCGTACGCTGTGGTTTGCTTTATCAACTATCCAAAGGCAGAGCAATCGCCTGCCTAGACTACACAACTGATCCGGCGAACGATCGTAAACTCGAGAAAAAACGCCTTCTCACCCACCTAAAGCGGCCTGGCAAACCCGCTGGACGACTTCGATAAAAGGGGAAGTCACGCGAAGATTCATACCGGATAATCAACTAGTATTTCCCAAAAGCCCAAAGTGGTTTTCACCGGGACTGCTGACATCTTACCTACTCATGGGACACGGCGCAATAAGAGCAAAACTTTCCAGTTTCGGTTTGAGTGACACCCCTCCCTGCCACTGTGGACAGCCAGAGAGGTGGGAGCACCTCATGCACCACTACCAACTATACGAAGACCTCCGCTGCCTCTTAATAACCAGAATACGTTTCTCGCCAATAAATCAAGAACAGTATCTCCTGGAGATCAAGGACAATTATAAAGCCTTAACACAGTTTGCGCAGGATCTTTTTATTAGAAGAAGGACATACCCACAACCTTAGCAGGAATTTTCCTACAAACCAACCACTCGTCATCCAGAATAAAGATCCTTAGATGCCTCAACCAAACAAAAACCTAACAGCTACAATCTGAAGAACAACTAATCATTAATTAACCTGGATCTAACCACTGGCTTAAACTGGAGCCATTATCTGGATTTGACCTCTCAAACGGACGGTACAACATGTCCCAGGAATGGCATACGAAGACCCGACAAAGACATTGCGCCGTTTGCTGCCGAAACATCATTAAGCGTTCTGAACCGGGTATCCTCACCCGGTTCACTTTCTATCCCTTCCCCTGACAGGAGGGATGATTACTCTGTACCCTCCCCTCTGCCACCCCCTATCTTCACTTGGTGAGGCATGGACCTGCCCCACCGACTTTTGCGGTTATCTTCACTATTGACCCCCCCATTCTTCAGTCTCCCTTCCCTCTCTAGCTATCATGCGACTAGCGTTTGACCCTTGTCAAAACTACACAAGCCCCACACTAAAAAAAAAAAAAAATTTTTTTTAACTCTACCCCGCATAACTAATATCTATTTCGGCCTGACCAAATTTCTAGCGTTTCTTCCCCCCCCCTCCCCTTTTTATAGGTTCTAGCCAGTGAAATCTCAGGAAATTAGGTGGTAGGACTTGACAGAGTAAATAGTAAATCTGTAAAATACTGGTGTACCTGGTCTGCTCCACGAGGTATAGTGTGGGCAACGGTGGATTCATTAGGGGCCCAACGGTTAAAAAACCAGATGAACAAAACATTACACACCACAATATCCATACACTTTTAAACCTCTGGCCTCTACAGTGTTCTGTATCACACCACAATGTATACTACGCGGAGATGGGGGAACCCTGGTACCGCTACACCCTAAACACTGTCAGTGTAGTACCACACAGTTGATACGTTACTATGGGGTTACTGCTTCCCATATGCAGTACTTTACATTTGTCAATGTTAAACTTCAGTTACCACTTCTCAGCCCATCTTCCAAACTTATCTAGATCTACTTGGAGTAGCACACTGTCTTTACTGTCGTTAACAACCCTGCCAACCTTCGTATCGTACTGCAAACTTGGACAATAAGCCTGATATACCATTATCAATATTATTAATAAATACGGAAAACAGCAATGGACCGAACACTGAATGCTGTGGGACTCCACTAATAACATTAGTCCACGAAGAGCAGTGTCCATTGATTACCCCTCTCTGCCCTTTACCACTCAACCATCCCTTATTTATAGCAGAAATTTGCCCTTAATGCCATGATGCTTTAATTTGTACAGTAGTCTTCCATATGCAACAGTATCAAAAACTTTCCTGAAATCCAAGTATATGATATCAAAATTATTTTTTGCATCCAGTTCCTTTGTAACCACATCATAGTATCCAGTCAAATTTGTCAGACAAGACTTTCCCTTAGCAAATCCATGCTGTGTCTGAACTGTCAACTGCAGTCTTGTCTAGATGATCCTATATCATCTCTTTAACCAGCGACTCCATTATTTTCCCTGAAACCGAAATTAAACAACAGGTCTGTAATTACTTGTCACTATTTGATCCCCCTTTGTGAATTAGGGACACATCTGCACATCTCCAATCCATGGGGACCTCCTCTCGATTCAAGGAAGTGCTTATAATCATGGCTAAGGGTATACTTACTTCCTTTGCTGTCTCCTTTAATATAACTGGATAGATCCCATCCACCCCAGGTGCTTTCCTTATGTCGAACTTCAACAATTTCTCCTCCACTTTGCTCTCAGTTATTACAAAATCATTTGGCTGCCTGTTACAGTTTGATAAACTTCTGGCATTCCCCTCCTTGATTAGCTCCTCATGTGTGAATGTAGATTCAAAATACTCATTTAGTTTATCAGCTACCTGAGCAGGATCATCAACAGTCTAACCATCGATATTAAACGGACCAATCTGTTCATCCCCTTCCTTCTAGAGTTTACATAAGTAAAGAACTCTTTGCTGTTTTTCTTTGGATCCTTTTTCAAAAATTTCTCGTAATCTGCCTTTGCCTGCCTAACCTCCTTTGTGACTTTATTACATACTAGTTTATATCTGCCGTAGGCTTCTGTGTCGCCAGATGATTTATATGCATCCCATGCATTTTTCTTTTCTGCCACGAGCCTCATTAATTCATCTTGACATCCATTTAGGTCTGAACCTTGAACAGTATTTCTTAGTTGGAATGAAAAGCCTAGCAGCCTCCAAGATTAAGTCTCTGAAAGCTTCTCATTTAGAATTCACCGTTGGTAACATCGTCAGTTGATCCTACTGTATAGAATTTAAAAACTGTCTGAGACCACTGTAATGGCCTTTACGAAAGTAAAAACCGTTCCCTATACCCCTGATATTAGTTACCTATTTGACTAAATCCCACATCAGCACACTTCGATCATTGCCACCTAGTGGTTCCTTTATCTGCAGATTCTTAACGCATGAAAAATTACTGCTGATAATCAGATCAAGAGTATTACTCCCTCTGGTTGCCCCTCGAACATGCTGCTGTAGAAAACAATCATCCAATAAATCCACAAAAGTCTCAGTGTGGAAGTGACCAACTCGAAAGTTCCAGTCAATATCTGAGAATTTAAAATCTTGCATTATAAGACAATCTGATTTCCTGGCACACTCAATTTCTCTTTTCAGAGTTCATTGTACTCATCAGAGTACAATGACCACTTTTTGGATGACAATGGAACAGTGCATCGTGTCAGAATCGTGCAAGAATTGTTCAGAGAACATGACACCGATTTCCATCATCATCATCATCATCCCTGGCCCCTCGCATTCACCTGTTCTTAGTTTCATTGAGAATGTGTTGGATATGCTGGAGAGAGCTATTCGGTAACGAAGTCTTCTTCCTTCAACTTTGTTGCAGCTGCGCGATATATTTAGCCTCACAGGGAATGAACTGGATAGCCTGAAAAAGGTGTCAGTTCGATTTTGGTTCAACCTTTGTTCCCAAAGTTGAGGAATACTTCCCATTGCCACTGAAAGAAGTTTTCTAGATTTTTTTTTTCACAGCTCGGCTGATTTAGTCTCATAAGAAAGTTCCATGGCCTTTTCATCCCGAAAACAGATTGAACCACCATAGAATATGCGCAGTTACAGACAGAATGCACGAGCTACAGAATGAACACAGCACACTACTTGCGCAGTGGACAGTCGAATACCCAAAATTCTTGAGAAACTCAAATTAAATACTTTAATAAGGAATAACCCATTCAAATATAGAGGAGATGAATTTATGTCAAACTAACTTTCTTTATATATTACTTTTTAAGTAAAAACCGAAATGTTTAACATCTCGAGGCGTTCGTTATTCCGAGACATCTCGGAATAAGTACGAGCGGTGTATCATTAGTGTGCTGGAACGTTTCTTATTTTTAAAGTTCAGTTATTTCTCCGAGGCCCATTTTGCATTTCTTGATTAGGTTTCTATATTTTTAAAGTTACTTCTCTCGCACATCAAAAAACAGTAAGCCAGTTATTATTGCATCTCTTTTGATCGATATTAAGATACAGCGCTTTCATCAGTTTGCTTGGAAGCATTTTAGTCCTGTGGAGAGAGAAATATTTGCGCATAAATATCTTTTTTGGAGATAAAGGTTTCACACTTGAGAAGATAGTTGGGTAGCCATCATTTAAGCTACACTTTAACGCCCTAATAAACAGCAGACGGCTGTAGCTTGCCAGAACAACATCCCGTCTGATTTAGTTAGCCTCTTTCGTGTTGAGTTCATGCTTTGTAATCATTGATTTAATATAAAACATTCTTTTTTCGGCAAAAGAAAGAAAGATGAATTACGGCTTATTGTGGAAAACTTTATGTTTAGAAAGAGTATTGATTAGCAATATTGTCATTGAGAACACATTTCTTAAGCAGTGGGGGTTGGAATTATGACTTTTGGACCACCGATTTTCATTTCTTTATTAATTCGAGAAAGGAGTATATTAACACTACCCAATGATTTTAATTTATTAATATGCTGTACGCTGCCAACCATTAATATCCAGACTCCTGCAATGTCTACAAATAACCCCTATTTACAGGAAAAAACGTGGGCTGAAACCCTTAGCCCTTTTGACAGCTTCTGGTCTCCGTGGAACACTAAACCAGTCTTTTTGTAAATATCCTCCAATATTTTTCTGCGTTCGGCCTTCATCCCAAAGGTTCTCTAAAGGATTGAAGTCAGGGCTCTGGGCTCGTCACTCAAACTTTTAACGTTTCAGACCAGTCTGGCACAACGCGGTAGTGTGACATCGAGCTTTGTCCTGCTGATACAGGTGTGCGCTCTCTCCAACGTGCTGCTCCCACATTAGTGTTCAGGACGTCTAGACAGACCTCAGCATTTATGGTTTTATCGAAACCAATCAGCAGTCCCAAACTCCATTATCGGAACGACACAGTCTGGCAGGTAGCTTTTCTGGGCATCTGTCGGCTCAGGCCCGACTGATAGACCATGTAACCTGAGTCGTTATTGAAAGCACAGTAGTCTAAGGTCCTTGACCTGCTGGCCTTGCATTGAATTAGACCGTATCTGGCATTAATCGAGGTGAATAGCGGCTTGCGAACGGCTGAACGACCGTGGTACACTCATATCATGCAGCGTTCTACGCACTGGTGCTGACACGCGTCCTCATCGTTTCACCGAGGATCTGTCTGCTGCGACAACATCGACTTCAGTTCCGAACGGATAATTCTTTGCATGGCTCGCCTGTCACATTCCGTCAGTTTTGGAGTTTTTTTTTTTTTTTTTGAGTTATTTCATGACGGTTTTTGCACTAGCCCGCGTCCATTTGCAGATCACGTCACCAATTGTCGACCTCGGGATCTTTACTGGCCTTGAAGTATCACGTACAGGCCAATTGCCTATGTATAGCATTTTACATTTACAATCGTACTGCTCGAAAACCTGCAAGCATATTTTTAGTTTTCTGAATTGTTTAATTGTTTGAATCTCAAGAAGAGCTGGCAGTCACCTATGTAGACCTTGAAAGTAGCTTCAGCATTGCAGGTACGTTTATAGAGTCGAAAGCTGCTTCAAAGTCTACATAGGTGACTGCCAGCTCTTCTTGAGATTCAAACGCAGAGAGGATAGAGCTGGTGGTGGCTAAGAGGTTAGTCACAGTGGATTTATGAGGAAGGGAGTAATGGATGGTTGATTATTTTTAATATACAAGGTGGCTTGTAGTGGTGCCAGCAATGTGTTATCCTTTGGGGTCCACAAAATTCTAAAGCGAAACACTTGCCATTTCTAATGGCAGTACATGAGGGCATCACGGTGGATGTGTAATATGGAGTGTGACTCATGCTTTCAGATCCACTGGACACTTCTAATGTTATGACCCTGTTTTAACAAGGATCGTCCGAAGAAACAGTCATTCATGGCTGCCACTTCAACTTTAAAGGGGGCAGAGCAACAGACTTAAGAGTTCTGATCGATATTAATAAAAAAAAAACACCAGATGTGTAAAGAATGCAATATCAGCGTAACATGGTTTAATAAATAAATAAATTTCTGGTCTCCTCGACAAAGAATTATTGGCTTTATGGGTCTTTATTTCCCAGAAATCTTATTTTCGCTATCTGGGCATCACACACACACACCTCAAGAAACCATGTAAAATATTTTCAGAAGAAACAATCCTCGTAAGATGGAGAGCTTTACTAGAAATCTGTTCTAAAGCCAGTTTACGATATTACATGACGAGACTGAAAAAAAATTGCAAAACTGAACACCAAAATTCCATCAGAGGAGCAATATTTCATGTTTTGTTGTAAAGAGGAAAGAATATTATAGCAAATATGCAGGATGTCTTGCTTATGAAGATAAATAAGGCAGTTGAATTGGGAAGTGGTCGACATAACAGGCTCCAACTATCTTACAGAACATTGTCGAAAAAATAGTACTTGGTGAAAGAAAAAGAAATTTAATTAGCTTTCTGGAAAGCAGACGAATGACTTCCACCAATAAAATCGAATCTTTTGGCAATCAGAATTGACAATCAAATTTCATTGGAAGATTGGTAATATTCTACCAATGAAAGTGTAAGATAGGATTAGCAGTGAGCTAATTTCTTGGGGGACGAGTTTGTGTGAATCGGCCCTAAGAGATAATAAACCAGCTTAGGCAAGCTTCTATTGAACCAACCGAATATTCAGTCACCAGAATATTCATTGGATTTTTTTATCCAAAGAGGAGAACGCATGGGGGAAACCTGTTGTTATGTGGCCAAGCGGTAAAAATCTTTCAAATTTAAAAATATGAATTCCAACACCATATATCTAAGAGGATTTTCGTGCCCATATTACTTGTCAGACGACAATTTGTATAACAAAAAGGTTTACCATTTTTTTTCTTCCATGGATAAAACGCATTCGCAGCAAAAGGTGGATGACATGATGGTAAAAACGGGCCTTATTTTTGTAGCACATTTTTAGTAGCAGTAATACTTTGTATCTGTCAGCCCAGATTAATAGGTTGCTACCATTTCCCTGACGTATCATACACAGTAAGCGATAAAAAGATGCGTATTCAGCTATGAAACTGCTAAAGAAATTTTTGTCTGAGTTCGCACTTTTTCACACTTTACGTGTTAGATTTTGGCAAACATCTTAGAAATCTCGAGCTAGTGGCAGGCTAAAGAATTTATATATAACGTTTCTATTCTGCATTCTGTACTACATTAATACGTGAACAAGATTCTTTTCTCCGAAAGAAAATTCAATTTGTTATATAATAAAAAGAAAAAAAAGTATTTACTTTTTTCCTTGGAAACATTATCCAAAGAAATTTCATCCTTTCAGAGATATACGTTTAAAAATAGCCTTTTTCTTTAAGAAAGATTAAATTCTGGGGTCTTTTTATAGAGGGGAAGTACTCGTTGTACAGAGATCTCAAAGGGATTAGAGATTGGTACGGTATCATTTATGTTTGGTTATGATCTAGTTTTAAAGAGATAAAGAGAAAATACGTATCGGTTTAGACTAAGAAAGAGATATGAAAGATGGAGAAGAGGAAACAGATGGATAAATGGAGAATAAAGACTGCGATAAAGCTAGATGGAGATACATATAAGAGAACGTAATTTTGGTTGAGAGAGAGTGGTATTTTCTCTTTCCTTTCTTAAACTTACTACTTTTTAAGCTCTTGTTGCATTTTCTCATTTTATTTCATTACCATAAGAGGGCGCTATGTCTTACCATTTGGGCCACGGTCTTAGGGGTTGGCCAGAAGCGTTCCCTCTCAGCCTGAGTATAATTGTAACTAATCACATTCCTCGTTTTATTTGCTTTAAATTTCTGATTTTAGTTTTATACTTTGCAATCTATTAGAGTATTCGAGGGTAGTGGTGGTACTCTACTGTTTTTTTTCTACCATTTCTTCTCTTTTAGAATTTGCTGGCTTCTCACTTATCCGTTCCCTCAAATTGGTATAGTCTGGGCTAGATGTTTTTGGACCAGCAAGCGTCCAACTCGATATAATGTAACTATATTGAGTGCTACCTATAAATCTTTCGTGACAGTTAGTGGTTTCGCTACTTGTCACTCGTTTGGAGGAGTCGTGGTTCGAGTTCCATCTTCGGCTTGAAGGAATTTCTAAAGGCATCTTCAATCGTGTCTGTAATTGGACGATTTCAGGTGGAGGGAGTAGGGGTTCCATGTGAGTTATTCCGGGCTTTTCAGCCCGCATAACATACAAATTGACCCTTGAACGCACACTGTTTACCAGACATAATACAGACGGCGCAATATGGTTCAAGTCGTTGATGCACCCAAAACCACTACAACAGCTACGTATAAGCTATACCGGCCTGTGGAGAGCTGTAAAAAGCCCATAATCTCTTGCCTCATTGGCGAAATTCGAACTTGAGAATTTTCCATCTGGTGAGGGTGGACGGTGATTATAATCATCGCGCTACGCGAGGGTGTCAGAATGGTGAAGATTTGTATCCATTATATTCTGGGGGTGCAGTATAGTATACTCAAATAGTGTCCGAAGGATGTGATCATGAGAAGACTTCATTTGGATTTGTCAAGCATTCCGAATTTCCTCGACTATATTGAACGAAGCGTTAGAGCATGCATCGAACTTAAAAAATCATCATCCAGGTCCAGAAAGTTTTTCGTATTTCATCGTATCACTGTTATATCGCTCATATATTTCAATCATATCACTGTTAGACACATATCATATCAACATTGGCATTCGCCTTCTATTTTGTCTTCCATTGGCAGGGTCTGGCGCCTTAACCGCTCGGCCATCCTGGCTATAAACACTAATTTCGTTTGCAGAAGTCCAGGATCAAGACGATGCAGATCATGTTTTTCAACAAACAGGATGTAATTCACAAGGAATTTATACCTGAAGGTAAGAGAATCAGTGCTGTGTTCTATATACAGGTTCTTCAAAGACTATTGAAGCGCATTTGCCTGACGAGGCCGCAATTTCAAAAAGGCAGCTGGTTCTTGAACAACAATGCCATTGTGCAGGTGAATCATTCACTCTACTCTTCCGACCTAGCACCAAACAGCGGACTTCTTTTCTCCCAAGGTGAAAATTGCCCTCAATAGAAAGATTTCAGGATGTTTATGGTTGAAAAACGCCCAACTGAACATCATCTCTTTGGAAGCCTTCGCTGAGTCTTTTCACAAACTTTTAGAATGGTGTAGTAAGTGCATTCAATCAGATTGTGATTATTTCGAATTAAAATGAAACTATTTTTGAGCTGCCTAATTCTTTTCATTGCACCAGTCCGGGAACTTTATTGTCACCGAAGATAAGATAAGAAATAAGGGAGAACTGAGCAACATATTACGTGATCACTTTTTATAAAATTAAATTTATAAACATTAATTTTATCTCTCTTTCTTAACAAGATTTTCTAATTTTCCTAGTCGTAATCCAAAGAGGACTAATTTCTGACGCACTTAAAACAGTTTCCCACCATTAAACTCAAAAGAATCCTTTTACAGCTGCAACACCTGTGTTTTTGTTACCATCGCTATTTCCGAACCCATAACTTAGCGTGAGGAAAAACTGAAGGAAGCATTTTTGAATGTCTGCTTTGTAAGTGAATTTCCTCCCCCTTTTTTTTTATTACCATCCTAAGGGAGAAGCTAAATTTTCCGATTTAATCTTTTTTTTTCCCTTTCGCATTTCCGCAAAGTCACGTGACTCGCTTATTTATGATGGCGCTGAAAAATAAGAGGATTTTGCTAAGTTGGTTAATGGGCTTCTTACGAGATGTAATTAATGCGATTAGTCACGCCATCTAGTGTTACTTTTACACCGAGCATAAAACATCTTTCTCTTTATTTTATGTCGGTTGGCGAACATTAAACGTGTCTAAGAAGAACGTGGGTACGCCCCTAACAAAAGTAATGAACCGATTATTAATAAAACGTAATGAATTCGTTTGCTTCTTTTCTAATTAATACGCATGCGCGAAATCTTTTTCTTTGCTCAACGGCTTTACTGCATTTTACCAAGATTGGTGTTAATTCAAAAAAGGACTGGAAATTGTCTTTTCTGTGTCTCTAATTTTGCGACCATTTTCTCTGAAGTTTTGGTAATGAATTAACAATTCTAACCCCCCTTCCCCAATCCCTTAGAAGCAGAGGGCGAGCTGTTGGTTTTCATTAAAAAAACAAAAAAAAAAAAGAAAAACCCGAATAATTTAGGCATGATGCAATGCAATTATCTGAGAATTAAAGCTTTCGTCGTTGATTACCAACCCAACTCTGGCGCACGTGCCTTGAAAGAAATGTTCATAGAAGATTAATGGGCTCTCTTCTACTTAAATAGAAAGAACGTAATGCATTCTTGGGTTCTTGTTGGGACACACAAGTTTATTTTTGCTTCAGAGTGTGCAGGCGTAATTGTTTCCAGTTTTAAATATAATTTACAGACACTAAAGATTAATTATCTACCATCTATAGGAGAACTTTTAGAAGTATTTTTCATTATGGATAGTCTATAGCCCGTTACCAAAATTATTTTCTGAATCTTGTCCACTTAATGCTTCCTATAAACTTTGTTTATCGTATTTAAGTGACAAACGCTACTATTCTAGAGCCAATATTCTGTCTTAGTTCAAGAAAACACCACAGATGACGCTGAAGGTAAGGATCATGCAGTTTTTCTCTAAAATTGCGAAATTTAGAGAAAAACTGCATGGTCCTGGCCCAAAACGTTAAAAACCTTTATTGAATATCTAGTGGGATTACCGTTTGCCCGAATTACAGCCTGCATAGTTGTGGTGGCATCGATTCCACTAGTTGTCTGACCGAGTCTAGCTCCCAATCTGATTTGAACATCCTTCCCTCATATTTCTCAACTACTGTACTAGTCGGTAGAGAACTGCGAAGCCGAAATCCCCTTTCCAACATCTCCCAGATATTTTCAATTAGAATTAGAGTTGGGTTGCGGTGGTGGATGTTGAAAATCTTGGGAATCTTTCTCGAACCAATCAGATACAATTTTTGGACGGTTGCGTGTTGTCTTGAAAGAATTCACCCCAATCCGGGTAAAAATAAAGGATTGCAAGATGAAGTTGATCCGATTCGACAAAAAGATATTCATTGGAGATAACGTGACCTAATTGAGCGGACCTAGTCCGTACTAACAGAACATACCTCATGTATACCACGTTATCACCTTCAGCCGCTTTAGCAGTGCATGACTTCGTTAGGTTAACGCTACACTTCCACCCTACCATTGGTGGAAAAAACGTGTAAATCGAAGTCCATCAGACCACATCATCCTTTTTCTCTAATACACAGTCTAGTCTTTGAGTTGATGGCACTACTCCGGTCGAATATTTCGATATTTTTACAGAACGAAGCTTCTTTATATGCACCCGACTACCAGATCCAAGATTCTTCCATTCCCGCTGCATAATTCCTTTGGAAATGGGTATTTCTTTGCCTAAATTGAATTTTTCAGTCATTTCTTCCACTGGATCGTCTGTTCCGATGCAAAATTGGCTTTAATATTCTACAATCTTGGAGCACACCAGTGATTTCTTTGTTTTCTTAATTGCTGTATCTACTACCTTTCTGAAAATCGGAAAGGTCACCTGTCTTCCCCACGACCGGCCTATTAAGAAGCCCGATTAAAGCGTACACTGTTTATCTGATACCAAGGAATTTGTGATCATACCCTATGGGACCTTACATTTGCATCCCGTTTAATTATCCATTTACGCGAATTGCAAAAGGTTTCCGATTTTTTTGGCACGTGAGTGTATAAAAAGAACACGAGTTTAGTAATATAGTGTGTAATAATGATATCTAACACACTTAGCTTCCACTGATTGTCCTGTCTGGGAGGTTCGCCTTGTATATCATCTCTGCAGTGCACTTGTCACGTTTAACCCTCATATGAAAATTTATTTCCTGTAGATGGCGACACTTGTCTACAAATAATGTTATAAGTAACGATCAGGGAATATATAAAAAGGAAGGGAAAAAAATGTGGTGTTATTAATCATCCAGTAAGTTTCCTATCACTTAAATTTCATTTATCTTCTCTTCAAGGTATCTTTGGGATGTCCGTTAATTACACTGTGTCAAAACCAGGCGGCGCTGCACCATCTCGCTACTTTACAGCGAGATGATGAGTTGCGTAATATGTAGTGAAAAATGTTTCAGACCAAGTAACCTTGCCAAACTTCTATTGATTGCGACTAGAGATAGGCAAAAAAGGAGTCGAAAATAGCCTCTTGCCTTAGGCTTTTTGAACTTGGATATTTTGCAGTCTTTGGTGAAAAGATTCTCCGATTCTCTGACGTTAGATGATTAATTCGGGGAAGTTGCTTACTTCTGGATCTCGGTGATGCTTTTTTTACCTCAGTATGTGGTTTTTGATTTCGAAACGTACACATTGAATACAATAGAATGTGTACACTCTAACTTCCTGTTATGTATTATCATTAGATGTTAATATTATTGCAACAGAAAATCCGCAAGAGCGATAGAGGAGGTGACATATGTATCGGTGCAGACTGTGTCGAGGTTTTTTATGAGGGTTACTTCAGAAGTTTCTTTGGAGTGGTTAATACACGCTACAGATACAAACAACCAATATAAACAAAATGCCAACGGTCAGAAACTGCTCCCTACTCAGCGTAATCACCACCAACGGGGGTTACTTCAGCCATCCGTGAGGAAGACGATCAGTCGCAGCACTATAATTAGTCATTTTCAGGTGATGAGGTAATGATCCGCTGAGAGCCATGGTGGTGGCATCTGTAGGTTCAATCATTGTCCCCGAAGTGACTCCTTTATTCAAGGAAACATAAAGTAATCGCATTGGTGATAGGTTTGAAGAATAAGGAGGAATATAAATTTCTGAAAACCTCAGTTTAAGACTTTCAGCAATTGTTGAACATCTCAATGATGACGGAGTGCTTCATTGTCATGAAGGTAAATGATTCCACTTCCAGCAGTTCCGGTTGAAACTTGTAACTTAAATCCTGCATAACACGCATCATTAAGAGTGGTACGAGATGGTTCTTCTTTCGTGACAGTATAATGGTTTCGTCACTCGTTCGGAGAGCCCTGAATTCGAGTACCCTCAATGACTAGAGGAATTTCTAAGAGATCCTTCCATTGAGGCTATGGTTAGCCGATCTCAGGAGGAGGGAGTACAGTTTTATACGACAGGTATGGGTCCATAACTTTCTTATATATATATTACAACATGAAAAAGTTCAGGGATTTTTGAAATAGCCATTCAAAGGCTCAATGTCTGTGCACATCTTCGTTGCGCATGCAAAGACCTATATTGATATATATGACATAAATAATTAGTTTGGCCATGCGCGCTTAGTCAGTTTGTGGAATTTGGAAAAGGTGGTTGAGCTCTTCGTTAGAGAGAGCTATAGTTTTAAGAACCAGGAAAGATTAAGATTTGAAAATAGAAATTAATAGAAAATAATTAGAATTTTATTGTCTAAATCAGGAGTATTTTAAATAAATACAATAATTATTTAACATTACTATAAATCACGTTTAATCGAATACAGTTAATATTATCTTTTATATAAACTAATGTCTGAAGGGCGTTATTAAAACAGATAATATATTTTCTCCATCTTCTTTTCTTGAGTCTGCCGAGAAGCCGAAATTGTCTCTAGACAATGTTTAGCATACAAATCACAAGAATTATAAAAGAAAATGATTGATGAGCCCTTTATTCAGACAGTCCAGTGGACAGAAACATTAATTACGAAATCCATTTCTCCCTCCACAAACGTCTAGGAGAAGAAAATACCCAACGACCGAGCTATTAATTTTCTTTTAAATTTCATCCAGAAAAGAAACTTAATCTT
Source organism: Mastigoproctus giganteus (assembly GCF_048544385.1). NCBI lineage: Eukaryota > Metazoa > Arthropoda > Arachnida > Uropygi > Thelyphonidae > Mastigoproctus > Mastigoproctus giganteus. Next base: position 175,617,166 of record NC_143584.1, read on the forward strand.
CGATGTATGGACAAAACAAACAGCAATATTGAGTTTCCACATACCTATAATTATTTTCCGAGAGACATACTCAATGAAACACGTCTCTTATGAGAAAAACACCAAGAAACAAATGTAAGATAGAGATTCAAGAACTTTGGTATAAAATTTTCAAACTTTTGATTTCTTAATCAAACACGATTGAAAAGCATTTATCAAAGTCACCATTTTAAACTTATTGCAGTGTACCGATTGATTACGTGACAGAGGAAGAAGTTTATTTATTCGTAGCTGTTACCATGGCATCGGTTAATGTTTGAATACGATAAATCACGTGTCCTATTCGATTTTAAACTACATAACGCAACCATCTGTATGTAAATATTTCCGTTTTCGATTCCATCCTTATTTCTCCACTGAAAAGCATCTTTTTTCTATTATAAAAGGAATTTGAATGATGATGGTGTTTCTTGAAGTGTTTTTTGATGTGCGTCTTGGAGAAGTTCGAGGTTATGGACACTTCTTACTTCGTGGTCACCGATCTAAGAAAACATATCTGTTCCCGGATATTAAATGAAACCGAGAAGTGTAGCGAGCAGTGAGCGCCTGGCTGGCCAGAACAAATCAAATTTGGCAGGCTGTGATAAGAGCAGCACCAAAGTGAAGAAGCGAAGCGGTTGGCAAAGGTCGTATATCAATGACTTGTCACGCATGGTTAGCAAGATGTCCCACAAACAACAGACATTGCATCCTCGTAGCTGCCACAGTTACTGCAGAATTACGACAACCCGCTAAACACAGAAAGAAAACTGCAATCAACATTTTCCACGAGGTTTTTTCCCTTAGCAACAAGAAGTGTCTAGAAATAGGTTGCCTAGGAGATTACTGATGTTGGGAGCTAAAGAGTACGAAAGATAAGAGGCTTAAATTAGAGAATTGTATAGCTTGTCAGTTCGCGGATACTTTACTTCAGGAATCACTACATTCTATTTAACAAGGCATTAATGGAAGTAATCATTAATGCTCTCCACTACCTAGTGTCAGTTATAGGGCATGCTCTAGTAGAAATATGTGGTAGTGCAATGGATGCGTATCTTTTTAAATGGATCTCATTACCGGATCTCATTGTCGGAATACCTTTCTTTTGGGACGGTATTGCCAATAAAACCATGGATCCAACTGTGCTTCACAGCTGGGTCAGTGCAAGCTTTTTAAAACATTTTCCAGATCGGCACATCCAAGATGATGAAGCACTGATCTGTAGATTGGCACCTCATCCAAGATGAAGACACTGATCTGTAGATTGGCAGAAAAACCAAGATGACGAAGGGACCGATCTGTACATTGGCAGCACATCTAAAATGACGAAGACACTGATCTATGGAATGTGTCTAACATATTGGGTTGTCCAAAATATTCTGCTGCAATGTGATACCAACCAGTCCTGTTACGCAAGCAAGTGGAAACAATGGACTTATTTCACGTTAAGCAAGTGAAAACAATGGACTTATTCCAGATGGCTGATAGATTAGCGGATTTGTTTAATAAAAATTCCACTTTGTTTAGTGCCTCAATACTTTTTATGTAACAGCTTTAAAACTGGATAAAGTGACCTAGCTAATCCATGTAACTATTGAGACAGTTTCGCAGGAGACTTAACATTCAACACCACCGTATGTCAAGAATTTTAAATATTAATCTCCTCGTTTATTGTTCAAGTGGTGTTATTATAATATATCCAATAGATTTTGATCTGAATGAATTCCTAAAATACCATCTTGTTCAAGTAGTATGAGAAAATTCGTGCCTTGTAAGTAGAAAAGCTTTCATTTGAGAAACGCTAATCCTGGATTATAGGAGATTAAGGGAGAAATTCTTCAGTTTCTACAAAACACTTGAAAAGATTACGGCTAACAGTAGACTGATGAAAGGTATCTTTGATCTAAGACAGATAAGAGGTAAGTGCAGCTAATAATAGGGCACTTGCATTCTTTCTTTGGATTGTAAGTGGAGCACAGTTCTCCTGGGAATAAAGGAGTAAAAAGAAAGATTCTGTACTAAAGGAAACAGATCGCACAACGTGAGTCAATATTTAACAAGGGGGCCGATAGTGTGGATCAATGTCCATAAGCAAACCAGTCTACACGTGAAGATGTGTTCCAGAATATAAACAACAGACAGAGAAAATAGTGTAGAATGAACAAAAGGGGATTACTGACTCCAGTGGCTAATCGAAAGTGCAAACACCACTAATAAAATATCGGGTATTCGTAATGAGGATTACGAATACCTGATATGCAGTATTTCTTTAGGGCACACCAATGACGTCACTTCCTGACATCATACATAAACTTATGTAAATCATATATGTTAACAACAAATTCGTATGGATTTCTTCCTTTCAGTGCACTGCCCTACCAAAATATTAGAGAATCTAATATGTCGATGTGCGAGCGCCTCCTGTTCAATAGATGCTGTAGTTGTGGTTAATCTTCATTAAATGAGTTGTGGTTAATTTTATTGTGCATCACCATCTTAAGTCAAATGGTGCCAGTGTATTATGCTTCCAAAAGTATGGCTCATGGACTGGACGATTTGTTATGTGGGATGAAAAATCCAGAATAATTAGAGGGGACAAAATCCTTCTTCCTCCGCATGAGGCTAACTACGTTACTGACTGAAGAGGCCTTTTAGGATTTTTCTGTTGTCCGAGAGGATGATTCGAATCCAGATCTTTCCAAACCATCACGGAAGACTCAGCTCCACTTGCGTCTGGTGCTAAGTTAGTTGGTTATAAATCTTGAATTTGCATCGAGGCAGTTTAAGGTCATGAGGCATTAGCCGTGTTTTTTTTCCCCTCTTTTGAGGAATGAAAATTCAGAGAGAGAGAGAGAGAGTGGACTATGCAACCATCTCCTAGGGCTGACCATTTGTAAATAAATAAATAAATAAATTCCTTTCGTTGAGATAAGATTAAATCCCGGTCCTCTTCTACACGAAGTGGAAATAAACCAATTATAACCACTGTGTGAGACACAAAAGCCCAAGAAGCTAAGATCAATCGGTCTGCGCAATTGCTCTTCATGTTGGAGTCGAATAGCCATAATTATATAGAGGTGGCGTGAAAGTTAGAGCTGGAAACATCCAACCACGGTGAATACTGCCCACCATCGACGTACGTATACAGAGTGGAAGAATCTACAGAAACCAATGGATTCAGACTGCCTCGTGCCTTCTGTGGAGGTTTCAGGTGGCAATATTTTAATGACACCTATCCTCTTGGGAGAACTCGAGTATTTTTGCGCATTAGGATAATCCTGCTTTCTTGATTTTATCATTCCTGAACAGCAATGGAATGTACCGTTATCTAATATTTTGGCAGAGTAGTATGTAAATTCTTACCTAGAACTGTTTCCTTTGTCCGTTACCACCATTTTTGGCTACTACATCATATGGCAGCAAGTGGGTTACAAAAAATTGGCCCGCAAGCTGAGCATAAATATACCCACTCTAAAAAAAGACCAAATATTCCTGGTTTTATTGAGTTCGTTTTGTCTAGAGGGTGTTATTTATCTGAAGGAAATAAATATTTCAGGAACGTAAACTTCTCAGTTATTTTGGCAATATCTGAGTGTAAACATTTTTTCCAGTTTATTATGGGATTCTTTTGTAATAAACGTTACATCATTAAAATCGTGTGACAAGGAGAAATATTTACAGAAATGATTTCTTTCCAGATCGATTGTTGCCATATACTAGTCATTATATTTAGGTATGAGGGGGCTTAATGGCTTACAGAGAACCATACACGAATTTCCAAAGGGGCAAACGATGCACAATGCGTCAAACAGACAATTCCAAGCGTATCAAAAGGCTATCGATCGCTTTACTCTTCGCCAAATTGCCACAAGCGAGATACCATTTCCATGGAAAATTCTTTCGAAATGTTTGAATACATTCTTTTTTCTGAAAACTGAATTTTTGTTTTTTTTTATAGGAGACGCGGAAATAAGAAAATTTGAGCCAAGAATCAGAAAAATTCAATTTCTTAGACACAGTTTTGAATGTGTGTTTATTGAACGAATCCAAATGTTGACATATTGGCTGGCGCTATCGGACTTTTTTTTTTATTAATAGCACACCAGCGACATCTATCGGGAAATGTATACTCTGTAGTTGAACGCCTGGAGTTTGCACCACTGTCATTTCTTAAACGGATAGATGGCGCTGTTGGCCGAGTGGATTTTTCTGAACGCTCTTCATACGTCATTAAAAGCGTTATTATTTTGGTACACCCTGTACATATTTCAAAATGGCGCCCTAAACTGGAATTTTAAAGAAACGTAAAAGCTTTTCCTTCTCCTGACGAAACCCCAATATCCTTAAAATTCATTTAATCGAAGTTCTTGAACATTTCCGGAAGGTGGCAGCACCTTCAAAATTCATATTAAACTCTTCACAAAATTAAAACGAGACTGGGGAGTGTATAATGCTCGATGTACAAGCTAAATTAATGTTTGGTTTTTCTCAATTAATTATTGTCAGTCGTGCGAAAGATGTTCAGCATCGTTTGCATTGAAGCGGCTAATGAACACATCAGATCCGAAGCTGAAGGGGGAGGTGGCATATTATGGAGATTTTTCTTTAAAAGTAGCTTAAACTGTTTAAGAAGTTAAAAAGTGATTTTCGTTATTGATCAACAGAAAATGAGTTTATCTACTGGTGGAAAAGCTGAGTATTTGTAATACGATTGGGATATCTTGAGAGGCTATTAATATGCATGGATTGTAATTAACGCGCTGGTTTTAAATCCACGCATGCGTGTGAGTGGGGGTTAGCTGCTCACGAAGGTGGATCGATGATCAATGGACCACTTATTAATTTCTCTTGTATCGCGATGAAGTGCTTAAGATTTTATATGATAAATGAAGCGTGTTAGTCTATGTTGTCTCATCTAGGTAAGCTGATTGAGGTTGGAGTACAACCATTTTACACTCATTCATTTCTTGTTGAGTTTAAAGAAGGTCCCGTTAAACGCTGACAGGTATTAAATTACCTATTATTCACGGTGATTACGCATACAAGAAGGCACAATTAGCCTTAAGATAATTTGTGGTTTCAATAGCAAAATTAGATATTTTAGCACATCCATTTCCGCATGGCAGATCTGACAGTATGGTACGCTCATTGCCAAACAACCTTTATTGAATGTCTAGTAGAACCACTTTTTTCCCGGACCCATCGTGGCATGGACGTTGGAAATCTTTGGAATGATCCTCGAACCATTCACATACAGTTTTCGCACGGTGGATAGTTTCGTTGTCTTGAAAGAATCCATCGCAATTTCGGTTCCACGACGCTGCCTGCACCACTCTAGTCGGATAGTTCGATTTTTTTCGGAAGTGGAAGAAGTGGCTCTCGTATACACACAAGACTACCAAATCCCAGATTCTTCAACTTACGCAGCATAGTTCAGCTGGAAATGGATTTTTCTTTGCCTAAATTGAATTTTTCGGTTATTTTACTACACACTGGGCCTTCTATTCTAAAGCACAATTCATTTAAATTTCTAGTCTCTTTCTTAGAGTACCGATCTTTTGCTGCATCTCATCCTTTTGGAGCTTGATTCTCTTTTTGTCTCCATTAATTGTATGCCTTTGAGATGGTTGCCTTCAACACGCCAATCATTTGTTTTCTTAGTTGTGGCACCCGTTAAACCTGCTCCAACAATAACACCTTTCTGACAATCGGAAAATTCACATGTCTTACCCATGACCTGATCTACAAAGTAGCTCCAGGAAAGAGTACGGTATTTATCTGATACCAATGAACTTGTGATTATACCACATGACAACTTTCATTTGCAAACCGTACGTTTAATTTTCTGTTGACTCCAACTGCAAAAGGTTTCTAATTTTTTTTTTGTCCAGTGCGCCTTAATAGATTTCATCAATTTGAGGGTCATCAGTTGAGATTTCATCCAAGTTCCAATTAAATAAAATCAATCTGCACTGCACTAATATTAAACTACATCAACATTAAAGTGCAATGTGACAGTGGAATGCGTACTCTTCCAAATTAAGATGGATTACTGCTAAAACTAATTGAAAGTTTCAAAATCTGATCGAGAAGCACTATTTAAACGTATACACCAGCTACCTTAACCTCTGGCAATGACGTCAGAAGGGTGGCGTTGTCTGACGTCTTGGACTCTAGTATATGTAGATCATAGCCTACTAGATTTAATTTTTAAAGGCCTCAATGGAGTAGTTTTTGTTTTCCATTTTTATTTATTAAAATCCACTTTAATTTTTAATTGATGGAACTAAACCCATATGATAAAAAAAAAACAGCTTAAAGAAATTTAAGAAGATACATTACTCCGACATTTAAGATCTTAATTAATGCATTCTTTCATTCTTAATTAATGCATTCAGGCATTTGGAATAACTTAGATTTTGACAGAAGCAAACTTCACTCTAGAACTCCAACTACGCAGTGTGAGCAAAAATACGTATTTTATTCAAGAATTAAATTGGCTGTTTATTTTATACGGGTTATAAATATCGAGTAATGGGCCCATCTCTATCCGACTACGTCTTGAGGCTTTCTAACCAAGCTCCAATGACAGATGGCTGTTCATTTAGTACTACCTCTTGTGGTTCATTTGTGGGCTTACAGATAAGTAAGCCAGAGGTATTAATAACACACAAACACATCATCTATCATCTGACTTCTTGTACGCTAATGTTGCAACTCTCCGAGGTCCTTTATTATAGATGGAGGTAATCTTATCTTTGGAGTCACTTCAACAAGCAATATATATCTTGCTAACTATCCGACTAGTAATTCGGAACGTATGGACAGCGATAAAACATTCCAGACGATTTATATATAATGGCCTGAAAAATATTAGATGCGCTCAAGATTAAAGGGGTATGGGTAATTTCTTTAGTAACTAGGGGGAGATCTCATTAAGGTGAATGGGGATCGTACATCACGTAATCAAACGCATTAAAACGATCTTCTGGTATGGGTAATGTACTTTGAAATGGATACTTCCAATAAAGAAAAGTGAATGACAGAAAAGTCCAAAGCGGGACAGATATTATTAAGCAAAGTAATAAGGATTCAATACAATAGTAAGAATTGTATGAAGACTGTATTTTATTCTAAAGAATGTATGGTAAAAAATTATACTATACAAGAATTCTTTTGGTTGCTGATGAGACCATTATTTGATGGCTGTTTTTGAGTTTGTCCCGAGTTTCTGTGTTTGATGCTGAGGCCCAGGAGGTTCTAAGTTTCAACACTTTTTTTGACTCAATTTTGATAGCTGGTTCTTTAAATTCTAAATGCTGAAGACTAGGGTTTTCAAAGAGTTGTTATAATTTTTCCTGCAGAAATTCGACATTTTTTCACTCACAGCGAATGAAAATACTTCCACGAGAGCGGAAATCTTTGAGCAGCAACCTTCCTCATGCCTACGCAACATTCTTTTATGAATTTCTTGTTGGTCCTTATACCCCTTCAGAAATCGAATAAAACAGGTATTCTTATGAACTAGCATGGGATAAGTTATATGCATGCGTACAGAATGACAGATGAGCCGAAAGGACATGTATGAAGATGAGAAATCATAATGGTACATCACCATCTGTTGTCAAATCTTTGCTTCATAACTTATTCACAATCTCTTTCCCACCTACCTAACAGATATTCGAAAGTATAGAAAAGTAAGTAGGAAGGGTAATAAACAAACCATTGCTTTCTCGAAGTTTCTAACTGTTGGAATGGATGGTATTAATGTGTTTTCTGTATTTTTTGCATTCAATTCTCTCCTCAGAGAATTGGTAGACAATCTCTGCACTTAAGAATAGCAGATCACTACTCGGAAGCACTTAAGATGTAGTTATTCTTCGTCTTCCATTCTTTTTTCTTCTCTCTCTCTCTTCGAGTCTCAATTGCAGCCTCTGTTAAGACCAATTTAGTAACCACTTCTGAGAGAGTGGTTACCTAATACATTAAACATGTATTAGGCATTTTGTATCTTCTTCCTACAGGATTGCGGTGCAGGGAAGCAAAGTCATCCTTCTGCTCGCAACCGATGGACGTGCACATATAGATTAGTGAAATTAACTCTTATATTATGCACATCTTATCTATTAATAATCATGTCTGCGTTAATTTGCTTATTTATTCGTTATTCGTTTAACTACTGTTTAACTATTATTCTTAGTTGTGTAAAAGTCGTATAAATTGTTTATTTGTTTATCCAGGTAAGTTTACATTCTACTTTTCTGGTAATTGCACCGCTGTGCAGTGGATGTTTCAGCCACAAACATTCTAACGACTTTTCCGAAGTACTGTATTTCCTGGATGGCTCAAGTGAAGTCTATAATTCCATATCATGATGTTATTTATATATTCTTGCCTCGTGGAACAAGCCCTTTACTAAAACTGAAGTACTTTTACAGAAACTAACGATCAACTAGAGTATGTTTCCTTCATTCATATTTTATCGGAATCTGTGCAACTCGTATAAAAAGCTGCTTGTCAAAAAATATTTGCTCTTCGTGGTTTTCATAGAGATGGAGATTGAAAAATAAGTCACTGGCCAAAAAATTTCGAATCTCTTGCAGTTGATGTCAACAGACAATTTAAAAGTAGGGTATGCAAATATAAGTTATGTGGTATGATCATAAGTTCCTTCGTTTCACGTAATGGTGAGTGTTCTTTCAGATTTTCAGAAAGGTGTTATTGTTGGAGTACGTTCAACAGGATCCACAATTGAGAAAACAAAGATTCAACTTTAGTGGTGCTTCCACGCCATGATTGGACTACAGTAAAAGACCATGCAGTCTGACGAGTCTCGATTTGCACTTTTTTTTCACCAGTAGTAGGGCGAAAGTGTGGCATTAATCTCATGCTGCATCCAAACTGTCTCATGTTCACTACTCAAGTGGCTTGAAGTTGTATCATGGTATCGGATATGTTCTGTTCGTACGGACTGGCTTCGCTCATAGTTAGAAGGTCGTGGTATTCCAATGAATATCTCTGTTGTTTCAGATCAACTTCACCCTGAATTCCTTTATTTTGTCTGGATTCCGATGAATTCTTTCAAGACGACAATACAACAACAATACATGGCCTCTTAATTCTGCAGATTCGAATCCAGCGGAGAATGTCTGGGATTCGTTTCTCCGTTACCCGAAAATAGGTGGTCCTCTACTAGACAATCTCACCGGCTTCTAGTTTGACGTCGATTCGTTGTAGGGCGATCTCCATTTCTAGGAATGTCTTTTTCTCAACTGGGGTGGAATTTAGGAACAATCTGTAATGTTCACTATCCTTCCCAAATTTCTCGGTTACGGGAATAAACCTGGTAGCTGCTATGCTGTACATCGCTTGGCTTCTTCGTTGATATCGCCCCTAATGAAGCCTAAGCGCTGTTTCATTCTTTTGGTACTTTTCTTGCCAGCTCACAGATTTCATTCTTAAGCTACTTGCAATTTGTTGTAGCGCCTAGAGCCATTTCAACGTATCATTCCTCCCTATTTTCCGCATTCCTGACTAGTCTGTACTTCACAACAACTTCAAGGCGCCCACCACACAAGTACCACATAGCAAAACTCTCCTCAAAACATTTTCCGCAACTGTCCAAAAATTGGCGAGAAAAATAATTTTGTTCTCGTCCAAATTTCCATGTCTTCCAATTTTCCATTTTTACCAAATAGGACCATCTTATTTCCAAAGCTATCCTCCTATTTACCGATGCTATATGTCCAGAATAGCTGCGAATGAAATTCATTCACTATCTTTCCAGACTTAATCCCATGTTTTACCACCAAATTTTCTATTCAAATCTCTGTTCTTACTTAAAGCTTTGGAAACTCTGCGAACCGTTCTCGATCTAAAAACTGTTGTACCGTATCTTCACTGGTTCAACCTACCTGTCGGATCTTCCATGCCATAATGATCTTCAAGCTCCAACTGTGGCTACTAGGCAGATGGCTGCATTCCACATCAGTAACTGTTGAAGATATCTAGGAACTCCTTCTTTGAAAGAACTTTGGCACTCATGAACAAGTTTGATCTGGATATGGCTGTAGACAGGAAAGAGATTTACAGAATTATTTGCGGTAGGTTGGCTGGTTGACGGATGAATTCAAAGTTTAAGATGTCCTCATCAGTGTGTGTGTGTGTGTGTGTGTGTGTAATGTCTCCTGTAGTTCTCTGCGATTTTCCTCATGGCACTGGACTTACGATGTCTTGAATACCTTTTTTATTTCCTTGAATTTGGTTTTTCTGGATACTTAATTAGTTACCTTGCGGTACATACCCTGTAGTGGGTCCCATCACAAGAGTAAGGATTAATTTTAACCCTGAGGACTCCTCCTATCCTTCTAACTCATATATTCATCAATCTTTGAAGCATTTCTTTCTTTTACTTTAAAATTACAAAGCGATCGGCTAACCTCCCCTTTGACTATACACCTCGATTCATTACAATCACTTCTGGTGAGTCCTCTTAATGGCGCACCTTGCTGATTTGCTACCTAACTAATGGTAACGTGGTTAACCGCAATATTTGCAAGGTTGGAAAGAGCAGTTGGGCTACGTAAAACGTGATCCCGCTAGATATTCAATTAAGGTTTCTATTTTTTTGGTCAGTGCGTGTAGTTTGCTGATTAACAACTTTTTTTTAATTTCACGCATTTATAAACAAAAAGAAACGTTCATTATCTGCTGATGACATCATGGTTAAAACGCTTTCCTAATATTTCAACGAGCAAGAGATTGAAATTCTGCACATGTTTTGTGACCTACTTCCATTTTGTTACTCTAACAGACTTACAGATATTTATGACCATCGATTGTTGGTTTTTTTTTGTTTGGCATCCTGTAATCATCCCCAGGGAGATATTTCCGGAGCTTCATACTCTATCCCAAACTCCCCATTTATATCTGGCTAGTGTCGTATTAATCTTGGCGTGTCATTCGTCACCCAGTAAGCACGCTCTGTGCCACAACCTGTCACAAAACTTATTTCGGGGAATGTTGTTCTTTTTGTCCCAGGAGGTCATGCTACATGTGAGTGGTCACGTAATTACGGAGTGACTTCTTCCTGGCATTCGTCTGCTAAGCGGACTGTTGGGAACATCTCCCATACAGCGATACACGGTAATGGGCTTCATAATCCGCACGCGACACGCCTCCTTTTGCTTGTTATTGTTGCTTCCTATTAAGGCAGCAACCCTGCCTGATTAAAAACGTGTAGAAAAATGAAATTTTATTTTATTCCGTTGAAATTTCGTGCCTCGTCGGAGACGACTTAATTTATTACCCAACGGAATACGTGTGTACACTCTCTTGCCAAATAATGTTCAGCACTGCGTGTGGCAGAGTATTCGATAGTTGTATTGGATTGTTTTCCTATTCGATTTAATCCAATTTTCAGTGTTGTTTATCTGAAGCGTGCATCGAACTCTGTATCGCTAACAGTTAATTTTATGGCGTTTCGGATCACTGTTTTTATGTTTTAGTCTTCATGTAGGAGTCCCCCAAGACTCCTCCTTGGGGCCACTTTTGTTTAAAATTTAGGCAAAAGACCCTCATATCGCCTGTGGAATTTTATACACGCACTGATTTGCTTAGTTCTGCACTCCCTTGTGACGCATTGGACTGGCCGGTGAGACTGAAAGCGGGAACGGCTGATATGAGATCTGGCCCTGACCCTGCAACACCTTGTGAGCCCATGCTAAAACGTGTACGGACTGTATTACGGGCAAAAGTTGGCCCATGAGGTATTGGGAAGGTGTTGCTAATGCAAATCCAACTCAGTGTGTATTTCTTAGCGTGTCTTCGAGGAAGAATGTCGAGATCTTTCCGATTTCGAATGTGGAACGATTGTGGGGAATGACGTACAGGTGCCATGGTGAGCATTGTTTATCTCTTCTGGTAGCACAGCAGAGATGGATCATAGTGGTCTAGCTAACCACGCAGTAGAACGTAGGAATAACAAGACCAATATCTACACGAACTATGCGCCGGATATTAGCTCCTACAGAAATGACAATCGATGGCTGTCATGGATACACATCTCACTGCAAGACATAAGACATTGCGCCTTTCATGGGACTGTCAGCACCAATACTGGACCACAAACGTAGAAATCTGTCGCTTGGCCCGATGAATCCCATTTCCAACTCTATAGTGGTGATGGACGTATCCGTATTTGGAGAAAGCAACACGAGGACATGGTACTTGGAAGGACTGTTAATGTTCTGCAGGCCGAAGGCGATATAGTTTGTGGACTGTTTTTGCTGGCATACCGTGGGTAACCCTTTCTCAACCCAACTGATCATTTCTCGGACCAAATGTAAAAGGACAATTCGATGTTATGACCATCCATCCAACAATGTGCAACGCATGGGAGAACTACTGCAGGACACCTCGCAACACCTTGTGAGTCAGTACCAAGACGTGCACAGACTGTTATACGGGCAAAGGTTGGTCCACGCTTTGTTGGGTAGGTGTTGCTGATACAAAACGAACTCAGTGTATATTTCTTAGCACATGCTGATGATCTAACACTTTTACCCATATCTTGGATGACACTAACACTATTGCATTTACATCTGAGTGGACAAAGGGTTGAGCGACTGTGGTTCAATCCCATGTGATTATTGAATATGGTGATATTGTAGTCTCCATCTTTTGAACTCTTCTGACCTTAGGCAGTTGTCTCAAAGTATAGACAGAAAATGTATATTATTTATCTGTCTGGAACTGTAGAATTTGCCCCTGCTAGCGTACATTTCAATTCTCTGAAAACATAGAAATGGGCACGGCGACAAGTGTGGTCAATGAGGAGGACTGTTATCATAAGAATGCCGCGTAAGGTTTGCTCATTAACTTTTTAACTATACTTTAGACACATCTAGTATCCTCTGGTATTTGACTAGTATCATCCACATTTAAAACACACAAACAGAAACAAAAAAAATTTTGACTTGGGGTCACTAGCTGCACGGGATTGCCGTGAGGAAGTCGTCAACATTCTTGTAATTCTGCTTCGTTGTCTTCCAGCACTCCACTGCCATCAAAGGCTTTCCGCTTCGCAGAATATCGGTAACCTTACCGCATCTGAGAGCGTCGGTCATTAAGGATACATCAGATATTTGTACCCACTTAGATCCGTAATACATCGAGCCAACAAGAAGAAGAAAAAAGGAACCAGTAGAGACTTCTCGCTTTGTAAGGCACCAAAGTTTGTGTCCGTGGCAGCGTTGTTAGGATGGGGATAAAGAAATTATCCGAAATCGAAATTATCTGAAGTGATTGGTGCATTAGTCAACGTTTCTGTTTGCACAAGTCGCGTTGTTAGTGTAAATCTGAAAATTTCGCGCAAATACAGAACTTTACCCATGTACACACGTTTGTATATTTTACGGTTAAAATTTTAAATTATAATCTTATTTTTAAATGTTTAATTTTTCTGTATTTTTGAATAAATACTTCATAAAACCTGTCACGCGTTCTTTGTCGTCTAACGCCCGTTTTGATGTTTTAATGTTGTCACCTAATTCTGCGAATACATGTTTGGCACTGTTGCCAAGGAAACGTTGTACTTCGAGTCATCAAGCGTATCGGTTTCGGAATGTCATGGATGAGGACTTTGAACAGAGAATTGGAAACGGTAGACGACATCTAGAAACTGCGTTTACTGCAATCTGCCAGAAGATCTCATTTTTCCAATGGGTGGGTTGTTTTTTTCTGCGAATGTAAACAATCATTATAATATTTTAGCTTCAAGCTAAAATTAGCAAATAGAATTAATGTGATTGAAGATCATGAAAATGCTTTTCCAAGGAATCAAAATGTGTAATTGTTTTATATAGTTGAAATATAAAGGAGGGTGATCTAAAGTGTAGGAGTGCCTTTGGAGATATGCTAAGAAAAATGATGATATCTGCCGTTATTATTCTGAAGAATTGAAATAGGATTATGTTTTGAAGGAAGAGGGGGTTTTCTTAGCTTTCAATATTGTTAAAATAATTTTGCGAGCAGCAGTAAGAGTGTTTGGTGAACATAAGAGATTGGAAATACAAAGAAGGATTTTATCGGGAAATCGATGGAAGAGAGAGATGAGTAAGTTTATACAACAGAAAACTGAATTTATGACAACTTATTCAACAATGGACTACACTAACAAAAATATCCATTTCAAAGAAAACAGAAAGGGGAAGGGACAACTGAACACAACCCAACTGATAACATTTGTCAGAATGTACGCCCACTACTGTCCCAAAGTCAAGACTGAAGGGGAATAAATTTTGCTGTATCTAATACCAATGGATTTGTTAATATAAGAGATGGATGATACACTCAAGAGCCATAATATTACGACTGCCCCTGTCTTCAAGAGGGGACGCGTGACGTCACTGACAGGCGCATATTATGTAGTGATGCAATGGGGAAAAGGAAAGACCTGATAGTTTTAACGGGGAATGAATTGTGGCGCTTGGAAGGGGGTCAGCATCTCAGCAACCGCAGGCATTATCGACTGTTCGAGGGCTGCGGTATTGCAGGTATGGCGAGAATGATGTGAAGAGGGATACACGCAACTATTCAACCTTCCGGGAAGGGAAGACCACCACTGATGGGCGGGCAAGATGAACGGCGATTGGCACACATTCTGTCCGGGACAACAGATGCTCACGATCATTCAATTAAGCACACCACGACCAGGGCACACAAAGAAACGTTTTCGAGCACACCATCCAGCAGACGTTCTTGAGGATTGGCCAACGAAATAGGTGTCCTGTTCATGTGCTCAATTTTACCGACCGTCACGAGAGCACCGTTCTGGACATTGAACGACTGGAAAAGAGCCACTGGGCTGATGAATCACGGTTCCAGCTCCATCATTCCATCATTCCGATGGACAGGTGAGTATTTGAAGCAGCTGCAATCAGACTGCACGGTTGGACAAGAGCAGACCGGGGGGGGGGAGTGCGGTAATCTCATGGTTTGGGGGATTTTTTCGGACATTATTGGGTCCCCTTATCTCATTGAACACGCCCTCACTGTCAGATCCTGCCTCAGCTTTGTTTCTGACAAAGGTTTGCTCCACATGGCGACCGTGTATCCAGACCGCACTGAATTCATTCAACAAGACAGCGCCCCCTTGTCACAATGCCCACACTGGACAGGAATTGTATTTTGTATTTTTGTATGGGCGGCTCTTAGAACAGAAGTTCATCTACGCCTCGTTGTTTTGTTCAGGTTTTACAGACTCTGTCAAGGTAAGGCCAGTGTGTGTCGTGTAATAAGAAAAATAAAAAAAAAAAATCATCCCGCACAGGACGGAGGGTTCTGTGCCGGTTGAACTGGGATAGGGGAAAAGGAAGCAGAGAAAAAAAAAAGTTTTTCATTCAGCACGGGAGAAGTCATAGGATAGAAAAATTTTCTATGTGAGCTTGTGTGTGTGTGTTCTGTGGTGTAGTGTTGTGTATTGGCCTTTTGGCTACCTGGAGCAGTGATCACCTAGACTTCCGCTTCCAGGTATTCATCCCTAACCGCGGGAAGGCAAGGCCTCCCCTACTATCTGCTCGCCCTCCTCCCTGGAAAACTAGTTCCCGAGGGAGGAAAAGAAAGCTACAGTAAGGAGAAGAGGGGAAAGGACGAAAGAGGAGGGGGTTCCCCCGGCCCAGGGGAGCCCCAGTCCAGGATAAATTGTTAGAAAAAAAAAATGGTTCGAGTATCATGTACATGAATTTCGTGTCTCTCCTGGCAGCCCAATTCTACCAATATCAATCTCATGGAACATGTGTGGGGCGCAGTGGACCGCAGGATTCGCCACTTCACACTAGTGCCTCGCTCCGAGACGTCCTTCTACTCAGCTTGGTCAGGATACTTGAGGACACCTTGTGCGGTCACGGGAAATCGGTACCACGCCGGGTGCATGCGGTTATCACGGTTAAAGTCGGCCTAACACGCTATTAGGTAGGTGATCATAATGTTTTGGCTCGTGAGTGTATGTTTGAAAACATCCCGGTATATTAGTGGACAAAAATGAAGTAATTGTAATACGAATTAATAAGGTAATTTTATTTATATGAAATTAAATATTATTTGCGATTTTAAATGAAAATTACTAAAGTCTCTTAAAAGGTGAAAGCTGTTAGCCATATTCATACCAAGGCTGTAAAATACCCAATCCTATATGAGTTCCCAGACTAGCCATTATTGTTTAGAAGATTCCCTGCGATTAACATGGAAAGGTATAAAAAGATCTGTGGCAGAGTAGCTGCATGTGAAGTTATTGAGATGGATAAATATTACTAGTATGGTTGAGCTAACGCTTTGTTAACAATGCCAGGGGACCGGGATAAAGGTGATGCAGGAGTTTCTTAAACTGAACATTATCTTACTTTAATGACAAGTTGTCTGAGGCATCTGGAAGGATGATTTGAAGGAGAACGAATAGTGGTACAAAGGCTTAATGCGTGGCTCCTGTTTCGGGATGTTGATGGTCAATATCTTTCTCTTGCCGAAGAACCATCTCAGCAAATATTTGTCTTACAAATGTATTTCTATTAGTGAGATTAGGTTTGGCGGTAATGCACTTGAGCCATTTAATATTCTTAAATGGCTAAAGGAAGTTTAAATTGAAAGTCCATGGACAGATTCCAATTCTAGATTGGTTCAGAAACTGGGAAGTAGACCAGATGGTGGCTGCTGATCTCTATCCGAGCTATGGTAATTACTCCACTCAAGATTATCGAAACTGTTCCCGATATTAGTGTGTACTTGAAGAGCTAAATGAAAGCACATCTTCTAAATAGAAACTTTTCTTGGACTTCAGGGAAGGGATCCGCAGAAAGAAATTTCCACCATGAAAGGAAAAAGAATGCAAGTTCCCAGAATTGTTTAGTGTAGCATTGGGAAAGTGCTAACATAAGTTATTGTTATAGTAGAGTTTTATGAGCATCATCGACTAAAGCCATATTGCTCCGTGTATATTGTCTGTAAATTGCGTATGGTCAATGGTCAATTTTCTCTTTGCTGGATGAAAAACCCCAGTTTTCGGGATCAAAAAACCATGCTATAGTTTATCTTATGAAACTAACCTCACTTTAACCAGATAAACCGAAAGATACAGTGGATTTCACTACTGGGAAATATTGATTCAAAACAAAATAAAGTGGCTTCCATTCTTGCTCCTTCTGTTACTTGCTAATTTGAAGCACAATTACCTTGGGTATTCTGTAAACGCTGGTAGACACGGTTTTCCAGAAAGTTCTTCATGATTTTGATGGTGTTAAGTGGCTGGAAAAAAAAAAATGTCAGCGACTCTGAGCGTCAGTCCCAGCTGTCAGTATTGGAAGTTAGATTTGATATCGAGAATACACCAAGGAGGAGGGGGTTTTTAGGAAAAATCCTATCAAATAAATATGTTCTATCTAATCAATTTTAGTAGTCTCCGAAGAAATGACAGCTCTGATATGACTGTGACTAATGTTTTGCTTGAGTTGACCTGACAGAACGTAAGACAATGATCTATAGTGCTAGCAAAGTCAATGAATTCTGGTATTACCAAAGTCTCTGTGGTGCTATTAATCTATCATGCTGAAGTGGTCGCCTTCCAATATTTGGATTTCTAAGAATTTATTTTCTTATTCACACTTATCATTTTGACAGCCACCGCTAGGTGGAATTCAAATGATCGATGGAAATATTGGAACAAATGTTTACAGCCATTCGTAGGCCATTTGAGGGGTGTTAGCAGATGTCTTTCCGAAAACATAGCGGCACTGTGATCAGATAAGGTCTTTACAATGTTCGCCGTTGCCTTTAATGACCTGTGTTTACAGAAATCGAATTCGTAAAATGTTTTCTCTGTTTGCCATCTTGTGCACAAAATAGAAAGTAATGTGGGTGATTTACACCGATAATCGATTGTCTAGTCTGATAACAACTACCAATGACCTCTGGGCCATATAAAGGAGCAGTTTTGTGGCCCGTATATTGATCAGCGTTAATTAAGAAAGTTAGGCTTAACAAATAGTTAAGCCTAACTTCCAAGTACAGTATTTCGTTGGATATTCAAATAGTAAACAAATCTCTAATATTATATTATCAACAGTTGATAATATGATGGATAACAATATATTCTGTTGATAATATAATCTTCAGTTTTTTTTTAATCTGTGAGCGAAAATTACTTTAAAAACTTCATCTCTTATCAGCTTGGTTTAATTCAAAAAAACAAAAACGCGAGTAAACTTTAAATTCGAATTGACAAACATCAACAGGAAATCGTCCAAGGTACAATTTCCGATTGGTATCTCTCACTTCCGGTGTTACAATTTCTCATTCGGCTCAAACAGTTCCATGGAATAAATATAGCATTTGGGTAAATAATGCATAACTACGAGTTAAATAAACAAAGAACACAGAGGGACACAAACAAACGCGAGACTGTTGAACTAACACGCGAACCGTGCATGTAGGATGGACAGATTAATAGATAGATACGATACTCAACAAATATACACAGAAGTTTGAGACTAATGTTTAAACACGAAGCCAGATCGACATTGTATTCTCTATAAAATCTGACTACTCATTTCAAGGGAAGGAGGGTGTTTTTGCTGTACGCGGTCCCATTATTTTATGGAAGGGGCTGACCTTTGACTCTAATTTATAGAGAGTCACGTCCCTTAATATAATTACTGGTTATTTAAAATTATAGTACATTTATGGATACGTAACTTTATCCTTGCAAACATTTACATCGGTAAGTGGATTGTTAGATTTTTAGCGCAGAATTATAATCGCCATTTTTCTAATTAAAACCTGTCATTGGGATTCACACCCCTCCTGTTTTTTCTTCATTTATCAGCATTAATATGGCCATCTAAAATTTTTCCTTCCCGTACACATGGAACAGATTTTATGACCGACATCGGCTATCTTTCCTTTACGACCCCGTAGAGACGGGCGCATTTTTACGAGGTCATGGAGACCGAAGTTCCGTACAACAACCTGTGTAATCAACGGGGAATAATTATGGACTACTCCAGGGACGCTTTCAGTGAGACAATTTAAATTGTTAATCGCGAAGAGATCCACCGAGGTTTGTGCATTATTGCTGGTGGTTCCGACGGTTAATTGTTCTTTAATGAATGCGCAGTCTCTGTGGAGAGCTAACGACTACGTCACCACTAGACTCATTATTTCTATCTATAGGTCACCCGATGGTCATTTTCAAAGAATATTATGTTTTTGTAACTTTTCTTTTAATAAATCAGAACGGGGCATTAGTGGAAGCAGTTATTGCGGTGTAAGATAACTGGCGCTTTCACCACAACCGCCATTAAAGCTAAAACTTCGAATAGAATTTTTACGTTGTCGTTAAAGAAATGAGCTAATTATTTTTAAATGTCTCTTATCAGATTTTATGCATTTCCGTTGTGCATTGCACAAGCCGTTACATACAGATTAGCTGCTGCAGATCGTGAAAGTTTCACCAACTTTGGCCGATTAGCTAGTAGCAGTCTTGTTGATTTCACTTAACTTTTATAGTTAGCTAATGGCAAATTTCGCTTTGACAGATTAGCTAATGGAGGTCATGTTGATTTAACCAACTTTGACGGATTAGCTAATGGTAGTCGTGTCGATTTCACCGACTTTGAAAGATTAGCTAGTAGTAGTCACGGAGATTTCACGGACTTTGAAAGATTAGCTAGATTAGCTACTTTGACAGATTAGCTAGTAGATTAGCTAGATTAGCTACTTTGACAGATTAGCTAGTGACAGTCATGAAGATTTCACCAACTTTGACAGATTAGCTAGCTAGTGGGAGTCATGAAGATTTCACCAACTTTGACAGATTAGCTAGCTAGTGGGAGTCATGAAGATTTCACCGACTTTGACAGTTTAGCTAGCTAGTGGGAGTCATGAAGATTTCACCGACTTTGACAGATTAGCTAGTTAATGACAGTCATGAAGATTTCATCGACTTTAACAGATTAGCTAGCTAGTGACAGTCATGAAGATTTCACCGACTTTGACAGATTAGCTAGCTAGTGACAGTCATGAAGATTTCACCGACTTTGACAGATTAGCTAGCTAGTGGGAGTCATGAAGATTTCATTAACTTTGACAGATTAGCTAACTAGTGGCAGTCATGAAGATTTCATCAACTTTGACAGATTAGCTAACTAGTGGCAGTCATGTACATTTCACCAACTTTGACAGATTAGCTAACTAGTGGCAGTCATGCACATTTCACCAACTTTGACAGATTAGCTAACTAGTGGCAGTCATGCACATTTCACCAACTTTGACAGATTAGCTAACTAGTGGCAGTCATGCACATTTCACCAACTTTGACAGATTAGCTAACTAGTGGCAGTCATGAAGATTTCACCAACTTTGACAGATTAGCTAACTAGTGGCAGTCATGAAGATTTCATCAACTTTGACAGATTAGCTAACTAGTGGCAGTCATGCACATTTCACCAACTTTGACAGATTAGCTAACTAGTGGCAGTCATGCACATTTCACCAACTTTGACAGATTTGCTAACTAGTGGCAGTCATGCACATTTCACCAACTTTGACAGATTAGCTAACTAGTGGCAGTCATGCACATTTCATCAACTTTGACAGATTAGCTAACTAGTGGCAGTCATGTGCATTTCACCAACTTTGACAGATTAGCTAACTAGTGGCAGTCATGCACATTTCGCTGACTTTGATAGATTAGCTAGTGGTAGTCATGAAGGTTTCACTAACTTTGACAAATTAGCTAACTAGTGGTAGTCATGCACATTTCACCAACTTTGACAGATTAGCTAACTAGTGACAGTCATACATATTTCACCAACTTTGACAGATTAGCTAGTGGTAGCTAATCTGTCATTTCATCGACTTTGAGAGATTAGCTAATGGTCGTCATATAAATTTCACAGACTTTGACAGATTACCTTACTAATGGTAGTCATGTAGACTTCACACTTTGACAGATTAGTCATGCAACTTTCACCGACTTTGACGCATTAGCTAGTGGCGTTCATAAAATTTCCCCAACCTTGCGAGCTTAGTTAGCGGTAAGCATGCACATGGAAAACGAAATGTGTTGGCGCTTTTTTTTCCAAAAATATGATGGGTGTTAGCGAAAAAAAGTCATCATCCATCTCTTATGCACGTTAGCAATTAACTAGATATATTCTTATAAATTTCATTAGTGTTCGTAGTTGGAGTGTTAACAGTGTTAACATTCCATCCGCTTGGATAAAATAACTAGCGGCAATGTTGCGTATTTTCGCCACCTCGGCAAATTAGCTAGCCGCAATCACGTGGCTTAATCCACTCGCCGAGTTAGTTAGTTGTAATCACGATCCATTCAAATTTTCTTCACTTCTACCACACGAACGCAGGAGTGGCTTGGAACTCGTAATAAAGGCGAGCTTCTCTTTGGAGTTTCCCAACGTGAATTGAAACTGTTCCTTAATTAATCAAATTATGAAGATGAGAAAAAAAATTACTTCTGGGATTCGAGTACGTTAATTGAGCAGCCGATTACACGGGGAAGAAGAAAACATCGCGTGAATAGTTTCATTAGAGTCGATTATGCCCGAAAACAGATGTTTTTTTTTTTTTTTTAACTTTATTCATTAAACATATCGACCTTTAAGGCGAGCTAACATAAGTGGTAGAAAATTAATTATATCTGCCCGTCCCCCGTTTCCTCTGTGATGGGAAACCCCTGCTTAGGGAATTAAGGGGAAAAAATGGCTTTTATAACAGAGATGTGGGGTTGTTAATTATTAATACCTTGAACACCGATTCTGTTACGTGATAGCTGACTTTAATTCGCACGAAAGCTCTGTTTAACTCATTTGCAACGGTCAACCGTGGCGCCATCTGGTCTTCATCTGGCAAGGCGCTTTTTGAGTAATATAATTTTGTGGAATGTCGTTGAGCGTTCAGTTTTCTTTCTTTCTTTTTTTTTACAATATAATTAATTTTATGATGCTTTTTTTATTAAAATTAATTAAACATTTTGTATCAACATTAGGTGCAATTCTGAATTTAAACAATAGCTTTTAAACGATAAATTAAATGCAATTCTGGTAGGCTGGACAGATTTGAAAGATCTAAATATAAAATTTCATGATAGTTGAATTATTACATGCGGACGGACGGACAAAGAAATAATAATTTACGAATTTCTATTGGTCTGAGTTTAATAAAATTTGCGATGGCTAAACAAATCTTTTTAAAAGGCCTAACTATAAAATTAAACGACAATTCATCCACTGGGAGTAGAGTTATTACATGAGGCAGGAAAACAAAGAAAGAATAAGTGCTGGATTTTTATTGGTCCGATTTTAAAGAAATTGGGAATGGCTCCACATATCTCTTTAGAATATCTCCAAATATAAAATTTCATGAAAATCCATCTGCTGGGATTTGAGTTGTTACGTGCAGACGGACGGACAGACAATGAAGACAAATTTAAAATAAAAACCAATTACAGTTCTAGTAGATACTGGAACGTAGTTTCAAATATAAACAAGATCGGTTCCAGTTATAGAAACATCACAAAAGACTAAATTAACCTTAGAATTCAGAAAAGAAGCTAAAGAAACTTCCAAGATGTTTAGTTCCGTTAGCATTTCAGAGAGAAGAATGTCTGAGCCTTGACTAGTGTACACGCATGCGTTTCTAAAGTAACTGATCTTTTACGGATTTATTTTTCCTCAAGAGACATAAGAGCCCCTTATTTTGCAGAATATAAACCATTAGTGTAACTTTAACATTTCTCCATAGTCCATCATAATGGTCCGGTGAGGGTTTGTTTAGTTTGGGGCGAAATATATCACTGAGATCTTAAAGATTAAGAAGGAATTTGGAAAATCTTTAACAGCCGCGGATAAAACGATGGATATTGTGGATATCTGAGCAAATTTCGAATGAAGGGAAACTTATTTTTGCTTTTATCAAGCAACGTTAGGCTATTTCTATTTTCTCTTTCAGGCGATTACCCATCATTTGGTCTAAAGGACTTTACTCTGTTGTGACAGACAAGTTAAACCTTGTTTTAGAGTAGTTGTCAGTAGCTGTCACGAAAAGACCACGAGAAAGTCATTTATTCGAACGCTTAGACCTTTCTCTCCAAAACAGTTAAAAGAATATCAAGTTATACACCAGTTTAATCCATTTGCTTGCTAAAATAAAATCCTATTAGTATACATCCTGATAAATCTAAGGCAGACATTTCTAAGCTTTATTTTAAACATCTCTGCAGCAAAAAGATGCGAAACATATTGTTTAAATGTTGTCATGACAACAGAGCCTCGCATGTCATTTTAGCTTCTAATTTCAACCTATAGAAACAACTTTCTTCATTAACCTGCAGCTCATTGTTGACGTCTGGTTAGCTATTGTTGTCACCAGCTGTTACATTGTTGAGAGTTAATACGGAGGCCTTCATGGGAAACGAGTGATTAAAGCAGTAAAGTCCTTTGCCAGTTGATTTGTGGCCGATTTAAGAACTGCGTACGGTAGATGGCGCTGTAAGCAGTTCGTTGTAAATATAATTAAAGGGAAATAATCAAGATTTATTGTAGAACGAGAATTATGCATGATCATTTTGGAGAGAGAAAAAAACAAATAACTGTACTTTTATTTTGGTTTTTAAGGCAGGCTTTCATCCAGCTTAAATTGTTGCTAACAGGTAAGGGAACAATTTAAAAAAAAAAGTAAGAAACTCTACGTGCCGAGTACATCTCATCACTCTTAATGTAGTACGACAGACGCTCTGACATTTTACAAACGCATTTTCATAAATATTCATCGAAGAACAGTAATATGTATATTTTATGAAGGCTATATTTTATGCCTGTCTTCCTCTCTTTCTTTGTGTATGAAATGTCAGGTAATTCTAGAGTTGTTTTGGAATCCACAAAACTAACCATACAAAATCTCGAGGTAAGATAAATTTTTCTCTGATGTCAATACAGAAAAGAAAAAATACCTTTTTGGTGAAGGCCATCTACGATGGTGATTGAAAAGTGTGTATGTATGCGTGTCAGACTTAAAAAGCCTCGTATTATAAACTTTTCCGTTTTGAAAGGTTATCGGGAAGGGCTAATGTACGGGACGTGTTTAGAGTACGCATTTTATTTATTATTATTATTTTTTCTTATGTGCTATGTACATTAACCAAGAAAACTGATCTCATACATTAAAGATGGTGCAAAAACCGAAGCATCCTCAAGAAATACAGGGTGCATTGTTAATCAATAAACTCATTAATAAAAATAAAATTTTCCTTGGAACTGGTAGTTGTTGTTGAGTTTATTTTTCTAACAGAAAAAGGGTGCGTGTTTTTTTTTTTTTTAGCTTTGGGTGACATGCGATTTTCCATTCACATCATGTACCCATCGAGGGGATAGGGAAAATGGGTCGTATAAGTTATAAAATGAAGCAAAAAATTTCTTAGTGTGCTTTTCTCTTATGTAAGATATTTGAATATATTTTGGTCGATGAAAAACCTCTCTTAGCGGTTTTTCACTCAACTGTAGGAAGAATAACCTCTTCTGAGGGTTTTTCAGTCCACAGCAAGTATGCTAAGTTATGTAGAATAATAAAAAACCCAATAACCAGCTAAGAAGCGAGGAACCATGCAACTTCCTTAGACCGATTAACTTGGCCACAATGTGAAATGAACCAATCAATCTTATTCCATCCAAATAGCATTCAATATTCGAACCTTTTGCACATGTTGTAGAAGAATATCGATCGCAGCCACTGCAATTGCCAAAAAAGGTTGCAAATACGGTTACGTCCATAGATGTTACTTACTGTATACTTTATATTCGTAAAAATGATTTCTTTTGCAAATCTATCAACGACCTAGCTGTAAAGGAACTTAGTGTAAAAGTATACTATATTTACCAATCAATGACGTTATGTGTGACATCTTCCATTAAATCTATATTCAGTATGGATTTAATGAAAAAGTAATGATTTATAATAAAAGATTGCTATAGATTCAATAGAATACCTTGACAGTGTTATCAAAAAATATTTGTCGATTTTCCTTAACAGAATATAAAAACCGAAACTGGATTCAAACTGAAGACCAAACTAGTTGTCCTTGGACGAAAGTTGAGTGGTTTGTTCTTCCGAAAACTGGAGAGATTTTTATCCCACAAAACAGCCACGGATACTGACATTTCATAGCCTTAAAGAAAGAGAAATTACCAACGGACAAAAAACGAAAAAATTGAAATCAACCAAGGGTGGTTTAAATAATCTTTCCCTTATAAAAATTTGAAAAAATATCGAAGTTATGTATAGGTCTGAACAATTTTTTTTCTTTATACATCAATTATTATTTGTCGCTGAAATAATTATTTTAATTAACTGATCTCCCCACGTGTTATTTCAAAAGTCCGTGTAGTAATCAGGTTTCGAAGCAGAAAAATGGAATACCCGGAACAAAATCTTATACAATAACGCCACTGGATACTAGATTTTTTTTCGCATGGATGGGTGTATTTCAACTGGACATTGTCAACATCTCGAAAAGTCTGTTTCGAAATCCACAGTAAATATTCTAGACCTTTGCATCACGACAATCACTTCATCATCTCGTGATCAACAAGAGATCAATTATCTTGTCACTTCTGCCTGCTGTTTACACGCGACTCTGAAGAGACTTCGCAGTACGTGCGTCTTTACTAAGCTACGTATCGAAAATCGATAGCCCATTTATCAAAACACTGGCAGGAAGAGCTGAAGTACACCTGGATATTGGTACTACCTCGTTTAAGGAGAAGTCTCCGAGTAAAATTCAAATGTCACCTAAAAGATACAAAACGCGAAGTGAGCGTGCCAGTTTTAATATTTATTACTTTCCGGCCTGTACTATTGAAGTGCGGAGATTGTTCATATGCCTTGTGCACGCCATATCTCATAGGGACAGCACGAACTGGATTCCTCAATGAAAAATGTTGCTGCCAATGTGGACACCAACAGTTCATCAGAATGATCGTTCCATTATTATTAAGAAGCATTCACATTATCAGTGTTATATTATTTATTTCTTTTCTCAAACATCTTTGATTTTATTTATTTGTTATTTGAAGACAATGTTAATTTTTCTTTCTTTCAAAAACCAGAGACCTGGTTGGTTAATCGGGTAACTGGCTCCTGCATCTAGTCCCTCATGGGTAACTCAATTGGCTGAATCGTCGTTCTCCCCACACAACGTGGAACAGACCTGAGTTTGAGGCATGTCGATGATGTGAGGAAATTTTTATGGATCTTTTCCACACCATGGCTGAGTTAGTTGATCTCAGGCGAGGGTAGCATGGTTTCTTCTCCTGGAAACTCGGTGTTTTTCATCCAGAAAATCGACCTCAGAATACACAATTTAGAGGCAGTATACACGGAGCAATATGACCTTAGTTGGTGATACTCCTAAAACCCGACTACTACTCCTACATCTTTGTGTATTGCCTGTTAATTTCTGAGGTCCATTTTCTGGATGAAAAACACCGAGCCCGTTGTTTTTTTCATCCAGATGTCTTATGCTTTGTCTGATCTCGGATATTACGACGTCGATTTTAACGAACACGGCTGCTCCGGGTCAGGTCAACACGTCACCAATCATTAGCTGTGACCGCTATGTTGAAAGAGGAATGGACCAAAGTACCCCTTTGAAACATACAGGTGTTTGGTTACTTTTGGCAATGTAATGCAGTTTCTGTTTGTTTTCTATTATTTTTTATTTGGATGGCCGAAACCTGATTGGCAATTTGTTGGACCCATATTAGCGATTAAAACAGGATGGTGAGCGCTCTCAGAAGGTCAGTGGAATATCGGACTCATCAACTTTTCATTCAGAAGTAGAGTTAATACTGAATAGTGAATCGACTCGATCCATTTCTCTGTATTGATTCTGTTTAAAGACTCATTTTCAAAGAATTATCCTCAAAAATGATTTCAGTTTTGGCGCATAGAGTTCTTCGGTCTAATTTAAGTGTTGTTTTTGAAGCTATCTTCAAGAAGAATACTTGATGGAGGTTTTTGGATTTTGTATGAATAATTATAAACAAACATTCGACTCTTACCGTGGAAATCGACTGATGTCATAAATAAACAATTCATTCTATTTAGCAGTTGTGTTAATAAATGAGTAATTACCAAGCTTCTAATTAATTAATAAGACAGATTCAGAATTGATGACGCTCAAACACGAAACATGCAAAGGAAAACATTTTGTAAGTAAATTTTCTTTGCATACGAAAAATACTCATTAAACTTAGATAATTCAACACACTACTAATTACTTCAGTTCCATTTTCGTACTTAAGTCTAATGAACGTCAACAAAGAACCATTAAAAAGAATATTTAACTGAGAAGTCATATTACAAACTTCATCAAATCAAGGACCAAAAGTTTTAATTGCAAAAAGAATTTTTGGATTTCTATGATGTTCATATTCGGAATTATAAAAAGCAAGTAGTCTTTGGTGGAAACAAAATAAACTTCGCTTCAGAAGTAAGTTTCTTAGGAACATAATTATGTTGATAATGAGGACATTGAGAAGCAGCTAGTTTAATGAAGAATTATTCAATTAAAACGCATTATACACGAATAGGCTTTATATTTGTTTTCTTTGATCACCGTGGTCATTTGCTATTAGCCTTTAAAGTGATCTGAGTTAATATTGGCATCACTATAAAGTGATGCCAATATTAGGAATGATGTGGTTGAAACTTTGAACCACCTGCGCCATTAAGCTGAGGTCATCGAAAAAAACTGATAGATTTTGAATCTGTTTTCTTTGGTCTCCATGGTCTTTTGTTATTAAAGTCTCTGGAAGCTCAGCCACGTTGTGAAAAAGACCCAGAAGGATTCCTCGCGTCATTTGACGGGATTCGAACTCGGGTTCTTTTTCATCCGGTGTGGGAAAAGATGACGATTATATCCACCGTGCTATCTGCGAGGGTATTTATGAAAGAAGTAATGTAGAAGAACACAAAAGTATGGAAATTGTGATCTTAATGCTTTTGTTTTAAATCAGAAGGATCTGCTTTGATCTTTTTGGAGAATTAATGCATCAGAAGTTATAAAAGCGTATGAATTGCGCTATTCATCACCTGTTTCGAAAGAAATATTCTCATCGATTAAGAGAATGTAAGTTTTTCATCAAAATATTTTGATTCCGTGCAACATCCATTTCGAAGTACACGTGATTATATCTTTATTCCCAATTCATTAATGCCGTCTCCTACTGCGAGTTTCGAAACCATCCTAGGTAATAAAGCATCTCTACTCGAGTACAAATTACTGGGAACAACCAATTGTAGCTGATGAACCCATTAGAGTCCTATCATAGCATATGGAATGTGTTGCTCATACCAAAACTGATAGTGCATCCCATCTCTGTAGGGACATGAGTAATTATTCATTCACCGGTGAAGTTTGTAATTACTCTTGAGTGCGCATGCCATTTGTGCATTGGACCATCTGTCTCTCACTATAGCGGTTCAATGGAATGTTCATCTAATGGTTGTTTTGATTTAATAGATACCTTTTAAGCCAATACGAATTTGTAACCACTGTGGTTTCGGTTTCTGCGTTCTCTTGAGTATTTCAATGGTTGGGCGTTGTAATGGATATTCCACTTTGATCGCTGCTCCAAAATGTAACATCTGTTGAAATCCGCTTCGATGTCATTGGACACTGTGGCATATTCATCAACGTTAGAGTTGACATTTAGGCTTAAGTGGTGATAAGGAAGTAATTATATTTACTGACTAACAGCACACTTATCAGCCGGTAATTAAGGATGTCAGAGGCGTTCATTAAGGCTAATTAAGGTGTGGACAAACGTCCAAATGTTACCTAAAAGTACTGCAAACCAAATATTGACAAAACATAAAAAAAGAGTTGGTTAAGGGGTAAAGAAATGACATTTCCTAATTCAGTAAAGAATATTTAGTTTACTTAATTTTGGAGATGCACAAAATCGACTGTTTTTTGGAGGGACGGATAGTAAAAATAGAATTTGATTACTGAGATATTTTTGGAGATACTTCAGTCTAGGTTTGTACAAGACAGACAGGACGTGGATAACGTAATCACTGATTATTTTATCATTCCTGATAATGTTGTTCTAGTATCATTTCTTTCTTTAATTAATCAGACTTGACTGCATTAATGTGGATTAATTGACTTCTCGAATTTTGAGGGTAATTGCGTTATCAAGTCTTATAATTTGATTATCCCGACAACGTATATGATTAATTGAAGTATGTTTGTATGCACTGAGTAATTGAAGATTTCTAACAAGCTCATTAATGAAAATTGAGTTTTGGAAGAAGAAATAAGGAAAGAATATAAAAAGAGTACAGAGTTGTCTTCTGGATGATGTGCAATGAATGTTTTGAAAGAATTAGAGTAGATTCTGTCTTTTCTGTTTTATCTTATTTTTCCGAAATTTTATTTCAATCCAAGACGCAACTGGTATCTCAAAAGCATTCTTCTCAATGGTTTTTAATGATTGGAAAGCAAGTGGTCTTCCACATATCAAAGGCGTAAATGTGGCAGAAAAACAGCATTTCAAGAGTCAAGCAGTCGTATTCTAAGAAGGACTGTACGGGAAAAAATAGAATGTCTAGTGTATAGCAACTAACATTCGAATTCAACCAAGCCCGGAACTGTTCTGTTTCAACCCGTACCATGCGCAGGGAATTGAAGAAATTGGGTAATTGAAGTCCGAGAACCCCTTGATTGGACAATGGAAGAAAGTCATGTGGTCAGATGAATCACAATACACTTGCATTGCACTTTGTTTTGCAATGATGGTAGGCAGAGAGTGTGGCGAGAACCCACGAAGCGATGGACCCTGCTTGCCTTGTTGATTCAACCCAAGCACCTTCAGGTGATATCATGGTTTTGTTGTTACCAGTTTAAGGTAAAATATCATCCAGAGATTACCTGAATTTTGTTTCAGATTTACTGCACCCTGCAGTGTTCTATTTATATCGCGAAGGTGATGTCCACTTTATGAATGACAATGCAACTGCGTATCTATCAGAATCGTGCAAGAATGGTTGCAGAACATGGCTCTGATTTCCACCACCTTCCCTGGCCCCACATTCACCTGATCTCAATCCTATTGAGAATGTGTGGGATATTCTGGAGAGAGCTATTCGGCAACGAAGTCCTGTTCCCTCAAGTGTATCGCAGCTACGCAATATTTTGCTGAAAGAATGGTTACAATTAGACCAAAACGCACTAGAACACCTTATACAGAATAAAGGTTCCTATTTTTTTGGACAGTGGGCATATTTCATAATAATTTGTTTTTCTTCCGAACTGGAAACATGTTCATACATACTATATCATCCTGACATGGGTTGCTGTAACAACAAAACGATTGCTGTTTTATAGTTGCTATATTGCAACAATAACAACATAAACTCTGTAATTTTAAAAATAGTCCAAGTCATATCTGTATGCCTTTCAGTCGGGTATTCCTGTGTAACCTCTGTAATTTACTGGTGATTGTTGAAAGATCGACAAAATAAAATCCGGAGTTCCCGGAAAATAACCAAGAAATTACATAAATTGCGCTCGATCGCCAATTCCAAACGCAATACCAACGGATAGAGATTAATGTAGCGTTGCACCTTTGACCTCTGCATCTTCCGCGTCAGTTCTCTTTACGACCATCAGTAGGTTCTGGAATCGGTTATTTTCGTCAGTCAACAGCCGACCACGTGCTTTCTGCAGAATAAACCGAAAATCGCTACCGACTGGAGAGGGAATTGGGTTGGGTGGGGAGGAGGAGGAAAGAAAGAATAGAGAGTGAATCACAATGGAACCTCCGTCAGTTCTGAATCGACCGACGCCATTCATGAGCCGACTAGTCGCACTAAAGCAGTGTTTCAATAAATCATTTTTTGAGAGCTCGGCACGTGAATTTTCGTCTAATGGAAAATATTGGCATGAACATCTTGTCCGACAAACTGTCTGTCGCGAGGAATACTTCCTCCCTCCTACTTGTCGAATCGTATATCTTACGAACATTTGAACTTCTGTCGCTCCGATTTAGCTTTATTACACCCTGAATGCTATCTTTGATGTTTTCAACTGCCCCACTCTGTAAGATAATGGGCGACTGTAAGCCATTTTTGGCAAAAGACCTAAGAAAGAGATGGAGAAACGCTTCATGAATAAAGTATGGCACGTTTTCCGGGAAAAACCATCAAAATAAGCCGACTTCATTTTACATCTTTGCAGTACACTGCCACGTCAAATTTTTAGGAACATCGCATGGATTATCAATGATTAAAGACCGATAATAACACTAGTATACACTGCCGAGTCAAATTATCAGGAACATCGCACGGATTACTGATTATCAAAGACCAATAATAATATTGGTATCTCAAATTATTAGCAACATGACATGGATTATTGATGATCAAAGACTGATGATAATAATACTAGTTTGTATGATTTTTGCCGACTGAAAACTGAGCACAGTTTTGTCCCCCATGTACGTATACAATGCAATTGTTTTTCATGGCTGAAAATCCGTATCCTACCCCCAGAAATCGGCTAACCACACCATCGACTGGGAAGGACTTTTGAAATTCCTCCAGTGAAGCAGGAATTTAATTATTATATTAAAATTAAGTGGTATATTTATTTCTTGCCCAACTAAAATCATTAGTTTCATGTAGGCCACAGTTTTGTCAGGTTCTCTAACGAAGAATTCACTTTGTTCCCTTTACAAACCACCCTGCCTTCTAACTACTTTAATTTGCAAAATTACAAATATGCCAAGTTAAATCTTCGTGGTTACCCCTTTCTGCGCAGGCAATCTTCTATGCGTGTTTCACAATGACACGGTGTAGCATCTCCAAAGGAATTCCAGCAATTTCTTCACATTCTTTCTTTAAGCTCTTCAGTATTGTGCGGGCGATGAATACCTTTCTTTTTTAAGGACCCCCATACAAAAGTCACGTGTTGATGGTCTTGGGTCATTGAAGGCCAAGAAATGTCACCATTCCTGGAGGTGATGAGGTCATGAAAAATCAGTATTGTCCATTGACACCCTGGAAGTATGATTCGTCGCGCCATCTTGTTGAAGAAACATTGGCCTCAATTGTACGAATAAAAGGTTGCGCACATCATAGCTTGTGGTTACTTCTAGTCAAAGTAAAGATAATTTTCTTCTTTATCCGGGTGAGCACTACCGAATTTTTTCTTTCTAATAGTAAACACAGAACTGTAAACTGGTTACCGTTAATAGTCCACTTTCTTTAATATTATGAGAAATAAATGAAGATTTATTATTTATTTACCACGTAGTTTTCCGTGTACGAGATCAAATACGATAATAACTCGCTGAGAGAATTTTCAAAACTTAATCGTCCTAAATTACTCTGGAACATGCCTGGAGTTTGGAACAAAGGTTTTTCTTCCATCACGTATTTTACGTGAATATAAATAATACATCTCCATTTGCAAAATGGATTCCAAGCTTCCATCATTATTAATGATCTCGCCCTTGTGTTTTTGTGCAGTCTTCATGAACAAGTAATGCAGATTCAGGTAGACAACGTGGTTTATGTAATAACCGAAAGATTTCGTTAGTGATTTATTTTTGAGTAAGTTCATTTTTATAAACATTTGTAGATCACAGTTTTTCAAAGTAATTCTTTGTTCTTTTCGGATTTATACGAACTGGCACATTAAAGTTCTTTCTGCGATAATTCTTCTTAATCTATCGGATAATGGAAGTAATACTTTTACCTTTATGATTAAATCTAAAGCCGGTTTTGTTCGTGTTTATTTTCATATTTTCTGACTTATAAATCTAGTTAAACTCCATAAGAATAACGAAACGTTTTTTTTTTCTTTGATGCCACATTTTCTGGTAGATTCAGATAGATTCGTTAATACACCGACCTACCAAAGTATTAGAAAATATAGAGAATATTATTTGGGGTTCAAATCCCGTCCATAACAGGACATAGTTTTTTTATTTTATTTTAATTTTATGGTTTTTATACTACTTGATTAAGGTTGGAGCAAACCGTGATAAAAAATATAAATTTTAATTCCCGAATTTTTCACAATTATGTAAAGAAATTGTACTTAAAAGTGCAGAAGATGTTTATAGCCTTCCAACAGGTCCTCTTCACTTATTTGGAATGGCTAATTCCGACAAAACTGGAAGATTCTTCGAATTCTTTGGCTCTACGATAAAATAGCTGAAAGATAGCTACCGTGCTTTTGAAAAGCTATTTTTCATGTTGTACAGTTCTGGTTGATCAAGTGAGAATCCTTTCACTTGATCAACTGTAAACTTATTTACATACCAGCCGGTTATAGGGTTGATGGGGGAATTTAATCCAGCGTTTCTCTGTGTATCTTTTTAGGATCTCAGTTTGTTTCCAGTAAGAAACCTATTCTATCTTATTTTTATGGACCTTTGGTGTCCTGCAATGTCACTTAATGGGGCTCAGAGAGACTGAAGTTTTTCATACTTTTTGAAAGACTTTTCCATCTAGCATATAGACAAACCAATATAGACGTTTTCTATTTCAGACTGAGATATTTAATGGATATTAAAAATACAGAAGAATCCGAATCATCCGTAGAATTAATGACTTCATACGAAACCATAACTATCAACAACTTTAGTATTAATTTATTGTAAATTTTGGTTCAGACACCTGTTTTTAATTATCCTTTTATTCCTGGGGTTTGATCGAGGAATTCTTTTGAATCGTTGATGGATAAACTGAGATTAGTTTAGAGTGTACGCAAGTTCTTTAGTCAGGAATTATAAATTGCAGATGATGTTAATGAATCATCTTAAAGGTGGCTCTCGTGGGTAGGATGATTTGGTAGATGGTTTGGTTTTTTAAATATTATGATTTAAAATTTACTTAAATCTTTATGGAGGTCGTAGATAAATTACAAACCTGTAGATGATTCTCGTTTTCGATTTTTTTTTTATTTTTAGGTGAAATGCCCTAAACCAAAATTGGATGAGTCAGTCAATTCGGTACAAGAAGATTCACTAAATCTACTGATCCTACAAACAAATTTGAGATCCTAGTTTGGAATGAGATCCCATCTCTTCTCTTTTCTTCTGCTGCGTAATTTGAATGCCATGGTAAGAACTGTGATCCCTTGTACAAGATATAGTTCAAAATATCTCAGAAAATGTATTGTAATAAATCTCCGGGATTGAAGACCTCGAATTACGTGAGGTCATGTTTGATATGCTTATCTGGAAGAAACAAACAATTTCTGACATGTTCAGAAGGTGGCAGGCGATGCGTGGAATTTTTGGTTTTCGTTGTTGGCAACGATAAAATGTCTGTTTAGTCGTAAAAACAGCAGAGGTTCAGAAAAAATTTCACAGTTGATGAGATTTTATGTTTTTTGTACGATCCATCAACCGAACATCAGAATAGAAGTTATTGACGTCATCTCATGACAAGAAATTCTGAACTGACAGGAGCAAAGGTAAAATGATGTTAAAAGTTTTTCTTTGTTTAGACCACAAATACACTTACTGTTTCGAATTTCTATTAGATGCCCACAAATTTATTTTACTTCAGGCAATAATAAATATAATTTAATTAATAAATCAAGGCAGCCT
The DNA here is from genome assembly GCF_048544385.1 of Mastigoproctus giganteus. NCBI lineage: Eukaryota > Metazoa > Arthropoda > Arachnida > Uropygi > Thelyphonidae > Mastigoproctus > Mastigoproctus giganteus. The sequence continues at coordinate 175,651,878 of NC_143584.1, forward strand.
AGTTATTTGCAGAAACCTGATCTGATATTCCTTTTCGAAGCCTTTCTAATCAGGATTTTTTTTCTTTTTATCCCTCCTTTGGCTTCTGTTATCACCAATGACCTTTTACAACCCTTTTCGGAGAATGATCGAGATATTCCCCTTTACTGTTAACTGCTGTACTGTTGGGACTGTTCAGGTTTGAGGAAAAGTTGACTACATTGTGACCACAATTCCTGGTTTAGACATCTACTTCCTGGATTGGATTTCTACTCATTTTGAATCTTCATGATTGACCTACAAGTGTCAATTGGATCCCTGGAGATCAAAACAACCTTTTTGTTGGGACTTTATAGTGTCAGATACCTTCAAGGTATTGCATTGTGATACGAGTAAATCTGAGATAATTGTACATCAACATTGCTCAATGGTACATCATTGTAAATAGGCTGCGGGGTTGCCAGGACAGATGTTCAACTTCCTTATGCACCTTCTATGAGAGTTTTAATTGGTTAAAGCTATTTATTTAAAATTTAAAATGTACCCCCAACTTTTATTTTGATCATAGAAAAACAGTAAGTTGTTCAATACTTCAGTAAGGAGCATATAATAAAAGATCTTTTTTTAAAAAACATAACTCCTCTACCAATCCATCCTCCTGTATTTTTATTATCCACATTGTATTAATGTAATGCCAGTCGTAATGGCAAATGGATCGTTATAGAAATTTTATGACGCCTTTCCTGATATGATCTCGTCAACAGATGTCGGTAGTGTTCAGGTGTAATAGAAAACCCCAAATTATGCTGAATCTCATTTGTCTGGAAGACAGGACATTTACGTCAAACTTCAAAGAAAGTAAAGTTCTTCGTAGGAAAAAGAAGGAAGCATTTATGTCCAACAAGGTATTGATTTTTATGTCACAGCCAAAGAACTTCAAACCACAGATCTGTGCGGTGCCATGAACATTTAACTTTATCATTTCTTACTCCCAATTTATCTCTCTCTCTCCCGTTTTGAGTTGGAGTTTGTTTTTCTTTTCAGTCGAGTTTCTCGCTCTTGACACATTAAAGATATATGCAGTATTCGTTTCTCCTCTTGACCTTTCGTCACTGCAGCTGAGTCCTCCGTGGCTCATTTCGCTTGATTAAGTACCATTCATTTTCCCAAGCCCTCCTACAGCACAAAGTATTTTTGGCAAGCTTCAATGATGTCATTCACTTTTAATGATAAACCGTGGAGGCTTCTTAATAGAAAACATAAAATTTCTATATAAAGAATTTTATGGTTTCTCTTGAACAAAAAGAAGTAAATAAACATTATGGTTAAAATCCGACTCTTTGTGTTGTTTAATTCACTTTCAATTTAAAACGATTTGGTGGGTCATTTAGAAAGAACAGAGGGACTTTGATTATTAAGAAAAGGAGATGAAGAGTTGAAATTGAACTTTATAAAAATATTTAAAATAATCAAAAGTGTAGAAATCTGGAATATGCCCTGAAATCTTTTACCATAGAAGTACAAAATATCATAAAACGTCCATAAATTGCTTATTTACTCTGCTCTGCTGGGGTTGTCTGTTTTGCTGGATGAAAAATCCAAGTTTCCGACGCCCTAAGCTTGACTAACTCAACCAGAGTGAAAAAAAAAACCTATAAAATCCCTCGCATCATTGACAAGATTCGAACCTGGACCTTTTCCACCTGGTGTGGGGATTATAACCACAACAACTGTGCTACCCTCCCGGACACAGTACTGCCAAAATAAAACAAGTTGTTATTGTAGTAGGATTTTGGGAGTATCAGCAACTAAGGCGTGTGTTCTGTGTTCGATTTTCTGTTTCCTGGACGAAAACCTGAGTTTCCAGGAGATAAAACCATGCTACCCTTGCCTCAGACCAAATAACTGTCACTTTTTGAAAAAGGCCCATAAAAATTCCTCACATCACCGACTGGACTCGAACTCAGGTCTTTTCAACCCGGTGTAGGGAAGACGGCGATTGTACCAACTGTTAATACTCGAGAGGGCTGTAAAACAAGTACCCCTCAGAAAAGAGTGGGAGAAAGGTTGCAGTACTTTTTTAGTTCAAAAATTGGAAGGGCGCCAAACATTTTATAATTCATAAGAGCGAGAACAGATGGAGATTTCGGAGAATTTCCACTTCTAAAGGTCAAAGCTACTAGACATCTCTAAGAAAGAGGCAGAATTCCTAGTGGATTGTTAGTAGTTTGTTTTTCTTGTAGTGTATCTTCATATGCAGAATTCTTCACGGATTTCAATTATCGTACGTAGTATTCCCAAGTCTTTTTCATATTCACATAAATCTAAAGCGAGACGTTTTAGATTTACGACTCCACTTCAGGGTCTTAAGACTTTCTCCCGATGCAGTCAATTATCCGGACGAAACAGTAAATAAAAGACCCCTAAAGAATAATGAGCTTTCTGACTACAGAGAGCCAGATGACCTCGCTTCACTTTAAAATAGTCTTTCTTAGAAGAAAATCCGTACGAATTAAATAGAGCGGTTTTTAGAAATTCAACTCGTTCATTAGTTACTTAGAAGTTTTTCCAGTGACGCTAATGAATCTCATTGCCCGTTACTTACCCTTTTCGGTAACTCAAGAGAAGGGAAAAAACTCACTAGCGCGCGCCCACACATACTCGAAGGAGATACAGCTGGTGTCTGCTTCTACTCCAACTATTCCTTGACATTAAGCTAATTAGCAGATTGAGAAAGGGAATCATTTGTCTATTTAAACCAAACGAGTGAAATAATTGGGAATTCGTCCATTGTGTGCTTTATGTAGCCCAAAATCAACTATGAAGGAATTGTAATAACAGATATTTATCCTTTCTACTATTCTCTGTTCTCCATAACATGTATTACAAATTTCTTCTGCTTTTCCTATAAAGAATTCTGTTTGTTGGGTTTAGGATAGATCAGCTTGTTGGCCTTCCTCTACTTCGTTTTCCAATGGGTCTCCAGTTCTTTACAGTTTTGTGCATCTCTCATTACCCATCCTATCTATGTTTTCCCCATTCTTTTCCCTATTATATTTTTTCATTTTTGTTTGATTTATTTGTTTTATTTCTATTCGCTTTCAATGCTTGTTCTTCTAACTCTTCTTGAGTTATTCCTGAACTATTTATCTGTATTCTTAGGTGGTTAAACTTCATTCCTTTTAATTCTATTTACATCTATTTCATACAATTTGCTGTCGTGGGGTAGCACATTGGGTAGAATCGCGGTCCTCATCACATCAGGTGTAAAAGACCTGAATTCGAGTCCCGTCGATGATGTGAGGAATTTTTCTGGGCTTTTTTTCAAAACGTGGCTGAGTTGGTCGGTCCTAGGTGAAGATAGCATGGTTTTCTTCCCATGAAATTGGCGTTTTTCATCCAGCAAACAGAAAATCGACCACAGAGCCCACGCCATTTATTTCTCCATTCTCTATAAAATTTCCTTTCCTTTCCCTTCTGTCCCTGTAAGACAAATTTCTTTAAGTCCAGTTGTACATCTGGACTTAAAGAAACAACGAACATTATCCGAAAGGGAACAGATTTAGGGAAAGAATATATTTCCCACACTATTGCGCTATCACTTGTAATACGAAGCAATTTGCTTTCTCTGACCATGTTAATGACGTCAATCAACCTGATCCTCTTGTAACCCGACTTGTTGGTTTCTGATATGCTAATTACAACTATGTATTCTGTCAGTGGTTGAAGATGAGAGCTAATTAGGTGACGTCATTAAAGACTACACCAGGCTCATTTGCCTAGTCGACAATATCAGCTATCCTTTGATTATCTGATAAAGGAAAATATTCGAAGCCACGGATTCATTTTTACAAAGAGGAGTCTCATCAGGCCTCTAAGCTCATGGTGGCTTCTCAGACCGGAATAAATTCATCAAGTAATCATTGCTGATCGATTTGTTGTTTAATAATCTGTATCTATTCTTTAGAAATCGGTTTGTTAATTCACATTGCCAAGGGATTTATGGGTGGTGTGTTTTAAATTTCAAATTGCTGTTGAAGAATTAATCCTGAAAACGTTTCTAACAATGTGCTCGTGCTATTTCTAAGGACTGTGTCTTAAATATGCGTTATTACCCTTAGGTATTTTGGCACGCTTCCTTTTATTCTGCGTGATTCAAAGGAAACAAAGGCAGACATTAATTTCTGACTAATTCCATCCTTTCAGGTAAGTCTGGATAAGGGAATTGGTTAATTAATTCACCAACATGCAATTAGAAATGCATGACAATCTTTGAGACAAGATTGTCAACAATACAGACCTCAGTGAGGTTCCCCCTTTAATGCGCCTGGTTGCCAAACTCTGTAATACTTGAACCCTTTTGTAGCTCTCACTAGGCTGCCCATCTTCGAATCCTTTCCAGAAGCTTGGTCTCTTTAAGTGCGTTCTCCATACTTCGATTGCGTTATAACGCGGTATTAAGACATATTTCTACATGAAATGCTTTGATCTCGATCTGTAGTTATAAAAGAAGGATCCATAAAGAATCCAGGATCCACAAGAAGGATCTATGAAGGATCCATGAACATGGAAAGGTCATAAATAAAATAATATCAGATATGTTCAATATATCTAAATATATTTAGGTTTTACTTGGAAAATTGGCTTTGGCCAGGATCTTGAGAGTTTGTTTTCAATCCGATCATGCGCAGTTCACAACAAAAATGGGAGTTTCTTGTAGATAACGGAATAATATTTTGTGGAGTTTTTCACTGTAAAATGTATACGCTGCTTTTCAATACTTGAACCGTTTTCTTCTCTACTTGTATTTTTTAAGACCTTTATGTAAGACTAAGAAAATTTCTTCTCCCTAGAGTTTTTAGGTCTTAAATGAAAAGTATGCGTTCTTTATCAACTCTTCAACTTGCATAATTAAGAAGAGCGGTGAAGAGAGAATGTACAAAAGATATATTCGGTGTTTTTGAACGTCAGCAAACTGGTGTTATCTGCGAGGAGGGACATTCGAGTGGCTCCCTCAAGCATACTGTAGATAAGGACTTACAAGGAATAAAGAAAGCAGACAAGATCTTTTCCATTCAACGACTTCAGTTTCATTTTTTAAGAAGCCGATAAAGGAAAGCTCGCGATTTATTATGCACAACGCCATTAGCTTTGGACGATGATGCTTAATCTTGAAAAGTAAAGAAAATACTTTTCCTATTCTCCACTTTATTTTTACTTTTTCACTATCTTAGAAATCTAAAAAAGAATGAACAGCACTGATACGAAGACAGAGAAGTTGAAAGTTTAGAGAAAACGATAGAAACGATAGTGAAATATGAGTATTATGTTCTACCAGTATCGCAGGATGAACAGGAGAGAGAGAGAGAGAGAGAGAGAGAGAGAGAGAAAGGGAGAGATGAGGGGAGGAAGAGGAGGAAGAAGAATAGGAAGGAAAGGGAGAGGTTAGGGAAGAGAGATAAAGGAAGAGAAATAGAATGCAGAACAGGGAGGAGAGAAAAAAGACGGAGAAGAAGGAAGGAGAGAGAAGGGGGATGATATTGCAGGAGAAATAGAAAGTAGAAGAGAAAGAATACCGGAAAAAAGGAGAGAGATGGAGGAGAATAAAAGATAACAGGGGAGCTAGTAGGAGAAATAGGAAGGAGAACAGAAAGAATACGGGGACAAAGGGAGAAATAGGAAGAAGAGCAGACAGAAAAGGAGAGATGGATGAGAATAAAAGAGAGCAGAGGGGAGTAGGAGAAAGAGGTGGAAGAACAGGAAAGAAGAAAGAATACCAGGGAGAAACAGAAATAGGAAAGTATACAAGGGAGAAGAAGACAAGAAGACAAAAGAGACGGAGGAGAACAAATAGAGAAAAGAGAAACAGACAATGAGAGAAAAAACGAAGAGAAATAAAAAGGAAGAACAAAGAGAGGTAGACAAAGAAAAGGAAGGAGAGAGAGAGAGAAAAAAACCAGATAAAGAAAAAGCAAAGAGAAGGGAAAAGGAAGAACAAAGAGATGCAGGCAGAGAGAAGAGGGGAGTTATGTAGGAGAAATATGAAGAACAGGAAAATTACAGGGACAAACGGAGAAATAGTAAGGAAACAGGAAGAGAAAGGGAAAGAGAGGAGAATAAAAGAGATGAGGGGAGATAAGCAGGAGAAATAAAGCAGAATAGAAAGAATACTAGGGAGTAAAAGGGACAGAGGAGAATAAAGGAGACAATAGGGAAGATCTATAGGCGAAAGAAAAATAATGGACTGAATAGGAGGGAAGATGCCTCGAATAGGAGAGAGAGAGAGAGAGGTAACTGAATAGGGAGAGAGTGCGAAGGCAAATGAAAACAGATGAATAGAAGAAAGATAAGAATTAGATGGTACCAGAATAGTATAGAGAAGCTGGTGCAGAAGAGAGAAAGGAGGAGCGATAAAAACAAATGAGAACAGAATAGAAGAGATGAATAAAGACAAATGAGAGAGAGAGAGAGAAGTGAGGAGTATTACGAGAGAGAGACAGAATAAACAGGTGCGTAGGAGAGAAAGACGAGTAATAGGAGAAAAGAGGGTAAATAGAAAAACTGAGAAGAAGCGAATAGGAGAGAAAATAGACAAACAGGAGAGGTGGATGAAAGGGAGTAGAGACGAATATGAGGGAGTGATGAGTAGAATTAGGAAAAAAAGAGAATAGAAGTGAGATTGCAGAAGGGAAAAGAAATGAGCAGCAGAGAGAGAGAGAGAGAGAGAGAGAGAGAGAGATTTGTATTAGTTAGTTCCAATAGATGGATTTTAATACGTTCAATGTGTTAAGCATCCGTTAGGCGGAGTTATATTCCCGGATGTGCGTTCTCATTTCTCCCACTTTAAAAGGACGAGTGAAAGCAGCCGAATTCCTTATTTATTTATTTAATTAACCACCCTGCCGGGAGTCACCGAATTAATATCGCCCGATTCGGCCCACGATAAGACTGGCGAAGATGCCCCGTTTCATAATCTCGTCCAAGTGGGACGCGGATAAATTGCGTTAGAGCGGAAAGTGAATTAGACCGCAGACATCTGCAGCACTGTCCGTAATCGTAATCCCGTTAAAATAATTATTCACCCCTCCCTCCCTCCCTCTGTTCGTCTGCATGCGCGCGCTTTCTGCACTTGTCTCGAAGCAATAACCGCTTGACCAGAGGGTCCCGCTATGTCGTAATACGACATCGCGAAAAGGGAGCTGGCGGTAAAACAGAATCGCCGGCCCTCGTCGAGTTGTTGGCGAGCAAATTCGGCAACGAACGACGACAATAGTTTGCTTACGTACCGGAAACAATCCGTGACCCCTTGGGCGGTCCTTTTCTTCTTCCTCAAACTGAACGACTTGCAACGGAAGATCGAGTAAACGCCCCCCCCCCCCCTTTCCTCCTAATTTTCTTTCCTTCGTCTTCACTTATTCCGAGCGAGATGCATTTTGCTCCCGCTTACGACGGGGTTTATTGAAGGAACGCTTGTTGTTTGAAGTGACAGAAGATAGCGGCGAAGGGCCATTAGCGGGCCGTTAAAACTTTCTAACGCTTAAGTTTTGCACGAGGACTTCTCGAAGGAATCTTTCTGCTCTCCTCACTCGCTCGCGCACACGACTCCTCGGGGTTCTCTCCACCGAGTTTTTCCGGGGCGCACACATTCGCTCGTATCGACGTTAAGTGAATGAGACACGCCTGCCGTTACGTGAGGAACGAAAGAAAAACTTAGTTCGGTGTTTTACGTCAAGAACATCGAAAGGAAATGAAGAGATTGAAAATATAGATGGGATCAGCCCGTGGTTCGAGTATTTAGAGATGAGAGGCAGAATGAGAAGTGAAGCGAAGGAAGGAAAAGTGGGAGGGACGAGAATGCTGAAAGACACAGAGGATGCTGGAAGGAAAGATGAAATGAGGCGTGAGAGGGGAATAGATAAAGAAAGGAAAAGAGAGAGAAATAAAAAGGAAGCACAAAGAGGGAGAAAGAGCGAGAAAAACAGAAAGAAAGAAAAATAAGGAACAGAGAAAAAATCACGAAGGCAGAAAAAGAAAAAAATATAGAGAAATGAAAAGGAAGGACAGAGGGAGAGACAGAAAAAGAAAGAGCGAAAAACAGAAAGAAAGAACAAAGAGAAGGGAAAAAGGAAGAACAAAGGGGCAGAGAAAGGAAGAAAAGGAAAGAACAAAGAGGGGTAGACAATGAAAGGGAGGATAAAGAGAGAGAAAAAAGAACAGAGCGAGAGAGAGAGAGAGAGAACAGAGAAAGAACAAGAGGAGAAAAAAATAGAGAGAAAAAGACAAAAAAACAAAGAGAGAAGCAAGAACAGAGAGGGAACAAAGACACAAAAAACCGTGAAATAAAAAGAACAGAGCTAGGCAAAGAAAGGAACGATAAAGAGAGAACAGAGAAAGAAAAAGAAAGAACAAAGAGAGAAAAAAGAACAGAGTGAGAGAGAGAGAAAACAAAGAGAGAAAGAAGAAAGAGAGAAAAAAGAAGTGAGTGAGAGAAAAAAATAAAGAGAAAAAGAACAGAGTGAGAGAGAAAGAATAAAGAGAGAAAGAGAGAAAAAACAGAAAGAAAGAACAAAGAAAAGGAAAAGAAAGAACAAAGGGAGAAAGAAAAAGAGAAAAAATGGAGAAAAAGAAAAAATGCAAAACGAGAAAGAAAGATTGAGAAAGAAAGAACACAGAGAGAGAGAGAAAGGTTGAGAAAGAAAGAACATAGAGAGAAAAATAAAATAGGTGAAGATTGAGAATAAGGAGATAGACAGAAATAAAAAGGAGGGAGAGAAATGATACAAGAAGCAAAAAAAATAAAAATAAAAAAAGAAAGCGAGTGAGAAAGAGAGAGAGAAATCAAGAACGAAAAGTTGAAATTGGGTATAAGGAGTGAATATTGATGTGTAAGAAGAAAGAGTAAAAAAGAAATGAAGAGAGAGATTGGTGAGGAGACAGAAAGAAAGGATGTGAGCGAAAAGAGAGAAATGAAATGAGAAGGGATAGGACAGAAGAAACTAAAGGGGGACAGAAAGAGAGCGGGGGTGAGGGAGAGAGAGGGGGGAGTCTGCTGAATTTGTTAATGGAACATACTTGAAAGGCACACACAAACCAAAAGCGAACAAGTTAAGAATGCACCCATTTGTGCGCAGCAGCCCCGAGTAAAAGAACCGAATGCGCAACTGCGATCCGGGCCGTGCTTAATTTACTATTTTAATTAGCGGATTCTTTTTCGCGTCCTCACGCTCGTCCGTTGATTAAGGCATAAAATCAAAACTGCGCGCGAATTATCCGAAAGAAGGGGCCCGTCACTTTTATGTTTGCGCAGACGACAAACAAAAAAGACCAAAAGAAAAAGGGATATCCTTTTACAATTAGCGTAGCGTTGCCAACGAACCACTATTTGTGTGTTCCGTGCCGCGGAGTGGTTTGTCTCTTCGTTTTTACGTGGCTCCGCGAGTAACTTTAATCTTTTGTTTCGGTCATTTGCGCGTATCATTTTTCACCCTCCGTTCCGATTTATATCGGCACACAATGTGGCGCAAATTAGCCGAACGCTAAAAAGAAGCCTATTGTTCCTTAAACAATAAACGCCGGAGGTAGGGATCGCACGAACAACTCGTTGTCTTTTGCAAACAAAGGTGTCAACACTCGTCATGTACGCGATTAACTTCGTTAAAAGCGCTTTTTTAACTACGCAAAACAAATGACTTTTTTTACCATAAAATCGTTTGGTGTGAAGCGCCAAAAGACCTACAGTCGTTTGGTTCTTTCGAAGTGTTCCGGGAAATGCAAAGGCGCGCGTAACCGTCGGAGCTGGTACAGTACTTGCGGTAACTCGACCGGTACACGTTAATGATGACGTAATAACATCTAATAACGGGCGCCGATCGGAGAGTAATTTCGTACTCGGATGATGTCCATCGGCTCGGATGATGGATTGGTCGCTTATCGATGGCCATCCATTGCTGCCCGCTGTTTGTATAATTGTCCGAGTAAAGCGGCATTTAGGTGGGTAAGAGCGTGCGATGGATGGTCGGACTTGCGGACGAAAGTGGAATGTCCATTTCGTCTGTTGGCGAGATTCGTAATTCGTTTGGAGTGACCGTTTGGCGATGAATGCGGATCGATGTCGGATGCACTCCATTAGCCGACCGTCATCCATCACCGCTTATTTACCGAGATGTGATCAATGCCTGTCCCGTCACTCGATATTAATGCGCGGGGTGTTGACTTTCGCTTCTTATTTGCGTGCGAGGGTCGATCGTGTTCTGCGCGGTGGCGTCCATTGTTTGGCTTAATTTGTAACCCGGACGCCGTTCGGGTTCGTACCGGGCGATGCAGTGAGCAGCGTTCGGGATTGTTTCGGACGGATTTGACGAAGGCAGACGTGAATAAGCTTACGGGTGTAGGGCAGCCGTCCTTTACTTAAGTTGATAGCGATCGATGGCCCGGCCGGCTACATTAGACTGCCGTTGTATAGCGGAGCGGTGTAAGAATGCTATTTGGCGACTACTGCGAATCAATACGGCGAAGGGGAGAGTGGCGGTCACGTGACCAATACCTTGTACTTTATGGAATAACAGCGAAATACGAACACTCGCTCTTTATTGGCACACTCCGCGGCTCTCAAGGGCCCGTGCCATTTACTCGCTATGATTAACAAACGACGAGAGTACACTCGTACGCGTAGAAATGGGAGCACCGGATCAGACTGCCGGATCACCGAATTTCTTCTACCCTTTTGTAAACTACCTCCTCACGCACGTGCAGTTTTCTTTGTTTTTCCCCAAACATTCTTTGACATCTCCCCTCTTTCTCTCTGTATTTTTATCGTTCTGTTTTCTCTTTCATTCTCTCTACTTCTTTCGTTTTGTTTTCTTTCTTTCTTGCTGTCGTTATATTTTCTTTTCGCTCTTTTCTGTATTTCCCTGTTCTCGATCTCGGTTTTTTCTCTCTGCCTTTCTTTTATCTCTTTCTCTGTAGCTATCGTTCTAGTTCCCCCCCCCCCCCCCCATCTCTATTTACTCTTTATATTCTTTCTATTTTTCTTTCCATTGTTTTCGCTCTTTTTATCGTCCTCTCTGAGAATTTCTTTTCTCTCTCGCTCCCCTTATGTCATTTTATTTTTTTTACACTTTCTCGATCATTCGTTTTCCTCCTTCTCTTCTGTCTGCCTTCTTTTATGATTCTATTTCTCCTCTCTTTCGATCTGTTTTCTCTCTCTCTCTCTCTCTCTCTCTCCGTCTTTCTCTTTACTCATATCTCTCTCCACCTATCGTTATAAGTTTCATTTCTCTCTCTGCTGCCTTTCTGTTTTTGCTCACCCTCTCTCTCTCTCTCGTCTTCTGTATATTTCTTTCTTCTCTATCTCTGAATTTCTTTGTCTTTTCTCTCTCTGTCCCTTTCTCTTCTTTCTCTATTGTTCTCTTTACTCGCCTCGGTCTCTTTCCAGCTATTGATCAAGTTTTCCTTTCCTTCTTTATCTTTCTTTTTATTTGTTATTATTCTCTTCTATTCTCTCCTTTTTTTTATTCTGTTTCTGCTCCTCTCTCTCTTTCGATATCTGTTTTTTCTCTCTTCTTTTTCTTCGCCCACTGTATCTCTCTGTGTCTCGTTCTCTCCCTCTGAATTTCATTTTCTTTACTTTCTCTGCATCTCCATTTTATTTTTCACTCTTTCTCGATCTTTCTTTCCACCTCTTTTCTTCTCTCTATCATTACGCTTCTATTTCCACTTCTCTTTCTGCCTTCCCGTCTTCTTTCAATCTATCGCTTTCTTTCTTTCTCTCTCTGTTCCTTTTTTTTTCTCTCTTTCACTTTATTCACTTCTCTCCCTATCTCGATTAGCCTTTTCTTATCTTCTCTCTCTCCTCTCCCCCCATCTTCTCTATTTTCTTTCGTCTATCCTTGCTTATCTTTTTCTGGCATGACTGACTGTGACACTGACACAGCTCTTTAGAAACGACTGCAGATAAGTGAATCAGTTATTCACTAAAAAGTCGAAAGCCCTGTTGTCACCTGTTTCGGAACTCTTTGGGTCACTCCTCACACAACAGGTAGCTTATTAAAATTTTCATATGGATTAACTGTAATTTTGATTTAACTCGAGGTATGCTGAAATGGATTAGCTGCAATTTGCATTAACGGATTAAGGTTAGTTAACTGGTATCAAATCTTAATCCAATTTAATTAACCTTAATCCGTTAATGTGAATTGAAATTGCAGCTAATCCATTTTAGCATACATTAAGCTAAATTGCAGTTAATCCATATAAAAGTTTAATCTAATTTAAACCTTTAATCTGTTAAAGTAAATTGAAATTTAAGCCGATAGATTTCAACATAACATTCATAATCTACTAACGTAAATTAAAATTGGATTAACAGTTCATATGGATTAACTACAATTTCAATTTAACTCAAAGCATGCTTAGATAAATTAATTATAATTTAAATTTACCTTAATGGATTGAAGTGTGGGGGGTGGTTAGTTTTGTGGTGTTAGTTATTCTAGGGGATAATACTTTTTTCTTTTATTATTATTTATTTATTTATTAATAAATCCGTTAACCTTCCAGACCCACCTCTTTTAACTTTGTATTTCTCAATTAAATTTCCCCCTTAATTTACCTCCCCTCCACGTTAACACCTGACTTGTATACTGCACAGAAGATCACAGATTCTGGGGGAATAATAGTTCGTGTATGTCTCCTCTGGACTGGCTGAGTATTCAGAATGACTCAATACTACACATGATAAACATATATAAATTTGTTTATTTCACAGTATATACATTAAAGAATTGTATCATACAACATCAATTGGTATAATGTTAATAACTGGCATTATATGTGTGTTAAGATGTAAAATTAATAGCAAATGATATAATATGTCTCTTCGTGTCTTTCTGCTTTTCTCCTTCTGGTTTAGGTTACATCTCATAACATTATTTTTACTTTCTAACAGTTAAACTTCCCAACTGGAATTACTTCAGTGGGCTTAACACCTCTATGGATATTGTCCTAGATTTATAAATCCCCGCTATAATCTTTCATTAATTTATCCCTTCCAAAATAATTCAATCTTAATATCTTGTAACGTTTCAAGTACATAGAACACCTTTACTTCTTAACTTAGAACATACCAGTCTCAAGTACATGTATCTAAATCTTCCTTGCTTTAACTTATCCTTGAGATGAAGTACATACATCTATGAACCCTTTTCTTCCTTTTATACTAATCAATACCAAATCTACTATCAACTAAATAAACATTTTTCTAAAGTCCTTCTCTTCAAATCTACTATCAACTAAATAAACATTTTTCTAAAGTCCTTCTCTTCAAATCTAGCTTAAAATTATTATCTCGTACTTACATATTAACTTAGGGAATCACTCCTTACACTACCTTTTCTCAGTTCAGGGGCGACTCATCATCGACAGCATAGGGCATCATCAGGCTCCAACTGGAAGTATTCATCGGCAAAGGAACTGCTGCTCTTCTACAGGGATTCTCCTATGTTCAGGAACTCGCTCTTCTTTCCATACGGCTATTAAATAAGTTGCTCCGGCCTGCTTTTTGGGCGTCTGATCAGTTCGACGAAACTGGGAAGCATAATAGGATTATCAGGACTCTTCTTGCTGCTTTATTAAGAAGCCTGGCTATGTAGCTCTTCCTTATCGTTCTATGGTGAGGCTTTTCGATCCTTTTTTTTCTCAGCTCCAGCATAGGTGTTTCCATCTTTCAAGGATTATCTCCTTCCTATTTCAACAACTCTTAAACAGCATCTCCCACAACTCATTACTCTGGCGATTCTCCCGGCACTTCTCGGGATTTCTTTCCAGCCGCACATCACTCAGGCATCTCCACGGGAACTCTCCAAACTTCCACACTGCCAAAACTCACAACTCTCCCACAAACTCCTAACTCTCCCAATAAAACTCCTCACTTCCCTCTTGCATCTGCCTTTTGTTTCAGCCGCTCATTCTATTTTAATCCAATCGTCGTTCGTTCTCCATCATCTCATTATTCTCATTCGCTCTCTCCCACTTCTTCCGTTTTTTCTTGGCCCTCCCTCTACTGGGGTAACTTCCTGTTTACGAAATTTTCATCAACTTCGATGAACTACAGGGCGTCTAGAAATTTCTAGATATTTCCTTGTGATCATTCCCGATTCACTTACCGCCATTAGTCCACTCTGTTTCTTCTCTACCGCTCCTTGAAATTAGTAAGTGCTCAAGGAGTCGGTCTGTTTCAAATAGCGGCAGCCATTTCTACATAGTGTATATCGCATCCAGGGTTTTCTTCACCCTCCTAGTTCTTAAAATCTTCCTCTCCACAAGGGGGAGTCGGTTCCCTTGTTCTTTCCTTCCAAAGAGCTGCTCACTTTCTGTTTATGCGACCATGAACTGGCCTTGCGGTGCCCCCTTTGTACTAGTGTTCCAGTGCTCCCATTGTCTTGTGTACCGTCCTGCTACCTCCCGTTGTTACGTTAATCCTCCCCTACTTGACTGTAAGGTACAGAGCGATCGAAATCTGGTTGAAGATCATCCTATGTAAATAATATTATTTACTATTTACATCTTTTTTTTCTTGTTATGTTATAATATTTATAACATAACATTCGCTAGGATAAGTGTAAGAATTTTGTTCTTACATTCCTTCCGCCTCCCTCTAAAATTTATATCCCCATTATAAATTTTTTACAGGTTCCCTGCTTGTGCGTCTACTTCCATGGCCTACTTATTAACAACAACTGTATATTCCCTTTTGATCTGTCTCCAAGCAAGTACATGCCAACACCTTTAATTGCCCTTCTAGATTATCCTAAATACTATAATATACATGTACACTACTTAAGTGTATATTTTGGGCTTCACTAAAACTATTCCCATCCCATGTTCTCATTAAATGCTGCTCCTAGACACATTTGTTGTAGCCTGTTTGTCTCTTTCAACTTGAGGGCCCTTTTCCCATAGGAAGTTTCAGTTATGTGGTTCCATGGCCATTCGATTCTTTTCTGCTCTGTTGATTCATTTACCAAGTTGTCATTCTTTTCACCTCCACTTTCTTCCACTTTATTTAACATTTCGCTATCTTCATGTTTCTCTTTATCTTTCTCCTTTACTTCTAATGTTCCTACGTGTAGTGTTTTGGTTCTATTCCGCCGTCTGGGTCCCTTCTTTCGCCCTTTCACATCAATTTTTTCAGTCTCTTTCCACTTCTTTTCTTTCTTTTCAATTTCCGAGCTTGATCTCTTATCGTTTCTCTCACCTACCGGACTTCCATAATTCATCTCTCTCATTTCTGGCCTATCCTTGCACTCTATTGGACCAAATATGAAGTTTCTTGAGCGCCAAGGATAAAATCGACCTGTCTTGATCTTCCATGACTTTCTGGGATCAGTATTCCCATACTTGACTCCCTGATCCACCATCTGAGTCCAGCAGAATCTGGCTATATGCCCATATCTGCTACACCTATAACACTTCACTTGCCTTGGATGATTCCATTTATGTTCTAGGGTGGCCAAAACTATTGGTTCTTTATTCATAAACTTACTTCTAAGTGTGTGTGGCATCGTCCTTGTGCTGCCTGATTTATTCCCCCCTTTTCCACAGGAATTATTTTTCCAGCGTCTAAGATGCAGAGCATTCATGCTTATATGCTGCCCTTGATTTGTGCCCCTGTCTTGGCAGTGTTTATTTCTGTCCCCGTGATATCTATCCCTGTACCAGCAGTTCTTAGTCCAGTGATTGCTTCGCCCGCATATATAGCATTTCTTTCCATATCTTTCTCGCCTAACTTCTTTGACTTCTCCTATACACCCCCTGCTGTATCCACCTCTTGTGATCTGCCCCGTTTGAGTGTTTTCGCCCCACTGTCTATTATCTTGATCTTGAGCGTTCTTTTTTGTGTTCAATTCTCCTAATAATCTATTTAATTTAACTTCCATCCCAGCTATCTGTCTCTCTAGTCCCTCTAGCTTATTTTCGCCCCCTTTTTCTTTAGTACTGCTTGGTTTTGTCTCTTCTCCCGTTGATACTATATTTATGTCCCTTCTAATTGCCCCCCGACTTTGGAAATCTAATTTTTGCTCCTCTACGGCTAGTTCCAGGGCCTCTGCTAATGAATTTGGTTTTCTCCTCAAAATATCTTTTTTATATTTATCCCTGACCCCCATCAAAAACTGCCCCATCAGGATTTTGTCAAAAGCGCTACTTTCTTTTTCCGATACTTCTGTATTTAATTTTACATTTATAAATCTTTTATGATACTCTTCTACTGTTTCCCTACTTGTTTGAGAGTAGTTATTTAATATACCTATTCCTTCTAGAAAAGAGTTTTTCCGGGAAAATAGCTTTCTTAATATCTTTTCAAATTCATCTAGGGTTTCCACCTCCATCGCTTGGGTCTCCTCTAAATATTTAGTCTGGGCCCTGCCCTCCAGCTTGAATTCCGCCATCATGACTATTTCCAGTTCAGACAGGCCTTCCTTTTCTTTAATCAGTTTTAGTCTCCGTAGAAAATAGTCTATGCTTTCTGATGGCTCGCCCCTAAATGTTTTTAAAAACTTACTTAGTTTGAGTGTCCCCCTACTATCGTTCCCTACACTGGAAATAATAGTTTCTACTGATGTCTCCCGTCCATTATTATTTTCCATTTCTCTATCCCTACTGCTGTTCGCTCTCCTGGTAGCCATGACTTATCTTTGGGGGTTTAACTTAACTAACAATCTAATTCCTCTTTAATTCCAAAATTATATATATCTTAATCAATTCACAACTATATGCACATTACCTCAAATTAATCAACCTATTATACTTACTATTCTTTTTTCTGGCTCGCCAGCTGAATTTTTTCCTCAGTTTCAGCAACTGAATTACTTTTTAATCTGTCGTTCTGAACACCAGCCTTCCGTCGTGAGGATATATTCTGGCTTTGCTCGCCAATTGTGGGGGGTGGTTAGTTTTGTGGTGTTAGTTATTCTAGGGGATAATACTTTTTTCTTTTATTATTATTTATTTATTTATTAATAAATCCGTTAACCTTCCAGACCCACCTCTTTTAACTTTGTATTTCTCAATTAAATTTCCCCCTTAATTTACCTCCCCTCCACGTTAACACCTGACTTGTATACTGCACAGAAGATCACAGATTCTGGGGGAATAATAGTTCGTGTATGTCTCCTCTGGACTGGCTGAGTATTCAGAATGACTCAATACTACACATGATAAACATATATAAATTTGTTTATTTCACAGTATATACATTAAAGAATTGTATCATACAACATCAATTGGTATAATGTTAATAACTGGCATTATATGTGTGTTAAGATGTAAAATTAATAGCAAATGATATAATATGTCTCTTCGTGTCTTTCTGCTTTTCTCCTTCTGGTTTAGGTTACATCTCATAACATTATTTTTACTTTCTAACAGTTAAACTTCCCAACTGGAATTACTTCAGTGGGCTTAACACCTCTATGGATATTGTCCTAGATTTATAAATCCCCGCTATAATCTTTCATTAATTTATCCCTTCCAAAATAATTCAATCTTAATATCTTGTAACGTTTCAAGTACATAGAACACCTTTACTTCTTAACTTAGAACATACCAGTCTCAAGTACATGTATCTAAATCTTCCTTGCTTTAACTTATCCTTGAGATGAAGTACATACATCTATGAACCCTTTTCTTCCTTTTATACTAATCAATACCAAATCTACTATCAACTAAATAAACATTTTTCTAAAGTCCTTCTCTTCAAATCTACTATCAACTAAATAAACATTTTTCTAAAGTCCTTCTCTTCAAATCTAGCTTAAAATTATTATCTCGTACTTACATATTAACTTAGGGAATCACTCCTTACACTACCTTTTCTCAGTTCAGGGGCGACTCATCATCGACAGCATAGGGCATCATCAGGCTCCAACTGGAAGTATTCATCGGCAAAGGAACTGCTGCTCTTCTACAGGGATTCTCCTATGTTCAGGAACTCGCTCTTCTTTCCATACGGCTATTAAATAAGTTGCTCCGGCCTGCTTTTTGGGCGTCTGATCAGTTCGACGAAACTGGGAAGCATAATAGGATTATCAGGACTCTTCTTGCTGCTTTATTAAGAAGCCTGGCTATGTAGCTCTTCCTTATCGTTCTATGGTGAGGCTTTTCGATCCTTTTTTTTTTCAGCTCCAGCATAGGTGTTTCCATCTTTCAAGGATTATCTCCTTCCTATTTCAACAACTCTTAAACAGCATCTCCCACAACTCATTACTCTGGCGATTCTCCCGGCACTTCTCGGGATTTCTTTCCAGCCGCACATCACTCAGGCATCTCCACGGGAACTCTCCAAACTTCCACACTGCCAAAACTCACAACTCTCCCACAAACTCCTAACTCTCCCAATAAAACTCCTCACTTCCCTCTTGCATCTGCCTTTTGTTTCAGCCGCTCATTCTATTTTAATCCAATCGTCGTTCGTTCTCCATCATCTCATTATTCTCATTCGCTCTCTCCCACTTCTTCCGTTTTTTCTTGGCCCTCCCTCTACTGGGGTAACTTCCTGTTTACGAAATTTTCATCAACTTCGATGAACTACAGGGCGTCTAGAAATTTCTAGATATTTCCTTGTGATCATTCCCGATTCACTTACCGCCATTAGTCCACTCTGTTTCTTCTCTACCGCTCCTTGAAATTAGTAAGTGCTCAAGGAGTCGGTCTGTTTCAAATAGCGGCAGCCATTTCTACATAGTGTATATCGCATCCAGGGTTTTCTTCACCCTCCTAGTTCTTAAAATCTTCCTCTCCACAAGGGGGAGTCGGTTCCCTTGTTCTTTCCTTCCAAAGAGCTGCTCACTTTCTGTTTATGCGACCATGAACTGGCCTTGCGGTGCCCCCTTTGTACTAGTGTTCCAGTGCTCCCATTGTCTTGTGTACCGTCCTGCTACCTCCCGTTGTTACGTTAATCCTCCCCTACTTGACTGTAAGGTACAGAGCGATCGAAATCTGGTTGAAGATCATCCTATGTAAATAATATTATTTACTATTTACATCTTTTTTTTCTTGTTATGTTATAATATTTATAACATAACATTCGCTAGGATAAGTGTAAGAATTTTGTTCTTACAGAAGTTGACTAACTCGGATTAAGAGTTGATACGGATTAACTACCATTTTTAATTTACCTTTAAGGGTTAAGGTTAGTGGAATTGTATTAAGAGTTAATATGGATTAACTACAATTTCAATTTAACTCAAAGTATCCTTTAGATGCAATAATTATAATTTAAATTTACCTTAATTGATTAAGTTTGATATGGATTAAGGGCAATTTCAATTTACCTTAACGGATTAAAGTTGATTAAATCGGATTAAGATTTGATATGGATTAAGGGCAATTTCAATTTACCTTAACGGATTAAAGTTGACTAAATCGGATTAAGATTTGATATGGATTAGCGGCAATTTCAATTTACATTAATGGGTTAAGGTTAGTGGAAATGTATTAAGAGTTGCCATGGATTAACTATAATTTCAATTTACCTTTACAGGTTAAGGTTAGTGGAAATGTATTAAGAGTTGATATGGATTAACTATAATTTCAATTTACAGTTAAGGTTAGTATTAAATTGTATTAAGAGTTGACATGGATTAACTACATTCTCAGTTTACTTTAACGGGTTAAGGTTAGTGGAATTGTATTAAGAGTTGACATGGATTAACTACATTCTCAGTTTACCTTAAGGGGTTAAGGTTAGTGTAAATGGTTTAAGAGTTGATATGGATTAACTACACTTTCAATTTACCTTAACAGGTTAATGTTAGTGTAAATGGTTTAAGAGTCGACATGGATTAACTATAATTTCAATTTACCTTAACAGGTTAAGGTTAGTGGAAATGTATTAAGAGTTGACATGGATTAACTATAATTTCAATTTACCTTAACAGGTTAATAGTGGAATTGGATTAAGATTTGACATGGATTAACTACAATTTCAATTTACCTTAACGGGTTAGTGGAATTGGATTAAGATTTGACATGGATTAACTACAATTGCAATTTACCTTAACGGGTTAAGGTTAGTTGAACTGGATTAAGATTTGATATGGATTAAAACTTGGTGTGGATTAGACGCGTATTTTCCATTTCATTATACATAGGAGAACAGTCTCTCGTGTAGTTTTAAACATTCGCTCTTTCCAAATCAACTTGGTTTCCTCTGTACAGTCTGTTACGTATGTCGCTCGTATTTGCATTTACTGCACGTGCATAAAGCTGACAGGTAATGCCGATTTCCTCGTTTTGAGGCCGGTTATTAAATTACCTCGTGGGCCTCGCGCATCATTAATCATATTCTGACACGATTTTGTTAGAAGCCAGCGGAATGTTGAAGATTTTGAACGAGTTTGTTGTTACCAAAGGGGTTACCAGAGAGAGAGAGAGAGAGAGAGAGAGAGAGAGAGACGATAAACAACCCGTGTGCCTTATTTATGAAGGGTATTAATTGATGCTCGCTATCTTCCTAACTCTGCGGCTAATTATTGCCAAGGTAGGATCAATAAAGAGAATTAACGTAGATTGAAAGTCGAATTACACGGTCTGCAGGGTTAAAAGATTGCTTTAAATATACGTAAATTGGACTCAGACCTCATTCAAATCCACTTGACTCTTGTCTGTCAATTTGCTGACATGTCGCGGGTGGCTTATATAAGTTACGCGTCACTCAGCCCGCTGGAAATTTCTCAACGAAATGATTTAACGTTAAAATTTACAGGCTTACGTACGAAGTTTATATTTTAAATCCTGGTGGTGATTTTGACTCCTGAAAATTTAATGTAATCTGAAATTTTAATTTTAATTAGGTTATCCGTGTTTAAAATGTAATTGTTATGTTTACAATTTTAAGGGGGGAGATGCACACTGAGAGAAACTCATGACACTGATAGGTGAGTTGTACTGAAGAAGAATGTGTACAATTATCCTTGAAACGTCAATGTCATTAAGTATTATTTCTCTGAGCGAGACTCGACACACTTCCACTGTTCATCGATTTAACCGATCCTAACTTTTATGTATTAAGTATTACTTTTCAAAGGTTGCCAAGGATTCATTAAAAGTTACAGCAACTCACATAAGCACGACGATCCTTGAAACAAAGTTACGCAACTCTTTAAGTTGGATTATCTTTATGACTTGTACACACGCGAGGAAATTAGAAAGGCAACAAATTTATAATCGTAATTTATATTAATATGGGGAAAGCGAGCATGTGTGTGCGCATGCGCGCCCACTTTTCTCAGGTTAGAGATCTTTCGGCATACTCGTAAATGTAAATTTTTGCGAAGCCTTTTTCCAAAGAATTAATGCGCTATTTCGAACAACAAAATCCATTGTTTAGGCTTACAGAAACTTTTAAAACTTTTAATTGGTCTTTCGAACGAAAGGTGGGAAAGTCTTCCTTTCCTTTTAAGGAACTCTAGCGCAATTTTAAGAATAATATTCAGCCCTCATTAAAGTCGTGTCTTTCATTATGGAATTTAACAGCTGGTACAATCTGGCGCCATTTCATTTCCAACTGACGAGGGTCAATGTACGCGAAACGGCAAAATAGTCTGATAAATTGATACGATCTGTATGGAGGTGATATTCATCGATAGATACCAATTTTCGGATTTAACCGCAGTGGACACGCAAGGAATAATGCGAATGCCTTTTTTTTCCTTCTTCTTTTTTTTTTTTTCAGAGTTGAAATATTTCTGTCGTATAATTTGGCTTCGGCTTATTTCCAATAATAATGTGTGAGACTTTTAATGACAGAGTAGAAAAGTTCGCTCGTGTCTAATGAAAGTCGTTAAGCATCTTATGAGTTTTAGCTATTGGAAGTAAGATTAAGTCGACCTTTTTCCAGACCTTTACTATTTTGCAGGACTAAATGATACGATGCAATCCGCAGCTAATACAGGATACTTCAGAATAATTAGTCCGTAGCGTTGCAACGTTCTTATCGGCCTCACGAAATTTAACCAGAGCGAAAAATGTGAAATCGAGTGACTAATTAGGTTAAGAGTCATTTAACGAAGACAAGGCTCATTTAACTGGAAATTCTATCTGATGAGAGGCTTTTTGTTTTTTGCTGGTTGCATACTTTGCTTACCATTTTCAAGGATTTATTTCCGATTGCTTCACTGGATGTTCGTACATCCACTGGAGTTCAAACAGTGAACGTAAAACCAGTGGTGAAGAAATCGATAGGAACATTAACGTATCTTTAATTTTAATTATCATAATAACATCCCCAGGGTTTAAAGAAAAAGTTCCAACTGGAATCTTTCTTTCCTCTTTTAAAGTATGATATCATTCTAGTTTTTTTCTTTTTTTTTTTTTTTTTTTGGCTTTTACTAAGAGACAGAAGTCTTTTAAAATTTAATTCTGTGTTGTCTCTAAATTCGTAGCGCCATCTGGTGCATAATTTAACGACTGCGGAGTACTAATAGATTCTGAAATTCATATTTTTGGTCATTGCTGTTTATTATATTATCTTTAATAAAATATACTATAATTATATTATCGTTAGCTGCAGTAAATCATATAACCAAATCACTTATAGCGCATTGTGACTTAAACAACCAAAATATATGTTGTTCCCTCAAGTATAACCGGAGACTTTAAAAACTAACCTGTTTAAAGCGTGGTCATGCTAGATAAGCCTTGTGTCCGCGCTTTGTTTATCTGACATGACCACGCAGTACCATTCTTCATTTCCATATGCAACGTATTTATGTATTCATAACCGAGGAAGAGCCACACAGTGTCGAAAGCTTCTGTAAGTATTTTATTTTATTTTATCAAAAGAAGCGAGCGCAGCCACCTAGTTATTATTATTATTTGTTTATTTCTCTTTCGAGACACGCATTAACAGATGAGGGTGTGGTTACATTATTTAAATGTTTACAAGCATATTTACATAAAGTTATTACAATAATTGAAAATCATAAATGATTAATTTAATAATTAATCATTTTAATTTAATCATTAATCAAACATTTGCATTGACACCGTGCAAAAGAAATGTATTTAAATCAGAGAATCCATCTGTGGGATGCGTTAGAACAAGTATACGACAGTTCAGGGCGCTATCCTCACTAATGGAACCAAAAGAATTGTTATTTTAACAACGGCTCCCTACTATGTCGAATTAGGGATATATTCAGGCGCATGGACGCTCTAGAAGTGGAGGTTTGGTTTCTGATATTTTTGAGTGGTAGTGTTTATCAAAATATACTAAAAAACGATATTTATTTTTTGTCAATGGACGTTCATTAAAACAAATTCCAATGTTGTCGCGTAGTTTATTTTAAAAAGAGATTTTTTATGAAGAAAACAGTGGTTATAAAGCGTCTATTAGGTCTTAGAAATGGTGACTAAGAATGGTCTCAGCAATTTCAGTAAGTGGAACATTTAGTTCTAGAAGTGGTATAATACATTCAGATACTGCAATGTGAACATTAGGACTAAAAGCCTATGCGAGTATTGGTATTGGATTTATGTCTTTTTCTTCCATCTAATTCCACCATCCACAAGCCTAGTATTTCTCCAACAATTCTTGTTTACTAGCGTATGTTTCGAAGAGGTAAAAGAAAGGCAATATCTCTCTCTCTGCTAGCAACACCATATGTCGATGGAGTGGTCTCTGTAAGTGATATAAAGTCAACCATTGACATGTCATTTCCTTCAAGTGCCGTTTCCTCTAGCGGGGACCTAGAATATTGCTTTTAAATAAATTGCTGTCTCTGATGGAGCAAAACTCGAGTCGATCGAAAAAAAGACATAAAAAACCTTTATGTATATTGGCTCCTTTCGAGGAAGGGCTGCTCTTACGCCCCAGTGAAATTTTTCTTTAAATTATTCAAAAGTCAAACCTGGCCCATCGCAGGTAGCGTGCAAACCTTAACTATTTATGACTCTAAGACACGGACGCATTCATGTCAGCGGAGTTACATAGAGAGGTAAATCATCCTAAAATCTATCCAATGGTGATTTATTGTTGTCGTGGTTACTAAGCGAAAGCTGTTGTAACGAGGCACAGACCTCACTGATAGGATCTTTATCATGCTTGATTTCTGAGAGCATTTGAGGAAGCGCCTATGGAGAGATGGTTGCATCAACCAGCTGATTACTGGTGAAGATCTTGACATATGCGAATATCAAACGCTTATTCGTAATCCCTGTTCTGTAGACAGTTTAAAAAAATTTAAATTCCCAATCCATATAACCCTCGATTTATTTACCTTAACTAAAAGGTTGGAAATTTTCCGATGATGTAAATTTAAAGGCGATGTCATCAAAATGGATCAATAGCCACTTTGTAAGAAAAGAATGATTTTTACGCTTAATTTCCTTTTGAAAAAAAGGAAGAATCTTCACATGCTAAAGATAAGTAATAATATGTACACTGGATCAATGTCCTGTAACACATTTTTCTTATTGAGTTTAATAATTTTCAATTGCAATTTGACCCAACTTGAGCCATTTAACGCTCTTCTTTCCATTAATTAATACGGCAACTTTTTCAATTTCATGACTACCTGCGAACAACCTCAGACACGCAAATGACCTTGTAGAAGACAGGGATCATGTGGAACCATGATGTAGCATGCGATGATATCCTACATCATGGCCGTATGTGCTTTGACATGCGCGCAATGGATCTTAATTATCAAACTTTGTATAACCAAGTCCTTGGAACTGAAGTGATGGTCTTCATATATGTCAATATAATGAAATGTTTCATTAAACTCCAAAGAACATTTCGAAGTGTTAGTATCGAATAACGTGGATGACTGGGAGGGATTACTCCTTTCTTTTTTTTTAAAAGCATCCAGTAGTTATAGTCTAAAATTAATTATACCAGCAGTTACAATTTTCTTGGAATAAATAAATACTTACTGAGGGCAGCCTTGAGGATATTATTACTTGTGGATGCAGTTAATACTTAGAAAAATTCTCATTAGTCGAATGGATGCAGATGGCACGTGAATTCTCAGGGGCTTTATCGAGAGGAACGTACGAGTACCTTCGAGGCTGTTATTGGGCCACAAAAGACAGACATGCATTATAAATGATGAAATGCTGCTGAGAACGATCTTATGTTGTTTGTTATCCAAATCATAACTTTAGTGAAAAATTGCAGGTTGACAATCTTAGGTAAAACAAAGAACAAGAAAAGAAACTGAAAAATTAATTTCTCCATCCAATCAAATGCATAGATCTGTCAAATAATATACATGGTTATTTTACGTTTGCTATTATGAGCTCCAATAATAGTCATCAGTTTTAAGTAAAATTAATTTAAAATTAATAAAAAATTGGATTAACCATTTTTAATGTTTTAGATGTAAATTAAATGACTTTTAGTCGTATTTCTTTTAAAATTAACTGCTGGACTCTTTGGCACCATGCCGGTGGTTGACATGGCGATCAAGATTCTCTTGGTCTCTGGTCTTTGTTCCGTTCATCTTGGTGACTGGTACAGTGGAACAGTAAATGGCTCTGCGGATGGTATCTAGTGTTACTTCTTTGTATTCGAGGTAATCCGGTATTATTCGCCGATTGAGGTAGTCTGTGACCTGCCACAGGGCTCTGGAGTGTGGGTCTATTCTCTTGAATTCTTCCCTTCTGCTCTGGATATGATAACTTGAACCTCGTCTGTTTCCATTTCGGCTGCTCCGGGTTGTACTTCTTGTACTTTTGTTCCTCCCTTACTGGTTCGGCTGTGTCCATATCCTTCTTTTTTTTTTGTAGATGGTTGCTCATATCCTGCTTGGTTTTTTTCCAAGATTTCAGGTTCCTCGTGAAGATTGGTCCGTCTCTGGTTTGTTATTCGCTGTTCTGTGTCCTGAAGAGTCGGGAACCGTTCCAGCCAGTTGGTGAGTAGTTTCACCATGTACATTGTCATATCGATCTCTAGTTTAGTTACTTAATAGTATTCTCGCATGATGAACCTACACATTTCGCTGCTCCACTTGATGCGCTGGCTTTTTGTTCCTTCCTAGATGGACTCTAGCACAGGAAGCATTTCCAGTTATATATAATTAAACACCCTATAAAATCCTCGTCTTTAACGAAGAGGAAATGTCCCAGGTTCAAGTTCCAGACCTGTTTTTCCTTTGAGTTTTTCATCCCATAAATAGGCAAACCGATTATAGAATATACGCAATTTACAAGCATAGTATGCTGCTTCTTCATGTTCTAAGTTGTCTTGCCTCAAAATCTAAAAAGCAAAGAAATTATTATACACAAGAACTGAAGCGACATCTATTTCTACAGAAAACGAATCGAAGTCATTTTAAGTTTTTTTTTTTTTTACTTGTAAATCCTAATTCATTATACGAATTATTCTAAAAAATAAATCTGCCAATTCATGTCAGCTTTGTACTTTAACCTTCGCTTTACATTACACCAAACAGACTGTTAACAGTCAGAAGTCAAGATAAAATCAATGTTTATTACTTGTTGGCCCCTGAAGAGTTAATAGCCACCTCTTAAAATGATTCGACGTAAGAGAGTATATTTTTACATTTGTAATTTTATCAGTTTAATCCAATTTTGTTAAGAATGGAGGTTTTTGAGGTCAGAATTACATTACTTCCTTTCTTTTTCACAGATATGCTATTCAGTGAAATAATATCTGCCTTTTTGAACCTTTTCGAAAGGAGTTACCAAATGACATCGACGTGCCCAACTCAACAATCTAAAATTTGAGTGAATTTCAGTAATCAAAATTGGGTACACGTTTATAATCAATCATTATTTTTAATGTTGTTAAGGTAAGTTTGTGAATAGAGCACAGTTTTTGAAATAAGAAAAGCGTGGAATTCTTAGAGAAGCATTATAAATATTATGAAGCAGTTCAGAAGTTGACTACAAAGGAAAGCAGCGTAAATGAGTTTGCGTGACTAGCATATATTACCTTACAACGAACGACTCTCCTACATAAGATAATCTAAACGCCCATGTGAAACGTCTTTAATGTATTCTCGAGGTGCTGATAAATCATACGAGTTTTATCTCTCTCTCTATGATCATATTTTTACTGACTAATGTTAATGGAAATGCTTCCAAAGTGCTCACATTTATTTTTGACAGCTTAACTGATCCTCTCGATTAGTTATTACTGTTAAAGTTAATTTCTATCAGTATTCTTTTAATTAAAAATTCTTCGATTTTCATCTAATAAAATAAATAGCGACATTTTCTGCGGATTTATGGATGGAATAGATATTAATGTATTTGAAAAAGGTCTCAGATGACTCTGGAACGTTTCCTTTTTATGAATTGCAATTTACACTTTATGCCAAAGAGCTTTATTTTTACCTTACTTAGTACAGCATCCAGTATTACGCAAAAGAGGTTTGTACTTATCTTTGTACAACTTCAAGTTTGGCGAAAATGGTCTGTAATTCCTTTTTACAACATCAAGTATCCAAAGAGGTTTGTACTTGCCTTGTACAACGTGAAGTTCTGCGAAAGAGGTTTGTACTTACCTTTTTAAAACTTTAAGTTGGGTACGAAATAGGTTTGTAATTCCTTTTTACAACGTCAGGTATTGCGCTTTTTACAACATGAAGTTACGCGAAAGAGATTTGTACAAGGTAACTTGACGCGTAACTTGACCTTGTACAAGGTCAAGTTACGCATCACTTCACCTTGTACAAGGTCAAGTTACGCGAAAGAGGTTTGTACTTACCTTATAAGGATTTGTGTATTAAACATTCAAAATATTTTGCTTATTTTTTAAAAATAATTTTACTTTATTTTCCCAACTATACATCGCCACTTCTGAAGCCTGAAAATCAATACTGAACTGCTGATATACAACAAGTTCTGTTTGTATCGGAAGTAAATCTGTCTTGTGTACAGCAACCAGATCTTGTTATCCTATTGTCTTCTTGACGAATTAGATGTCGCATTTTTCACATTCTTGGAAACGGTTCTTGACAAGCCAGTGATATATTAAGGTTTTCATCAAACTTCATTCTATTTTGAACACTAAAACTATTTCTGAGTTCGTCACCATCTGTCACTCTTAATTTTTTTTTTTTTGCTTTTCAACCGAAGACGATTTGATAACATTTTTTTTTTCCCTCTGTGCTTCAAGTAACAAACATCTTATCTTGTCAGGAGAGAAGCAAACACAGAAGAGGCAATGTTGACGCCTTCAAGATCAGCTTGCACTCATGCGGACATGTCAGTCCGTCAAAACAGATAAGTAAAAGAGGGAAGGTGTTGAGCGGGCAAGAGACGGAGAGAATAAACAGATGTGTATGAATAAGGCAGAGAACATAAGAAAAATCGAGACGACGACGAAGAAAGGAAACTTACATGTGCGCGCACACACAAATGTATATTTATTTATTGAGAGAGAGAGAGAGAGAGAGAGAGAGAGAGAGAGAGAGAGAGAGAGAGAGAGATGCTAGTCCTTCTGTACTTGGTAGAATTTTTTGAGAGATCTATAATCTGACTATATTTAACACATCGACCGTCACAATTCAATAACGAGTTTTTATAACTATATACTGCCTAGCAACTTTTATAGGATCATCAGCTAATATGTTGAACTGCCATTGGTTCGCATTACTGCTCTAACAGGAAGTGGCATGAAGTAAATAAGGTGTTGAAAAGCAATACGAGGAATATTACACCATTCATATAGCAAAACTATCCTTAGTTGCTGGAGTGCCACCTAATTTCCTGAGATTTCAGTGGCTAGAAACTAAAAAAAAAATCGCGTACGCGTCGCGGGAAGCCCTAGGAGAAGTCCAAAATGTTGGGCAAAATTAATTTCGATTGGTGATTTTAGATTGTGTGGGGCGTGTTCACGTTGTTCTCAGATAGAGTGGGATGAAGGCTGAAGACTGGGGGGAGATAGACAGAAATATGGAGCCGAAAGGGAAGGCAACTCCAGTTTACAGTGGGGCATACCCATGACCCACCAGAGGGAAGAAATATGGTGGCAAGGAACTGGAAAGAGTGTAGAGTGTAGAGTGTGTTTAGTGTCAAACGGCACCAGGGGTTTCCCCCATCTCCGCGTGCTATACATTGTGGGTGTGAAACAGAACACTGTCAATGCCAGAGGTTTAAAAGTGTATGGATTTTGTACATGTGTAGTGTCGTGTACCGTTGTTCCTCTGGTCATTTAGCCGCTGGGCCCCTAATGGGACCCAACGTTGTCCACACTCTGCCTCGTGGAGGCAGACCAGGTACACCACTATTATAGTTATTTACTCTGGCAGGTCCTGCCACCTAATTTCCTGAGATTTCAGTGGCTAGGACCTTAAAAAAAAAAAAAAAAAAAAAAATTAAAAAAAATAAAATAAATAAATAATAATAATAAAAAGAAATAATAATAATAAATAAAAAAAATAAAATAAAATAAATAAAAAAAAAAAAAAAAAAAACCGTTATATAACGTTATGGGTCAGCCAAAAAGAAGTACTATTTATGCAAATAAATGTTAAGTTTTTGGGTGTAGGGCTCATGCAATTTAACAATGGTTCAGACACTAGTAATTATAATTAAAAGAGAGAGAGAGAGGGGTGGGGAGACTGAAGGCTGGGGGGAAAGACAGAAATAAGGGGTCCATAGAGAAGATGACCCCCAAATCAGTGGAGCAGGCCCATGCCCCACCAGAGGGAAGAGAGGGGGCGGCGAGGGGAGGAGGAGACCAGAAGTCACCTCCCCCTCTCGCCCGGGGTGTGGAGGCAAAGGGCCACGCAAGGGAGCGTGGCTTAAAAAAAAAAAAAAAAAAAAAAAAAATTCTGGAAAGTTGCTGGAGAGGTCTTCATCCTGCAGTGGATTGAAAATGGCTGATGATGATGAAAGTGGTCGGAGGAGGGGAAACTCACGAACCGCCAACGAGGTCTTGGACGACCCTGCTCATTGATGCTCGAGGTGAGCGAAGGCTATCCCGGATGGTACGTGACAACAGAAGGGCGACTGTAGCGCAACTAGCCGGTAATTGGAATGCTGCTGACGGGAGTAATGTGTCACAACACACAGTACATCGAATCCTGCTGAAAACGGGGCTACGTAGCCGCAGGCCGCTCCAAGTGTCTATGCTAACCACGGTTCACCGGCCTATTATGTCAATATTCGCCTTAGGAGACATTGTTGGCAATAAAATATTCATGAAAAGCATTTTGTTCTGTAAATTTTGTCGAGCAGCGTATAGACAAATTCTGTGTAGATATTTGTCTTTCTGCCTACGTATATTTATTTATTTATTTGCTTGAATGTCTTTTTTAAGGTATGCAATCCCCTTGTTTCTTATATTTTTCTTACTGGTAGCTCTATTATCCGCAGCTTACTTCGTTGTAGTTGGAGTTTCATCTTGTAGAATCTCCTCACTTGTTTTTCAGGAATAATCCATCTCTCTAAAGCGCCACTAGAAAGTCCTGTCATGAACTGATTCATGTGCTTTCTAAAGTTTTGCACGAAATATATCATACAGATTCTGTTTTGTAGGCATTTTTCAAAGGCAAGTGTTTTTGCTTTGGGATATTTCTAAGTACCCTTTCGGAAGTTTCTTCAAAATTTTTGTTTATGTGCGTTTACTGACATCGCCTTTATATTTCCGGTAACTCCGCAATGCCTTTTCGGTATCCCTCGTGGGTACATGCGGTTACAATCCTAATTTTTCACTGTGTACGAAAAGACTAAGTCTGAGTATCTTGCGAAGAAGGGTTTCATTTTTTTTATTTGCTCCTTTTCACATCGTAGTTGGATGAAAAACCATGCAACCCTTGGCGAGAGACAACGGTTGCATGGTTTTTTATCCAGAAAAAACAAACCAACCATAAAACTCACTCAGTTTACAGACACAACACACCGATCCTCACAGCCTTAGTTGCTTAATCATAAAAACCAACTTTTTAAGTGAAGTATCTAAATATGCCCTTTGAAATTGATAGTTAGACCATCGACTGTGATGCATGTGGAACTTCTATGTGTAATGCTTCAAATTGGGGAGCAAAATTCAATCAAAATTTGGATCGACTAGTAATATCGAAGACTCCAATTGATGAATTCAGGATTTGAATTTAATTTCCCATTGAAGAATCATTAATAGAATCTCATCTATCAACTTGTGAGCTGTTTCAGCTTTCGCTATCTACGAAGTCCAAATTACTGTACCTTTTGTGTACTTTATATCCAGCAACAGCCCTTTAAATGAAATGTTCCGTGTATATTTGCAACCAAATTACTAGTATACATAGTTGCGTGCTATCTTTACTACCATTAGTATGTCAGACAAAGAATTATTAATGGTTTAAGAAAGAGGCCATCAAGTAACGCTACTGCATGGTGTAGTGTTTAGAATTTGTAATACCTAACTGTACACAGTAGTTACAAGGATGGTTAGAAATTCTAGCGTAACGATCCATAGCGTGGTGTTTTTTTTATCTCCATAGTGTTGCTAAGTATCTCCTACCATCTCAGCACCCCTACTACTGCCATATAATATGCCTGGATCCTTGACAACCATGCTACTCGAAACTGATTGCCATATGTGCGAATTGCAATCTTATATTAGCCCGTTCTCTACTTCGGATCTTTACTAGCGTCACAGACCAGTCCATTTCTACCCAAAGGAATGCTACTAATGAAAAGCCAATTCAAAGCCTCATAAATGGCGTTCTAATCCTTCCAGAATAACTGGAAAATAATCAGTTTAGAAAGATTACTTTTGAACAATGTCTCATCTGTCATTTACCAAATCCCCACTTGTAGAGTAATTAGTGGACAAACACAGTTAGATTGGACAAGTGTTATTAGTACTAGAAAGTCATTAGTAGACTAGAATTGAATCCAAAAGAATATTACAGAACGGACGAGTCCATATTCAACTTGTAACATAATTCTCGATAAGCCCTTAATAGGCAGGAACGTGGAACCATCGCAATCATGGTACCATCGCTTTCAAGATGACAATGTAACCATCCACCGCATCAAATGTCTGAAAGGACTATTTCAGGAACACGTAGAAGACTTCAAGCATCTGTTCGGACTAGCCCATCTTCGGTTCTCCGTATTGAGCATTGAGCGCCTGTGTGATGAACTGGAAAGGCGTGTGTCCGTAAGAATAATCCTCTGCCCACATCACTCCACAAATTTAAATACGTGTTGGAAAAGAGATTCGAGACAATTGTGGCCTAACGCGCTATAAGCGCATTGTTCTAATAAAATGGCTAGGGAGTGTATTAATATGCATAAATCGACCGACATAAACAAGGGTTCTAAAGTGAAAAGGCTACAGACAGCTCACTGACATCTGGCCAAGGCAGACAGCAAGGGCAGAAAAAAGACATAGCTCCTGGAATCATCAGAGTGTAAGCATCGTGTGACATAGACGTTCCTAAATGACACCGGCTTCGAGATGAACATCATTCCATTCTCATCAGGCTGGATGGAAACCACAGAAGCATTTAGAACCGTGCACATAAAGTTTATGTATGACAAACGTCCGGAGGTAAGTCACGTTTTGGATAACAAACAACATTTGAGTCTGTAGAAATTTTCCTGAGAAGTCATCTCTATTTATATTAAGTACCAAAGAAGGACGCAATCCGAGAAGACTGTGGGAGATCTGCCAAGAAAGATATATATCCCACATGAGAGTCAGTTATTATCTTAATGGAGAAAACTTATCTCCCTGATGATATCAAGAAGTTGCGTAACACCAAGGGTCCTCTGATAATGTATATTGCATTAAACACATTTTAATTTGAATATTTATCGTTAAAGGAATAATATTTTACGAAAATATGAAAATAATAAAAAATTTAAAGAACTTTTTAATATTTATATTTTAATTTAATAATATTTAAATTAAATTTTAAAACAAAAGGATCTAAAAGTAATTAATTTAAAATATCATTAAAGGTTACAACAAAGCACTGTAATTTCTCTTTAAAGTTGTCATTTTGATTTTTAGCCGATTGTGGCACCGTCTAACAATCCTCTATGAAATGCTGCAAGGTAAAAAATACAGAATTGATCTTCATAATAGCGCAAGCCGCAAATATTTATCCATAACCGTTCAAAAGTTCTCAATTACTCAAAAAAATAATGGCTTCGGAGATACCCTGTGTTGAGCAGCGTCATCTGTTTACTGCTGATGATAATAAATGATGCAGAACATTTAGAAAATATTGAATACACCGAGAATATAGATTAAAAATTGTAGTGGAGGGGATTAAATGTATTACAATGGCGCCAGAACGTCTGGTTCACATACAAGTTTGCATCATCAAGTGTCACCTAGGTACTCGAGGTTGACAACTATGTCACGCCATATCTATTTTGGTTTCCATGCATTGTGGACAACTCAGTTCTTCTTATTCTTTTTTTTTTCTCGGCGTTCACATTGGTGGAAAATTTTACCTAAAATAGAATAAGCGGATGCAATAAAAATAATAACAGAAATGAGACATGATAATTAAAAGTGGACGCCATAATGGCTTTAAAAAGGCTACAATAATAAGCAGGAAGTTTTAGGCAAAATGGAAAAGGATTTGATTGCAAGATTTAAAAATTTCTAGTACCATAACATCTTCAGTGATTAAGAAAGTGAGTGAGGGTGTTAAGTGCCAAAGCAACTAAGGCTATGAGGAGACAGTATGTTACAAAATATTAGAGAATGAAACTAACACAGTTCCACCTTTACCTCCTGTAGGACATGAAATAATAAAGAATGGTAGCATGCTATGAATTTGGTGTAGATTCGATAAGATCTGCTTAGATGAACTGTGCGACCTTAGGTCCGCTCTCGTCCTGTGGACAGTTGCGTTGCTGTCTTGAATTATTCTCTTGCCGTTCGGGTACAACGTCAACGTTATGTGATGAAGTTGAATGCTCAGATATACCTTTCAGGTGATAGATCCCTCCAGAATAACGAGAGGACCCTTGCCGTATCACTGTTCATCCACGTATCGACAAAATCCTGATGTCCTAAGAGGGCATGTGGATTTTGTTGATACATTGGTGAACTCCGCTACTGCACGTGATGATGCTCCCTCTGCACGAGCATCCGTGGCCATGCTTCTCGTTTGTAATAAAAGGGCATAAAAAGGCTATACGAAACCTATTGCTACTCCCTATATAGCTGTTTTGGTGCTTTTTTGTCACCTCGTCAGGAAGGAGCTAGGCATAAACAGAAAAATCTGAAGCCTTTTTTATTGGCTTGTAGTGCCATGTGACCCAAATAATCACAGGTAATTTAATTTGTCTACGACGGAAGGCAGTGGGACATCTGCTTTGTCTAATAATTTGGTACGGCAGTGTACAAGAAACGCTTCATAAAATTTAATTCATAATAGCAAATTTAAATCTAAGTTGCTGTTTCTAATCAGATATAAATTAATATAAAGAGATATTCCAGTCAGATTTCTCTCATACACCCAATTTTCAACATTTCGCCTATAAGGAAATATTTTTTTTGGTTAACAACCTCCGGTAGGATATGAAATAATATCGAATGGGTGGCAAGCTACGAATTTTGCCTATAGGAGGTGACCATCTACAATTTGATGTAGATAACTTTTGTAATATCAGATCTGTTCCTGGTTAAGGATTACTGTTATGGTTTGAATTGCGATGCATATCCAAGATTTATTTAGAATAATATGTCCATCTTCATAATTTCTTAACTACCTATCTTGTAATACACGGAATATCCAAGTTGTTTTTGAAACTACCACTAGATGGAGCTTGGAATTTAGTTCCCAAGACGAAGGAAGAATATTTAAGTAGCATTATGTATTGCGATTTCGCTTTAGGTAATCTGTTATGCAGAGATTTTACTATGGCAACAGGCAAACTAGAAATTTGAATAAGGAGGAAAAGATGGTGTGCTAGGAACGTAATAGCACAACGTAATACGGCATTGCTTAAGCATTTTGTGTGAGTAAATAATTAGCTGCCATTTTCGTCGA
Organism: Mastigoproctus giganteus; assembly: GCF_048544385.1. Taxonomy (NCBI): domain Eukaryota; kingdom Metazoa; phylum Arthropoda; class Arachnida; order Uropygi; family Thelyphonidae; genus Mastigoproctus; species Mastigoproctus giganteus. Next base: position 175,686,836 of record NC_143584.1, read on the forward strand.
TTTTCTCAAGTCTTTGAAAAATAGGCTGGAAGTTTCTTCGAGGTTTTTTGCACATTACTGCATAAGAAGTTCATTTCAAGACTTATATTAACAATAGCTCGTCTAATGGCCTCAGATGAAGTATTAATAGTCCACTTTAATTAACCGAGCTAAGAAAACTGCAATCCTTAAGTCTACCTTCCACCCTCCCCGCAAATGTATTGTGTTCCTAAAGACACTTTTCAAAAAGTAAAAATCTTACAGTAGCCTTCAAGTTGTAATCTTTCCGAGAAAACCTTAATTAAAATCTAAAAGCTTAAGTAATCCACTTTGTCGGCATACAGATGATTTATGGTTTATAGAAAAACATCATTTCGGCCATCAGATGCCGTTAAAGGTGCTAGCGGATCTAATTAATGGTATAAGCATCACCCTTTTCTCTCCTCTTTATTTACCTAAACATCTGCCTCAAATGGACTTAACATAAAAGAAGCTAACGGTGTTATTTAATGGACACTAATGGGTTCTTGTAGTACGCTTGTGATTTTCTTTTTTTTCTGTGAAAAATATATGTCCAATTACCAATTTACTTTGGCAATGGCTATTTCGATAAAATAAATAAGATTCCTCTACTAACTTGGCATATTTTTTTACCTCTGTAATTTCACACCGCATTAATTACAAAATGCAACCATTAATTTAATACGAAATGTTTAAAAGTCTTTCTTGGCTGCAGATAACATTAAAATTGCTTCAGTCAATGATAAAAACAACTATCAGAGAAAATCAAATATCTTTGCTCAATTTCACGTGCAACACCATAGCAACAACGGTTGCTATGGGGCTACACGTGCAACGTCATAGCAACCGTTGTTGCTATGGTGCTCCACGTTGTAATTGTTGCTATGTGAACTTAAATGGTTGTTTTTAAATCTGATTTTTATTCTTTAAAAAAAAAAAAATCAAATTTTTTGCTCATTTTCACGTGGAGCACCATACCAACCATTGTTGTAATTGTTGCTATGTGAACTTGAATGGTTGTTTTTGAATCTGATTTTTTTTTTTTTTATTAAATATATTCTCTTTCTTTTTTTTTTTTAATTATGTGTCCATTTTAAAGTTTAGAGAAGTGTTGGGATAATTACGTTTTTGGTTAAATTCGCTGTTTTTAATGAGTTCTCGCAATTTTATGCGAAGAAATAAATTTTATTTTAGTACGTTTATTCATTTTTTTTTTTAATAAAAAAAATTTCTACCCCGGTCATATTTAAACGAAAATAAGATACAATTACATGCAGAAGATAATAGATTAATGCATCTTTTCCTGTGTATATAAGGAGAAAAAAATGAATCTAATTTCATTTAAAAATATACAAGGAATATATTTCGAAAAATGCATTCTTTTTTTTTCATTATTTTTGTTACATTATCTTTTGGGTAATATAATCGTGCTGCCAGCTATTTAAATGGATTAGCAAAAGTCGTTTCTTGAGAATTATTCCCCAGAGACATTTATTTAGGTAATTTGCTCACAATAAGCCGAAAAGTATGAAAAAGCTGATTTTAATCAGTACTTTGCTTCGCATATGGGACAGAGTATCATTTTGGAATGTCACAAAATTTTGCTATCTTTTTAATATGCCAGTGGCGCCGCCTGGAGACTTTTATCAAATATATGCGCGTTTGGGTTATTTTTTATTTATTATTATTGGTATCAACTGCTAAATCAACTATCTGAATTATTTATTTATTTGCATACATAGCTCCCTCTGGTGTGGAGTTTCAAAATTATTCAGGACTATCGCTGTGCTTGCTTAAATTTTCGATAAATACTCTAGTGTCTCTTGTCGCTTTGTCAACTAGAATATTTTGACCGGAAATTTTCTGCTACGTTGCCAGCGACTGAAGCGCTTCCTGCTGTTCAAACAGCTTCAGTGTCACTGCGCAGCTGATTATAATACTGTAACGCTGGAGTGACCCAGTTGATTTAATGCTTAACCTTCGAGATTTATTAATGGTTTTGGCGGAACGTCAGATTGTAACAAGCTGCAATGCGCGCACTATGGATTTTTAGTACGCACATACAGTTACCTACCAAAAAAAAAAAAAAAAAAAATGTATGCCTCTAATACAGTCAATCTACCATTAATACCATTTTAAAAACTGGTATGACCTTTATCGTCAAAATATTAGGCGCCACCAATCGAGAAATATAATTTTTTACTCAAAGGAAACTGATAATATGTCATTAGGAGGAGGCACAAAGTTTGTCAGGATTTGAAAGGATGTGACTTCGTTTATCCACTCACCTTCGTAAATATAGCTCAGAGCACCTGCAGCACGCACTTATACTTTTCCGTTCAGCCAAATAACAGTTCGACTCCCATACAGTTACAAAATAGCGTACACTATGCAAATCTTATGAGTGCATGCATACGGTAGCTTTCCCACTACTTTCTGAACAGCCCTAGAAAATTAAATATAAAAATAGCATTAATTTTTACATTGGATGAACACCAATGTGAAAGATACTAGGTACTGTATTATGAAATGTTTCATAACAAATCAGGTGTACACGTTGATGTACAACTACAGCGCCTGTGGCGTCAGTTCTGTGGTTGACTCTTTATTGCTATTGGAATAATTCTAAACTCGTTAAAGGAACTACACAAGTAGTGGATGTTCCAGAAAAATATGAACATATTTTAAGAGCTCCATCTGTCTGCATGAAAATGATGATATTAAATTTCTCTTCACTGTTCTTGTTGGTGTGGTGGAAGTACCAAAAGTTACAAAGAACTGTATTTTAATATGTGGTGTCCATGCTTGCATAAATTGCACAAATTTGTCTGAATGGTCCAATATAAAAGTATGTGGCATTTCTTTTTCTTCTCTTGCTGACTCTGCCATCTCAATTTGAGATCTTTTCCGGTAGACGCGATCTACTGGACACGCTCTTTAACATTCGGAATCAGTGCCGAACAAGACTCGTCCAATGAGCTGAACGTGCTTCAAGGAAATAAACTTTGGAGAACCCCCTGGTTTGAGACGTGCTCTGCATTGAGAGTATTAAAGCAGAAAGAAGAGAAGGCGTGGTTAACGGGATACTGCCCGTATATGAAGCTCTAGGGGAAAGGGTTTTGGCAAGTTCGACAGACTGCGACAAAATATTAGAATCTCTTAACAATGGAGACTTGGATATTTGTGCCTTAAAAATCAAATAATGTGTTATTTTGCAGATGTACAGTACTATAATATTGATTTGCGAGCAAATCCAGGAGTGGAATGGAATTCCATGGTCAACGTTCCTCTGAATTGGCTTCTATAAGTCCTCTACTCTCTTCCAAACCAATCCGAACATGTGCCTCAACCAGTCAGCATTGGTTCACTGTCCAACCATCAAAATATGGATGATTAATAAAGGTACCTTGTGAAAAAAAAGTTATGATCATTCTTTATTGAAGAGTCTTCGCAAATTCTTATTCTAGAGACTATATATGGAATTATAACGCCCTTAGATCATTACAGCAACTCATATTTTAAATATGATATGATATTGAATTGAATTTATGATAATGAATATACGTTCGCATGATCTTAGAGCAGATCTCAGAGAGATGAAGTAAAAAATAGGATGCATAATTGATGACATTTCTTCAATACTTATAATGAAGACACATTTATAATGTACGAGGTGAAAAGTAATACCCTTCTTCAAGAAATAATGGCGCTCGTTGGCCCGAGGAGTAACAGTGGAAGAATTTGTCACTCCATCGTATTCTGCAACGCTTCTCGAACAATTCGGCAGTTAATGTTTCGCCGCCGCTTTCAAACAGCCGCTATCAAAGGTAGTTTCAATGAACTTGTCGGGGCTATGCTTGATAAACGAGGTATCAATGGAGATTTATAATCCAACTTGTCTCTGTAATGTTTCACAAAGCAACTGATGCATTCCAATTACCAGTGTGCCAAATTGGAACCCTACTATGTTGCTCTTGGGAAGAGACCGTTGCTATGGTGAGAGCTATCAGCGAATCAGTAGTCAAACTAGGAACTTGCCAAAAAAATTGTGATTTTTAAGGAAGATAAATGGATCGCTTTCTTCAAACTGATGTGAAGAATTCTCTTTGTCTCCTTTCATAATTAAAATAGATTTCAAGGGGGAAGCGTAGTGATTGAGCGATTAAAACTGTCATTCTTCCATCTACGACTCTATCTATCTGTATATCTACCATTATTTAAGGCTCTTAATCAAAATAAAAAAACAAACGAACGTTTCTTGCCTTATTGACGATAGTCGAACCCAGATTATTATAACCACTGTGCTATCCATGGTGCCCTCACTGTCTTATGGGATAAAGTTTTTCTCTGCTTGACGTGGTATAGTTAATAGAAGGGACTTATTTTGTAAGGGTAGGATTCACTTGAACAGGGGAAGTTCAATAGTCTTTGATGCCATAAACGAGGGCCTTAAGGCCCTCGTTTCAGGGAAAAACTGCTAACTGGAAGGAGGAATAGGAAAGCGTCTGGTAAAACTCATATTATGGATATGAATATTCACTTGTATACTATTCAGTGGGACATTTTGTAATTCTGTACGCATGGAAAGACCCACTGAACAATCTCCAGCATTTACATGCCACATTGAGCTCCTGGTCAGATAAGCTGATGCTAATATTGTAGGAATAAGTGAAACATGGTGTCATCCTGAGATAGATGACCAATTTCTTTACAGTGAGGTGTGCATTCAGAAGAGACATGGAAAACAAAAGGGATTGAAAGCAACAAGATCATTTTTAGAGTCTGATCAAGTCCGCGCAGCAGTTGAGTCTGTGAGATGCGAGATGGATAGTGTAAAGGAAAGTTGATGGCCGATGTGTGTTACAGGCTAATTGATTCCGAAGAGTAGATAAAGATTTCTTAAAGCAACTTGAGTAGGCATGCGAGGTGGCCTTCTGTCCGCATTTGATTCAGATATTTCATAAATGTAAATTTATTCTCAACTCTCATGAAATAAGTACTAAGAAGATTAAAATTAGATTCTTCTATTGGAGGGAAGATCATGAAATATCACTGCAACATATCGATTTTGGTCAATCAGTCACCACAGGGGAAATCAATTTTTTCATTCGTACTCAAAGTTCTGAATATGTCACGTTTATTTTTTTTTATAGACATCATACGCAGTCTCGAGTTCAAAAGAGGTTGTCGACAAGTGATTTAGAAGATGTAGTGGTATTTCTTCTTAAATATTTGAAGTGGTATTTCAAATATTTTGAACCAACAACAAAATATGGAGATTTGGTTAGCAATATACCGTACAAGTCATCCTGGAGTTCCTGGATGAAATTTTTAACAACAGGTGGCTTCTAACAGCTACTCGGAGATTTACGGTACCCCAAAGATAAAAATTGCATGGGTGATTTTTATTGCCCATGAAAGACAATGTTTTTCAGAAGACTCCAGGAACCATTCCTGCGCTGAAGAAAGCGATTGAAGATGAAATTCTGTGTCGGTGGACATGTTGGAACATATTCTTCGCAATTTACACTCCAACAAACATGGTCATTGAACATGTTGTGGCATGAATTTCCCAACATTTCTAAATGTATTTCAACTATTAATTTTTGTTTCTAACCAATATTTTCAGATGTATAAAATATTATGATTAATCATCAATATGTAAATATGCCTATTGACCATCAGGCTGAAACAAATCCTTCATACTATTAAATCCATACTAAAGTAGACCATTAAGACTCCGAATAACTTGTCTATTGTAGAACTATTCCTCTAGGTATAAACTTAAAATAAAATTTTTTCGAATCTTTAAAAAATCTTTTCTTTCCTTTGTTGACTTTAGGGCTACCTGCTGCTGCTGATTGATCTTCCTGACTATTTGCAGACAGTGGGTTCCATGACTACGGAATGAAAGAAGAAATTTACAGTTCAAATGTCAACACAAAGATATTTCTTTGGAACTGTAGACTTCGCGAACAATGCGCTAAAATTCCTTTTCAGAGGAGGTGATTGAAAGGGTTGTGTCTCTGGAAACACGCTGTTCTGATGGTAGATTATTCAGTCGCATCACGAACCAAAATAAAACAACCAGACTGTGACACTTTCGGGGAACTCTAAAATAAATTCTCAGCTGATTGCGAATTCACAACGTATTTGTCTTTTGTCTCCTAAAATTCTTCTTTGGCATGCTGTGCAAGTTTCTTCCTCCCACTTGAAAATTCTCGTGCAGCAGAAAAACCCGATTTCCGTGTACACCACCGGAAAGATCAGGTTTATCGCGTGTTTTGGAAGTTTTGAAAATAAGCCCAATTGGATGGAGCTAAAGATTTGTTCACAGAATCCTAATGTCTGTGTTAAGAAGGTAAAGGCGTCTTCAAGTAGTTGGAATCACTATCTTCTGATGTTAGAAAATTCTGTTTCAACATGTCAGTGTTATTTATTGGCATTGTTATCGGATAAAATAGGGATTACTGGTAAGATCCTTCGTTGGAACAGGGGTGACTAAAAGATAGACTTAAATGGACATTAATCAGGATAGACCAGAGAAAGTCCCATAAAAATTTCTCCTGTTATCGACGGGACTCGAACCCAAATGAATTTTTCAACCAACCAAGAACTGACTTACCTATTTGAATTCAAAAAAAGGTTGGAAAATTTTAAAAAGCTGTCTAAGGATACAGTAACTACCATGCGAATCTTTATTTCTGTGCATGCAGCGATATGTACGTATGTTCATAGTGAATGAGTGACTTGATATTCGCGTTGTCAGTTTGTGGAGGTCTGAAATGGTAGACGTGGAATCAAATTATGGATGCGCTTGGGTAAGATTTTGTAATAATCTTTCGACCTGAAGTCGACATCTTAAAGATAGGAGTTCATGTTTTAGACTCGAGGATCTAATATGGTTTCGACGTATCAAGAACTTTCAATCAGTGGAAGATGATCGTCAGTCTACGATACTTTAGGATGACTTTTTTGAACATATCTTAATTAATGGAGGAAAAAGCCTTCATTAATAAAGGCAAGAAAAGATTTTTTTTCGGTCGAGGAGTGTATTATGGGTTATACGTCATTAGTGTATTTAAATTACCTGTGTTCTTTGGGTAGATTTTTCTGTTTTAAAGGATGAAAAAACAAACCCAAAAGAGACAAACTCAGTCACATCATGAAATACCTATAATAATTCCTTTGGACCAGACGGGATTCAGATTCAGGCTTTTCCACACATTGTGGAAGAACACGCAGATCGTAGCCAGTTCGTTAGCCACGAGGGCTATTGAAAAGTGAAAAACATAAATTCAATAAATTGAATAATTTCCGTGAAGGAAATGGATGTAAGATTTAGGTGAGGTGTTGGGGATAAGGTATTGTGTGGGTTTCAAGGGGAAGGAGGGAGGAGATACGGAATGAAATTTAACAAAAACTCATCGAAAACTGAGGGATTCATCAATACATAATTATAAATTGATGATAGATAATAAATAGTATAAATCTTTCCAATATATCTAATAATAATATTTCTTTGTCCACGCTTTTGGAAATGACCTCTTTTGGATTACTTCAATACGAAAACCTGGCAAGCATTTTGGTAAACACTCTTCCAAATACCATTTGTAGGAGGAAAAAATAGAATAAAAAAAAAGAATCTTAACGTGTTCGTTTGTACTCCGTTTCCATACTTTGTGATCCTCAAAGCTGACAGTTGCTGCGCACTTTGTCCAGATATTAGTAATAAGCGCCGTTTTAAGAGAAATTTCAATTACAGGCTGCTCGCAGCTGTGTTCTCTATGGCTCTCATGGGCATCTCTAATAGATGGATGAACTTCGGTCTTACAAATATTTGCTCGCGAGTTCTGTGAAAGCGGACAGCAAATCTCCCCAGTAACACCAATAGTTACCGTACGGCATTCATGACCAACCTACCAAAGTGTCCCTCCCTTATTGAACACCCTTCTCGTTGTGCACATTGCCTGGAGTTATACACTAGACCTTAATAACGGAAGCTTGTTCAAACACGACATGCTATGACTCACAGCTCTGTGAATGAAATTAGCAAACTTATCTCAACCTCCCGATATATCAAACTACTCCACTTTCGTTAGTTTAATATTAAAATAAATTATAAAGAAGAAAGTTGATCACAGCAGATTGGTATCTCAATCGATATTACTTATTTTTGGAAACAATCGCATTATTAGTCTTAAAGATCATATGGAGGAATCTTACAAAATGTACAGATTTGTACTGATTATAGAGCAATTGATGAATACGTTCTAAATTTTCTTTTTCTACTCGATGTAGGTATCCATTGCTGAAGAACTTCAAAATCCAGTCGAAACATTCTGTAGTTGTGGAATAATCTATGCTCAAAAAGAGCCTGTCATATTAGGGCCATCTGAGAACAACCCCTAACACCCATGTGTATTATTTTAGTGGGTTTTCTGATCCCTTTGCCTGTTTTGCTGGATAAAAAAAATCTGAATTTCCGGGAGATGAACCTTGCTATAACTCAGCCACCAAGTGAATAAAACCCATAAAAGTTCCCGCATCATTGAGATAATCCATGGTAAGGTGAAAGCGTCCATTTTTTGTTTGGAGGTGATCGCTAAAACCTTTTAGTTCTCTTTTTAAATGATATATAATCCAGTTGCCGCTTTGGGCGATTAAGGGTCGTTTTTTTGTGTACTACAAACCCGATTAAGTCATGGGAAGAGGAAACCATATATCCTCCTCCTGAAATCGGCTAATCCTCGGTTAAAGAATTTTTTTTAAAAATTCGTCTACTCATTGACGAGATTGGAAAAGAAACGTTTTTGATGGAGCGGTGTATTCCTTGGATGATGGCTTGCCTAATAAACTGGCCACTCAGTGCATTTGTAGTTGGCTTGGCACTATTAATCTATCTCAATAAAGCCATTCGCTAATAGAATTAATGCTGATCGGAATATGGGGATGTCTCCTTACAATGCCTGGATCACTGGGAGATTATCTAAAACATTCACCACTATAGAATCAGCGTTGTTTGCCATCTGTTTAAGAGATTTGATACCACATCGACAAATGGTCCAAAATTCAAACACACCGAGGAATAAATCCACCTTAATGCAGTTTGTGCCGTTGAAGATTTAGCTGAAAATTGCCTACTCCACAGTTGTGGAATAAACGGCACCAGGGGAGCTGCAATGACGTTGGGAGTTTTTCTTCAATTTACAGCCTCGTTCAACTAGGAACTCGCGTTCTTATTGGTACCTATACAAGTCTTGCGATGATAATCTTATCCCCTCCCCCTCCGTCATTAATCAATAGAGCGACAAATTTAATGAAGGGAAAAACTTGAACAATGCGCTGTTTAACAAGCTCAGAATTCTGGGACAATAGACTCTGTCTTTCAGCTTTTATGTCATAAAGGATTATCCCGATAGACTCCTCTCTCTTTTGCAACATAACCATTTTAACGAAGTTCATCCAGACAATTGAGATCCTCCACAATGGAAGGGTTCACTAAACAATGCTAATATAAAATAATGGTCTCATCAAAGCTGACATTAATAGGCAATTTAGGATGTTCCTGCTTATCTATTCGGCGATGATTTGAACGTTTCCAATTAATGAGCGAAATCAATGGTGCGCGTTCAAATAATTGTTGAGCATTGATTGCGTTATTAAAATTTCATATCCGGATAAGAAGGGTTCGTTTTGCTATCAGAGAGTTGCAGAGTAAAGTGATCGGGAGATTTGCAAAGAACGATTTGATTGGTTTTAAGTTTCTTTTTTATCCTACGAAAGGGATTTTAATTTCTTCTAAGGTTGAGGGGTGTCATTTATCTCCCATTAGCTGAATTATAATCCATCAGTTTCTTAGTGGAGGAAAAAAAATACCACATCCAATTTTTCCATTCTTAATCCTTAGCTGTCGCTCGAAGTAAAGGACAGCTCTGGGTTTTTTCTCTTCTAAACTGAGTGTTTAATGACATTTTATCGAGAAAGAGAAGTTCCTTTAAGGCCCTATAGATTTATGTGGTATTAGTGCTGTTCCTCTTGGGAAAACGTGTTTAGATTTGTCGTTTTACAGAAGGATTACTTTGTCAATCTGGATGTAGAATCTTAAGTTGTTGTCATTATTCTCTGGTGGCAAAATGATAAACAAACAGGTCACTTTGACGGGGATTTTCGGTTAGAATGTCAGAGGTAGCTTAAGATATTTTAAAATGCTGTATAGTAGACATTGGACTTTGCTGTCCCAGTGGAGAGACATTGCACTTTGGCTATGAATGGAGAGAGGGAGAAAGAATGAAAGAAATGAATAGATACATAGATATATATATGGGGGAGAAAATGTGGTACAGAATAGAAGAGTGGGAGAGAACGAAAAAAAGATGGAAGGAATAGAAAGACAAAGAAACATAGAGAGAGAAAGTGCATCTTGTTTTCACAGGTGGTCAGAGGGGATAATAAGAAATATAAAGGAAGGTAGATCGGAAAGAACAGAGCATAAAGAAGGAGATAGAGAGAGGGAAAAATGACTAGACAGATAGTTAGATGCAGGGACAGAAAGAGTGGATCAGAATAGAAAGAATGCAAGAGAGAAAGGGATAACAGGGATAAAATGAAAGAGAAAAGAATAGGGATAGAACGAAAAAAAGATGGAAGGGAGGATAGAATGACAATGAGACATAGAGAAAGTACATCTTATTTTCATAGGTGGTCAAATGGGATAATACGAAAGATAAAGGTCGGAAAATACAGAAGAACAGAAAGAACAAGAAGAAGGTTGAGCGAGCGAGAGCGAAATGACTAGACAGAGTGACAGAAAGAGTGGAACAGAACACAAAGAATACAAGAGAGAAAGGGACAGGAATAGAATGAAAGAAAAGGGATGGGGAAAGAAAGAAAGATAGAGAGGGAAGGGATACAACGAAAAAAAAAAAGATAGAGAATGGGACAGGGATAGAAATTGTACTGATGAGATAGCGATAGAAAGAAAGAGAGAGGAGTAAGAATAGAACGAATAACAAGCAATAGAGACAGAAAAGGGATGGTGGTAGAAGGAAAGACAGAGAGGGAAAGAAAATAACGAAAAAAAGGAGAGGGGGAAGGGATAGAAAGACAACAGGACACAGAGAGAGAAAGTTCATCCCACTTTTCACTGGTGAATAGAAGGGATAAAAAGGAAGATAAAGGGGGTAGGAACGAGAGAAACAAAAAATGATAGAAGAGTAGAAAGGGGGGGTGGGGAGAAAGAAATGACTGGATGAATAGAGAGTGACATACAGAGTGAGAAAGAACAGAAGAGAGAGGGATAGAATGAAAGAGAAGAAGGGATAGAACAAAAGAAAGAAAGGGATAGAATGAGAGAGAAAAATTCCATCTCTTACTTTCATAGACGGATAGAACTGTAGGGGGATTAAAAAGAGACACGAATGATAGAAAGAGAGAAAAAGAAACAAGAGCAGAGAGAGAGAGAGAGAGAGAGAGAGAGAGAGAGAGAGAGAGAGAGAGAGAGAGAGAATTAAATGCTAGCTACACGCAGCCCTGTCTGCCCCGGTTGACATTTTCTCAGAACATATCCCAGTTCGTCCCGGGTGGAACTATTTGTTAAGACCGCTTCCGACATCTTCCGTCAAGTGACACGCTGCCGGAACCCATCGTCATTCCATCTGTGACGGAACTTGAGCTTCGAGTGGGGTGGCGTGCGCTCGCTATGGCGGCCGAATCCACGATCAGGTCATTGGTACATTTCACCCGCGTTAATTAATCGTCCGTTTAATTAATGCGGGGAAATGAGGCTGCGCTTTTGCTTCGCGCTAACAGCTACGTTTCCGGTTCTCATTATTCGAACGGCGATACATTTTTTGCCCATTTTTATCGCCTGGCGGAAACAGCGGCTAATTTGCATATTAATTAGCCCGATGTTTACATATTTTACAAAAAACTTTTCGTCATTCTAATTCGTGCACGTTTTTCAGACAGAACCCCCGAACTCGAATATGGTGCCAATAATGGGTGTGAATTTAGTTCGAGATCGCTGGATGCAGTTCAACCGAGTTAATTATAGATTAAATCAGTAGCATCGCATCGTACATGGAACTCACTTCGCATTCTCTCTCTCTCTCTCTCTCTCTCTCTCTCTCTTTAATAGAATCTCGCCTCATTTTCATCCACTTTTATTACTCGTGCGATTCTATTTTTTTGATAAGCGGTGTATTTATGCGGGACTCTTCTTATATTTCGCCCGCAATTCTTTCTTTTTAAGAGCAAACGATTTAAGGCTGCGCCCCCGTATCGGCCGTTTCTACTCCGATTTCTCAGTCGATGCTTTGGTAACCATGGTAACGACAAAAAAAAAAAAAAAAATACGTAAAAACTTATTGTTTACGTCGCCGTTTTCTATTACTTTTTAATGATCCCTTTCGACGTTTCTAATAATTTTAGATTGCCGATTATTCTTCCATTTTTGCCATTTTTTGTCGTTCCGTTTATAAAATATTGCCGATTTTGTTTATAGGCAGATCCCTTAAGAACACCGAGGGGTTTTCGTGACGTATTCGACTGACGATGGCTTAGTGGAAATTCTTAAAATATATTTGTGGAACGAAAGACTGAAAAATCAATTACGTTGCCTTTTTCAAAGAACGACACCGCGCTGGGGGGGGGGGGGTTATATTTGTATACAAGGAACGCGGTGAGTTTATTAGGCACGCTCGGAATGTTCGAGGTGAAGTTAACAATACGATCTACGCTACTTGGCCGTCTGCGCGGATAGCACGGTGGTATCGTTCTCCCCACACCGGGTGGAAAAGTCCCGGGTTCGAATCCCGTTGATGGCGCGAGGAACTTTAATGGGCTCTTTTCATTCCGTGGCCGAGTTAGTCGGTCTCAGGTGTAGATAGCAAGGTTTTCCCCACCGGCAACTCGGGTTTTTCGTCCAACAAAACAGGCAAATCGACCAGAGAACATACGCAATTTACAGACATAGTACATAAGTGGGTAGATGAAGTAACTTTCCGGTGAACCTAACAAATAGTTTTTAAGTTTGTTGACCACTTTATTAGGACCATGAAGGTTTGTGCTGTTCGTAACAAACCTTCATGGTCCATTACTTTTAAATTTTAAAGGAAATGTTCATTGTCAACTCATGGTCAGTTAAATTTATGGTCCATTTAAAAGAAATGTTCATTGTAAATTCATGGTCCATTGAAAGGAAAGGTTCACTGTCAATTCATGCTCCATTCACATCATGGTCCATTTATAGGAAATGTTTATTGTCAATTCATGGCCCATTCAACTCATGGTGCATTCAATTCATGGTCCATTAAAATCATCGTCAATTTAAAGGAAATGTTCATTGTAAATGCATGATCCATTAAATTTGTGGCTAATTTAAAGGAAATGTTCATTGTAAATTCATGATCCATAAAATTCGTGGTCCATTTAAAGGAAATGTTCATTGTCAATTTAGGGTCCATTTAAATCATGATCCATTCAATTCATGGTTCATTTATAGGAAATGTTGATTGTCAATTCATGGTCCATTTATATGAAATGCTTATTGTCAACCATTCAACTCATGGTGCATTAAATTCATGGTCCATTTAAAGGAAATGTTTATTATAAATTCATGATCTATTTAAAGGAAATGTTCATTGTAAATTCATGGTCCATTAAATGGAAATGTTCATTGTAAATTCATGGTCTATTTAAAGGAAATGTTCATTGTCAATTTCTGGTACATTTAAATCATTATCCATTCAATTCATGGTTCATTTATAGGAAATATTTATTGTCAATTTATGGTCCATTAAAATCATTCAACTCATGGTCCATTCAATTTATGATCCATATAAAGGAAACGTTAATTGTAAATTCATGATCCATTTAAAGGAAACGTTAATTGCAAATTCATGATCCATTTAAAGGAAATGTTCATTGCCAATTCATGATCCATTTAAAGGAAATGTTCATTGCCAATTCATGATTCATTTAAAGGAAATGTTCATTGTCAATTCATGATTCATTTAAAGGAAATGTTCATTGTCAATTCATGGTCCACTTAACTCATGGTCCATTCAATTCATGATCCACTAAAATCATATAACCATTCAACTCATGGTCTATTCAATTCATGGTCGATTTAAAGGAAATGTTCATTGTTTTAGACACTTACATGTCTAAACATGTAAGTGTCTAAACAAATATTACATGTTTGTTAAGAAACTCAATCCAAGAGATTGAGGATGGAAAACAGGTCGGCCTAGATATATACGCAAATGGTTTTATGACCATCCTGTTCTTTCATCTCAGCCAAATGGTTGGTTGAAGAATACGTAGTAATACAGAGATCTGGGGTTTCTGACGCCCACAACAATACATCTTCATATAACCTTTGCCTTTCCGATGTGTGAGGGACATCTGCCCAAAAGGGCCGAATAGACTGCAAACAACCTTCGAGTTTAGGGTTTTGGCAAATTTTCTTCTTTCTTTTCCAAGAAAGTTAGAAGATCAAAAGAATCGAGATGTTTCTTGGTTCTTTCGATTACGTGTTGCAGGACTTAAGGTCGTCTGGAAATATACGCTTAGTTTCCTCAAGAAAACTTTGAGTGCAAGGGCGGTTCAGATTTATTATTCTCAATTTTTTTTTTAAAATCGCCATAATTGTAAACGATAGTTTCCCGTTAATCGTTCGACGTTAAAGTTATTCAGAATGAGCACCAAGGAAGTTAAGGTGTCGAGGCTTTATTATTAAAATGCCACTTGTGATTTTGCTGAATAAGAGGGGATCAGATGATAAAATTCCTCGATGAACGAGTAAAATGGAAAGCGAATCTCTGTTGGTGGCGTGGTGCTCTACTCCATCAAGTCCTGGTGAAAGATATTCGGATGTCGCAGTTGCTTTAATTGTGAAATTATTCTCCGAGGAATTCGATGAATAATTGGCGTTTATTAAAGGGGGATTCATCCATCTTCGGTTTTAAATAATTGGACGATGTCGGAGGTGATGCGTGCTTGGCTGGTAGAGACGCTGTGTGATTAGCTGTCGGCAGAGGAAGTTCTTGAAATCCGTAATACATATCGAGGAATTTAATATACGGAAAGGTTATTAATTGTAACCTCGGAGGTCGTTACCTACTGGACTTTAATTAGTTGTAAAATTACGAGAAGGTGCGTTTGTCTTTAATTTACCGCGTTCTTTTTCGCTTCGGGTTATCCGGTCGGGTGTTTTCTTTACGGGACGAATAGATCTTGGCTAAGTGAAATCTGTTACGACCACACTTTTGTAGTCGTGCAGATTTATTTCGCACGGGGCCCACCTGTCATTAATGGCTTTGCGCAATACCGACCTGTAATTAGAGGGCCCTCTACATATTTGTTCACTTTTGCAGGTATTAATTATTCCAAAAGGATTACTGTTGGATGCTTTGGACAGGAACGTATCCTTCAATACAGATGTGTTCGGCTTTCGTTATGCCCAGGAACGCGAAAATGAGACACGTGATCAATGGCTTCTATTACCGTACGTCGGGACGGCAACTTGCACCAATATCGCATTTACTTCACGGGCTACGGGGAACGGGATACCCTTGCACACACCCCACAGATAAATCTGTTTAATGAGTGCTACGTGCGTACATATGTAGTATAATTGTTAGAGCGAGATAGAGAGAGGAGGGGGAATAAATGAGAGAGAAGAAATAACAGGCGAAAGAGAGGGAGAGAGAGAGAGAGAGAGAGAGAGGAGAAATAACAGATGAAAGAGACGAGAAATATGAGATAAACGAAAGAAAGAGGAGAAACAAGACCTAAATGAGAGAGAGAGAAGAAACTAGACAGAAAGAAGAGACCGAGAAAAGAGAAAGAAAGAGAACAAATAGCAGGTAAAAGAGAGAAAGAATGGATAAATAACAGGTAAAAAGGAGAAAGAGAGAAGAGAAATAAGAGGTAAAAGAGAAAGAGAGAAATAGCAGGTAAAAGAGAGAAAGAAAGGATAAATAACATATAAAAGAGAGAGAAGAGATAACAGATGAAAGAGAGAGAGAGAGAGAGAGAGAGAGAGAGAGAGAGAGAGAGAGAGAGAGAGAGAGAGAGAAATAACATTTAAAAGAGCAAGAAAGAGAGGAGAAATAAAATAAAGAAAGAAAAGGAGGAGAAATAGGACATAAAAGAGCAAGAAAGACACGAAAAATAAGAGGAAGGAAAGAAAGAAAGAAAAGAGAGAAATAAAACGTAAAAGAAAGAGAGGAGGAGGAGGAGGAGAAATAACAGGTAAAAGAAAAAGAAAAATACGAGAAATAAGAGATAGCAGAGTACAAGGGACAAGAAAGAGAGAGGAAAAATAATAATCGATAGAGAAAGAAGAGTGATTAAAAGAGAGAGAGAGAGAAGAAATAACAGGTAAAAGAGCAAGAAAGAGATGCGAAATAGATAAAAGAAAGAAAATGAGGAGAAATAAGACATAAAAGAGAAAAACAGAGAGGTGGAGGAGAAATAATAGGTAAAAGAGAAAGAAAAAGACCAGAAAAAAAGAGATGAAAGAAAGAGAAGATAAATAAGACATAACAGTAAGAAAGAAAGAGAGGAGAAATAAGACATAAATGAAAGAGAGAGAGAGCGCAAACTAGATAGAAAGACGAGACAGAGAAAGAGAGGAGAAATAATAGATAAAAGAGAGAGGCAAGATAAGAGAGTAGAAAGCAGGCAATGAAACAAACGAGAGATATAGAGAACAAGAGCGTGGCATAAAGCGAGAAGAAAAAACAGGTAAAAAGAGAAATATAGGAGAAATAAGAGATAAATGAAAGAAAGAAAGCAATATGACATGAATGAGAGAGAGAAAAGATAACTTTCCTTTTTTTTTTCTAAAAAAAAAGGCAGTGAAAAGGTTGTTTTGATTTTTCGTCAATGGAACTAACACCGAGAAGATTCACCGTCTTGTGTGTGCGAACCGCGTGTATCCTATGGTCGGTTTTACCGTTTCGCAGGATGAAAAACAAACTTGTGTTTCTTGGAAGTGTGGGGGGGAGGCCATGCAACTCTTGTCCTGGACCGACTAACTCGGCTCGGGAACTCGAACCCAGGCCTTTCCCACACGATATGGAAGGATGGCGATTGGAAAGCTGGACTACAAAGGAGATGAAGAAAACTAAAATGACACGGGTATCCTGCAGAACCACATGTAATGTAATTCTCTGTCCATTTCCCCCCCGAAAAGTAGTAAATAAGAAATTATTCGATCACAATTACAGACAGAAGAAGCGACCGAATACTTCTACCTTCAAACTATCTCGATGCGTTCATAAAATTTAATAAAAATTTTGAATAAAATGAATAAATCCCTCTCCCCCATAAATAACACTTCTTCAAATGGTAAGCTCGAGGGTTTTAAAGTTGAGCAGTGGTTAAAATGTTAATTAAAATTCAAAGCGCAATATATTCGATTGGGGGTGCAACAGCTGACGGAATTCGTTTGGCGACGCATGTTCGAATGGATGATTTTATTAAATTAGCCTCTCTCTCTCTCTCTCTCTCTCTCTCTCTCTCTCTCTCTCTCTCTTAGATCGATAAAAGTAGTTTCTTTATATTAGTGGGAAAAAAAGGCCTTTTTTGAAGCGAGTTGCGGTGGTTAAGGGATGATAATCTAGCACTGATTTACAACGTGGAAAAATTTGCAAACTTTTCAAGATCGCAGCCCAGAGTAATTGATTACGTGAAGGTAAAAATTGCCCCTTCTTCACGCGAGATTTGTAATCAGGTTTGGTGTTTTAGGAACCTGCCTAACGATTATTTGTATGCGATGTTGTCGTGTTTAAAATGCGTGCTCCGCTTTTGGTACCCTCGTTCGGGCGACAGTTCGTGGGGAAGAAAGAAGAAAATGAATTCTGTTGGAGTGTGAGAATAAAGGTGTTCACCACGCATCATCTCATTAAAATGGATTTCTAAGGTGATGGCGTTACAACCCCGAACGTCAAAGTGAGAAAAGTCACGACTTGATTTTTCATCTCTTTAATTTTGCCTTTTTCAAAACACTTTGGCTATTTTCCCTTCTAAGGAAGTTCCAGTAATGGAAGATTCCCTTCTAAGTGATGTTATCTTGTTGTGGATTCTTTGGATAATAGTATTGGAAGCATTTCTCACCAAGCGTGCTTCCGACCATTCTCTTTAACTAAACACATTGATTGGATTGATCCCAGCTATGCACATAATGGTTTCTCGGTGTGCCTGTGCCAATTGCCGTATTCCAATGGCTAACCATCGATGCGGTCCCCGAACATTTCGAGGAAGCGCTAATCGCAGCAGGTGTTGTCAGTCATTAATGAAATCGCCCTTCGAAAAGCACCACAATGCAGTGGTTTGCCGGCTAGTAATTGATCAGCGGGAGAGTTTAACGAACTGTAATTTTATTCCGTGGATTGCCACCCGCAATATTTTCTTTAACTTTACACTGAAGATTAAGAATTTGGGTTGTCTTCCACTTAAAGATAACGCCCTTCCTGTGCACTAATGTTCTTCTTGTTGAAATTATTCCTAGCAGGAAAATTGTAAAGAGAAGGGGAAATGAATGGTCTAAAATTGCAAGATTGCGCAAGTGTCAGCAAAACCTTTTGATCTGTAGGCCTTGTCCCCGCAAATCGCCTCAGGTTTGGTGTTTAAGTTATTCAGGAGTCCAATCGCGTGTTTGCTGGGAATATGACTGAGCGAGCTGAGTTGGTTGTGAGCAGGTCGAATCACAGATGTTTGCCGACTACTTGCTGTTATTCTTGAGCAGGATTATGTGGCTATCAATGGTGGGAGCTTTAGTCTGTCCGAAATGAGGAGCTAAGAGAGGGTAATTACGTTGCGAGTGGTAATGATTTGCTTCCAAGAGGTCATTTCATGTAGCGAATGTAGTATAGCCCTAGAGATAATGTGGAGATGTCCTGAAGTCTTATTGAGGGATCGAAGAAGCCAATATTCAAGCCCCAAGAACTGCCACAGGTAGGTTGGAGGGGCAAAGAACCAGATTTACAATGCGTGGAGAGCCAACGATACCACACAAGTTCGGATAAACCTAGTCATCAACTTGCTATTGCCGTAACCTACCAGTTCCTGTCGAGCTGACTGCGAAAATTTGTTTCTCGCTTCCTTGAAGTGCTCCCGAAAAGTCATGTTCAAATCCCAGATCAAATCTAAGTCCTTTTGAGAGCTGACAAGTTCAATTTGATCTCCATTTATAGAAATGTGCATTGGATTTATTCTTGTCCTCTTTGTAAACGTCATCCAGGCAGATATTTTGGCATTTAGCTCAAGACCTTTGGACAGAGAGCGCTTGCTCCGGCTAATCTGAATGAACGAAGAGCTTCAGACCGTCGGCATACGATGTCATGTTTCGGAAATTTGCTAGAAGAGGTTCCAAAGCCGCTGCTGACAAAATGCCACTCTGTGGAACCCCTCTGAAGACAGTAAAGGATCGTGAGAGACCATTTTGCTCAACAAGGAGCTGTCTTTCCTGCAAAATATTTTTGAGTTCAGCGAGAAAGTTATCGGAGATTCTGAAGTAGTTCTTCAGGAAATTAAGTAAAGATGCGATGGAAATCGTATCATAAGCAGATTTAACGTCAGGATAAATTATGTCGAGCTGCGTTCGAGAATTCAAAGCTTTCCGTATGTGAAACAACGGAAAGCTTTGAACGTCTCAAAGAGATTGCTGGTAGTTTTTTCATTACAACGTTGTCCCTGTAGATCTCCCAGGGACAACGTTGTAATGAAAACAGTGCTCAATAAGTTGCGCTAAAATTGTCTTTTCAAAAACTTTAAGGAGCGATGAGCCAACTGAGATCGGACGAAAATCCATTGCAGTTTTAGGTCTCCAGTATGTTCAAAAACTCATATGTGCTTAAAAAGTTCTCATTGTCCTCAGTTTTCAAATATCATATTAATGACTGGAAACAAAGTGTTTGTAAACAAGTGTAAATCGTGAACAGTGTTTAAATTAGAAATAAAATCTGCAATTTCATAATTGTGTTCTTATCTGCGCTTACATGAAATATGTTGCGTTCTTGCTGAAATCAGCCTGATAGCTATTGCCACATTTGAGGAAGTGGTATTAAAATTGCAGACGGAAGACACTGTCACAACTTGTGAAAAAGCCTATGAACTCTATTTTGGATGTGATGTAGGAGATCAAGATAAAGTGTGGTATGGCCTCCAAAGATTTCCTGTAGCTATCGTTCAAGGACATTAACAGGCTGGCTTAGAGATAGTCATAAATCGACACCTTTTGCTGTTTCGGTGATATGACGGGAACCTCGAGACCACATAAACGATTTTTACTTTTGCATGACCAATATTTCTGGTTTTTCTGGGAAATCCAAGCATAAAGTAGAGTATCCCAACATACTTGCTCTATGGCCGGTTCCTCGCGATAATACAATGCCAGTGCCCAAATCACCAAAAACTTATAGACTTATTTTGATTCAGGAACGGAAAAGGAGTCTTTATAAGATGAAGAACCCAGAACGAGTAAAGATCCAGAATTTTCAACTTTTGATACTACAAAGCCGCATCTAATCACTTAGGCAGAATTGAACGATTTGGTTAGAGATTTAGACCTCTCCAAACCAAGGCTCAATTACTAGGATCACAGCTTCAGCAGTGGAATCTTATTGAAAAGGAAGTGTCAAAGTGTATTTTATAGGAAGAAGCAATCTAACATAACGACCTATCACTCTATGGATGGTGCTTTGATTTATTGTAACAACGTTCAGGAATTAATGAAAAAGTTATATCTCGAGCACGTCCCGGAGCAGTAGTGGCTTTTAATTGATTCATTCAAGGTCAGTTTGAGAGCAGTTTTACTCCATAATGGAAATAGGTATCCACCTATACCATTGGCCCATGCCACTACAGGGTAAAAAAAAAAAAAAATGGCCAGACCGTTCAGAGGCTACACCAGGTCAGAAAAATTTAAGCACACCCTCCTTTGGTGGACAAGTCAAAAATCTATTTACTTCCATTGCACATCAAGTTAGGTTTGATAATTTTGATTAATGTACTTAGGTTGTTGTTGTTATTGGGTTTTTAGGCGCATCGGCGACTAAGGCCATGTTATTCTGTGTATATCGCCTGTAAATTGCGTGTTCTGAGGTCAATTTTCTGTGAGCTGGACGAAAAACCTGGGTTTCCCTGAGGGGAAAAAAAAACCATGCTACTCTCGCCTGAGACTGACTAATTCAGCCACGTTGTGAAAAAGACCCATAATTCCTCCCGTAATTGACGGGATTCGAACTCAGATCTTTTCCACTCGGTGTGGGGAGGACGACGATCCTACCAACTGTGCTACTCACGAGGGAGGTTTGATAAAACTATTTGTGAAAGCGATGGACAAAAAAGGAGAAGAATTTTCCTGTTTGAGGCAAAAGTTTCCTTGAATCAGTGAGGCCAAGATAAAAGAGGGAATTTTTTTGGGTCCTCAAATCAAACTGCTATTCCAAGTTGAGGAATTCACTAAAAGATTAAAGGCTACAGAACTAAGAGCCTGGAAGGCATTAGAAAATGTCTGCCAGAAAAGTTTAGACAATGAGACACGGTAAAATCGTGGATGATCTAATTGTAGCGTACAGAAAAGTTGGGATGCAACATGTCGTTAAAGCTTCATTTCCTACATTCTCATTTAGACTTTTTTCCTGAAAAATTAGGAGTGATCTCCGATGAACACGGTGAAAGGTTTCACCATTTTTTATTGGAAAAAAGATAAGGGAAAATGGAGTCCAAATATGTTGTCAGACTACTGTTTGGAATCTCATACGAGGGACACCAATGGACCCTTATAAAAGGCAAAACACGACAAAACAAGTGTTTTGTTATCAGATAAACGTTTTTGTAAATAGAATCAGTTAATAGACGACCCATTACTCAATATTTAGTACTGTATGTGACATTTTTGTTTAAAAAAATATATTGAATCTTGAACTAATTTTGAATTAATTAGTTCAAAAGTGAGTTCAAAATTATTCTGCCTTTTATGCACAGGGCAGAATAGTTCCATCCAACCTAGAGTTGCTGCACAAACAAACCCAAGATTTATATTGGCATGGACGCATTCATAATATTTGTAAAGGATATGCATAAAAATATATTTGTAATGGATTCGTGTTTGCTGTTCCTTGCGAGAAAAATTTTTGCTCAATTAAGTTGGTTGAATACGTATTCGGTTTAAAATAAGGTAAGACGAAAGAAAAAAAAAAAACACGAACAGAGTTCCTTGTTTCTGATTTTTATTTTCCTTTAAAAGGTCGATACTACTCACACTTTTACTTGCCAAAGAGTTGAAGCCAATTTCACGCTCCCATGCTTCGAACTTGAAGCGCTAATTGAAGTCTGAGGTGGAGAAAATATCTTTTGAGCATTTTCCATAATCACTTAAAAAGAAAAAAACAAGGTTCATTTAACTTGTGAAATCGAAGTGTGGACGCAAATACGAGTATTTCTCTCCGTAGAGTTAAGTGAGTTAGAACAATGTCGTGTACCACTTAAAGATTCATCCGTAATAGCTTTGAAGCGATTATAGAATCCATTAAGGAACTGATTTCATCAAAAACTCTTTTAATGATTAAACACTTGTGAGTGGGTCTAATTTCATTTATTTCTATTGCTGGTTTTATAATCAGCGATGAGAATTAAAGACAGAGTTTCCAAATCAAATCAAATATTCTGTTCTTTTTAATGTGATAATCTCAAACAGGAGTCTTGGAACTGAACTACTTTTACCATGAATGAATTCAGAGCTGGAAAGAAAGATTTGTTAGAATTGAAATTGCCTACAGGTTGTAACTTTCATTAAATGTGCATGAAGATTGTTCCTAATAAGAGAAAAGAAGAATAAATGAGGGAAAGAAAAACTTAGTTTACGTTTGGAATTGAAAAATGATGTACGCTTGTTAGTTGAGTTGAAGGAAAGTTATTTCAAACAAGATGGCGCTATTTGCTCAATATTTACGTTGAATTATAAAATAAAATTTATTTAAAGCTGAACTTTGTGCAGTTTATTTTCTCCACCTTACAATATTGATTTGGGTCTTTAAGAAAATGCTGCCAGAATCTATTTCTGTGAACCCACTAAAAAGTCCGAAGACGTTTACCTTGTGCAAACACCTGGCAACGGTCTCCAATGAGTATTCACGAACCAGAAGTCTTTATCCACAAAATCCTGTTATGTGAAGTAATAAATAGAACGAAAATTAACTTTTCTGTTGATAAAGGTACTTAAAGGGATTGTAATTAATGTTCAATTGGATTAACCTAAGTATTGTAAAAGTCCGGGGATAGTTGCCAACGTTTTCATTATAAAAGTATCCTGGACGTCTCTCTATTGATAGCGAATCCCAAGTGGATTAGAACTTCTATTCACAGATTAGATATACGAAACTTTTACTCTACTATTATTAGATTAATTAAAGATCTCTTGGAGTGAAGCAAAAACTCAGAAGGATGATTTTAGCGAGAATACTGTTTGTATATTGACTATTAACAAATGGTGGTGGTGCATTAGAAATTTGGCCTTTAATATCCGGGATGTTACAATATGTAGTCTATTGTGGGAGTAATTTAAAATAACTGGCATACAATAGACTGCATTGTGCCTTACTAGGAATTACCAGACCCATTTATGTTCCACAATGTATGGGACTTATACGTAGGGATCACAGTATAAACTACTGTGATGTAGTTCCACTTGAATTACTGTACAGCGATAATTTACAGTAATGTGGGCACAGTTATGTCTACCTTTAGGCCTATACAGGGGTTATTTTAACGATACCTTAATGCCACGTACAGCTAATGGCGAATTAGGGAACCTCAGATATTCATGACCACATTCACTCAATATACATCTATCTAGAAACAGGTGCACTCTGTTGTAGTTTACGACAGTTGGAGCTTACTGTTAAGATAATTTATTTTATTAACAGATTAAATTAATCCTAAGGTTTATCCATTAATACTACAGTATTTCCGCAAAAAATATCGAAAAGTAAGTTTCTAAAATCTATATTAGACTAAACTATGTGGGAAATTGGTTCAAAAAGATTTAAAGAAACCATTTCAAGAATTCTTTTTAAAATATGGCAGTAAGGATTTAGGACATTGCAGTCTGAAGCTTTTAAAACTTCTTAAACTTATTTACAAATTCCAAAGTATCCTTAAAAAATTCACAGAATAGACAGAAAAGAAAACGTATAAACATACTTGGTTATCTATATTTATGTTAGTGGCCATCGTTAAAAAGAAAAAAATATTGAGTCTGTACTTATTAAGTAGGCTTACCACGTACCGGGAATAAGTACGTATAGTTATTCGGAAAAGCAAGCCTGGAATATCTTATAAGAAAAATTCCATCCTTCATCACTGAATTTCATTTAAGCTACATTTGACAATTGTTATAAAGTCATTCGAAGGCGGAGATAAAGCTACAAATTTCCTGGTTATAATTCACCCAGCAATAACCATCACCCGTCTGTGACACGTAGGAGTGCTCTAGATATTGCTTTAGCCAGCCATATTACTCGATAAACTTTGCATTTCCTGCAGTCGCCAGAGTAAAGTATAAGATCATTTCTTCGCTAGATGGGGGTTGGTAACAAACGATCGGCTATGTGGATGTCAAAAGCAACCGACAATTGACATTTTATTTTTTGGCTGTGCGAGAAGGAAACCTAGTCATGATGCAAGATGCAGGAAGTCCCTACTAAGATTACTGAGAAGTTATCTTTTTTTCTGTAAATATTTCATCGAGAGGCTTTGGAATGATTTCGAATATCTAGGCTTATTTATGTTAGTCAATTAGTCAATTCAATTATTTAATTAGAGTATTTTTAAATACTCTAATTAAATAATGGAGAGAGATATTAAGATTAAAACAGTTTAAAATTTTTAAACTTCATTTAAAATAATTTTTAAAGTAAACTTTTAAATAAATAACTGTAATTAGAATGAAATCTATTAAAAATAAAAGTAACATGCATAAAAATACAAAAATAAAATTAAAATTGACTTTATAAGTATTCATCAACTCCTGAAAAAAAAAAACAAATAGTCTTCTCGCTGGGAGAATAAAAATAAAAGCATTCTCCACTTAGGGTGGATGCGAGGCTAAACCGAATTGTCAAGATTATTAGCTCAGTTGATTTACGAACTCTGGTTCTGACAGTAAACTTCATGTTTATTGTCAGTGAGCCAAAAATCCACAATTTACGGGGAATATCGAGTGATAAATCGTGCCAAAACACAAGTTTTAAGAGTTAGTGTCCACTTTTGTTGGATGATTGGGGTGAATTGCTCCAAATTATACTAGTTTAATATAAAATACGATCAGTGACTTATATTCTGTCATTGTGTCACACGATCCGTGTAGTGGCATTGAGTTGAATGTCATTCTCTCTCTTTCTGCGCGTGTGTGTAGAGTACGGAAGAGATTCTGCCCATTCTCTTCTTTCTATGAGGAACAAAGATCGAAAAATAAAATGTATATCATTAACTAGAAATTCACATGGACAAAACTAAAAGAACGTCATTTCCTTCAATGTTTGTCGTGCACCTTGATCATTAGCCGCAAAATTAAAATGATAAAAAAAGTTATAAATGCTGTAGCTCTTTCAATGAATCTCTCAAAATTAAACGGATTATTTTTAGTGAAAAACAGTGTGCAAAAATCAAAAAAACAAAAAAAAAACCACGTGAAATCCAAAAAGGCACGTGGAGCACTCGAAAATGATATTTTTAATGATGTATGAGGCGCGTGAACAATGGGAAAACAATTTTTTTCAACAATATAAATCATGCGCGAGAAATCTGAGAAAGACACGTGGGGCATTATAAAAATGATATTTTTTCATAGGCACGTGCATGATTTTCTAGATAGCCGCGCGAAGCATATTTTCATTGTTTCTAACCGCGAGAAAATATCATGAGCTAGCCGCGCCACATGAGCATTAATGATCGTCCCATAACAATTCCTTAATGGAAAATGCAGCTTTAACCGGCACTAAGTGGAAAAATAAATCTCTGGTATTCATAAAGATATCAATTACCGCTTACTCCTGCAAACACGCCAAACATATAAACCGAAGACAAAATGCCTTAATCAAAGGCACTGGGCAACTTAATCATTTACGGAACGTTCCTTGATCTTTAAACATATCCGTCTTGATCAGGTGTCGACATTTTATCCGCGGTGTGTTTACAGATTCTACTTTGTATGCGCGTGCGTGAGTGTGTGTCTGCGTGCTTTCAACAAACAAGACGTTGTTGGTTAAAGAGAGCAAAGCCCATCATTATTATCTCTCCCAAAACTAGGATAATGTTACATAAGTTACACTTGATAAACATAGTTAATTAACTTTTATTAAAACTAATTAATCATCGTCAACTTGGAGAAGATCGCCTCAAACTGATTACGTCATAACCAATGTGACTAGCATTCTCTTGCGGCTAAGATAAGATTCCTACGGCCCATTAAATATCAAAAGATAACTTGTTATGTTTAGCCTCCCTGTCAGCAAGCACTAGTGAATGGGCAGTTCTTCGAAAAGCGGTACGACTCAATTTTATGTTATTACTGGAGGTAACAAATGCGAAGACCAATGGCCTTTTAACTTCAGGGTACGCTACGATGACGGGGTGTCCGAAGCTTTGAAGAGTACTCGGAACAACTGGGTCATAAATAGGAGTAATGGTGGATTACGAGAACTTCCAGACACTTTACACATTCCCTAAGTTTTCAAGTAGTTAAATCAGCTTTTAATTCACTGACTTCGTATGTCCCTCCATTGTCTGCTCATTCAAGTTGAACCTCTCCTGGCTATGTTTCTTCTTACAGCTTTGTATTTATTCTGTTTATTATTTTAGGTGATCATTTTATCTCAAATTTCTTTTCTTTTTTTAAAAGAAGTCTTTATTATATCCGATAATGTCAGATTGTATCCGGATATATAAATCATAATTCACTTATATATCCAATTATATCTGACTTATATACAAATAAATCCAATAATACCCAATTATGCTCAGTCATATTTGAATTATATCCGATCATATTTGAATTATATCCGATCACATTTGACTTATACCCGATTATATCCAATAATACCCGATTACATAGTCATATATGACTTATATCTGTTATATCCGATAATATAAAATTTATATCCGGTCATATCTGACTTATATTCGATTATAACCAATCATATCAAACATATTCGATTATAACCAATATCATAAGTGAGTGCATTGAACCATTGAGGCTAATTATGCGAGCATCAATAGACTCTGGGGAGTCTATTGATGGCTCCAAGAGTGAAGTGGGAAATTATCGACCTGTCAGTCTGACTTCAGTAGTAGGGAAAATCATGGAGGCAATGATCAAGGGTGGAATTCAGGATCATTTGGATAGAATTTAAATTCTCAAAGATACTCAGCATGATTTTGTAAAGGGAAAAATCATGTTTAACAAATATGGTTCGCTATTTTGAAAGGGTCACTCACGAGCTGGATTTAGGGAATAATTTCGACATTGTTTATTTAGATTTCAGCAAAGCTTTTGACTCAGTCCCACATGAGCGGTTGCTTTATAAGCTGGAACAGGTTGGAATCACTGGGAAAATCCTTAGATGGATAGCAGGATGGCTTCAGGGCAGAAGGCAGAGGGTTGTGATAAATGGCTATTTCTCAGATTGGGTTGATGTAAGAAGTGGGGTTCCCCAAGGATCAGTATTAGGACCACTGTTGTTTTTAATTTTCATAAACGATATCGATGAAGGGATAGAGGGCGTGATGTCTAAATTTGCAGGTGATGTTAAAATTGGTAGAGTAGTTAATGATCACTGTCAAGCTGAGCTTCTTCAGAGAGACCTAGTAGACTTCAGGAATAGTCAGAAAATGGCAGTTATGCTTTAATCCAACAAAGTGTAAGATATTACATCTGGGAAACAGTAATCCCAAAATAACTTATTCACTTGGTGGAGTTCAACTAAACCCAGTATTGGAGGAAAGGGACTTGGGTGTTACGATACGGTCAGACATGAAATTCTCTGAGCATTGTAAACAGGTTGCAAGGAAGGCCCATGGTGTCCTATCGATGATCTATCGAACTTTTGCAAGTAGAGATAGGGACGTGATAATCCCATTATATAAGGCTTTTGTTAGACCACACTTGAAATGCTGTGTTTAAGTATGGAGACCGCACCTAAAGAAAGGCATCGAGCTTCTCGAAAGGGGTGCAAAGACGGGTAACTCGCCTGGTGAGATCGGCAAAAGGACGTCCTTATGAAGAAAGACTTCGAATATGTGGGTTGCACTGTTTGGAAACTATACACCTTAGAGGAGATTTGATTGAGGTGTTTAAGGCTCTGAGAGGCATCAGTAAAATGAATGAGGACAAAATTTTCAAGATTATAAATGATGCTAGAACTAGGGGACATAAATTCAAGTTACGGGGGGAGATGTTTAGAATGGACTGCAGGAAGTTTTATTTTAGCCAGCGAGTTATAAATTACTGGAATAAGTTGCCTACATGGGTGGTAGAGGCTGACAGTTTGGGGAAATTCAAAGGTCATCTGGATAGTACTTTCGGGTAAGGGAAGTACATAGGATGATAGGTTTAATTTCTTTTTCTTTTATTAATTATTATTATTTATTTATTTATTATTTTTTTATCATTGTTTTATTCGATTTTTTTTTCTTGGTTGTGCAGCATAAGCCATAGGCTTTCTTCCCCAAAGATCAGTATTAGGACCAACAGTGGTCCTAATACTGATCTTTGGGGGAACCGATCATATCTAACTTATATCTGTTATATCCTATCATATAAAATTTTTATATGATAGGATATCATATAAAATATGTGACGTATATCCGATTATTTCCGATCATCTAAAACTTACATTCGGTCATATCTGACTTATATCTGATTTATATCCGATCATATCTGACTTAAATCTGTTATATCCTATCATATAAAATTTTTTCTGGATTGTATCCGATGTTATCAAACTTATATTTGATTATAATCGATCATATAAAACTTAGATCCAGTAATATGTGACGTATATCCGATAATATAAAACTTACATCACGTCATATCTGGCTTTTTTCCGATTATATCCAATCATATTCGATTTATATCCAAATTATATCCAATCGTATATGTTGTTTAGTCGTATATATCCAATCTTATATGATTGATATCATATAAGATTGGATATATACGACTAAATAACAGATCATATACGATTAAATACGATGATATTCGAGTTATATCCGATCACATCCGACCATGTCTGATCTTATCCGACTATATCATATCCAACTTAGATCATATACAATTTCATATTCGATCATATGCGATATATATCCGAGATCTATTAATGTTCCCTGACGCACAAACCCAAATAAAACTTCACAAACTCCTGGCCAACTGAAAAATAGGTGGTTCAACCGTTTTCGAATGTTTTGTTTTGTTTTCCTAACGTTTCTTAGTGAACATTAAGCGTAATGTTTTCTCTTCTAGATGCTCGCATCCTTTTGCTTGTGTCTTCTATTTCTTAAAGTGCCAAGAATTTTTTTTCAACATCATCTCCCCTTTTCAGACTTCTCTGACGAATGTGTTTTCATTAATATTTATGCGCTAATTAGAAAATGAGATTTTAACAGTCACTGGTTACACTACAGCTTTTGTTTTATGTCGAGATTATTCCAACTCTTATCATAGCTATTTTGTTACAGCAGGAGGTTATTAGCAATCTTTTTCTTCTGGTCGTTTCTTCGAGATGGGAAAATGTGGCATGGAAACCAGGCGAATTGAAGTTATTATAATAAATTAAAATTCATAAGGTTAGGATGATAACGCAGTCTTAATGTGATTCTGAAGAACGTTACTCGCTATTAATATTTACTTGTACACTGCAAATTAAACAGTCCCTGCTTTTTAATTCTTTCTCTTTCGTAATAAATCAATGTGTAGCTGTTTATTTGCGTGATAAATAAAGGAAATTTCATTTAGATATAAATGCCACAGAATCTCGGAGTAATTTTGATATTTTCGAGCAAAGAAAGGAAATAATTCCAGATAAGAAATTATGTCAGAAATTTTAAATTTCTGTCGACTGACGCAAAGTATTTATCTGATTTATATTCTTTTGCTAGTTGTATTCAAAATACTATATAATTAAAGGCAAACAGACTGTCAATTTGAATATTCATATCAATATTTTAAAAGATTTTCTCTCAGAAATCTAAAAAAGGTCTGTCTCTTTTAAAAATCTTAATAAGTGTCTAAAATATTGCATCGTAACAACTTTAGTGTTTTAAAACTTGCATATCTTGAATCGTAATTTTAGAAAGTGTAGTGTGAGCATCTCATAAATGTCTAAATTTTCTTAAATTTTTTAAGTCTCAGAGCCTTAATTATCTAATATCACAAATCTTCAAAATATTCGTAAAATATCCAAAGTGTCTTAGTTTTGAAAAATGCCTGAAATATCAGTCTCAAAATCGTAAATGCCTAAAATCTAAATGTCAAAATTCTTAAATACCTTAAATGTCTAATACCTTAATTTGAAAAATCTTATTCTAAAAAAATCTTAAATGTCTAAAATCTTAATTTCAAAAATTTCAGTTTCAAAAAAATCTTAATGCCAAAATTCTTAACTGTAGAATTTTAAGTGTCTAATATTATACAGCTTCGGATATCTTTGCAAAATATCCGAAGTCTTAGAATCTTAAAAATTCCTGAAATATTAATGTCTGAAAATTTTAAATGCCTGAAATCTTAAATATCAAAAATCTTAGTCTCAAAAATCTTATTGCCTAAAATTAAAAAGTCTCAAATCTTAAAAAAAAGTCAGAAAAAACCTTAAACCTTAAGGAACTTAAATATGTCTTAAATATAAAAAGGTCTAAAATTCATCTTAAGTATAAAGGTTATTTCTTAAGTATAAAGAAGAAAAGTTTAAGTCTTAAGTATGATTTTTCAGATAAGTATATTAAGTCTCAAAAATCTCAAAACAGTCTAAAAATATTTCAGTCTTAAAAATGCGTAAATTAATGTTCAGTTCATAGGATTTTTGTTAATTATTTAATGGCACTTTTCAGTGTGAACCAGGAATATGAATCATGAATAAGGACCAGATTCGATTCCTGTTCTAGCTTCAGGAATATTTACTAGCAGACCATTTCCGATTGACGATAAGTTACCAATGTAATTACTATTACTTATTTCATCGGTAGCCACAATTGTACAACCATGATAATGCTAAGATATGGCCATTTAACCATCTCCAGCATTACTAATGGTACTTTAGTCAGTTCCGTTAGATTTTTCCCTTCAAACTTCGTTATATATTTAATCCAGGAAAGAACAAATTCTCAATATAATCTTTAAAATCATTTATCATTACAGCACAATCACTATGCAGTCACGAAAACAATGTGACAGAGAAAAGGTTCTATTTTAATGTTAATTTGCTCATATTTCTTCTCTCTTAGTTTCTCTAACTTTAAACACCATTTTTATAAACAAAAAAAGTATAAATTCTACACTGTATAATTTTTCTCTTCATACATGTTTCATGACTACAAATTCTGCATCACTTTACAGACACTTTTCTTGCTATCACAATTTTCCATCGAATGACACGACCAAAAGTGGTTGCCCTACACGACGTGATAAAATTGCAAATTAAACAGAAATTAATTATTCTAATTTTCATAAAAACTACGTAATATTCTTATAATTATAAAGAAATTGAAAAAAAAGTAGGTTGCTGTATATCATCTATCTTCGCTTTATAATGATTCCTGTGGAAAAAAAACAAAGTATTCCGTGTAATAAACAAATCATTCATACAGGATAGCGTGCACTTGATAGCACACGGCGGAAGCTTAAGAAAAAAACCCGTAAAAGAATTATAACAGCAAGTGCTGCAGCTTGGTAGAGAAAATTGTGCTAGCATGACTGACACTATTAAAATTCACTAAAGTTTGGCACATCACCATGCTGTGAATGTAAATAGTACCAAACTATGACATTAAGAGCTTACGCTGTAGATCAGTATACGTGGTATGCAAATTACTTTCTGTCAATTATATTTTGTTAATTTAATACTGATAATGCGATGCTTGGAATTTCTTTGATAATTTTGGTATCAACCTGAGTGAAGAAGCACAAGAAGGAAGAACTAGGAAAATTATTGGAGGGGATGGACAGGTGGCGTGGGAAGGGTAGGCGGTGAGCTTTCTCAACCAATTCATGCTCCCGGAAAAGCGTAGGATTCAGCTGAATAGGCATGTTAAAAATTAATAAATAATCTTATCTGTATTAAAGGTGTGCCAATATGGAGGGAGTCGTGCTGAAATAGGCGCGTATTCACTTTCCAACCTGCCTATGAGAAGGATCGGTGTGAATCCTTTTATACAAAATAAATGGATAAAAATATATCATTTTCTTTCTTCTAAATTTCTATTTTCGTCTCTTCTAAGTCTCCAAAACTTCTTTTGTTTCCTTATCCTTTTACTTCATAGATTTTGTTAATTTCTGATCTCTGTGTGATACGCCGAATGTCGAGCATACTTGAAATTGTCCTAGCCACCAATTGTCTTTTACCAAATTGTCACATACGGCAAAATGTCTTTCTCCAAATTTTCTTGTACACTGAACTGTCGTACAGAGAATTGTCTTGCAATGAACTGGACCCTTTGAATAAATATTAGATAGTAGAGAATAATTAGATGTTTCTTTATCTAAAATTAACACCTCATTAGGCGCGATTAATTAACAACTATTGCAGATGGTTATTTCGATAACGTTGAACGTGATAAATTCTTTCGCTGATAACCTATTTTGCCCATTTACTTTCATTAGTCTGATAATGGCTATTTCTTAAAAAATTGAATTCATCATTATCAACATTGGTTTAGTTTATCAGCATTCGTTATAAGGTATGGTTCACTTTAACAGAGATTTACGTAACCTGATTTGTTTTATCGAAGTTTTTCAGAAATAGCGATTGATTTTTATCAAGGTTTACTATAGATGAATGTTACCTTTATGAGAGATTGGTTTTTGCAGTGATTTGCACCACTGAAGTTCGTAATAAGCGAAAGTTCACTTTATCAGGGAGCGTTATAAGTGATGGTTGATTTTGTGAAAGTTTTCCATAAGTGACTGTGCGCTTTGTTACCGATTTTTGTAGTCCACGATTCATTTTTTCTTTCAAAATTAAAGATTCATTTTACGTAAGAGCTCGGAAGCCAAGATTGGTTTTGCACCAAGGGAAGTCCAGATTTGGAATGCTCTCTGTTTATGCGTTTCACGGAGTGCATCCAAGGGTAAAATAAGATTTTAGACTACGAGAGCCTATTGAAAAAGTGAAGGTCCCCTCACTCATAAGATGTCAGTTCTTAGACGTCAATATTGAAAAGACTTCTAACTTTAAGTTACGAGTGAAAAGTGTGTCAGAATAAGAAGAGGATTAAAGTCTTCTCCAGTTCTTTTCAGGGCTGATCGACGAGTTCCGATTCATTCTGAAAGTGAAGTTGACACATTTAACTGTGGAACTAAGAATTGAACTTAGAATTCAACCCTATTTAATTGTTCTAGCAATTTAGTGATATGTTCCATCTGATTAACGAATCAGATGGAAAATGGAAATGGAAATAATGTTTTCAATAGGCTATTTCTTCCAAGATGATTAGCATTTGTCTGGATGTAATCATGATCATAATACATTTTTGTTTGTTTGATTTGAATAACGTTAAGTAATAATCAAATATTGTTAAATTAACAGTGCGAAATTTAAACCATCAGAATTTTCATATCCGAGATCATGTTTATTATCAAGGTCTTCCCTCCTTTTATGGAATCCAAACGTCCTTTTCCATGTGGTAGAAGAATGGTAATTATCCTTCTTGTTGCTGAGTTGTACTATAGGGTTTTAGCAAATGTATAATACATGGCTGCCGTTTTCTAAAAGCATAATTGTGTCTAATTTATTAACTGAAGACTCTGTAATGGTTTTATTCAATTTTTTTTGATTAAAGGAATAAATAGTACAAAAAAGTAGCATTTTTTAGTCGTTATATACAGTGCACGAGTGATAATTTGCTATTCCCTTTATAGGAATAATGAAACTCATACAATCATGTTAGTATATGGAAGTCTATTCTGTATCTGCAACAATTTTTTTAATCAGAAGATAGTTTCATTTTATGGGTACGTCCTATGTTCGAAAAAATACGGTAATTAAAACGTACTTATCATGCTTTCTAATAATAAAATCGGAAAAATGAACTCGTTTAGAATATGACTGATAATATATTCGATTATTTAAAAAAAAATGAAGTGCCATTTCTTAAGTTTATGTTTGGTGGCTTACTAAGATCATACACTAACTTGAAGTTCTCAAGGAGTAGAGTTTCCTACACATAACGATTTCCCATTCATAATGTAGTTTGGTCTAGTCACGACAGATGTCTCAAAGAATTAAAAAAAAAAAAAAAAAACTCCTCGTTTAACCTTTTTTTCCCCCAAAGTTCTGTCATCTGAAGCAAGCAGAAAGTAACCTCTTCTGTATATCACGCTTTCGCCGAAGGAGAAACTGGAGGCGCATGAGGAAAAGGCAAAGGTGTGTTAGATCTCATATACCACAGTCATTAGCATGATAAATGAAGTATGGGAAAATGCGATTCATCTTTGTAGTAGATTAAACCGGGTCACGCGATATAAAATTGTCGCTGTGTATGCGTGCTGGAAGCAGAAAATATAAATACTTTTCTCCTCTAAAGATCTTCAATATCGTGCCAGGCGATTGTCTATAGAGGGAGATTTTAAAAAGTAGCTTAGTATGAAATCTGTCCAAACTCTTCTGACAGCATTTGAAAGGAAAAAAAAAAAAACTATAATTTGAAATGGGTTCCCTTTCATTATAAGGAACTCGGATTAAACGAGTACTTTGTCTTATTTATTGTACACATTAAAAATTCCATCTTATAAACTGAAAATTACGGTATTTTCATTCGTCTTGAATTTATTTGAATGTGAAAAGTTAGTTTCAGTACAAACTATAGAGGGAGCCCTCGATCTGCTTCCTGAACGAATCGAAATTTTACCCTTTTGGAATATTATAAATGGATTTTTGCTGTTATACACAGGTGAGATCTGCATTACAAGTCTAAGGGGATTTGTACTTTTGTCCCCCTTTCTGTTACTATTCCAGAACGTTCATAGCTATATATTCTCTGAGGACGTGTCGTGAGGATTTTATCAAAGTGAATTCGCACATTACTAAGCATCGCCAGTCCGTTTTGCCGTGCAAGTGACCTCCGGAAGTCATTTTTATCATTTTATCACAGTGACATCACCGCAATCGGTAGATTATTGAAGTGAATATTAATGTCCAGACTCCTCGATATGTCTTACAACTCGGAAACAGATTACTAAGTACCCCTCTCAGGTAGATGTTTATATCGAGTTGGAAATCCTTTTGTTTATACCCTATAAATCCTTTTATCCGATCGCATAATCCTCTCCAAAGCTTGTTAGAAGCTTTCAGCGTATTTTTTTCGTTTCTATTCCAAGTGGTTTTTGCCATCCTCTGTAAAGGTCACTTCATATCAATCCATCCAGTCAACCGACTCGCTTCTATTAATGTCCAACTTCCGATAGAGAGCCGGAGCACATTATTTCCATTGAGCTGTTTCCTTGCACAACAGGTTTCTTCCACTCTACTTTTCCTCTTCAGTTAGGCCACGAGATTGTCGACAGATGTACGAATGATTGGGTAATCATGCCTTGTTATAGGTGACTGCGATCCAGCTAGGCATCAATTTCGATTATCCAGCAGAGCGAGAAGTACTGTGTTTTGGGTGACAACAGTTTCATTCTACAAATAACATTTTATGGACTCGTGTGAGAGAAAAGCTGCAAAGGGCGCGTGCTAGTAGACCATAAAAAAAGGAAAACATCCTATTTTACATGGTAGTGAAATGGCAACCACCGGATCGTTTATCTTAACTTTAAGTTAATCGGGCCATGTGATTGGTCTATTCGTTTCAATCTCTTTTTCTTTTAAAGCTTGTCTGTTCTGATTCTTCACTGATCTTTTGGCTTTCTACGGAAATAGTTGTTCGTTTTTATACGAGGTGTGGCGATAAAGTTCCCGGACTGGAGCAATAAAAAGAACAGAACACAAAGTGGAGGAGCTCAAAAATGGCTCTATTTTTATTCACAGTAATCACCGTCTGATTGAAGGCACTTATTATATCTTTCTAAAAGTTTTTGAAAAGAGTCAGTGAATTCGTCCAAAGAGATAATGTTCATTCGGCCGCTACGTTTTTTTTTATGTCCTCGACGTCCTGAAATCTCTTTCCTTTGAGGAAAGTTTACTAAGAAGTCCACTGGTGCTAGATCGGAAGAATAGGGTGGATGATGGATCTGTACAATGGCATGTTTCGTCATAAATACCTTCACAACAAGTACGAAATGGGTGGGGGCATTGTACCAACAAGAATCGAACCCCTTTCTCTCTAAATTGCGTTCTCAACCGGGAAATACAGTTCAGTAGTCTGAGGCACTAGCGTATAGAATGCAGCATTGAGGTTCTCCTCTTCAGGTACAAATTCCTTGCGAATCATACCTTGTTTGTCGAAAAACATGACCGGCATTATTTGGTTCCTGGACTTCTCTAAACGAAACTTTTGGGCCTTGGTCATGATTTTGAAGTGCATTGGATGCTTTGATGCTTCATCAATGGGTTGTACTGAAACACCCAATTCATCTTCAGTGACAATACAGGCAAGGAAATTAAGGTTGTCTGGACAATCTCTGCTGTGCGCTGAGCGGAAGAATGAATGGACAATATGGCAGATGTGCAGAAACGAAATTTTCTCGTTCGTGCATAAAAGTGGTTGCTAAAAGAACGAATTATTATTATTAGCTAATGCGCCTGAAATGTAACGTATTGTCTACCTTCAGTAACTATAATTAATTATAGAAATATTATTAAAAAATAGCTTTGAAGCGGTTTACTCCAAAAGAAAAGAATTGCAATTTTGGAGTCTGCACATTAATACCAGTGAGTGACTGATACATTTTTTGATTACAAAGGGATCAAGTTTTAGGGAGAATTGAAGTTTAATTTAGTTCAATCGAATGAACCAAAACAATTATTAGATTTCGAAGACTTCAATTATGTTGTATCTGTTTTAAATAACGATGCTATTTGAAAATATCAACAGACAATAGCAACTGAACTTTTGATCAAGAAATTAATTCTACCATATCTCCATCGGATGGCGCTTGCTACGAAGTAAATATTTGCTATAGCCTAAAATGACCATTGGGTCATTACGAAGAAACCTTGTAGATGTTATTAACGACCTCTATGTTAGCCTAGTAATCGACTCGGGTTGTTCTGTTGTAATTTTCTCCTTGTGTGGTATCTGTCTGCGCGTGCTCTGGAATGTTTGCTTTAGAGAGGGACGCTACCACTGTTTATCGGTGCATGTCCAAAATATATCGCTTTCCCTGACACTGATTACACGAAACCCCTTACGCTGTCATAGCAACCCTTTGTTTCCGAACCCCTCTCTCCACCCACCCATCTCCGGTCCCTGTGGCCACTCAAGGAATTTTCGTTCGGGATATGTTCAATGATAACGAGATGGTACGTTGTAAAGACCTGTCAAATATGCGAATGTACCTTTTTTAACTTACCCTAATGGGAATAACTTTGTCTCTTGACAAAGACACGGACCACATGATGAAAGTACATCTACTCGCTTAAATCGATATTTCTACGTTTGCTGTTGCAATTCCATTAAATAAAATGGTGTATTAGACATAAAAACTGGAACACGTATGTCATATAATATTTACGATTATACTTCTTGTTCTGGGATTGATGTACGGGTAATACGTAAGAAAATAAAAGTACAGATAATATATTAATAAAACAGAAATCTTGCTGGTGTCCACAAATTAAAAAAAAATAATAATTGTTATCAATCATTCAAAAGCGAGTAAAAAATAAATGGAGCTTATTATAAAACATTTTTATTTTACACGTAGCATTTCAACTATTACTGTCAACTTTGTCAAATTACAGTGTCAGTAGCACTTTAATTTTTACTTTTACATCCAGCCCTCGTGGGTAGCACAGTTGGTAGAATCGCTTTCTTTCCCCCACTGGGTGGAAAAGACCAGAGTTGAAATCCCATCAATGACGCGAGGAATTTTTATCCTTTTTCACAAAGTGGCTGAGTTAGTCAGTGTCAGGCGAGGGTGGCATGGATTTTCGACCAGAAAACCCGGCGCAATATGGCCTAAGTTGCTGATGCGCCTAAATATCCTACAACAGCCAACCGATCGACCAACCTGACACCTTAATGCTCAACTTCTGTTTTTACAGCACGAAATTTCACACATCACCATATCAGTTAATCTAGGACCTGAGTTGAATGGCCTAATACTAACGTTTATCTCGGAAACCCGAGTTTTTCATCCGCAAAATAGAAGACACCACCCACAGAGTGCATCAAATTACGAATACGATGTACTAACACCAACGGCCTTAGCAGCCTTGGTAGTATAATATTAGTACAGCGATAAATATTTGAGTAACAATACTGTGATTAATATAATTGGTTTTAATATAAGCCACCTTGATCCTATTAAGTTTTTACCAGTTTTATTTAGTACTTTTGTTGTCAAACTTTACCATGGCTAAGTCAAGCCCCGATAACAAAAACAAGAAAATTTCATATCTCTCCACTTCATGAAGAGGTTCCAAAAAGACTTATACTTGGTCCTTCAGTGTAATATTGCAAAATAAAAAAGAAAGTCCAATGACGGGTCTGTCGGCTCTACCTTTTTCAATCCCTTTGGGACCTTCTGTCATAACTCAAAGAATTAATTAAACGTGGTGTGTTCAATTACAGTATGTAACAAAAAATTGTTTAACTGTTTTTGTGTTTATTTTGTGTGCTGAATTCAAAGGTGTCATTGGTTTTTTCTAGTGTCGTTATTTTGACGACATTTATGTGTTACATTTAATGAGTAACCATACTGCAATATTCAAGTTGTTGAGTTTTAGGCGGATCAGCAATTTAGGCCATATTGTGCAATATATATGTGTAAATTGAGTGTATTCTGTGGTCGATTTTCTGTTTTCTGGATGAACTCGAGTTCTGGGGAGAAAAAACCATGCTGTCCCTCGCTTCAGACCCATTAACTCAGCCACATTGTGTAAAAGACCTTTAAATATTCCACCGTCATTGACAGGATTCGAACTCCGGTCTTTTCCACCCGGTGTGGTAATGAGAGTGATTCTATCAACTCTGCTACCCGTCAGGGACTTGTGAAAAAGACCTATAAAAATCCTTTGCATCACTAACGGGATTTGAACTCAGGTCTTTTCCACCTATCCTTTCCGGCGATTCTATCAACTGTGCTACTCACGAGGGCAGGAATGAGGCGGAACGAGTTCTTTATCATGGTGATTTGCAACTATCCAATTTGAAATAAGAGCTGTAGGTTGCAATTGAGTCAACATGGACTAGCAACCTGAGGCATACTTACTTTTAACGTCCCCAACTGTCAAGAGACGTTGTTAGTAAATTTGCGCTCTCTCTTGAAAAGGTAAATCGTTCCCAATTTAAAGCATTATGCTAAAACTCAATTATCTAGCTCATTGTAAAGAAAATATTTTAAAATATCAGAAAGGAAAGTAACCTTATTTTTATTCTTTCTTTCTTTCCTATTCTTAATACTAACTCACTATAGCTTGGTCACAAGGTGGCACTGTTCCTGTTTCCACTTGACGGGGCCTGTAATCTGGAAAGGAAAAGTTTCCCTTCCAGGGCGAAATGGAGCAAAGAGACTTAAGTAGACGGAATCTGTGATCCAACCTTCCTTATTATCGATTCTTTATGCCACAGAAATCCATAGCACCTTGGAATTTTTTCTTTTACCAGAAAAGTTTTTCTACCTTTTAATTTGTGATATCTTATCTTGTTGTTTACCAAAGATCGCATTTCTGTCGTGGCCTGTTATTACAGCAAAGAGACCACGGATGGCTCGATGCGAGTGATAAAACCAGATTTAAAAAAAAAACAAAACAAAACACGTACTTAAATATGGTTAGCAACCATATTGTTTACCTATTTTGCTCTTTATTTTAATATAATTGGATAGATTACATCAGCCCTGTGCCTTATTTACTTTCAGCTCCAACAATCTTTTCAATGATGTCCAGATCATTGATGCCTATAAAGGACTTGGTGTTAAATCTATCTGGCATCATCTAGCTGTTTGTTAATGTCAGTTGGTTCTTAATTATTTTATTTATCTGTTAGATATTAAAACGTTTAACGAATTACAATATCTAATTTCGATTACCTCAGTCACTATCAATTCCACCACTCAAGTTTCATTCAGTGTTCTTCCTGGATTAATCTCTTTTCTAGAAGAATCTTAATTAATGTATATTTGATAAGAAATTTCTGTGTATAGGCGGACTGCAGCCGGCTAACTTTCTTGGGAACTGATCAATGTTTGTGTGTGCTTTGCTTGTCAACCCCGAACACGAACCCATTAATAATGTATATCTCACGGGTACATGGATTTCAGATCTAACATTCGGCGTACAAGTGAGGAGAACGAACTTTCTTCCCAGAGAGTGCAAATGGAACAAATAAATCCATAAATAATTGATGGCGATGTCCCGAATGTCCTCTAGACGATGTCAGAAATAGACTGCCCTCAGACGCATGGTCAAATAACTTGTCTTTTGCTTTCGGTGGGATTGTTTGACAAATGCTTAATTAATGGTATCTGGAAATTACCGTTTTGTCAATTAAATGTCTGGTTGGATTAGTCTCCGTTTAACAAACAATGTGGGATGTCAATAGATGTAGAATGGCGTTCATTAGAATCAAGTGTTGACATTTTGTCTTAATTAATCATACTAAATATCGTGGATTTAAAGAATGATTTCATTAATTGATTTCTGAACTTTAGATAAATGGATTTAGTAGTTTGCAAGTCATCCTGAGTGACTTAATATGTTAGTGAACTACCTTCAATGAATGTATCCAGGAACGGTACACGTCATCTCTCTGTGCGCTAATTAATTACCATCTTCCTATAAAGAAGGGGAGTTTTCAATTGTGAATGATTAATTACAGGAAATGTGAATTTTCGATTGTTGGTTGCCAAGATCAAAGAATGATTTTCCTTCTTTGTTCTTAGATTAATATAAATTAGCGAAAACTCAATTTTGGCGAGATTTAAAAATCATGTACGGACAGCTACTGCTGTTTTAATAATAAAGTGAACATTAGAGTTGTTAAAGTCCCACAGGATGTTTAAACTTGGAATTTCAGCGAATAATGGCTATGATGTATTGGTTTTAATTTTTTTTCTTATATGCTTTGTTCTTGGCGAAGAGGATAAGGTCGGAATTATGGCCTTGGACGTCCTCCAATAGTATTTGGTAGGGTACGAATCTATTGGAAAGATGAAGACAGTTGCATGATACAAGGAATTTGGAGATGGCCTTGAGGGAGGTAGTTGGAAATTTAGAGCCACTATAGTGCCAGTTTATGGATGAGAGGAGACTTATGAAGAGTTTGTGAATAGAACTCAGATAGACGGGATATGGTGAAGTTGATTGATGGAGATTTGAGGTTGAAGTGAAGCTTATATTTGTAAGTATTCTGTGCGAGGATTGGTTTAGAAGTTATGGGGGCTGTGGAGACCCATATTTTTGCTATGTACAGAAGTTCCAGTAGACGATTTCTTGACATAATTAGGGGTTGTGGCTTTGGCGTCCATATATGTTGCATATGCAGTATTAAAGTTTACTCGACTATGGAAAATTACTCCTGTTCAACTATCCATTGACCCTGGTGGATAGTTTAATGTCTGTAGAAGAGCGTGCTCATGGCCGATTTATATGTTTTGGGGTCTGAAAAACCCGGAATGACTCACGATGAAAAATCCTACTCCCTCCTTCGAAGATTGGCTAACTACAGTCTCGATCGAGGATGACTGCAAAAATACTTCCAGTCGCCGACATGAATTGAATCCAGACTTCTCGAAACAGATAAGTGCCGAATCTTCTATACTGTCACGGAGGACTACATCAACCACAACTTCCAGAGCCCTCGCGGGTTATACAATGTGCTATAATCACCGTTCTCCTACACCATGTGGAAATGGCTTGGGTTTTAATCCCGCCAATGACGTAAAAAAATTTTAATGGCTTTTTTTACCCACAACGTGGTTGAGATTTCATCTCTCAGAAATGGGTTTGTCGTCCAGAAAATAGGCAAACTGACCGAAGAATACAAACAGATACAAACATAAAATACGCACTTCTTATGAATTGGACAACCTAATCTAACACACTTAGAAAATTCCTAAACTAAAATAACTTAGATAATTAACGCCCGAAGACATAGACAATTAGAACAGAATAGAATTAATGGGTAGGTGATGCTATCAAGTTCCTAGATTGGCAGTGGTTGAGGATTTCTTCAGTGAGTACATCGTGCAACTCGATTTTTTTTGAAGGTTTTACAAGGCCTTCCAAAGGTTTGAAAAATATTGAAACTAAAATATGGGGAATGATTTTGGCACACTGTGAACTAATTTTTGTAGAAATATTCTGAAAATCATCAGATATTTTTAACAATATCTCATACCTTTCATATCCAAAACAGAATTATCAAAATTCTGCTTCATTCGGACCACGCTGAAACAAGTATCAGGAAAGAAGCTATTACCTCTGCATCATCCAACCCGAAAGCCGTACCAGTGTTCCTCTCCATCTGCAGCCATACACAATTTTACTTTCATTAGAACCGTCCTTACAGGATGAAGTGTGCAAAATCTGATGCAGCATCCAATCGGAGATGTTGCACAATGTTCTCCAAACTTCTGTTACAGACAAGCATGTATTACACTCTTTAAATCTTTGCTTCTTTTGATCCACCCCAGGAACGCATACTTACTTCATTCATTGCCATACTAATAGTAAGATCATCAAATATGCATCCACACTGCCAATTACTTTGCGAGAAATCAGAATATTGTCTAGATGTAATTGGAGTAACTAACAATCTAGTTATATGAGACAAATAGTTATCTAAATTTTTGATCGTGGCTAGTGAATTCCAGAGTTGATAAATCGAGTCATTAAAATTAAAAATAGCAAAGTAAAAATCCCCTTAATTAAAATTGTAAGTTAAAAACTTAATTGTACAGATATTTTATGTCCATGAAAGAACCGCGTAATAACGAAAACGCGTAGAGCGAAATAGCGTTAAACAAGGCATTTTAATTTTGGGGAAATTCTATAAGTGCATGCGCATATAAGGCAGTTTCGTAGCAAACTTTACAACAAAAAATATACTTAAAATCGATAGCGCTCTGTAGTGAAAGATATTGAATAACCAGCTGTTGAAAGTTCTAGTTGTCCCCAGTAACAACTGCTGTATATGTTTGAGTGCAGTTGCTTAGTATCGAGCCAACTGATTCGAAAGAGACTCTTTTATCCTTCTAAGAAACCCTTTGATCATAGAAACAGGTGCCTTAGAACTGCACGTTGTGAGAAGGGGTTTGTCAGAGCTATTGACATCTGGGATTCCAGACATTTCTAATGGAGAGATGTCAACAGTGAATAGAGAGAATAAAGAGGTGCCGCTACG
The DNA here is from genome assembly GCF_048544385.1 of Mastigoproctus giganteus. Lineage (NCBI taxonomy): Eukaryota > Metazoa > Arthropoda > Arachnida > Uropygi > Thelyphonidae > Mastigoproctus > Mastigoproctus giganteus. The sequence continues at coordinate 175,730,570 of NC_143584.1, forward strand.
TCTTTGTGAACAGTTTGTGCCATGGATAGACTGGGAATGACTCTTTAGGAATACTGAACCTCCCATCTTCTCTTTCCTCCTCTATGAGGTTATTCATAAATTCGTCTTATATTCCTGGGATTTATACAATATATATGAACGTTTTCACTAAGTTGAAGCTTAAATGAGAAATCATTTATTGATGTCAACTCTAAAACGAATAATTTTAATATTTCTTTATCAATGTTAATGCTGATAGAGAAATTTGTGTTTCGGGAGTAAGACATTGAAGGCTATTTGAAGTGGAAGATCTGATATTATCCTCATCTATATGATGCTTCATATTCCCTGAAATAAATTCTTCATTCATAGGATACTGATTAAATGAAAAAAATATTTAAATCACATTTAGATGATTGGGTTTAAAGAAAATAGAACCATTCTAATTGAATGATTGTACTTGATTGATTCCATTTTCACCAGAGTTTTCTCTCCCGAAAACATGGATTTTTCATCCCACTAAACACAAAAAAAATCGATCATAAAATACACGCGATTTGCAAGCATAATAAACAGACTCTTCATGGCCTTATTTACTTGACATCAGCTCAGTTTTGTTCTTGTTTTACTACCGATTTTTATCGAATATATGGCTTCTCCTCTAATTACATTTTTAATTCGATATTTATGGCTAAAAGTGTTTCCTGATTGCAAAGCAGCTACTGAATCAGATTAAGGTTTACTGAACTGTGTAAAGTGAAACATTAATATGTGATTATCATTAAATATCGGGATACAAATGTGTGTCATTCTAGCTGTTGGTTAAATATTTGATTTTATAAATTATTGGTGTTCATAAATCTGTAGTTCACGTGCCTCGCTCTAATTGGAATTTGTGAAGCTCATAAGCAGCCAACAGTTATCAAAATATAGACGTTTTTGGAATGAAAAAAATTCAAAATTAAACATTTTCCAATCAACATTTGAAATTCGATTAACAGTAACATATGACAGCACACATTTGATCATTAAAAGAAGAACTAGCTTTGTATTCAAAATCGCTACATATTCCACTCTCCCATATGATGTGAATGGTCTTTTCCGCTCATAGATTTTTAATGATAATCCATTCTTCATTCCTTCAACGGTTATATATTTCTGTTTGGCACGACATGCGTTGGGCTTTCCCGTCCCCAGAAAACTCTTCTTAATATTTATTTCCATTTATGTTATTGGACCTGGAAATAAATGGACCTGGAAGCGAAGTTCTATTACTCCAATTAAAATCCCTTAAGTGTTTAATGCCTCTGTGCCTTGCCCTCGCTGGTAGATAGCACACTGGTGGAAGCTGAGTTCGAATCCCATCAATAACACGAGGAATTTTTAGAATACAGGACGTTAATATACTCAGAGATCAGCTGTTCTAAATAGTTGATCTCTGAGTACACTTCTAAATCTTGTGGAACAAAACAAAGTCGCAACGACATGTGGTGAGAATAAGCGTCAGGTACTGATGATTATGCTCTCCACATGAAAGATTTCCCAAGTCGTCAGCTACTGAAGGATTTTGCATTACAATGGATGATATAAAGCTTCACAGTACCATTCACAAATACCTTATGTAGTCTCTCTTTCAAGAGTCACAATACAGTTGCTGTTTGTTTTCTGTTTATATTCAAAAGAAACTTTTGCTGGACGAAAAAAACAGAGCTTTATGGTAAAACTATACAAACCTCCAGGATGACTAACTCAGCCATTGTGCGAAAAAAGTCCATACAAATTGCTTCCATCTTAAAGGAATTCTAACCTGGGACCTTAAAGAATGTAAAGTTAGCACATACATCCCTGTTTCTAAGGCCTGCAGCATCTGCAGGCTATTGGTAAGTAGTTTCCTTTTTGGCCAAGATAAGAAAAGAACCCTACTCGTAATTACACTTAAATTCATTGATTTTTCTGGTAAACATTCGGATCATTTTTCTCCTCAAGGGGGCGGAACCACACTTAATTAAACTTAACTCTGATTTTGATAACTTCTTTGGAATGCATCGAAGTTCTTTGTAAATACCTGGTATGGGTGTATCGCAATCTCGAATTCTAATTAATTAATTAACAACCAGTTCCTTTTTCTTTTCTTATTGCCTTCTTAAGGCGATAAAATTGTGTTCTTTTGAAAAAAAATGTATTGCAATTTTTGTTCAGAATCGCCGTATAATTTAAATTGTACAGAAATAGCGCGTGCTATCTTTAACCTTAATTTAAAAAACAAAGGTAACAAAGGCCAAGACTTATTTGTACTCGATAGAAAGCAATATGTTACATTCAATCTCAAAAGAACCAGTGTTTTTTTCCCTCTTTCTTACTTGTTTTCAAACTCGAAGTTTTTGTGGAAACTGAGAATCATGTTCAATGGATGCAGTTATTTTCATCGAACAATATTTTAAGTGAGGTCTTTGACATTTCGTTAGCTTTCTCATTAGTATACAAACTATGTATTCAGATTTGGTACTCCTACAGAGGAAAAGCCATTTCACTCACCTAAATGGCTTTCGAAATTCTCTTCTGTCGACATGGTCGAATACAAATGAGACCATTTCAGCCCATCATAAGATCCATTCAGAATTTATAAATCCCCGAAACACTCTAGATAATACCAAGAAAAGCAATGAATTAACAGTTTCTACAATTTGCTACGGGTGCTTATCTATTTCCTTAACCTTCTGTTAACTTGAAATACGTGCAATACTTAAGCTGCAAACAGCGAAGTTGGAGCTTATTGGTTCAACCTTCTAGTTAAGTCTGCACGGGTAGCGGTTTACAACAAAAACAAACTCAGAGGGGAAATATATACAGTATTATTAAACGTGCAATTCTCTATACTTTGTTGCAAGTTTGGAAATCAGGAGAAACATTGGACCCGACACATGTACTGCATTAACTGCACAACAAACCACCTGGGGATATGGCTAACTGGAGAAATTAAAAGTAAAAGCAAGATCAAATTCCCCATAATCGTGGGATAAAGGAAGCAGTGGTGAATATAACGAGGATTCTTGTCCAGCAAAGTCTGTTGCAGACTTTGAGCACAATGAAAATGCATTCGCATCAGTTCCTCTACATCACGCTGTTGGTTTAAAGGAAACATAAGAAAATATGTTCAATATTCTGAGTGTAATAAAACACCACAACTTTACTTGAATTGTCTGTGATCTTAATATAATTGGATTACTCACTGGTCTACAGGGAAGTTTCCTGTTGAGAAAACCCTACACGTGTTGTGTAAGTGTAAAGTGTGTTTAGGGTCAAACGGCACCAGGGGTTTCCCCCATCTCCGCGTGGTATACATTGTCTTGTGACTGTCAAGGCCAGAGATTTAAAAGTATATGGGTATTGTTTACGTGTAGTGTTGTGTATCGTTGTTACTCTGGCCATTTAGACGCCAGACCCCTACTGAGGCCCCACGTTGCCTGCACCTCGCCCCGTGGAGGCAGACCAGGTACACCAGTACTTTAAGATTACTCTGGCAGGTCCTGCCACCTAATTTCCTGAGATTCAGTGGCAAGGACCTAAAAAAAACAGCACACACATATGGAGTGATGATCGTGGCAGGGATAGCGCTAGAATTTGAAAGGCCGAAAGTTCTGTGGGCGAAGCAATTTGGGTGTTGTTAAATTTTGAAGTATAGGGTGTTCACTATGTCAGGGATAAATTTCCGGGTCACAGCGCCCTTGGTTGAGTCCGTTCATCTGGATTGCCAGATTTGTCCGAGGAAGGTTGTAAGGCGTTTCTTCTCTGTTACAGTATTATTGATTGGGTTGGTCGTGAAACCAATACAAGTTACTGTTCTTTCCTTTGCAAGGTGGTAGAGTAGGCCGCAACGGATGATTTCCAAATCTAGGGGGAGACAGCCCACTAGGACCTGGAGTGCGTGCGAGCTCACAGTACAGCATGCCCTTGAGATGGTTAGTAGGATGGAGCACTGTATAGTCTCTAATTTTCTCCTATTGACTGCCTTGGTAGCTTTTTTAAACCAGACACCCGCAGCATATGAGAGGGCTGGGATAAATATGGCTTTATAAAAGAGGGAGAGTGTCCTCTTCTTTAGGCCCCAATTCTTCCGAGTAACTCTGGCAATAAATGCTGAGTACCTCTTACTTTTTTTCTGCAGATGTACAAGATGTGGGGTGAAAGATAAGTTCTTGTCAAGGGTAAGTCCGAGATGCTTCAGTTCTGTCGCTAGTTTTATTGTGGTATCCTGTATCTTGAGTTGCGGTGGCCTGTGTATGTCGAGAGAACCTTTCAGGAGGATCGAGGAAGTTTTGGTTGAGGAAATTCTCAGGTGATTGAGACTGACCCATTTGTGTAGTCTGTCAGTGGCCTGCTTTGCAGTAGCTTCCATCTGGGCTCTGCTGTCCGCCTGTAGCATGAGGACAAGATCATCCGCGTATGCTTGGGTATCTACTCCATCAAGGTCCAGGCCCAGGAAACTGTCCAGGACAAGGTTCCAAAGTAGAGTGGCCCCAGTATAGAGCCCTGTGGGCACCACCGATGAACAGGTCGGGTGACTTGGCAGTAGGGAGTAGTTACAGTGACCATTCTGTCAGAGAAATAGGTTTGTATGCAGTCATACAGAGTGCCCCGTGTTGTGTGTCAAAAGAGTGTCACCCGCTCTATAATCCACATTTTGATCATAGTGGCTTTTTTTTTAGATTTTCCAAGTTAAATAAAACTTGGAAAATCGCCATGGAAGGTCGCCATGTTCCATCGGATTACTGAGAAGAAATATTTTTAGAAGTATTTAGAAAATGATTGAAAAGTCGGAACAAGTGTGATAAACTAGATGACGATTATATCGAGAGGGGAACAACAGTTAGAAGATTAATAAAATAAGATTTTATACTTTTTCCTCAACTTTTTGAGATCTCCACCCGTATTTATCAAAATTTATAAAGAGAATTTGATTCTCTTTCCCTGAATAAAATAAACACAAAAACACCCATTTTCTAATAATGAATATTTCAACCCTTTCCAAGTACTCTTTGAGGTTTCAAATCTCTGGAAATTATTAAATTTTCATCCCGTGTTTACTCATTAGCAGTTTTCCACTTCAAAGTGACTTGGTATCTTTTAAAATGCAGCTTTGTTATGATATCAAAGACTACGATATTTCTTGCCTTCTTCCATCTTTCAGTTATGTTTGGAACAGCTGGTGCTGCTTACTCAATCGTGGTTGAATAACCGAAATTCTTCATCAGCATATTTTCCTTGGTATTAACAATGTTTAGAGAATTTAGATGGTCGGATGACTTCCTTTTGAAGTGTATATTCGCTCTTCTTGCAAACATGAAACTTCGGTTATAGCAAAAGGAGTCAATAGCTGCCAATACTTGAGTTTCTTAAAGCTCTTTCCGGCAGACTACAAGAAAACAGCAGAATTTATCGGCATATTTCGATTACCTTTAGTTATGGTCGATCAATTTTTCTACTTCTAAAATTCTTTAAGGAAAACAGTTTTGTAAATGTTTGTAAATTGCTCCAGAGTAGTGTTGAACATTTTAGGTCGAGAAGTGAACGCTTTCAGGACAGCTGTATTGATCCACGGATTTTGTGAATAATTATGGAATTTACTTAGAAGTGAGACTTTTCAGTGAAAAAGTAAAAAATAAATTAAAGAGTGAAACTAAATAATTTAAAAACTAAGGGCAGAGCTATTTTTTAAATTAATATCATATTTAAAATAAGGAGTTAACAAACTTCCAGCGCGTAATGATCATATGACACTGAAGATCGTTAGGTCAACAACTGCTGATGCGATTGATAAATGGAGGCGGACTGGTGCTGTAAGGGTCACCAAAAAGCTAATGGAACGTGACAGAGAGAGCCGGGCCAAGAATCGTTCGCTCAAAACGCAGGTCAACGTTTTCATAGCATACACACGCCCTGAATAAGAGGATTGGAACACATTTCAGTACCAGTATAGTGCTCAGGACGCTGTATGATGTGGTTTACCACGGTCATGCATCGGCCCACAAGCCACTAATCACCCAGACGAATTCCATTGCGCCGTTTAGGACAATGGAGTGACAAAACTGTGCATTGGAGTGACAAGTCACGGTACATGGTCCAGTCTGGAGATCTTTCTTGAATGTGGCGAATGCCCGGAGAAAGCTATCTGAGGAACTGTATCGTCCCCACAATGAAGTATGGCCGAGGCGATGGTCTGATACTATTTTTCATGATTTTGCTTGAGTCCTTTGGTTGTTTTGAACGTAATCATGAATGTTGAGGAAGTGTATGTAGGCGTCCTCAACCTACGTTGAGGCAGCACGTCGGGGTAGGCCTGTATCAATAGGAAAACACTCCATGACATATTGCTCGCGTTGCGACAGACTATATGAGAGGGCATAAGCTTCGAGCAGTTGGACTGGCCTCAATCCTATAGAGAACCTCTGAGATGAACTGGATCGTTGGGTGTGTGTGAGGAGAGACCGCCCAAAAGCAGAACTGAACTGATTATCACTTTTATGGTCAAATTGCGAAAAATATTGGAGGACATTTATGTACAAAATACTACTGGGGAGTGTTCCACGGAGACCAGAAGCTGTCATACCAGCTTAAAGTTTTCAGTACGCTTATCAGTTTTCCTGTAAATAAAGATTATTTGTAGATATGCAGGTGTCCGGATATTAATGGACTATTATCTTCGTTGGCTCTTCACCCACTTAGCAACTCAGTTAATGACCAGGTATTCAGACTCCACAATCCACTTATTAAAGAGTGAATTTTAAAATATGTAGTTAGTGCATCTTATTTTCATTGTTTTTTCTAAAATAATGTCTTACATTTCCTCAACCAGAAAACTCTGTAAAACACGAGCTGTAAGGGCTTTTAAGTACACTTGCAATTTCAGTTATGTCCTGCACGCTGTTCCAACTCCAAGAGATCTATAGATTTTTCCTTAATGGATACTGAGAAATCTTAAAACTAATCATATCAACACAAATGAAAAAAATCGGAGTTAGAATATAACTCGCAGATGTGTTCTAACCTGGGAACTTCAAAGCTATTTTATTTTTACATGAAGTGCCCTTTTTTTCTACGAGAATCCAAAGAGAAATACGTGGCGCTCATATAATTTTCCTGCACTTTTATTCATTTACTACACCGCATCATCTCTTCAATTTCTTTTTTTGCCTCACCTACCTCTTATAATCCCTAAATAAGTAAGCATCTCTTTATATGTTTAGCTAAGTTTTCGGTTAAGCTTTATGAACTGGAATATCTTACCACGATGCACTTAAATTTTCATTACGTTCTGCCTCTCAGTTATTGTATGGTATCCTCCTACAAATCTCTTTTCCTGTAGCATATAAAAGCCCATTACAGAGAGGGATCATAAAACTCCATTATAGACGTATGCTTACCAGTCATCATTACAAACTGCGATCTTGATTGAGAGAGAGAGAGAGAGAGAGAGAGAGAGTCGTATCTCCTTCCTAGATCACCGTATCTATTTCCGTATCCACAAACGAATTGCTGCAATTTTGATAGGAGTAGCTGCAGTCCGGGTGAAATCTGTCATTCGTGTCTGTCTGCAAGAGACCAATGATCTCTAAGTGTTGGTTGGGCTAATGATCTAGCCAATAATTATACGCTAGAACATCACGAACTAGGAACCACATCAAGGCTTTTTTCAGACATATTCCATGTTTAATAGCCCGTACACAATGTGGTATTTCTGTTATTGAAGAATATTTAGAGGAACAAGCCAGAAACAAGGTTATTGATCACTGGAGGTTGAGAAATTGGAATTCAGCGATTCTGGTTAGTTCTGTTTGCGGATTACACAGTGGGTAGAATCCTTTTAAGTAATTTTGATATTTCAATGTGTGTTGATGGACATATCATTTATTAAAAATACAGATTTAGAAGTTTATAAAATTAATTTTTTAAAATAAAATTCGTAAGTTTTACAAAAATAATTTTTTGGAAATATCTTAATATTTTTATAAAAGTCAGAATTTTTGTTAAATTATTTGATACTTGCACTTCATTTATTAAAATATTATTTTAGGATTAGTATTGGTATTAATATTAATATTTTATAAAATTGATTAATCTAAATAAAATTAATTTTTAAAGTTTCATTTAAATAAAATTAAAATTGTAACTTTTATTATATTTTATAAGAATAATATTTTTTATTAAAATTTATTTGATATTTCAATATGTATTTGTATATTTGTTTTTATTTATTAAAATATTATTTTAAATTTCTATAAAATTAATTTATTTAAATAAAATTCATTAATTTTTAAAGATATTATTTAATTTTAATAATTTTTTTAAACTTTTATTATAGTATTATAAGATATTACAATTTATTTGATATTCTATTATGTATTTGTAGATTTGTTTTTATTTATTAAAAAATAAATTTTATAAATATTTTAAAAATAAAAATTCGTAATTGATTAAAAATCTTGTCAATTCCATAATTGTATTATAAAAATCATATTTTTTAAAATTAAAAGTCATACTTTTTTATTAAAATTTATATTTTTTATTAAAAGTTACACAGATCTTTATAAAAATGAAATAAATTTTCAATCCAAAGTTCAAAATTTTATTATTTACAATCTCCTCAAGTTGTTTAAGCTAAACAAAATAATCAAAATATATTTCTGATTAAGAATGAAAAAAATCATCCCTTTAAAAATGGTAGTGATTGTGAGCATGAAAGATACACCGACACATTTTTTAAGAAATATGACAATTTAATATTAAAATTACTAATAATAAATAATTTAATACACTAGCCCCATTTCTATGAACACTGTTATTATTGTCCGTAGTAAATCCTTCAACTTCATCCTTTTTGAAACTGGATGATTTCTGAAGCCCAGTTACTGGAATGTCTTTGGTTACCATAGTGACGAGATTGGAAAAGCTCGCTGTGCACTTCAGTTTCAGTTTGTTATGTCGCACGGACTCTTTTGACAGGGTGAATTGTAAGTTAAGAGCTGATGTCTCCAAGCGATCTGGGTGGAGAGTTACACTGTAGTCGGTGGTATACTTTGGCTCCTCCTAGCGTGAGAATAATCAATTTGGTAGGAGAATTAAATTTTTTATTTTTTGAAATTTATATCGTAATATTTAAATAAAAATAAAGTATTGAAAAAAAAAATAGAATTGCTATTATTATACTAATATATCTAACTTTTAAAAATAATTAAATTAGTTAATTTAAATAAAATTCATTAATTTTTAGATATTATTTAATTCGAATAATTTTTTAAAACTTATTAAAAATAAATTTAAATAAATAATTATTTAAATATTTTAATAATTTATTTAAAATAATTAATTAATTTATTATTAAATTAAATAATTAATTAATTATTAAAATAATTTATTTTAATAATTATTTAAAAAAATTATAATAATTAAAGATTTAAATCCATAATTTTAATGGATTTAAATCTTTAATTATTATTAAATTTTTAATAAAAAATCAAAATTTATTAAAATTGCTAAATAATTATTTTTTTTTACTTAAAAGTGAAAAAATAATTATAAAAAACAGAAAAAAGAGAAAAGAAGAGTCAATGCTAATGAAACACCTGGAAGGGCAACACTTGTTGCACAACCATGCAAGAACGGGTCCCATCAATTAAAGTCCCATCGAGGAAGAGTAATTTATTCATTAAATCCCCATAAATTCCAATAAAGCTAAATCCGCAGTTTTATCTATTCTTCATAAAGAGAAGTGATCAGCCCTCTTTAAAAGAAATCCATTGGAGAAACCAGCCAGTGATCCCACCTTTGTTCAGTTTGATCAAAAGTGGACTCCTCTCTATCTGCTTTTGAGAAAACCCCATGAATAATATCTATCTTCTACTGACACTGTTTGTTGTAACAAATTACAATAAAATTGTTGAATTCATTACAATGGACCAATCCTCTCTGAAAGCCATGTTATCCATCATATCTACGTTTTCCATCCTCACAGACAAAGTATGTTACTCAACAGTATTATACAACATAAGGTTACTTTGGTATATAATTGCTCGTTATTGGTAGGATTACATTTTTAGTTAGAATTTCTAAAGATGAAAGTAATGATCATAATTCCTTTTGGCAAGCTTGCAACGCTGGGTTGGACTGTCATTGAAGTCAGGTGATTTGTTCTTTTTGATTTAGTTAAAATGGACAATACCATCGACAAATTTGTCTTTAAATATCTGAAAGTAGGACACTGATAGCCTGAAGATCCATTTGTTTCAGTTTGGTGATAGAATTAGATTTTGTTTTAAATTTAACAGTCCTTCCATGAAGAAATGTTCATTATACCACCCATGCAATATCTTAGTTTTCTGCTAAAAAAATTGTGTTCAGATTTCTTCAGCTCTATCAAAATTATACGGTTCGATCAGCCTATAAATCCTGCACAAGTCAAACTATCTCTATAATAAGCCAACTAGGAAAGGGTGGTATTTGAGGCTAATTGTCTCAAGCAGTATCATCTTCTGTCATTAAATCGCGTCCAACATTATCTCATTTAAAATTCTCTTTTTAATAATTTAAATTTATATCGTTAAAAGTACCTATACCGAATGACAGTCAATCGTAAAATATTAATCACATTACATCTCTCATATGGCTTAAATGGTGATCTATTCGAACCTTTATTGTGTTCTCCCCACTTGTATCTCGAGAGGTAATTTAAAATGCACTTTCCATGCTCATGTTTGACATCATGAAGGCAATTAGTGGTCGTAACTTCAATAGACTCATTGTGTTCAATAAAACAAGACAATCTATTCCTAGATGAAACCGAATAGATATAATATTTATTGTTTTTCCATATACGAGCTTGTGAGAACCTTTAGATGTCTTTTATAACTTTCTAGATCTGTATGGGAGATACGCCCAACGGTATCACGTCAAAGAGAGTTTGCAATTTTACTCAAAGTTTGGTGGTTGCCTAGTAACGCACAGAGGATTACGTGCGCCATTATTTAGATTGCACTGGGGAAATATTCCCGAGAAATAAACACGATTTCGAATAGAATTGGAATAAGAAAAAAAATGGTCAATGGTTTTTCTTTGAAATCATCTGTTTATTGTTAATATATGTAATGGATGTTGCTTTTTGAATATTTAAGTAGTCAGATAGATGATGTCTATTATAATGCTTTTAGTGGTCCATTTTTCAAAATCTTGTTAAGATGCATTTTTAAATTAGAAAATAGTCTACTAACGTGAATAATTTGTTTTATTTGAAAGAGCTGTCTGCAATATATTCTTACCTCTGTAACTAGGTTATCATTGATGTACCATTTGAGAGATGGAACAGGCTTGGACTTGGCTGATACACATGTGACTGTGACGTTGTCTCCAATGTTGTATTTTGGCAACTCTCCACTGATTGCTGGTCCTTCTAGTGGAGGCACTAAAAATATAAACGAAGTAAAATGTTTCTAATCGAGCAAAAATATTTTGTGATGAGCTGGAGTATAGGAGAAAAATGTTTAATCAAAAAATACCTCACTAGAAGGCGCTCCGAGTGCAAATTACAACTCTTAATTTTATTTTAATTAAAAATCATTCCACAAGCATATTTCAAAATAGAAATGATACCAGATGTCGCTCTTATTAAATCGCAAAGCGCATCTTCCATTAGTCCATTGACAGAGTTGGATGAAATCAATTTGCTTTGATTGCTAGAGCCATCCACCTCCTCCTGATAAATGGCACCTAATGAAATTCCAAATCAACATCCGACGAGTGCCAACAGATGGGTGCAGTTTATCTCTGTTCCTTTTAACATGGATAATTAACAGAGAACAGAGTAAAGCTCCTTTAAGTGACAATATTGGTCACCATCAATCACAGAAACTACAAGACACTGATATCTTTCAGTACTTCGGAAGCCAGAAAGGCAATGCGAGTCAGACCCTACATTAGCAGATAGATTTTCCATACCACCATGATGGTTACACTAATCATTGTTATGTTTTATTCAGTTTTGTCAATTAAAAGGATCCGATGAAAACTACGCGAAAACAATTAAGAAATTCTCATTACTATTAGGGAAACGAATACCTACCAATGATTTTCAATTCTTTTTTCTCTTGAACACACCTGTGTACTGAGGATTCTGTAGATACTTGACACGTATACATTCCCGCTGTGTCTAAATCCACATCTCTTAGATAGATGGCACTGCTATCTGATTTTGAGAGCTTTAAAGATAATAGGAGAGATAAAAGAAATAAATTTTAATACTATTATAGTCCATGTATTTAAAAAGAAATACATTATCCTTTCTCTCACTCCTCTTATCCTCTTTCTCCATCACTCTCTCTTTCTCTTTTGCATTTTTTGACAAAAACTGGTGTGTTTTTGTTAAAATCTCACAGCGAGCTTTAGAACTTCAATTAAAACCTGTTCCTCCCGATGAAGGACCTTGTTTCTTCTTCTGTTTAGCTAAATTTAAAACTTTACTTACTTTGCAAGTAAAGTCGGACTTGCATTAATTAATCCCCAACGCAGATTTTACACTTTAATTTGTCCTTCGCATTATAATGACTACTTCGTAATCTCATTATCTGAGAAAGTAATCAACATCAGAGTAAAAGAATTCGCTCCCAATTCATTTATATTTAACACAAACAAAGATATCTGAAAGATTGGATCGAAGAAATGAGAAAATGGACACACAATTACTGCAAAATGATAATGATGCTGGTGAATACATTTTAAGAATATTATGATTTTAGCTTGAGGCGTTGCCCGGTAGCAGGCTAGAAAATAATACATGATAGTGTGAATGGCTTAATCTGGGACATTGGAAAGTCGCTGTAACAAAGGGTCTAAAAATAACTTCGTGTCATCGAAATGAATACACTAAAAGTTGGAAGGGATGGTTTTCAAAGTAATTACATCGCATTAGCAGATCCCCTTTCTGCCAGCATGAGGGGGGGGGGGTCATGTTTGGTCCCTAGCTTGGACTCACATGAGTTCCATATAAAATTATATAAAATATATTTATATAAACATGTTTCGAGGAATGGGCTCCCCTCTTAGTTACCATAGTGATCAGTGAATTCGATCTCCGTCCTTCCACATCGTATTGAAAAAGCCTGGGTTCGAACCCAGTGAAAACAGCTGGAATTTGTATGTACTTTTCTCACAAGCATTATATACCCATGACTCATGGCGTTAGCGGCATCGTTGCTATTTTTAAAACAAACAAAAACAATGCTAACCCGGTTAAGTGTTCGAAATAATCTCAAACAAGATTAATTTTGTGTCTGAGTTTTTTATGACCAGTAAAGAAAGGTCTTTGTTTCGAGTCGCCACAGGCGATAAGTTGAGAAACATTGATCCTTAAAAATTGCCATAAAAAGTAAAATGAAGTACACGTTTTCGTAAATAGAAAAATCCAAAAATGAAAAACTCGCCAATTAAAATCTAATTTTTTTCCCAATAGCCTTTTGTTTTTAAAAGGTGGCGAGTTTTTTAAAACCTTATTTGGTTATAACGCTTTTAAGTTCTTCGCTTTCTTTTCCACATTTTTAAGAAAATCATCTCGGAGTCTGACTATCACCAAAAAGATACCAAAATATCAATATTTTTATCTACTCCCCCCCTGCAGTTTTATACTCTTATTACATTTATTTATTTAGAAGATAAAACATGATTGAACAACATGGAAAAAATGATTTAAATTTCTGAATATAAGTAATTAAGGCTTACGTACATCGACTCTGATTCCTGGTAAAGGTAATAGTTGAACCTTAGGCCACTCCTGCGGGATGTACCTGTAAAATTCGATATTGTCTTTGTACCATCTGACGGAATAGAGCTGTTCATTATCAACGTCATAAGAACAGGTCAAATGTAAGGATTCACCTGCCACTGTTGGCGATTGGACATCGAACATGGTAATACGAACAGCATGAGAAAACGCCAATCCTGCGTATAAAAAAAAAGACAAACGCACATTAACTTTCTACTAGAACCTGCATAGATACATCACAAAGCGGAAAATTAGTTTGACAGTTGAATTTATAGTGGATAGATAGTAAAAAACAGGATCCCACCATTCTGCGCTACTTTTCATTAAAATAATGTAATTCAAAAGAAGATGACGGAGCGGGCACACACACACACACACACACACACACACACATGTGAATAATATATGTGTGTGTGTTTGCACGTATGTGAGTGGATGGGCATGTTCCGTGATGTCTCAGCCATCTCTGTTGGATGTTTGTTTTTGTTGATGCAGAGCGTGCTTTTTCTAAAGTAATTTAGGAAAGGGAGGCGCATTTGCAAACATAATTACAGGAAAAAGCTTAACTTGTTTGGATTTTTATCTTTAATGCCCCCATAATGATTTTCTGTGTTTGCCTATTTCGACTGTAAACAACTAAATGTACATAAGGTTTTCCCAAACCGTGAATGTAGCTTCTCTGTATTACAGATATGCTATGCGGCGTAGTAACCTTTATGTATACAATGTTTCTTTACTCGGGAAATGTGTACATCTTTGGATGGATCTGTAAGACGTCTATCTTTACAAGTATTATGTTTTTAATATAGTATACCGGTATATCCAATTGCACCGGATATGGTTACAATCCTACAAAAATAATAGAGGATTAAATTGCGAACGAAAACAAAAACTTCTATACCCGCTTTATAAAGCTATTAGAACTAGTACAGCCCATAGAAATAGGTATAAGCCAACAGAAGAAAAATCTGGGAGGGTTGTTCAATAAAGAATGATCATATTTTTCATGAACAACCGTACCCCTTGCTATTTCTAGCTGAGCCGTGGAATTTAAGATCAAACCAAGCTGCATCACATAGCAACTCGCAGTTGACTCGTGCGGCTGGTCAAGTTTATGCCTGTTCAGTTTCTCCTAGGTAGAAATGCACGTGACACGCGAGGGACAGTATGCTGCTCTCAAAGTTTGTTTCCCTCTCAAGAAAACGTCAGCTGAAGCATGTGAAATGTTAACAGATGCTTATAGTGAAGCTACGCTTCTACATAGCACATCTTTCAGGGTGATTTAGAATGTTTAAAGATGGATTTGATTCAATCACAAAGATCTGCGGTCCTGTAGCTCCAACCGCTGTTTCTCATCACAAAAACTACGAACACTGCTTCTGTAATCGTGAGAGAAGATCGTTGTACAATAGTAAGGCAAGTGGCAGGGATGTTGGGAATAACAGTAGAAATCATGGACGCTATTCTTCATGACTATCTGCATATGAAACGTGTTTGTGCACGTTGAGTTCTAAGACTACTCACACCTAAGCAACAGTAAGTTCGCATGGTGGTTTTTCAGGAGCTGCAACGGATGGTTCCTGAAGATGACGAGGTTCTGCACAAGGCGATAACGACAGATGAGAACTGGCTTTATCATTTCAACCCAGAGAGTAAGCAATAAAGCTCTGTTTGGAAGTCTGCGTCATTGCCAACACCCAAAAAGCAAATGTTATGGCTTCTACAGAAAGGTTATGGTTATCCTTTTTTTGACATTCAAGGAATGATTTACTAGCATGTTGTGCCACGTCATATGACCGTTACGGGACCATGCTATGGAAGTGTACTGCACACTTTGTGGGATCACATTCGTCACAAATCACAACTGCACGCAAGTGGATTGATGCTGCATAATGACAATGCGAGACCTCAAATTGCTCATACTGTCATCGAGTACTTAGCCAGCATTAATGTTAAATGTATTCCTCATCCGCCCTGCAGCCCTGACCTTGCATCCTGCGATATTCCAAAGTTAAAGAAAGAGTTGGGAGGAAAACTTTTTCTGTCTTCAGAAGAAGTTATAAAGACATCAGAGGCGATTCTCAAACATATGCCGCCAAAATGGCTTCTACCATGTTTTTGAAGAATTGCAGAAACGTTGGTGTAAGTGCATTTCATCAAATGGGGACTACTTTGAAAAGAACCATCGAAATATGGATGATTAATAAGGGTATGTTATGAAAAAAAAATATCATTCTTTCTTGAACAGCTCTCGTACAACGTTGAATATAGTGACAGTTTGCATAAAGTTATAGTTTGATGTTTATGTACACCAAAGTAACTCAGTGAACATCAAACCTGATGGCTTTGTGTACGAAGTTAGAAGTAAGCAAACACGTGAAAAGACTTTCAGTAAAAAGGCTAAACAAACAAAGACACTTGAATACTCATAATATTGAAGTATTAGACGAATAGAAAATTGCATCTCCTTCTAGTGACAGTCTCATTGAATAATTCGCAAGGGATAAGGAAGAGTTATTAAATTCAAAAGATTGATATGTTCAAACTTTTTCGACTTAAAAGGTACCTCGAATTTCAGCAGGGGTGTACAACATAGTTGGAAGTCTGATTTTTAAGAGTGGAGATGTAATTTTAAAGCGTGCATATCGTGCATGCATTGGAAACTAGTGTTTAATAGTGAGAGGATTGAAAATAGAATGAAAAAAAGACAACAGATACAAGAGGCAGTCAACAGCTGGAATCGTGATGTAGCCTTCCATTGGCAGACAGACCTGTCGCATATTATGGATCTGGTATAAGTGAGTTGAATTGCTTAGGCGTCCAATTCTATTAGCCAGAAGATTTGGGAATCGAGAATTGAAAAGCTAAAAATCAGCAGGAAGATCCTATTACAAGCAATGATCTGAACGCTGGAAATTTGGCCAGACGGAGAGTAGCCATTAATCTCCATACTGCCATGGTAATTTCACACAAAATTGTTAAGAGAATCGTTTAGGGAGTTAGACTAGAATTCAGGAGCACCTAGATAGAAACGCTTTTCCACATTTGATGGAAGAAGGGATGTGTAGCGCTGTGAACAAAAAGAAAAAAAAAAGGTAAGTCCTCAGAAAAGAGATAATTATAGAAGGGAATAGGCTAATACATTATTAATATTTAAATGTATTTAAAAGCGAATATAAGGAAGTTATCTTTCATGTGCATCTCTTTTGAACTGTAGGAATTATGAAGAGAGATAATTGTGAAGTGTTATATTTATGATTTATTATGTAAGATATCTGTTGTGATTTATATTTCAGGTTTATGAATTGCAGGTATAATGTTATGTAGGATCATAAAAGTTTAAAAGAAAGACAGAAAGAAATATTTATTGTGCGATTATAATAAGAATTGAGTCACATTTATTTAGAAGGGAATAAGAATACTAAATAAATTAAAATGATAATTGTGTTCATTAAGAATTATAGGCATTGGGATGGTGGTCCATGGAAGCTTCAGAGATAGGAATTCAACATAATCAGTTAAGGGAATTTTATATATTGAGGTTACTTTCGATTTTTAAAACTGCGTTTTTAGTATAAATTAAGAGAATTTTTAATGGATGAAAGAAAGTGAATTAATATCAAAGTGGAAATTAAAGATGAAGAAAAGGGATTCTTTGTAATTGGTCCGTAATGGATCCCCTTTACGTGTATATATAAATAACCTTGTTGTATAATAAATGTTTTTTTATTGTATTTTGTGCTCCATCCTCAATTGGTCCAAAGATATATACAATTCTGTCCAATATTTGTAAAGAAAATAACTCCAACTCTTGGATCTTTCGATCATATGGAGAATTGCATATCAGTCAGACTGCATTGCGGACCTTGGTGCTTTCGGGGCGGGGTTGTCTCAAAGATAGACAACACTTGCCAGAGAACAATATGAAGGTAACTGGTTATAGAATATAGAGAGATAAATAGGAAAGATAGTGAAGAAATAGATAACAATTATACCTCCCAGAGATCGATATATCATTTTATGAATAATAGGTACATGTTTATCTTTATCCTTATTCCTGCTCTGTATATTTTATCTGTCTTCCTACAACTATTCTCCCTCTCTATCTATCTTTCACACTCATATATACATTAGATAATCTCTATTCTCCAACACATCCTCTCATTACGTAGTTTGATATGTACATAATTACTTTGAACATGAGTTTGTCATATGTTATTGATAGGTCTTGTATTAGACAATTACATTTCAACGAGCGACCATTTATCTTCTTTACTACAATCAGACACGTCCTTGTAATATCTTTAACATAACATAACATACCAATAGATGCTGCGCCAGACAGTTTATTTGTTACAAGGCAACTTTGTTTGATAAACGAAATCCTTTATTTGTCCATAAATTTGGGATTTATATTTTTAGATATTTAATATACCAAAATGTTTGAATGTCTTGAAGAAGAAACAAAAAGCAATTGTTAGTTAAAATAAAATAAATAAAATAAAACTTTATGTTAAAAGAACCTTGTATATACAGATATACTTGCAGAATGATGGTTAGTGATGGAATCGGATTAAATTAACACAATGGTCTAAAATGTTCATAAAAAGTCATTAACATTAACATTAAAAAGTCATTAAAAGTCATAAGAAAAAAACACTGATCGAAAGATAGAGAAAGAAGAAATAGAAATTGAATGAACGCAAGTGATCGAAACAAAAACAAATATAGATGTAAATACACAGTGGAGAAGCAGAGATTGAGACAGAGAAAGTGAGAGAGAAAGAGAAAGGACGCTAGAAAGAAAGAGAAAATAAATTAAGAAACAAGCGGGAAGGAGTGAAGACGCAAACTGGTGTTGTGCTGCTGAAAAATGGAAACCATTACATCCATTTCTTGAGCTTCAAATCGGTGATGCGGAACAGTGATCGTTTACGTTTGTGTACATAATCGGAAGAAAAGATTTTTCCTTCCTTAATCCGTCGCGTTGAATGAATAACAGGATTATAGTTCCACAATGCAGTTTTCTTTTATACAATTTCAATTTAGAATTTGATTATCAACCATTTCTTTTTCGGAAACTAATTTACGAAGTCCATCCTAATGGTAGTTACATGTTTGTCCGGAAAGAAATACGAACCCGAGTCGAATCAGATGCAATTAGTCTGAGACCAAGAAGGAGCTACGCGTAGTCATCAAATTAGACCATTCATAAGGAAGGAAAAGAATTCAAACTCTATCCAATTAAATGAAGTCGGTCTTCTGTACGCGAAGAAGAGGACTCGCACTAAATCGTTGCTATGACAACGCTTCCGGTGATGATTCGAAAACGCTTACCAAGATGCAGTCGTACGTCTTCCTAGCAGCATCTTCCATGCTTTTTTTTAAAATTGTTTTTCGTTATTAATCATTATGAAAGTGAACGCTATTTACGTTTTTTAAATCTTTCGAAATACTTGAAAATAAACAAAAATTAAAAAATTAGATTATAAGGCAAATGCTTTGTTCTTTGGGTTCCTTTAGTAACGAGGGCAATCTGTAAGACACGAAGACAAAATAATAGTGCGTGACCTCATAAATTGCGTTGTAGAAAATGCACACTACAAGCACAAATACAACTGAATGGTCATTTGTTGCTGAACTCAAAGAATTCTTCAGCCAGTATGTGATTTCCATCCATCTGTATTAAATCGAATGCGTTTATGACATCAATAAAACCTTTATTTGGTCTTACGGTGTGGAGTTGCTTTTACAAATCACCGCGACCTTTTGTAGCGCCGCCTGTCGGTAGTAACCAGAATTTCCTTTTCTGATTTTAAAGAATTCGGAAAGCAAATATAACTTATAAAGATTCGCTATCAATCAGACATAATCTGCTTAGAAGGATTTTCAGATAAATGGACACTTCTCAGAGTTTTATAACGACGCGTAGGAGAATCTATAATGGGTCCTCGACAACTTGACGGTAGACGACCCCCTCGGTACTCGTCAAAACTTTGTTGCAGTCAAGTAGATATGACGAACAAGCATTTGTTCGTAAGGCGATAATAAGAACTGATCTTTCACCTTCAAAGATGTCATTTCTCTCGAGTTAAAGGACCCATAGGAGAACTGTCTACCTTCAGCGAAGAATAGTTTACGAAGTCTCTTGTGTTAAGAGGGTAGCTGTAAGAAGACGAATTTACTGATGCGCACAATGATGTTCAACGAACATCTTTCCTTTGTTATTATTGGTAATATTTGTTGCTGGAGTTGATATTTGTTATTATTTATATTTGTAATATTTGTTGTATTATCAAGGTGATAGCAGGCATCGTAGAAATTCCATCTTTCTGAGAAACTTGCCATTGGAGAATCCCGAGTCCAACACGGAAAACACCCGCTCTTGGGTTCTTCCCATGCCAGAGATTGAAAGAGTTGTTGATGTAGCCTTAGGAATTTAACATTCATTGTCATATACTCACTGGTCAAAAAATTACAAACTTCTGCTCAATATCTAGTATGGCCACCTTTTGCCAGAATTACGCCCTGTGCACCTAATGGCATAGTTCCACTAGCAGTATGATGGAGTCTAGGTCTAGATTTGACCACTCTTCCGTCAAGATTGTTGTCGGTAGGGAACTGTGAAGCCGATTTGCCCTTTATGACAATATCCAGACATTCTCAGTTGGATTCGGATCGGAAATGTTTCTCGAACCATTCAGATATAAATTTTGCACGGCGGTTAGTTGCATTGTCATCTTGAAGGAATCCATTGCACTCTGGATAAAAATGAATTGAAGGGCGAACTTGGTCTGATATAATACAAAGATATTCATTGTAGGTAACTTTTTAACGGTATGAGTGGACCGAATTCGAAGCCAACAGGACATGCCCCATACCATGATACCACCTTCAGCCTCTTGAGAGTGGACACGAAACAGTCTATATTCATGGGTTTATGGGGTTCATGCCACACTTTCACCCAAACATTCGTGCAAAAGTGTAAATCGATACTCGTTAGACCATATGATCTTTTTACAAAAAAAAATACCGTTGGAGGCACCATTGCTGACGAATATTTCGATTTTTTACTGAAAGAAGGCTTTCATAAAGGCACACGAATACAAAATCCCAAATTCTTCAACTCCTTTCACATATTTCGAAATAGGTCTTTCTTTGCCTAAATAGATTTTTTCTCAGAGTGGTGGCTTTTAATACAGGGACCTGTCTTTCAAAAAAAGCCGCCTCTCTGAGAGACTGCGCTACCATACATTATCTGTAAGACAGCTTACGTGCATCTTCTATTGACAAAGTGGATTAAAAAAGCCATTGTAGTCCCTACTCATCAGTTCCCTTTTTAATAAATTGTTTACAAAAACGCAAAGTCAACATAAGGGAAAATACAGTAATTTCAGACGATGCTGAGATAACAAAACTTCCAGATAATAATATCCTCTTGAAGGGATGTCTGTAATTTATCGTCACTCTGGAAAATAAGACATTGTCCATGGAAGGAACATCGGAGTTGTTTGCAGTAAAAGTAAACAAAAAAAAATAAATAAAACTGCTTTAGAAAAAGGAATGATTGGTTCTACTGGACATAGAATTCTATATTTATTGGAACAATATTCAGAAGAATGGGTAGCTTTGGCCAATACGCTACATGTAACGGTTTTTCTAATAATAGTAACATCCAATGACATGTTCCATTAAGTAAATTCAATATTAATCTTGTACAGGCAGAAACAACAACCAACACGAAGAGTATGTACTGCCGGTTATAAAAATTCTTCTCCAGCACGATTTCTGTTACGACAAACGATAAATCTGCTTCCACCGGAAGGAATCCTCAAATGGACAACGACAGGTTTTATGACTAAGTATCCACGCTCATCAGAGCGTGTGAGATTGCATGTAGAGAACATTGTGGACACCGTAACTGAGAAAATCGTATCGTCACTGATTGGTAACCTGGCAGGAGTGATGATAAATAGGCTTTTTGCGTGATCTTGGAGTCGATAGCAAGTAGCACCGAGAAACTTTTATTATCTTTTGTGTCCAAATGTACCCGGAATGATAATTGTCTTAAAGGAGGTATACTAAGTTGGGCAAAGATGCATCAGCGTCTCCGATAACTGATCACGAAAGGCTGCAATTTCGATATTACTTGCACGGTATCATTAATTTGATAGGATGAGAAACAGGTAAAATGGAAGGGTGGGGAGTAATACAGACTTTTATTTTTATATCATAAACCAGATTTCAATTTTTGTCCTATAGTTTCATTTTAGTGAGAATATTATGTTAATAGAAATGCGAAAACTTTTTGAAAATGATCGGACATATTTCTGAGATTGGAAATGCACTCTTTTTGTTGTTGTAGGGTTTTAGGAGCATCAGTGGCTAAGGTCATATTGCTCCATATATACTACTTGTAAATTGCGTATTTTGTGGTCGATTTTTACGCTTTTTGAACAAAAAATCCGAGTTTCTAGAATAAAAACAATGCTAACTTCTCCTGCCTGAGACCGACTAACTCGGCCACGTTATAAAAAAGGCCCATAAAAATTCCTCACGTCATCGACGGGACTCGAACTCAAGTCTTTTCCATCCGATGTGGGGAGGACAGCGCTGCTGCTTTGAGATCCACCTAAGACGAGAAAATTTGATATTAATATTGTCGATCTGGTTGACAAAGGGCATTTTTTGATCAAATAGACCGCAGGTCTGTGTGCGAGAGCACGTTTGGTATTGTAGCCCTCCTAGCGTTGAGTATTGTTGGCACGGATTTAAGGGAAATATAACCTGAACAGAATTTTGTGGGTTGATTTGAAGGTTTAAGCTTGCTAGGTACAGTTCAAGATTCTTAAGTTGCAAATTGGTCCTATTGCTGAGTTCAGCAGGGTTGTCGCTAGGGTTAACTTGAGCCAGCAGTTTGAGGTCATCAGCAGAACATAAGAGGCCATTCCTGGAGGCAGTGATGAGCACGATAATAGCCGTGAATAGAACACCAGACAGGACGCTCCCGATGCGGTACTCCAGCAATAATGTCACAGGATAGGGTGTGTTGTTCCCGATGGAGAATAAGTGTTCTGTGACAGAACAGAGATTCAAGAAAGCATACCATATCACCTCGAATGTGAAAACTTTCTTTAAGTAGGAGGAGCAAGGCAGGAATTGACTCAGCTTCAAAGGCTGCCCTTACGTCGAGAAATGTAGTTACGAGCTCGGCAATTTGTTCGAATGCTGAGAGGATGCGTTCGGTGGTAGCTGCCAAGTTAGTAATTTATAATTTTCCTGTGGTGGCGTCGTGGATTCCAGGTAGTGTTGTCTGCAGGATTTTGTGAGTAATTGTGGGCAGCAAGGCCTTTTCGAGAGTTTTTAACAGACTGGTGACAATTGAGATGGGTCTAAACGAGCTGATGTGTGTGTGACAAATTGGTTTTAAGGAATAGGGTACACTCTGTACCCTTGAGGTGGGAAATAATGATCAGCGAGGCTGTAATAATGCTCAACTCTCAGAATAACGAAGTTAGCCAACGCTAATATTTATTTTAATCTACACAAAGGGGCCAATTCATTAGACACACCACCTAATTGTGAGTAGGTTTCCTTTTAGCCCGCAGAACAGCCTAGATTCATCGTGGTAGGAACTCAAGGAGGTATCGAAAGCGTGCCATAGGGATGCTGGTCTGTGTTCACTCAATTTCTTCCCACATTGTTTCAAATCGGATGGTTGTGGATCTCTATTCCGAAAAGGTTGTTCCACCTCATATCTCAGGTACTGAATTGGACCGAGACCTGGTGATTGGGAGATCACAGCAGCAGAAGGAATTCGCCCTCATTCCTGGAACTAGTTCTGCACAATTCGGAAGAACTTAATCGCAGATAGATAAATTGCAGCCACGAAGGCATGCACTTGGTTGAAAAAATTATCAGATAACTTTTGGCATCTCAGTGTTGTCCCACTCGTATCAAAAGATGTGAACTGCATCACGAAAGTACTCTTGACTTCATTTCAGTGCATCCGCCAGCATGCACAGTTGACCCTCGTAGTAGCACAGTTGGTAGGATCGCCGTCCTCCCCACACCGGGTGGAAAACATTTGAGCTCGAGTCCCATCGATGACGTCAGGAATTTTTATGGGCCTTTTTCACAATGTGGCTGAGTTAGACGGTCTCAGGCGAGAGTAGCATGGTTTTTCTCCTGGCAACTAGTGTTTTTCGTACAGCAAACAGAAAATCGACCTCAGAACCCACGCAATTTATAGACAATATACACTGAGCAACATGGCCTTAGTCGCCGATACTCCTGAACCCAACAACAACGTGCACAGTTGCACCTGGCAGGATGGATGGATCCAGAGACTCATAATGTTGTTGGCATATTATGATCTTTCGATCAGCGTCAAACAACAGAAACCAGGATTCGTAGACCATGCAACGGTTTTCTAATTCTTTGCTGTCCAATATTGGTATTCTTTATATCGTATGGTACAAACAGATGATGTTTTCAATGAAGGAGCTCTTAATTTCATGAAAAGGTCTGTCTAATAAAGTGACCACTCAGTGTGTATGATAAGTGAATCAAAGAGAAACAATACCCGTTGAGTTAACTAAAACTTTCAAGGATTTATTCTGAGAGAGCAACGTCTGTGTGTCAGAGTAAGGACCAGACATGTGAAGTAAAATCCATCATCAGCAGAAGCAATGTAATGCATAAATAGCGTGCAACTTTGACAATTTTAAACTCAGAGCACACAAAACTCTGGATTTTTCAGTTTTTCGCAAACAAGTAAATCGACCATAAAACCTACATTTAAAGACACAAAGATTTCCCCTCTTCCCTTCTAACTTGGAGGTAATAAAGTGAGGTCATAAATAGAGAATGTGTTTTAGAAAACTGGCCACCGTCTACGACTACGTGAATACTGGATCGTGCTCCTTTCATTCAGGAAGGTCGCCGTACATTTATGCACCGAGTGTCAAAAAGTTACATCACCTTAAAAAATGAATGGAACTGTCTAAAAACTTAAATGTTATCAAAGGATCTGTAAGTTGGAAGGGAAAATAAAGAGAATATAGACCACCGGAATAGTTAGTGGGATATAATATTTGATATAATAGTCATCCTGGCATGCAAATTCCGAGTGTCCAATATAAACCGATCTACCACCTTACAGAGCAGCACATTATGCAAATTATTCATGCCTATAAAAACAAGGCTTGCGACCACTTTACATAGAACTGAACATAGAGCTCAAGTAGTAGAGGAATATCTTGAAACTGAAGATTTTCGACGATTGCAGTGGCCTGCAAGATCATCAGACTCAAATTCGATCGAATATGTGTGGGACGCCCTTGGGAATCGCATTGCATGCCGACAGCCAAATCCGCGATCACTTGGTGAGCTAAGGTTGTTTAGCATTTGAAGGGGATCATACGCCATACTGATGTCATCAGTATTAGTAAAGGCATACGATGGAAGAAAGCAAGAAGCTTATACTGCATCAGCCAAAAAAAAAAAAAAAAAGAAATGAAAAAACCACTTCCTATTTCACGCATCCATTCTCTCCAAATGTTTGTACAGTTCTTCCTTGAATTTATTTAAGCTATCACAATCAATAACCCGCTGGCGAAAGGCAAATTTCCGCACCTCTGTTCAACAACTGTTTTTTCTCAATTTGAGTTCACGTCACCTCAGGTTCGTAAACTGAGCAAGAGGAAGAATCCCATCATCATTGAGCCTGCTCAAACTATTCAGGCCTTATACACCTCAATCAGATCACTTATAGGTGACTAGTCTCCAGACACTGCAAAACTTTCAGAATTTAAGCCTATATTGGTAATAGCAACCCTTTGTTCCATTCACTAATCTTGTTTCCCTTCTCTGTACTCGTTCCAGTAGCTCAACATCTTTTCTAAGTTGAGACCTCCAAATCTGTACGCAATACTCAAGGTGTGGTCTGGCCATTGCCTTATACAAGGAAATAATCACCTTCTTATCCCTGCTAGAAAAATTCCTATATATCATTGACAAGATTCCAGAGATACTCTTGCAGCCTGTCTGCACTGCTCATAAAAATTCATATTTGACTGCACAATTACCCCCAGTTTTTTTTTTAATTTTCCACTACCCTAAGTGCAATACCACCCAATTGTTATGTTTCTCTGGGTTACTTCTACCCATATGCAGCACTTTGCATTTGTCAATGTTAAACTTCAGTTGCCACCTCTCCACCCATCTACTCAACTTTTCTAGATCCGGTTGCAGTAGTGTACCGTCCTTACTGTCATTAACAACCCTGCCGACCTCCGTATCGTCTGCAAACTTGGACATTAAGCCCGATATACCTTCATCGATATCATTAATAAATACAGAAAACAACAATGCGCCCAACACAGAACTCTGGGTACTGTATTATCATGTTTTCATGTTATATTCTGGTTATATTTTCATGTGACTATATTTTCGAGTATCTTGTCTTGACTTCTGTAATGTGACCTTTTTGGTAATTCTTGTACGAGCCCCATAAATGTCCCTCATACCTGTCCGAAGTTTCTCGCTGTCTCCTCATCATTTCATCGTTATTCTACCTATCAAATTTTGTCCCTCATCACCGCAAGTTAAGCGTGTTACACCACGTTTTCTAAGTGTTCTGTTAATTTTGTCGAGCAGTGTAAAAGAAATCCAAATACTAGGAGTCACTACGCTGGAAAGGCTTTTTGAGACACCTAACCAAAGTGTACTAATTCAAAGAGTTTGAGCGAGGTCTCACGACAAATTGCTCTTCTTCTGCCAGACAAGGTCCTTGGTCTGTTTGTCAGTGGACAGAACCTATCCACAAATTACGGGATAATATTTAATGCTTAGTTAAAAAAATAGTAGTGCACTAATATACTGTAGTGATAAAAGGCGAAAATCATATCGAGGTCTGCCTCGAAGCCATTACGTCCACACTAGAGGAGCCTAGTATTGTCTTGGACTTATTCTATAAAACGATTGAACATTTTAGTGAAGTCATCAGGATAATAGGCAATCCAATCTGCACCTTGGAAGTAAATGTCTCTGTCTATGGACAGTAGCAGTGAAGATTTCAAAGGGGAGTTTAATGACACAACGGCGTCTAAGACCAAGATATGTCTCGTTTAGGTATTTAAACGTATCTCATATTTTTTCAGATATAACCGATAAAGTGGATTTGTTTTAAAAAGAAAATAATTCCTTGCATCCACGCCTGAGACCGATTAACTCAGCCATGGAGTGAAAAAAAAAGCCCATAAAAGTACCTCGATTCATTGTTGGGATTCGATCCCGGATCTTTTCTACTGGTAGACAATGATTATAACCACTGAGTTACATGCGTAGATATCCGTCAAACAAAATGGAAAACATTTTATATGACTCATACCTTCCTCGTCCCCAAAAAACTGGCTCTCCAGTTCTGCTTTGAACTTCTACCAAACTCTCCTCCTCGACCGCTGTGGCAGGCAGTTCATCCCAATGATATACAGCACACTGCCCCAAAGTAAACTTCGTGAAAGTTTATTTTTCTGTACTTTTCCAAAATTTTGTATTTGGGACTCACAGTTCTTGTTTCTCCTACAGTGGAAAATATACCTCTGTCATTCATTTTAGTGATTCCTTTCAGGGCCTCATATACCTCAATCTGGTGCTCTTTAAGATGTGTAGTTGCCAAATTTTCAGTCCACCCTTTCCACGCCATTTGTCTAGTAGACAACGATTAGCATCCCTTACCAATCTTGCCTCTTCTTTGAACCCTTTATAGAAGCCTTATATCTTTCTTCAAATGTGGCCTTTAGACTTGATCCTAATATTCTAAATGCGAGCTCACAATATTTTTATAGAGGGAAAATTGCATCCTTTCCCCTAGTTGCGATGTTCTTATACAATTTTTCTTAGCAACTGACTGAACAAGCTTCAGATAGCCAAATAGAAACTGTTGCATTGCTTGATGAGGCGTGGGGTCCATCTCAGACTCGTGGAGGAATGCATCTAGATAATGGTCTTTGATATAACCTCTGTGAGTGATTTCTCCTACTGAGTCTTTGTTATTATCAATGAATAGAGAAATTTGTGCTAGATCATTGCCCGGCACAGTGGTTGAGGTAGAGAGCTTGGCAAAGTTCAAAGCCGAACTCACTAGATGTATCATGTAAATCAACAACTTCCATTGCCGTTATTGGTCAACTAGTCTCTTGTCTCCATGCTTCTTTCAAGGCCTAATATCCCTTTGTTTTATTTCCATTTCTTCTTTACATATTTTTATGTCTGGTGGGACCGCCTGGCGAAGACTTGCGAAAACTCAAAATGGGCTTCTTTTGATTTGTCCAATATTTCTGTTCCCTTTGGTTGTTTTGTTTTAAAATATTGATTTTTTTAAAACAGTTCTCGAATTACTGCGTGGAATCTGAAATGAGTTCCGAATACGGTTATATGTATCCTAAATCCACTCAGTAATTTTTACCAACCCCGAACGCTCTGAAATATCTAACTTTATTCGGGAAAAAGCACATCCCTTTATCGCGCCCGCGATAACCAGCTAAGCTTTTCAAATCTATTTTATCCCAGTAATTTCGTGAAGTAGCATAAACACACCCCCACTCCTACAAAATTAGAACGAAGTTTTATCTCATTTCATTCTGTAGTTTCGAAAACTAGTTCTACTCCAAGCTTTTCTTTACACAAGAACTTGTATTCTCTTCGTCTTCATTCAAATCTAAATCCCACCAATAAGAGAATGGATGTTGGATCGGAGCCAGAACTGAATGTGTTATTTTTGTATATTCTACACCAAGGCTTATCGCCTACTAGATATTCATGAGGTATTTCTTTCATCTGGACAAAAACACATTTCGTTTCGTTTGAACTCAGTGAGGGGAAAGTGGTGGAAAAGGGAGGCACCTAGTGCCATCACCAGAAAGGGAAAAAACTACAGCTGAATCTGATTGGAGATTTTTAACTAGTTATTGTTTCTTAAAAAAAAGATTGCTGCTGTTATAGTTGGACATAAGAGTTGAAGTTTCGCGCATTTATCTAATAAAAAACTTCAAAAGTTGCACGATAGCTTTCTTTATGTGACATTGGTTAAGATTAATGAGTGATTTAACTCTAATGAAATTTTTTCTTTCCACTTCAGTGAGCTGGAAGCCAATAAAAACCAACTCCAACGGCAAATATAATGGATCTTTGAACTGCTTGTTAGTATCAGGAATGGATATATGCTGGAAAGAATGTTAGAGGGAAAGTCTGGTCGTTCTTTTTTTTTTTAATAAAAAGACATGTGCAGTGGAAACTTTATAAGAATCCTCCATTTCTTTTCTCTAGAAAGAAATTCTTACCTTCTATACAAGCGACAATCAAATGTGCCAATGAGACGACCATGTTATGATCAATCAGTAGCAATTGAGAATCCTTATCTTTCTTGAGGGATATTTCCGGATTATGACCTAAAAGATAAAAAAAACCGTTAAATTTTTCTTAGTTTCTAAGATATTTTTGATAATTTGTCTCGCTACTATATTTCAATATAGTAGCGAGATAAATTGATCAAAACATTTAAGGGATTGGTGCACAATCTATTGAAGAACGTCTTACGAGTGGGGCCGAGAAAAGAGCAGAGAAGAGACAGGAAAGTGAAAGACAGTTGGGGATGGCAGAGTGTACGCATCCCCCAGGCAAAAAGGAGCAAGAAGCTGGGTGCAGTTGGGGGAGTCGTGGAGGACTGTGGATAGGGAGAAGAGAAGAGAACAGGTAAAGTTCAAATTAAAGAGTTAGAGATCGTCACAATGGCGAACCACGGAGCGACGTCGGCGGGGCACCTAGTTGGGTTCCCCTAAGGATCATCCCGCCCAGGGGCGCGCCTTGTCCCAGCAATAAGAGCGGGTTAGGAGCCCAAATTTGCACTTTCCCGACTAGGAGCTTTCGGTGCTGGGTATCAGTTGCTGTGTGGAGGAGATTGTCCACAAGTAGTGTTAGGAAGTTGCAGGTGATGCCAGCGACGACAAAAGATCTCTTTGGCATAAATTGGTCAGCGCACGGAAGCCATCGTTAGACTCCAATAACTTGGTTTCTGGCCGAAGTGATGTTGTGGATTCTTAGATCTAGAAGTAGTGGATTCTTAGATCTAAGTATATGTTGCGTGGTCCCAACCTTCAGGTTCTCCGCAAGCACAGAGGGCATCTTTCACTAGGCCGAACTCTAGAAGGCGCCTCTTCAAGGACCGTGGCCAGTTAATAGGAAGGAAGT
This sequence comes from Mastigoproctus giganteus, assembly GCF_048544385.1. Classification (NCBI taxonomy): domain Eukaryota; kingdom Metazoa; phylum Arthropoda; class Arachnida; order Uropygi; family Thelyphonidae; genus Mastigoproctus; species Mastigoproctus giganteus. Next base: position 175,760,604 of record NC_143584.1, read on the forward strand.
ATAGACGTTAAGGAGGAACCAAGCGGAACGTTGTTTGCTGATGTAGGTTACCTCAGGGAGGAAAAGTTTAGTAGTTTCACCAGTTGTGGAGTAATTCCAGCGGATTTGCAATAAGTTTATCAGTTCTAGCCACACATGTTCGTGTTCCTGTTGAATATCGGTACGGGTTTGAATAGCGAGGAATTCTGCTTTATTCTTCTTAATGGCATGGGGAGTCCGATGGAAGCGACGTGGAGGTCCAAGAGAGGCAGCCTGTTAGTACCTGTAGGGGAGACTGCGTGGTAGAACAGTGGTATCGTCACTACCCTCCCCACATCTGGTGGAAAAGGCCCAGATTCGAGTCCTGTCGATGATTCGAGGAACTTTAGTGGGCCTTTTCCACTCAGTGATTGAGTTAGTCGGTCTCAGGTGTAGATAGCAAGGTTCCCCCCTCGGCAACTCGGGTTTTTCGTCCAGCAAAACAGGCAAATCGACCACCACAGAACACGTACAATTTACAGACATAATATACAATGCACAGCAGATGAATAAAAATATTCGGGTGGTCTAATATGATAATTTAATTTTTTAGTACCTGTTGGGCAGCAGTTGATTTTCTGTGCGAGGAGGTAATTTGTAGTAGCATAAGTCGTTGGATTTGATGTTTTGCACGTACTAAAGTCATTCGGTCATACCATACTGCAGCTACATATGTGAAAATTGTTATAAATACTGCTGAATATAGAAGGCGAAGAGTTAGTCCTTTTAGATCCCAGTCCTTGCGGGTAAAGCGTGCTAACACAGCGATGTTAATTTGTTTTATCTTTTATTGATAGCTTGGAGATGAGGGATGAAATTTTTCCTGTCGTCCAAAATTAATCCTATGTACGTCACCAATCGATAATTTTTCATTAGGCGGCCATTCAAATGTATGGTAGGAGGTCCAGTTTGCCTTTCTCAGTGGAGACTGTAAGTTTATTTTCCATGACTCATAGAGACAGGGAAGGGCGAACAACTGCAGCCCAGGTTTCTGTGGTGGCACGGGAGAGGCCTTCGACGATGATAACCGTGTCCTCGGCATAATAAAGCTGAGTAGTGTGCGGGTGGTCCTTAAGGAGCCACTCGTCGAGTATCATATTCCTAGCAGCTGACCCCAGGATGGAACCCTGGGTGCAGCCTCTGGTTAGATGTTGGGTGATGCAGTGATATTTTGTTTTGATGCTGACCATGCGGTTAGAAAAGTAGCTTTTGAGGCAGTTGTAGAAGTTCCAGGTATAGCCAGAGATTCTGGCCCTCTAGAGAACGCCCGGCCACCACACCGTGTCGAAAGCTCCTTTGAAGTCAGTGAAGATTGCCAGTACATAAGTTGCATCCCACTGTTCTGCCACAGGATTTTAGACAGGGCATAAATTGTGGAGCACGCTGGCTTGAATCCAAATTGAAAAGGGTATACCAAACCATTGGCTTCGCATCGGGGTGGAAGCGGGAGAGCAGCAATCTCTCAAAAACCTTGCCGTGAATGGGAAGCAGCGCAATGGGATGGTATGCCTTGGAGGTACCTATGGGATCCTTGGGTAAGAGCCTCAGGTTAATATGCTTCCATAGTGATGGAAAGTTGCCCTCGCTCAGACAGGTATTGAAGAGCTGAAGAAGGATCATTGGCGCTATGGCCCAGGGATGCTGCACAGTTTCGCCCTCTATAAAATCCAGACCACGAGCTTTGCCTTTCTTTAATTTTGTTAATTGCTGTATCCACTTTCTCCTCTGTGAATGATTCCTCCATAATGTCTGGCTGGAAGCAAGAATTTTCTGCTGGAATCTTCCTGTGAATGTCAGTATCAGAGTTGGTGTTGTCCCGATGTATTAGTTCATCCAAAATCGGGTTGATTGCATCTTCCCAGTGCGTAGTTTCAGATGAGTCATCAGAGAGGACAAAGTTTATAACTTCCGTGGATCCCAGCGTATTCCTCAAGGGTTTGTGGACAAAACCCCACGGATTTTGTAAATTTTGTTAGTATATTCACGGCAGACTGCTTTAAATCGGTCTCTACTGTTCTAAGACGTTGGCAGGTTCAGTCCTTCGCTTGCGTTGGTACTCTTTGCGAGTTTGCTTCAGAGAATTGCGCAGGTTATTGAGCTCCTGCGACAAGCATGGTACAGATCGATCTCGGGATTCTGCAACATTTTTTTCTTGGAAGCCTCTGAAGCTTTGAGAAGCAGACGCTGCACACAGTCTGTTCTCTGCACACTGTTCACTGATTGGTTTGAGGCTAAATTAATTATGCGTTTTAGTTCGGTGGTTTTATAAAATCTTAATAAGCAGATGTTAAATTATTAATAATTATATCCCAAACCCGATCGTTAAGCGAATTTTATTACCGTTATGTTTTAAATAATGGTCATTAATTAAGATTACTGAGGCAAGATAAATTACTGGAAACATGTTAATGATGCATCTTTAAGTATGGATGAGGTACTGCTAATATATTTATACAAACATTACATATGATGTGATCTCCTTAATTGTTTTGAGCCGTGTATAAATCTAATATTTATGGAAATAGGCCTGTTTTTAAGTAAATTGAAAATACATCTCATTCCCATTTTGTCACATGAGAAGCTGTTCCTTTTATCTTTGGAGTTTCATTATTACTGAGGTAGTGCGTCGATGTGGCACGTCTAACGTACGTTACTGAAACATCTTCATCCCCCCCCCCCGAGAAAAATAGCAGAATGCTATCGATCCATTACAATACAGATGGTTTGGAACTGCCTAACTTTCACATCCATTAAGCCAGCATCTCAGCCATTTTTTACTTCAAACTCGTCATAAAAAACTCGTTTTCTTGAGAATGGTTAAAAACTTTGGAGTGTTGGTTTGACCTGTCAGACAGCTTTCATTTCTGAAATCCCTCCAACAGAAGGAAAAGAGCGATGCTTATCGAGCAGTTAAATCTTTACACAACCGATCTGTTGCTCCAATCTATCCTTTTTCTTTGTGAGCAGCTATCGTAGGGACGTTGGTAAAAAGAACAGCGTGAGCAATTGCCTTTGGGCCGAGTAGAAGTTCGTTTGATCAAGACTGAAAGTAATCATTCCAAAAGGAACAAATAAAATCGCACATGCGTAGTATCCTCTCCAAATTGCAGTCTACATACTTTAGGATGCATCGTTAACATGTTTCCAGTAATTTATCTTGTTCCAATAATCTTAATTAATGACAGTTATTTAAAAAATAACCATAATAAAATTCAGTTAATGATCAGGTTTAGCATATAATTATTAATAATTTAACATCCGCTTAATAAGATTTCATAAAACCACCCAACTATAACGCATAATTCATTTAGGCACAAACATAGCTTTCCAGCTGTAATTTCATGTTATTTACGTTGAATGTGATTCTATTTAGAGAACTAGCAGAGAGAATTAACATGTGGTGCATTAATGGAGGGTTTTTAAAAGTTTTTAGGTAAGTTTTTCATCCCGTCGTGCGCTGGGAGACTGTAGATTATAAAAAAACCTCTCCTAGCTGTAATTAATCACTTCAAGCAAAGGAAATGGATGCTGGCATACAAAAAGTTTCCCATGTTGGAGTCGGTAATCAAAGAGGCATTACTGAGGTATCCTTCTGTTATTACAGAATAACTCAGTGCATTTTATTCTTTTTCATCTTCTTTGTGAACGTAGCTAATGAGGGAAATCTTTTTTCCCCAAGTAGTAGGCTTAAATTAAACATGTACAGAGAGAGAAAGATTCTGATATTTCGCTTAATTAAATCTATCTCTTGAGGATGAGATCTGCAAAAAACTGAGGTTTATAAAGAAACTTTATAGGATATTATTTGTAAGGTTGTTTTATTATAAAATAATTCCATTCATGCACAATGTACCTCATTAAAATGTTTTGTTGTATATTAAATATTTATGCATATTATGAATATTGTCTCATCTAAGATTAGGTTGGACCCTACTGGATCTCAGTATTTGTAATAAATAAATTTATATTTAATCTTTGTTTAATGTTCAAGATATTTTTCTAGTTAGCCCTGTTCAGAATTAAAGGCATAAATTATGAATCCACTGTTTAGCTTAGGTTATATGTAATAAACAGAATTTTTTAAGAATTTTAATTTTTAATGGACCACCCTCCCATCCCTCCGAAAATTGCAGAAGCTGTACAGGGCGTTTGAAAATTGCTTGGCTAAAAATAAGCCAAGCAATTTTCAAACAGCTAAAAATAAGCCAAGCAATTTTCAAACAGCTAAAAATAAGCCAACAATTTTCAAACAGCTAAAAATAAGAAATAAAATTAGTATAAACATAAATATAAGTAAAAAGAATAAAACTCACAGAAATTTATCAGAAACTGCTAGCCGTGTATGGTTCAACAGTCATATGCATTGAACATGTATGTTTTTGTGCATCAGTTAAAACTGGGTCTACATTGAGAGTAGTTACAACCGTACCGCTGGGACAGTTCTACTACACAGTCCTGTCCTTTTTCTGCTGTTCGGGTCTTTGGAAAGAAATGCTTGGAACTGATTCGGTGATGAAGATGAAGTTAACGGTACAATGAAGCCTGGTTGAATGGGAATGTCTCTGGATTATATGACAGCGATATGACTGTACTTGAGTCACACGGTGGATCAAGTTCCCTGTTATGGATGACTCACTGAAGTGCCTTCATTTGTGTGTTCTTTGATTGTTCTGCGATTAAATCATTTAAAAATACGCCAGTAACCTTACTTTTCAAACAGCCCTTTATGCTCATTATAAAACTAAAATTAATTGTATATTTATTGAATTTAGTAGGAAGATTAAAAGTTACAAAGATGGCTAATGAAACATCCCACAGTGAGTATTTCATTACCCATTAATTTTAGAGGGCTAATAAGTAATGAAAAAAGAGAATTTACAGTATCAGAGGGAGGTACTGAATAAAAGAATTCTTAGCCATGTGTTACCAACTCTTATTTTGTTATAAATGGGACAATTTTTCTTTGGACAGAACTATGGCAAATCTCATTCACATAGCACAGCTGGAGAGCGCTACATTTATCGACAGTACTTTGATATTACACAGCAATACCAGCTCTTGTGTTGGCTGACTGAACATCTTTCTCTCTCTCTCTAGATCTGCGATCTACTAACCTGCATGCTGACGACGCATCAATCACAGATACTAGCACCACCGGCCTCATTAAGGGCCAAAGTTAAAGGACAGTAGGGTCATCAAAGAGTCACAGTACGGGTATTTGGAAGCCTATATTAATACAACCAACATTCCTGTACTCGAGAGAAAGGAATCTGTTCAGAAATTGCTTCAGTATTAGGATAATGTTTTATGTTCTTTGGTGTTTTCGCAACAGCAGCATGGCTGTCTATATTTATTACAGTAATTAACATCACCCTTCTTCGTAAAATGGCAGCGGGAAAAAATTTAATTAATATGATGGTTTGCTGCTTTGTGAATAATTAATGAGATTAGGGAAAGAGATTTCTCTTTCACTGTTTTCCATTGTCTTCAGTCCATCTGCCTAAGTCGCATATTTAGGCAGCATTTTATAACGAAGTATTCCAAAATTCGACAAGTCAAGCATATGGCCAACATAACAGAAGGTTTTATTCCTACTTTTGCCTTTACAGAAAATTTCCAAAGTCTAGAGTTTTACCTCCGGGAACTCCGATTTTCTTTCCCATAAAACTGAACGCATAAATGTATGCAACTCAGTCCACTGAAATTACTTTTAAAATGATCTTACCAAAAAGGCTCTTCGACAACTACATCTACAAACATTTCGCACACTACATAAATATTTTAATAACAGTTTTGTTTGACGTACCTTCCATTGTTACATTACAAAATATTTTCAACATTTGACGAAATAGCGGATTAATTCTTAAGCGAACTCGTTTCCTATTATTCAGCTTGGAGAAAAAAAAACTAAACGAATCTTGTAAGTCTTTTATATAAAACGTCAAAAGAAAATGCATTTGATTCAGTTTCTTCGGCACACAATTTCGTCAGTGCAGCATGTGATTGCCTGCCACTCTGTGTACTGCCAAGCAAAAAATCGTTTGGTCGAAAGCGATAAGAATATTGATGTAATGATTCTCTACCAGCACATTGCACCTGAACATTACGGCAGTGGATACTAAAGCTAACAGAATATTTTCTTTTGCAATTCCAAGCAATGTGTGTATGACTACAGAAGTAATTTTGAGTTGCTGATCAAGACATGAAGCCATCTGAGTCATTGTTAAGAGACACACAGGTGATTTATATACATAATTTAAATATCAAGAAAAAATTACAAGCACTAACCGGAGAGTAAAAATGGGAGACAAGAAAAACATATTCTATATTTTGATTTTGAGAGGTGCTAATTTTTAACTTCTGCCTAAATATGTGACTTAGGCAGATAGACTCTAGGAAAAAAACAGGGAATAGAATCTTTACCAGTCACCAAATCTAATTAATGCTTGATTAAAATCCCTTTTACGGTTTTTTTAATAATATAAGAAATAGGTACCGCGAATAAATTTTAAAGAGTAATCCCTATTTATATTGCTTCAGTTTGAAGGAGGATTATATACATAAGATGATTTATATACATAATTTAAATATCAAGAAAAATTACAAATAGTAACTGGAGATTCCAAAAATGTATTCTATATTTTGATTTCTTGAGGTGCTAATTTTAGACTTCTGCCTAAATATCTGACTTAGGCAGGTGGACTCTAGAAAAAAATGGAATAGAATCTTTACCCTCCCCAAATCTATTTTTTCATAATATTAGAAATAGGTACAGCGAATAAATTTTAAAGAGTAATCGCTATTTATATTGCTTCAGGAGGATAGACGCATGGGACAAGGAAGTATTACTGTCCCTTATTACCATCCTTGGTTTATTCTCTTTTGCTCAAATAACAGGGAACTGAAAATTCTTTGTCAGGATTATGTATACCTGAAAGTCATGAATCAGAGCGAGATGTTATAAGTATAATTGCCTGTTGGGATTTGACCAATGTATAACAAGAATGCGCTGATTTACACACGCAACTGTACTGCCATTAGTCATAATATTTAGCTCGACATCGACTCTTTCCATGTTGTTTGTTCCTCTTTTCGATACAGTAATGGATATCCCCAAAGAATACTTGTTATGAAAGAAAGCAGTAGGTGTCATGCATCAACAACAATATTAGGAATACGTATTTTAAAGAGGTTTAGGAATGCGACATATTTAATTAAGCTAGCCATTTCGAAATACAGCAAATGGGAATTTATTTCATTTTCCTTTCATCTTGTACATTTACCATAATTATGATATACGATTTTCAGTTGTTTCTTGACCTTTTCTAGTTTTAATTCAAGTAAAAGAATAATCTAAAACACATTGATACAGTTTATTGTAATAAATAGCTCCTTTACGCGGATCGAAATGCCTTTTACAAGAATGCGTTTCTTATTTGCAAAGTAATTGCAAAATAAATTAAAAAACATGCAGAAATATATTCCCTGTTCAAAAAATTAGAAACCTGTATTCAATATCTAGCACGGCCACCTTCTGCCAGAATTAAAAGTCTGTACACATCATGGCATAGATTCCATTAGGTGTCTCAGGGAATCTAGCTCCAGACATGACCATTCTTCCATCAGGATATTTGTCAGCAGCTGTATTGCAGTCGGTGGAGGACTGTAAAGCCGAACTACTCTTTCCAATATATCATAGATATTCTTAATTAGAATCAGATATGGAGAAGAAGTAGTCAGGATAGATGTAAATCTTGGGAATGTTCCTCGAACCATTCAGATACAATTTTTGCATGGTAGATAGTTGCGTTGTTCAAGATCAAAGAGGTCTTCGCAGTCTGAGTAAAAAAAAAACACATATATTCCTCTCGGTCCGATCCTAGAGGAATATATTCATTGGAGTTAACACGAGGTTTTAAAGGTATGAGCGGACCCAGTCGGTACTAACAGAACATAACAGAACCCCATAGCATGATAGTACCTCTAGCAGCTTGAGTGGTGGACACGAGAGGGTCTAGATGCATAACTTCATGAAATTAACGCAACATTTCCCTCCTACCATTGGCGCAAAAAGGTATAAATCGAGAATCATCAAACCATGTGACCTTTCCCTCTTCGGTGGTACAACCATAGCCGTGGCTTTGGTTGCACGACTTCAAATCCCAGATTTAAACATGCTACCTCAATACCACTTCTCCGAAAATTGTAAAGATTACCTCTCTTACCCATGACCTTTTGCATACCGTACCTTTAATTATCTGTTGACTCATTGCAGAAGATTTCTATTCCTTTTCAATGAAAACTAATTTTGAAAACATTTTGTTAGGGCTTTTGGTATTTTACAATAGAAGCAATTTATACTCTTCCTATATTACCTTAAACGATTATCCATTACTCCAAAACAGCGCAAGAACGAAACCTAGATAATATCTTCACTGATGTATATTATTTATTTCTTTTCAAGGCTTCTTTGGTTTCATTTTATGCACCGTAATGCTGGTTCTATGATATTAAATTTCGCTTTCATATACGCATTGAAGTGTTCATTTTTTCCATCTTCAGGCAACCCATATATTGATTTTCCTGTCGGTGTTTTTCTCAAGATGGCTTTTTCAGCTATGTAATATGAATATTGCAGTACATGCATAAATAGGTAGGGGAGAAACAAAAGATATTTTTGGTGCTTTATGGCTCTGTTGTTTAGGAGTTTTCTACCATACATGCAAGTCCAACGTCCCGCAATATTGAAATAAGACACAAAAAACATTTGAAGGCAGTTACTACTCATTCGTACTTCAATATTCATTATACCCGCCCACCCGCTTCGAAATTCACATTACCTTTTTTTTAGGGAGAGTAGAAAATGGTACATATTATTCAAATCTATTGGAGTTTCTGTATATAGTGTAGTAGACAATATGGACTCTAGTGAATCTATTCAATCCACGAAGGATTATTGTTTATAAACACGAGATACTTACTCCTCGTGGCTTTAGCTGTTTTAGCATCAATTCTAAATGACCACGTTGGTGTTCGGTTTGATCGATTTAAAACTAATTGACTCTATTAACCATCGATCATATTTTTTGGTCTACCATTTTTTTATTAGTACCAAAGTATTAGAAGGACCCAAAAATTATTTAACAAGCAGAAGCCTTTCATGTCAGTAATTGTGTTTTCTTAGAAACTTTGAGGTTCGAAGAACTACAAGAACAGAAGTAAGGAACAAAGAACCTCTTCAATATGTAGTGTGCGAGGAGCTCATTCAGCTACGTAACGGGAAGATAAGAGCTTTGTGTGTGAAACACTAAAAGATCAACTCTGGGCGACTTACACCTCTCTGATAAAATGGTAATTTGGATTGGTGCCAAAAACCCTTGATGTGGCTAAAAACTAAATGTATATCAGACAACGTCCCCGCAGTTCGATGTAACCTTTCTTTCGGATTAATCCTGGACACTTTGGAAGTGTAGTACCCACCAAAAATATAGGAGTCTCTACATAAATGAAAAGAATCTTGATCACTTTGACAATCACTACTAAACCAAAAGAGTAAGTCAGTGAAAAGAGCCTCCTTGGAGTTTCATAAGCTAAATATTAGTCTCAGTTGCAGAAGGTGCTACTTCAGTGCACATTTCCCTGAGGAACATAAATTATCTTAGGGAAAACTAAGTTACTTTTCTTTTTTAAAGACTGGCTCATCCCGGATGTGGTTTCCAGAGTAACAAATTAACCTTATCTGGTCAAAAATTGAATTTAAGCACACAACTCAAGGTTTAATTAAATAAACCCAAGCCACAGAAGAAACTTAAAATCGCTAATTAAATTCTTTGGGCTCATCAACTCCATTAGCACTTCATTGAGAGAGAGAGGAATGAAAGAAAAGAAGAGAAAAGGTGTTTTTATTTGCATATTTATTGGAATTAATGGTAGAACAAGAAGGGTAATTAAATCTGTTGACTAATGTATGGTTAATGATCGCAAAAGTGTACCGAACATGCAAGAATGGACCCAAAGAGATTTAGAATGCAAAACGCTTTATTTTTGTCTATTAAAAAGCTCTGCAGGCTAAAGTACTTTCTAATCTGACTTTATAATTTTCCTAACGCGTAAAATCTTAGTTAAGCATTCTTCAACTAAGGGTCACATTTAGCTACTTTCTGATGTGCTAAAAATGTCACCACCACAGATTTTAATATAATTTTGGCTAATTTCTTTTCCCAAAAAGGTTTTCGTTTTTTCGGTGATACTAAAGTGGTTGTGATGCGCAAAACTTCTAAAGAAAATTATTGCATCCTTCTTACCATCCGCTTTTATGGAGTTGTTCGAAGATAAAATAATTATACTCCTATTTGTTATGATTATATTAGATTTTCTTTGAGACTATTAAGGTTGGGAAGTGTCTGCATATAGAGTCTTTAACTGAGTATGTTCTGTTGTCGATCCACCTCTTTTGCTATAAAAATACTGTAAAAATTCATTCCACGTGTAGGAGTAACGCAATCTCCTAGAAAGCAGGGCCCCTTTTGTTTGTAGAAAAGCGATTATTCTTCAAGAACCCCACTATAAAGAACTTTCAAAGACTGTTATATCACGCTACGTTATTATTTTTAAGAAGTTCATGGATGTCCAAGACTTTTGGTTCTTGTATAACGTGCTATTTTGATATACGAGTAGAGACAGACCCCAGCTAACGAATATAAGCAAGTTGAATTGATTTGTCCCATAAGAAATAATCTTAAATCCGTTAATACCGTCTCATATGACTAGAGATATCGTATTCTCCCATATGGAATACACTGCCTACTGGCCCAGTGCTCTTTTCATCTTAGCTTGCCTGAAAGTTTGGAGAGGAATTTTGATGTATTAGTTGGTAGAATTAGGAGAGGGACCTTGGGATTAAGTAGGGATTTTTGGAGATGGGTTAGCGGAAATTCCTGCTGAGGTATGATACCGAGATATTGTTGGAAGATGGGTGACTTCTTTTAATGATTTTTTCAATGAAAGTTTAACAGAAAACTGTTTTCTTCGCTTGAGACAGCTTTTGAGGCATGATGGGATGGATAAAAGATGGAAGGACTCTATGAACACCCTTATAATGTATGAAGTTTCTTTCAACGTTTGGATCATTATCTTCTTAACAAACAAAAATATGCCACTTCGATGAATATATTAATTCTTTTGGATTATTCAAGAGGAAGGCCATGAATCTTCCTGGTGGTGGCTTCAAGCATATTAAACTTTTGAGCAAAAATTAATTGTATTTGCTATGATAGTTCTACTCGCCAAGTTAGGTTGCTTAGCACAAAATAGGTTAACTATTATTTCCTCACTTATTTGGGCATTTTTTGTCAAAGTCTGAAATCTGTTCTATTCCATCTAGTCAGAATAAAAACAGAAGAATTTTTATAATACTATTAATAATTTTATGCCTTTTTATTATAAATTTTATATAAAAGTTCACTTCTAATTTATTTCTATTCAGTGAAAGAATAAGTTGGAGAAAATGATGAAAAGCCAAGCGAATCTGAAACTTTTAATGATACTTCGGTTCTATTTTATTTACACGGGTTAAATTGTTTGCAAAGCCAACAGCGGTCTTTGATTTCTATGACTGGCATGAATGGACTAAGGCAATTTACACAGCAGTCGGGAAATAGTTTCAGTTGGAGAAATAAAACAGGACATAGCAATTTCGGTAAACGACTTTTGTCTGCCATACAGAGGATTATGGTCCAAATACAATCTATGAGTGGAAAAGTCTTTTCTATAGCTTATCACAGGATTCTGATTTAGTCTGGCTCAAGATACAGCTAGGTTTTCTATCGGAAAATTCTCTTTTTCTTGATACATCTCATTCAGATGTCTGGCGTTTGCTGGAAGAATCCTACTCATTGTTCTTACGTTGTTTAGATAGAATTAATAAGCTGTCCGAGACGCTTGTCAGGTATCTTGAAATGACAAGGTCATTAATATTGGGTTTGCCGATTTTGTTTGTTGATATGTAGTTTAAGAAGGAGGGCAATATTTCTTCTTTTACGATTATTTTCAGTGGTTTACAGATATGGTTGGTTAGAACCCCTCTATATGTAGTCTAGGATTTCCCAAAGGTTCTATTACTAAGCATTATGTTCGGTAGTCTATGTTAAGATTGCTTTTGGACCATACAGGGTAAGTACAGAGTTATTGGTGCAATACATCTCTGGATGTAATCTTTTATGAATTTGGCAATCCAAGCAGCTAGTGTCTGTTTATTGTTTAATAGAAGGTAAAGGAAATTTGAAGCAAGATGTAATTATTGAGATATTGGTTCAGAATTTGCATTTGGTTTCAAAATAGCCTTATAATTTCTGGATTGTTTAAAATTGGTTTAAACTTGGATTATGTAAACGAGGACTGTATTTCTCTAAGCGAAGTATAGACGATTGAATATAAGCTCAACTCTTAGCGTTTACTTGGAATAAGAGTGGACAAAACAGTGAAGAATTCAAACTATCTGCTATTACTTATATTGCAAACCAAGGAAATCTGCATCAGTTTACAGAAACCGGGGATATTAAAGACTTCGAAGAGTTGAGCCCCTTATTAGATTTCTACATTCTACCGATGATATAGTACAGTGTTTACTGTAGCAACATTACCCAAGATCGATGGAACTGTTTCAAATCATCTGCTGGATCGCGGCCAACTTCGTTAGATCTAAGATTGTAGCCTCGTGCCCAAAACTGCAACTAATTTAAATGTAGATGATTTGTCTCTGAGGGTATTCCCGCGTAATTATGTTAGAGAAGAATTTCCATCCAGTATAGGCATTAACAGTTCGAGGAGATAAACGAAATAGGAATCTATTTCCAGCTAAGTTATTAAAAGAGGACTGACCCCCCTCCAGAACAGAAAGCGTGTCCATTAAAGGAATTTACAAGAGGAATTCACATTTTTCACAACAGTTCATCAATAATATTCAGATAAACATAGTTGATTGAGTACAGTTCTGTAGTTTTAGTAATCGAAAGATGGACAGAATACCAAGAAAAGAAGTTTCGGTACCAAACGATAAAAAAATTGGAAGTGAAATCGTTTGGCATCAGCAATCGACTTGATTAAAGAAACCAGACGACTTCCGTACATTTAAACAAAAGAAAATAAATTGATTCTCAAAAATTGAAACAATTAGTCTTTCATTTCTAAAAGGAGGAAGAAAAAACAGATTTTTAACAAATGGAAGTCAACATAGAAAAACACATTGGAGAAATATAAATCAAAGCAGCTCATTAATTATTAGGGTCCCTGGTGAGTAAATTTTCATTAACATTTAGGATAAAAATGCACTCTCTGGCAGTTGTAATTTATGGACAGTAGGGTTAAAAAAAATTAAAGGAAATTAAACTACGAAAATGTTTATCAGTAGAATTTATGAAGAGAATGGCTGCGCCAATTTGTAAAGGCAATCGTTACGTGGAGATTTGTTTTCCTTGTGACTGATTAAGTCCGCAAGGTAGGAACATCTTGCTAATTAATAAAATGTGATGTGTTTGACGCATCTTAAGAATGTCAGTAATGAGTACATTCTTCTATAGTGACACCAAGAGATTGGACGAGGTAGATAAGAATGTTAGATAAGGCGAAACAGATTCTGTCGGATCTTTTTCAAGAACTTAACGCAATTAACAAATATGATTATAATTAGGATGGTGTGACAGATGCTTTGGTTCCCTCCAACAATCCTTTTCCTTGTTTGCGCCAACAACGTTCGATACTAATTCGCTGTTTAAAACTACAGCTTCCAAAGGGAATTAGAGATGATGACAAAGATTTTTGGCAATTGCCAAAGATCTATGATCTTCGTAATTTTAGAAAGAACGGGTGCAGAGAAGAGCATTAATATATGTAATCTTTGGCAATTGCCAAAAGATTAATTGATTTTTTTGGAAAATAGCCAAAAGATTAATTGCTTTTTGGAAAACAGCCAAAAGATTAATTGAATTTTGGAAAATAGCCAAATATTTGTTTTTGGCAAATTGCCATTCATTTGCTTTTTGGTAAATTGATAAAAGAAATGGAAAGGAATCATTCTTTCATTATTATTATTGAAACTAATGGGAAAACGAATTTGTATTGCTTCGATTGCGTTTTATTTTTCGGAGGAATTCTGTTTTTTCTGCGATTTGAGGTACTTTGGAAATTATTGCCTGTTGCTTCCGTGCAGCAGTATGTGGTATAAAATATTAATAGCGTTGGAGCATGGGATACGTTGTATAGACCGCGCAGTACACAAGGCAAAAATATCTTTTAGCCCCCGCTTTCCAGGTTCTCGTGTTTAAAGTGCCGGCTAAAATCACGCGAACCAGACGAAAATAACCATCGCACGATGTATTGGATTTACTGATGTTACCGCTTAGATGCCACAGCCAAATTGATAAACCGAAGATAAAAGAACCTTTTGTTGGTTCGTCCGAACCAACCATTGTATCGACTATCTGGTCAAGTGGACTAATTGGGCGTGTTCATTTAGTTGGCGCATGCCCTGTTTGGCAGATATATTAAAATTCAAAATTGGTAAGAAATCGAGAACTTTTGCACGATATTTTTCTCGGCATGGCTGATATTTCAGACTCACATAATTAAATATTGAGAGTTATGATATCAAACTAGGTGAGAAAAAACACAAACAACGTTCCCTTATCGATCTTTTTTTTTTTTTTTGGTAATAGAATGTTATCTTGTTTTTGATTGCTGTATACTATTATTGTTCAGCCGAATATTAATACTATTATTCGACTGAACTATAAAAACATGTTTATTATTACAATATATAAATGCTTTTATAATAAAATGCCGTGGGTTGTCTTATTTGTTTAGGTGTGAATTCGCCTTTGTTAGGCATTCATTTATTATTATTTTTTTTTATTTTTTGGGACTACCGGAATTAAAATGTGTGCAGATATTTGTCAAGAATGTTACAAATTTATAAATCCGCCCCTGATAACAAAAGCTTAAGAGATCAACTCAAAATAACTGGTGTGGTAACAGCATTTTATTTAACTGTCTCTTTTAATTTCTCCATTAATTCTCGCTTGATTTTAATTGTGTGTGTGTGAAAGAGAGAGACAGAGAAAAATGTGTATAGAGAAATAAAAAATAAAAAATGATACATAATTAGTAAGAGATAGATAGAGAGCGAATACAGGAGTAAAAAAGATGGAGAAATAGAAATAAAGGAGAGAGAAAAAGAAATTAAATAGGATAAATAGAGAAATGAGGCAGAAAATAGGAGAGAAATAAAGGAGGGGTAAAAGAAAGAGTGAAAAAGAAGAGAGAAAAGAAAGAGCAAAAAAGAAGAGAGTAAAGAAAGAGCGAGGAAAAGGGAGACAGAGAGAAAAATAAAGAAAGAAGAGAGAAGAGAAAGAGCGAATAGAGAGAGAGAGAGAGAGAGAGAGAGAGAGAGAGAGAGAGAGAAAAGAAAGAAAGAAACGGAGAGAGAGATAAAAAGGAGAGAAGGCCGATAAATAGAAGAGAAAGGAGGGAGATAAATAGAAGAGATTAAGGAGGGAGATAAATGGAAGAGAAAGAAGGTAGATAAATAGAAGAGAAAGGAGGCAGATAAATAGGAGAGAAATAAAAGAGAGAGGAAAAGGAAGAGCGAAAATAAATAGTGAAAAAGAAGAGAGAAAAGAAAGAGCAAAAAGGAAGAGAGTAAAGAAAGAGCGAGGAAAAGGGAAACAGAGAGAAAAAGTAAAGAAAGGAGAGAGAGAAAAAGAGCGGAGAGAGAGAAAAGAAAGAATGGAAAGAGAGATAAAAAGGAGAGAAGGGAGATAAATAGGAAAGAAATAAGGCAGATAAAGAGGAGAGAAAACATGAGAGGGGAAAAGGAAGAGCGAAAATAAAGAGTGAAAAATGAGAGAGATAAATAGAAGAGAAGGCAGATAAATAGAAGAGAAAGGAGGAGATAAATGGAAGAGAAAGAAGGCAGATAAATAGAAGAGAAAGAAGGCAGATAAAGAGAAGAGAAATAAAGGAGAGGGGAAAAGAAAGAGCGTAAAAGAGAAAAGAAAGATCGAAAAATGAGACAGAGAGAGAAAATAAAGAAAGGAGAGAGAGAGAGAGAGAGAGAGAGAGAGAGAGAGAGAGAGAGAGAGAGAGAGAGAGAAAATAAAGAAAGGAGAGAAATATTAATAAGAAGAGAAAGTAAATAGGACAGAAAGGAGGAAAATAGAAAGAAGAAATAGAAAGGAGAGAGAGAGAGAGAGAAATTAAAGTATTTTGTCGGGTAATAGTTCAATATATTTCATAATCCACTAGCTTTTCGCCATTCCATGGACTGATAGTATCTTTTTATTCTGGTAAGGACCAATTTCCGGAAGGACAGTTATTTGGCACATTTCCAAGGACAGATATCATTAAAAAAAAAACAAACAAAAAAAAAAAAACAAGGTTAACAGCATCAGAACTTCACTTGTCTGCAAATTATTTTTGAATTAAACTGTTGTACTCAAATCCAGTGAGCCAATAACTATTTGCTAAACACCGAGCCATTATTCTAATTTCCTCTACCAAGCTCATTTCTTGTGGGCCCTCAACAGATACGCAAAACTTTATGGGTTGTTGGTGGTGGTGGTAGTCGACATGTCTACGATATTAGCATAAAAGCGTTTCCCGGTACAGTTTACGACGCTTTCTTTTGCTGTTTTATAGTGAACATAAATTAACTACTTAAGCAGCTAATTCAATACCTTCCGAACCTCCATTAAACCTCAAGGGTACAAATTGCTTCGCAGTATACGCGTGCATTATAAACTGCGCGAGGTACAAACTTAGCCTTTATATTTTCAATCGATATTTTTCTGTTTCCAAGGTCATCTGCCGTTGTATCTTACAAACACAATCACCACCTATTCGTAAATGCCCCCGTTCTATAGTTAGCTATCGATCTTCCACCAAATGATTCCAGGTAATGCTCTCCAACATCACGAATTTTAGTTTTCTCTAGACGTAAGTTGAAGTTTCTGCACAGTGCTTCGTGGATGGCCGATGTGATGCGATGCATTGTGAACAACAAGTACATAATCAAGTTGACAAATGCGTTAGAATACCTGGCATTCAACCCACGCGATTATAACCAGCTCTAGGTACCGGGCCATCCGCGTAATGAATTTATAAGCAAAGAAGAAAATCCAGTTAATGGCGTCTAAGATTTATACTGAGCAGTTTTCTTACATCAAAACAAAATTTTCTAGAAAAGGTAGCTGGAAATTACCATATTTATTCACTACAGATAGGAAGCTTCAATTTGCTTGCAAGCATCTCATCTTGTGATGCTACCAATTCAGAATAGAATCGTTTTAAGGGCTGATTCTAGAAAAGCGATTGTCACAGGAGATCTCGATGGTAAAATTGATAGCTGATTTACAGAGCTGGTGGATTCATCACTCTCCGAGTCTGTACAGGAGTTAAGAGAGTGAGAAACAGATTGTGAACAACCTCCTTACTGGGTGGTTGATCGCTGTCCTTCTGCGTCTTGTTGAAACCCAAATTCTTGTCCATCTAGATGGGAGAACTTCTCTGGGGTTTTTTAAGAACATGGCAGAGTTTCGAGAATGGTTTTTCATCCAACAAAAGAGGCCCATGACAAACAAACATTGAATGTAGGGTACTCTAGAATGTGGTTTTTCTTGTAATAGTTCTGTCATACAGAGGTTCCATTTGAGAGATCTACCATTAAGACCATCCATAAACCGATAGAAGAATCAAGTAGTCTTTACTGGGAGGTTGATCAGGTACAATAACGCTATCGGAAATAAGAAAACTTTTAAGGTAACATTATTTTTGAAGATATATCAAAGAGAGGGAGGAATCTTTGGGTAGATGCTTGAAGCGTGTTTAAGTTTGTAAGAGCAGAATCTAAAAAGGATCAATTACCATGAGAAGAAATTTATCGAAAAATAGCAACAGATAGAGAAATGAGAAGAGAGTGAACAGGAAGAGATCTGTGCTTCTGCCACATTTGATCGTTTACTAATTTCTCTTCATGGATAGTCAAACCGCGCGTGAGTCACGAAATCCATTTCATAGAAGCACGCTCCGAAGGCTACTCGAGAAACTCATACAAGTTTTACCCCATTAGATGGTAAAGTTACCATTTAATTCTGTAGATAATATATCCTTTCGAGAGAAGTTTGCGTAGTTAGAACTTGTTTCATGCTCTGATTTCGAGTTAATTGGTATCCATGGTTACGTTACGTGAGGCAGAAATTTTGGCCGGACGTAGATTTATTAATTTTTGAAGCTGTCATTTACGGTTCTATAATTTAGGTAACATTAAGTTAGAAAGTCCACAGGCTTGTTGACGTCACCCATGGGGATGTAGGTAGAGAGGACATTAAAACTTAAGTGTCCGTTGGGGAACTTGCTTCTATTTTTCTGATTTGATGAGCAGATGCAACACTACTCCACCGTGTTGGTCTACAGAAGTTATTCACAGACACATGAAAGGGATAATGTGCATCTGTTCTCACACTAAAGCAATCACAGTTGATGCTAACCACAGTAGCAAATGGGCGACACCCATTTCCTTGCCTGCAATGGAGGATTTTCCGCATGAAACACACGTTTAATTTTTAACGTAAATCTCTGCAAGCTCTGACGCATTCTTTATAGCCAGGGACACCAAATTTTACGACCATCTGAACCTACGTGGCTACTCTGTTAAACATTACAGTGTGTACGCCATGGGAAAAGTATGCTTCGAGTTGCTGGAAGAAATAGAAAAGCAAAATCTCTGGACCTTTGAGGATATATCCAAATGAAACCACTGTGGCCAACTTAATGGGTCTCCGGAGAGGATTATATGATTGTTTTGGGATGAAAACCGAATTTTGGGAATAAAAAATCATAGTATCATTGTCTGAGACCAACTAACTCAGCCACATTGTGAAAAAGGCTCATAAAAATTCCTCAGGCCATCGACGGGACTGGAACTGAGGTCTTTTCCACCCGGGATGGGGATTATGGTGGTTCTACCAACTGTTCTCTCCAAGAGAGCATTTTTCGTGATGAACACACAATCTTCATGGCCTTAGCTTCCTGGGCGCAAATTAAAAAGAATCAGTGTGGAATCTACGATATTAGATTTCAAGAACATTGAATGTTATTCAAGAGTGTTAATGAAAATATAGAAATATTATTTCGATTTTTAACTCACGTTTGAATTCGAATTAAAGTCTCTGCTTCCAGTGAATAAAGAAATTATTTTCGCAAAAAATAATAATATAATTATATAAAAGTAATAATTAGAACAAGCAGGAACACATCAAGTTCCACTATCACTCATTCCTTTGATGAGTATTCGGAACTGATTGGAGCCTATTATTTCTACAAGCATATACTTTTTCTCATTCTGTAATATATGACCTTTACTATGACCCGAATTTATATAAATTAAGGTCATATACAAAAAGCGTAAATGTTACTCTTAGTATTGATATCTGAACTATAATTGGATTCGTCTTTTAAAAATTACTGGATTCGTATTGAAGACATTGAGCAATACCAAATACAATCAAGATAATCCTACCTGCAAATTTCCTGCTGTTCTTAATCCTTTAGGTTTTTAATCCGGGCTAATCAGGTATCCGACTTCTCCTACACCGCGATACATCAGCATCTGCCGGAAGTACAGTGGCGCACGTCGAGTGCGTCCGTTCCTGTGATTGAACTGGCGACTTGGCCGAGCGTCTCGCGCACCTATGTTACGCAGCTAGAGGGCGCCACATTTTATTTCTGTTCGTGCAGCTGTGACGTGGTGGGTTTTGTTGGATGTATTTAAGTAATCGCGGTTGCCAAGGTGGAGTGCAATGTGTGTGTGTGCAGAAGACGGGGCCAAACTTGTGGGGAAAGAGAGAGAGAGGAAATACGAAGCGCGTGAGCTCCCCCCTTCCCCCAAACCTTTTATAAAGAGCTAAGACTGCAACAACATCCGATCCTTTGTAAGATTAAAGGAGAAAAAGTTTTTCAAAGTTTTCTTGTTTAGGTAGGAGTAGAAGAGGAAAGATGTTAACGCTTAGGACCATACGTGCTTGATAATTTAAATATTTGATGCTGCTCCATAGAAACGACTGTTCCTGTTTTGAGCATCGTATCCTCACCAGGGCAATATTCTTTTAAGAGAGAGTGTTTTCCATCTTGCACAGTATTGTACTGAAGACAGGTAATGCAACAGGATTGTGGATAAAGAAAATGATGGAAGATTCTTTACGATACTCTAAAAATAGCCAAGGTCTATTTTATCACTTTAAAGTGGCTGGCCTCGAGTTAAATTACCACTAGCGTTGCCAGTAATGTCTCTGCAACTTGGAGAGAACAGCGGTGGAAGAAATCGCAAGAGATAAAAGATTTTTTCCCTTTCTCCATCTTTGGTAGTGAAATTATTACTATACTGGAGGTTTGTGGGTATTAAAGTTGGGCTGTCCTATGAAAATTGGAGTCCCCAGAATAAAACTCTACTTCTTTAGTTTGATATCCATAAAAACTACTTGGTACAAGCAAAATTAGAGTAATCTTAAAGGCGAAAAGTTAAACTGCACCCATTATCAATCTGCAGAATGGAAACCTCCTCAAGGATTCGTGTTGTGAGAATCTCCAACCTCATCAGCGCAGTTTTGCACCTCATTATTATTCAAAACGTAATGTCGTTTACAGAGAAGAAAGAGTGTAAGTTGCCACCAACACCACCCATCGGCAAAATCTTAAAGCACCAAGTTTTTGTTCCCTTCCTTTTTAAAAAACAGCCAGAGCTCCTCTCCAGGATCCGTCTGATCCGTTTTCTCTATTTGTACTCAAATCACGAATATTTGTTCGAAGATTTGCTAAATCTTTGAAAATATATGGAGTTTTTATAGGAAAATTTATGGGATGTGCGAAAGTTCTCTGCCACATAACTGTTCATTCTTCACCATTTTTATTCTTCGAAAACCACGCCGACTTTTTTTGATCCCCCCCCTTCCAAGTTCCAACTTTCTTTGTGCTATGAAATTGCTATCACATCCCAAAGAGAAAAACACATTAGAAGAAGTATTTGAAAACACCAGCAAAACCTCCCTTCGTAATCTCCTTGCTCGGGTACAACGTTTCCATGGCAACGAGGACGGTTGGAATTCTTGCACCGAATTGGTTTCTGATGTTGAAGGAACGGGGGGAGGAAAAGTGTGCCGTGAGAATATTTTGGATTAAAGTGTGGGTCTTCCCATCTTACATTTTAGGTGGTGATAAATGGCGCGAGATTTTGTTGAGCCCAAGATGTATGTTAAGAAGAAGAAGAAGAAGAGGAGGAGGAAGCTACTAGGGAGTAGTTTGTTGATTTGTGGTTGTCCGGCAACAAATATTCACCCGATATTTGGATACGATACCCTTTATTTACACATGCCATGAAGGGAATCTCTTGCTACAACGCTCATCATCAAACACAGACATCTGTAGAGAGAGAGAGAGAGAGAGAGAGAGAGAGAGAAAGTTGGAGAAAAATAAATAAAAATACAGACGAGAAGACGAAAAATATAGAAGGACAGGTATAAATAAATAATCCAGTATTCTTGGAATGGTGAAAAACTTGAAGAATCATTACTAAAGAAACTTTGACAAAGAAACAGAGACAGTTGAAAAGAACGATGAGAGAAATATAATAAGCAGAGAGAGAGAGAGAGAGTGTGTGTGCAAGAACTATTTTAGAAATATGGTACAAATAAATCAAAAATCAAAACATATAAGAGTTTTTTTTGAGTCAAAGCAACTAGAGTTATGAGATGTCACTACAAATTAATTATATGCTGTCGCCGGTTTTGCCAAATATCCGGGATGAAAAATCATTACCACTCTCATGACCGACTGACTGTCCACAGTGTGAAATGTGATTCTGTAAAGAGGAAATTAAAGTTATGTGGAGAGCGAGAGAAAGATGGAAATAGAAAGAAAGAAAATATATAATATACTACTCTTGTCGGTTGCTCACGGTCCACTGTGGTTAAGATGTACAAGGGATAGTGTCGAATGGGTCAAACCACCTCCCGCTGACAGAACTGTAAAGGATTACGCAAAGTGGATGTTCTGTATAAGCAAAAGGTGCAGCGCGTTGTACGGGCTCAATGGCAGGTTACTGTGCGACATGTGTGGACATGCATTTTTGTAAGGGGCGGTTTCTAGAACCCGTGTTCGGACTCC
Organism: Mastigoproctus giganteus; assembly: GCF_048544385.1. NCBI lineage: Eukaryota > Metazoa > Arthropoda > Arachnida > Uropygi > Thelyphonidae > Mastigoproctus > Mastigoproctus giganteus. Next base: position 175,782,831 of record NC_143584.1, read on the forward strand.
CCTTCGTATCTCTGTGAAGAACAGTACCACTGGAAAAAGGCCAGATATGAGGGAAGTGTGTGTATTGTTCTGTTGTTGTGTTTTGGCCACTTGGCTACCCAGAAGAATCAGTCTCCTGGAGAGATGATTCTGGGTATTCGTCCTTAATATCGCGATGCAATATTAGGAATGCAAGAACAATATCCCAAATGACAATGCACTTTATACTCAGACATGTAAGGTTCCACCTCATCGTCTACGACGAATTCTATGGCGTCAACAACACGCTGGTTGGACATTGGAGAACTGGAAACGAGTGTATTGGTCGGGTGAGTCCAAATACCTGGTGCAACACGCCAACCACCCTTTGTGTGGCTCAAACAATGCGGGTCTACAGACACATCGTGCATGATGCCAGGTGACGGTGGTTGCTCAATATGCGACTTGTTTTTCTGGTAAGAACTAGAACCCAGGTGCGTTTGAACAACGTTTCACTGGTATTTGGTATGTTACGGGTCTTACGGTTCCTGGGATTTTTCCCATCTCCGCGTATGTTCTCTGTATGGGTGAAGCCGGAGATTTAAAAGTGTGTGGGATATGTAGTACGTTGTGCCCATTGTTCATCCGGCCTGTGTGAGATGACAGATTTGGGTGGGGAGGCAGAAGGCTGGGGGGAAATAGGAAGCAGAGGGGTCGATAGGGAAGATGATCCCCCGTTTTTCAGTGGGACATGACCATGCCTCACCAGAGGAAAATAGGGTTGGCAAGGGAGAATGAAGCGTGTGTCTCCCCCCGCCAGGGATTAGAGTTTTAAAGAGATCTCGCAGGTGCGAGATTTGATAGTCAGATGGCACTCTAGTTCTGATGTCATTCCAGTTTTTATCATTTTCAGGAACTTCATCGTTGTGGCGCGTTTGTATCAAGTCCGAGGTGGTCGGTCCGCAGGATTCTTGCTTTGGTCTCTCCCAGGAGGAGTAACCCTGCGCAGGTCTCTTTAGGCTCAAATGGCGTGTCTATTTCTTCATGCTGAGATTTTATTCTTTTGCTCTAGCTTTGACTCTTTTCTCTTTCTCCTTTATTTTTCGTTCGTCCATGACATTTGGTTTGTGATATATATCTATTGGGTGTTATTGTCCTCGTGGGGTTAAGGTTGCATTGCGATAATCGTTTTCCTTCTTGTGCATAATTGTATTGCGAAGTTAGTTAGTGCTGTGTACTCTTCCTGAGTGTCGATAGTCGGGAGTCTTGGTTTATTGGGTTATATCGAATTCTTACAATAAGACCTGCTCTTATATCTTCATAGTTGTCGCAGTCATGCATGACGTGACTCCAAGTCTCTGGTTCTTCACATGGATAATTCCCGTCTTCTATTATGCCCATTGTGTTTAGTTTATCTTTGAACGGGCAATGGCGTGTTAATAAGTAGGTAGTGTTGAGGCCCGGGTAGATCCATGATGGTGCTTTTGGGTGCATTTTTGTTACTAACACCACCAAAGGAGCAATGTGTTATTGCTCCTTTGGTGGTGTTATTCCACCTTGTCTGCCAAATGTGAGTTAGGTGTGCATCAATTCTTTTTTGCTCCTGCTTCCAATCATTGGTAACATTGAGGGTTAAGCCGTTAGTTGTGATTGGTATTGCCTTTTATGTAATAATGCATTAATCCAGTTCCTCTAAGTCAAGGGGCAGTGCACCAGCAATGATCTGAAGCGCTGCCACATTAGTTGTATTGCTTGCCCTAGGGATGGTTAGTAGTATGTTCCTTTGTATTGTTTCTAGTATTTTCCTATTTGTTGCTGTGCTGGTCTTCGTCATCCATACAGGTGAGCCATAGGTAATTGCCGGTATAAATAAGGCATTATAATATAAGGAAAGGGTTCTCCTTTTCAGTCCCCAGTCCTTTCGCGTTATTCTTAGTATGAGACCTGTGTATTTGCGTATTTTCTTCCTGAAGTCATTTAGATGGGGTTTAAATGTGAGATTGCTTTCTATAATTATCCCTAGGTACTTTATCTGGTTGGTAAGTCTGATAGTGGTACCTTCTATTTTGATTTGTGACGACCTGTTTAATTTAAGCTTTCTTCTAAGAAGGAGGAGCTGGTCTTATCCGGTGCTATTTTTAGATTGTTTATTTTGCCCCACTCCTGTAGGGTTTGGAGTGCTTTGGCTTTGTTTCTTGCTTTTCCAGGTTTGCTCTTGAGTCCGCTGCTGTGGATAAGATCAAACTTTCACTGGTGATTATTATTATTATTTTAGGGTTTCCCGTAATTAAATACATTAACCCGTATTTGTGTATGTAAATTGCGTATGTTCTATGGTTGATTTGCTCTTTTGCTGGACGAAAAAACCCCAGTTACTGGGAAGAAAAACTTTGCTATCTACGCCGGAGACCGACTAACTCAGCCACGGAGTGAAAAAAGCCCATTAAAGTTCCTCGCGTCATCGACGGGATTCGAACCCAGGCCTTTTCCACCCGGTGTGGGGAGGACGGTGACGATACCACTGTGCTAAACGCGCAGACTCTTTCACTGGTGAGGTATACCGGTATCTCTTAGGAGACTATGTGCACCCTACAATATTGCATTTGTTCCGGATAGAAACGGGATCTTCCAAGATTCGCCGTGTCATTGGGCCAACACTGTGCACGAGTGGTTCAGGAACAAAGTGAAGACATCACTCATCGAGGTTAAGTGAATTGGGTTTCCAATTCGCCTAATCTCGATTATAGTGTTTGATAGCAAACATTTTCAGATGAACTAATTAGATATGTGACAGAGAAGAAAAATGCATGGGATACATATAAATTAACATGTGACACAGTAGCCTATGATAGATATAAGCTGGTCTGTAACCAAGTCACAAAGGAGGTTAGGCAGACGAAGGCAGATTACGAGAAATCTTTGGCAAAGGATGCAAAGAAAAACAGCAAAGAGTTCTTTACTTATGCAAACTCTAGAAGGAAAGGGATGAATCAGATTGGTCCACTTGATATCGATGGTTCAACTGTTGATGATCCTGCTCAGGTAGCTAACAAACTAAACGAGTATTTTGCATCTACATTCACACATGAGGAGTTATTCAGCGAGGGGAATGTCAGAGATGAATTAAACTTTGGCAGTGAGCTTGATAATCTTGTAATAACTGAGTGTAAAGTGGAGGAGAAATTGTTGAAGATAAACACAAGAAAGGCACCTGGGGGTGGATGGAATCTATCCAGTTAGATCAAAGGAGGCGGCAAAGGAATTAAGCAAACCCTTAGCCATAATTATGAGAGCTTCCCTGGACGCAGGGGAGGTAGCCATGGATTGGAGATGTGCAAATGTGACCCCAATCCACACAAGAGGATCAAAGGGAGACACAGGTAATTACATACCTGTTAGTTTAACTTCTGTTCCAGGGAAATTAATGGAGGCACTGGTTAAAGAAGCATTGCAGAATCATATACACGAGACTTCAGTTATAGTTCGGACACATCACGGGTTTGTTGAGGGGAAGTCTTGTCTGGCTAATTTGATTGGATACTATGATGTAGTCACAAAGGAATTGGATGCAAAGAATAACTTTGATATCATATATTTGGATCCTAGAAAAGCCTTTGATACTGTTGCACATGGAAAACTGCTGCAGAAATTGGAGCAGTGTGTCATTGGAGGCAAATTGCTGCTATGGATAAAAGGATGGTTGAGTGAGAGAAGACAGAGAGTGGTAATCAATGGACACTGCTCTTCGTGGACTAATGTTATTAGTGGAGTCCCTCAGGGTTCTTCAGTGTTGGGTCTATTGTTGTTTCTGTATTTATAAATGATATTGATGATGGTATATCAGGCTAAATGTCCAAATTTGCAGAAGATACGAAGGTTGGCAGGGTTGCTAATGACGCTAATGACAGTACACTGCTGCAACAGAATCTAGAAAAGTTGAGCAAATAGGCTGAGAGGTGGCAAATGCAGTTTAACATTTACAAATGTAAATTACTACATATGGGAAACAGTAACCCCAGAGTAACGTATCAACTCTGTGGTACTACACTGATAGTGGTAGAGAATGAAAAGGACCTGGGGTAATTGTGCAGGCATATATGAAGTTTTCTGAGCAGTGCAGACGGTCTGTAAGAGTAGCTCATGGTGTATTGTCAATGATATACAGGAATTTTTCTAGCAGGGATAAAGAGGTGATTATCCCTTTGTATAAGGCAATGGTCAGGCCATTGCCTTATACAAAGTATAAGGCAATGAGTACTGTATACAGGCCACACCTTGAGTCTGGAGGCCTGTATACAGTACTGTATACAACAAGATTAGGGAACAGAACAAAGGGTTTCTCTTACGAAGAAAGGCTTAAGTTTTGCAAATTACAGTGTCTGGAGACTAGACACCTTCAAGGTGATCTGATTGAGGTGTATAAAACCTTGAATGGTTCGAGCATGCTCAGTGCTGATGGGATTCTTCCTCTTGCTCAGAATAATCACCTGAGAGGGCATAGATTCAAATTGAGGAAAGATGGTTGTAGGATAGATGTGCGGAAGTTTGCCTTTAGCCAGCCGGTGGTTGATTGGTGGAACAAACTTCCATCTGTCTTTGTAGAAGTTGATAGCTTAAATAGATTTAAGGCAGAACTTGATAAACATTTGGAGCGAGTGGATGGGTGAAATAAGGGGTTTTTGTTTTTTGGCTGATACTATATAAGCTTGCTTTCTTGCATCATGTGCCTTTGCTAATGCTAATGCTAATGCTAACTTATCAAAAAATATGTTATCCCTTACAGAGACAATGCCAGGAGTTTCTCAAGTGCACAATAACTGACATGAACAAAATACAGAGACGCTTCTATCTTGAATGCCCATTCAGATGAGGAATAAAATGCAATTTAATGATTTTGAGAGATAAAATTGATTAAAATGTTTGCATTGGAGACTGCCTTCCAATTTCATTTGCTTCTGTACCAACTTATCTCTATGAAAGTTCAATACCTGTAGAGAATCTCATTTAATACAGAACAAGGCGTCGATCTTTCCTGTCTTTTACAAACTTGTAAGAGTCTGCATTAAGGTTCTGAGTAGATTGAAGCATTTGATCCAGGAAAAACCATTGGTAAAAAAAAAAACAAAACTGGTCTACTTATCATTTTGGTTTATTAGATCATCAGTCTTAAATCGTCTGCAGATCATAAAAGGTAGTTTCTGAGTGAATTGGAGAAAGACTACTGTGAAAAGCAGTCTAGACATTTAAAAATAAGATATTCCATTATATTTCAATTATTTCCTTTTGTGAATTCAGAGAAAGGTATAAAGGTATTACAATCATTGAGTTACACAGTGGATATCGATCTTTTATGATATTTTTATCACATTTCATTATGAGAATCTGCACACGATTACACCCGGTACCTTTCTGTACCAGATCGTCGAAGATAATTTCGAATTTAAGTTGACGTTTCATCCGCAACATGAAATAACAAGCAAAATCATTCACTGGTACATAATGGTGGATATACAGTATTCGTGTTAAAGCATCATTTTCCACACAAAACATAACATATGTGGCGCTGCAATACATAATGGACAGGGTTTCAAACGGAACGTGACAGAACTCGGAAATGAGCCTGCAGGAGCTTGCATTTCTAATTCGATGAAGTCCTCTTCAGCAAATCTTCCTCTACAAGCAATTTCTGCGCTTGCGTGGAATGACGTCAAAAATATTGAAATCTATAGTTCCAGAAGTTAATAGCAGAGAGCGCACTTTCAGAAATTAAGATTAGCTTATTAGTTTCAAAGATTGCAAGTGTGGTTATAGCGATTTCTTCAATTTAAGCGCGCAGAATGGATTTCCAATCTATTTTCATTACCACGAGAAACTTTACAGCGCTGACAAGAAACACTAAGCTGGAAGAAATTCTTTTAAGTTGTGAATTGCGATTATCAAGCAGCCTTCACACCCTCCATATTCTTTAAATCACCACTCTCGCCACGAGACCTGTTCCCACGGAGAAACATCTATCGATCCTAAATTGCAATGTACTGTCCACCTGACAGCTTCCCTAGCTGGAAACGTTTTACAACGACACCGGTATTCTCTTAATGTCCCTCGTCAGATGTACATCGATAATGCTTTACAAAAAAAAAGTCTCCAAATTCAGCTGGAAGGTCACAAAGGTTATATCAAATTTATGAAGATTTAAATATTCGAATTGCACTTGACAAGCACTTTGCTTCCAAACCATACATTTCTCTGTAGACTTTAAAATGAATTAACACGTTTTTTTTGTTAAAAGTTAAAGAAAACATTAAGATTATTTTCTTTTTAATCTTCATAGATTCAATATTAATGGCCAACATAACGAGTATCACCACCAGCATTGGTGTACTGGTACATACAAAAATTATGGCCGATTGTCTTGCCCTCATTTTTCTAATAAGGGCCACAATGTTTAATTTTCTTCCTTTAAGAATATTTAGACACTAATTTTATTATCTTCTTCATAAATAAAATGTTATTAATCAATTTAACGGTCATATTATTTATATTACTCATCAGCTTGTATTTTCATCCCAGGTTTCATTTAATTTCTTTAACCACGTCTTCCTTGTCCTTTAAGCTCCTTTTTTTGTGCATGGACTCATATTCTCCTTTTATGGAATATAATAAAGGCGTTTTATAGCTTTTGAATTTTGTATAAAGTACTATTCTTTATTTTTGGGTCGTTTTATTATGCAATTATGACTCTTTAAAATCCAGGAGATCGTTTTTATTTTGTGTGTAACGACTTTACTACCATATTTTATAGTCTGTGGTATCGCTACTGAATATACTCTTATGGCAATATGTCCAGAGAAAGACGTGATTTCTTAATGAACTATCGATCCACTTAAAATCAATAATTGTTTTAATTTCTCTTGGTTCCAGTATTTTTCTCTTTTTCCTCTGAAATTTCGCATTTCTCTGAGGTCCAAAACAACAGAACTCTTTGTATTCAGTTGAAAAATGCCAGTGCACTATTTTGAAATTAAAAGCAATGGATCTCTCTCTCTTTTCCTGATTGATTCTATCACTCTAAGGAGATTTCTTTTTGTATCCGAGATGCAGAAACTATGCTTTTCTTCTTTTTATTTAGCAACGCATGAAAGGTCTGACAGCCAATCAAAGAGATTAGTCTCAAACATTAAATGATCACGAAGGATGATGAAGAAATAAGAAAAGAATAAAACTGTAGCAAGGAAACTCACAAGGGATTGAACATTAGTGCATCTGACAGTCGGATAAATGAATAGATTAACCTCTTTAGTCCCGGGTGAGAAATCTGTTTAAAGGAGGACCACTAGAAGCGTGGCAAATGAATTTTCCATGCGACTAGCATCTTCCATTTAAAAATAAACATCAAAAGAATTAAAAAAAGGGTCTTAATTAAAAAAAAATGGAAGCGTTAAAAAAACTGTCCTGTTTGTTTATCCCAACCACAATAAGAAATTCTCGAAATTCTCGAGATATCTCTTTCTTAATGGCTTCGGAATTCTTAGAATATTTCTTGCAGACTGATAATGTTTATATGGAAACCTCTTATGGAGACGATTGAGAGGAGAAAATGCTGGATGGAGGAGGAGGAGGAGGAGGAGGAGGAGGAGTGATGGGGGGTTGCAGAGGATAAAGAGAAACATTCCCTTTAGTGCGTAGTTCGAAATTCAAGGAGCAAGCAGAACTTGTACAAAAGTAGCTTAAAGCCAAGGCTATGCCTTCTTTTTACAAACGTCGCCTCTAGAGAATAAAGAAGAAAGAGAGAGAGAGAGGGAGCAAGCTAGCGCACGTCTCAAATTCAGGGGACAGGAAAAAAAAAGAAAGAGTTCAGAATATATCCATTCAAAATAAAATACAAAACGTAGCTTCTAGTTTACTGAAATTTTCTCAATTCTTCCCCGCTAAAGAGAAGAAAAAAGTTTGGCCTCTACAATCCAGGAGATTAGTTTCCATGGCAACTTTAATAACACCATAACACGAAGAAAAATTGTTTCCCTTTTTTTTTCTTTTAACTTTTTTGAACGAAAGCAAACTGACGATTATTATTGGAGTGTCTACTCTAACAAAAGTAAATAATAAATGGAATATTAGTAGCATAAGTTATTTTAGGATTGTAGTATCAATTGAAATACACAACGCCAGAAGGATGTCTTCTGAGGTAGCTAAGGCTACGAGGTAAAATCATAATATCCGTTTACGTTCACTGGTCACGTTTCCTGAAGAAGAAACCAACCCGCAATTGTAGGTTGGCATTTTGAATGGCAATACACGGGGCTAAGTCCGGGAAATAAGGGGGATGTGGAAAAACTCGGCACCTATGGCAGCGACCATTGCCCGCCCAATATTAGCCGTATGGAGGCGTGGAATTGTCTTGATGGAGAAGCCACTTCACATCACACCGAAATATGGCTGTCCTACCCTCATTACTATACGCTTCATTCATCTCTTTAACTGTCTCCAATACATTTAAAGAACGCCTGACACATTAACGAATCACATATCGCTGTTCAATCTGTATGTCCGACATGATACTTGCTTCAAAACGATCGTCAGTGACACGCGGCTAGCTAAAAAAAACTCTCTTCACGCAACACTTGCTGGACAAGTACTGGCATGCGCACACAGTCTGCTCAGCAGTGATCAGAGAGAGCGCTTCTAGCGGTAGTTATGGAAAGTTCGCGCAGTAAACATAGAATATTGTACCAGTCAGCGAATTAAATGATTATTTCTCGTATATTCGATTTATTTCTATATTTCGGGATGGAAAACCCAAATTCATCAGACATTAGTGTATTTTTTTGAAAATATATTCCATTTCATTGTCGGTTTACATTTTAGACGGATGAAAAACCCAAGTTTCACGGAAGGAAACAATACCTCGATCGACTAACTCGGCCACGGTGTGAAAACTGGCCATAAAAATTCCTTATGTCTTGACGGGATTCGAACCCAGGCCATTTATACACTGCCTGGAAACACAGAGATCGCAACTTAATATAACACTCGCAACGGGTTATGTGGAAGGAAAGCGGCTATAACCACTGCACGAGCCACGAGGGAATTTCTGTAATATTTTGGACAGATATAAAATCATGTCAGTGCATTATAATAGGACAACACTTAAATAGAAGAGAAATGCCTTAATAATTGATAATTTCCCTTAGGCGCACTTTCTTTACTCTCATGCTGCACGTGGTCAGCAGATCCATTTTTCTGTCTACTTCAACCTCTGCAAATGACTATCTGGGTGTCATTATTTGTCCTGTCAAACCACCACCGCCACCACCGCATTTCCAAGTCTATTTTACTCCCAAACACCTCCTACAGTTGTGTGGTGAATAATGGATTGTCACTATCTACAACACCGCTTTCAACGTTTTCATTTATATGCAAACAGTTGTTAAAATACAACTCGAATCTTCTCTTAACCATGTGCAAATGTTCATCTGTGATAGTGGTGGCTGTATCTGTGATTCGCTTTGTTGGATGTAGGACATTTGTAATAAATGGTTATGCGAATATTTCCTAACACCTGGGTGAATATCGGGTTCTCTTTCACTGTAAAAGTAGGATAGAAAGAGTCCAGAAAGCGTTTCCTGTTGCAGTGGGATATGATTATAATAGAACTCTTTATTTCCATAATCGCGTCTGCTTCTGCTTCAAATGGATAAATCTGACTATTATTGCTTTGAATTTAACATTTTCTCGTTACGTCTGCCACAGAATGTACCCATTGTTACATCTCGTGCTTGTTGCGCGTGCTGAGACCAACTGATAGTTGAAATCTACGTGTTTCATGATTCCAAACGATTTTATGTATCAAATTGTACCCATCATTGCCAAACGATTTTGCATTTCATTATTAGCGCTATTTTCATGCATTGTGACGTATTTTTCTGTAGATTTCGTGCTTGTTGCGCGTGCTGAGTAACCTACAAGTTACGAGTTCCACGATTCCAAACGATTTTGTGTACCAAATTGTACCCATCAAATGCCAAACGACTTTTTGTTCATTATTAGCGCTACTTTCAGCTATTGTGACGTATATTTTGCTGTTAATATCTATATATTTCGCATTAATTTTTTGATACTAGATTACCAGAGTAATGAAATCGATACGATGGGTTACTATCCACTTATTTTCAAGAAACCATTACCGATTTTTGTTGAGATTATTATATCATAATGATTGCAAACATACTACCATTATTTTTTTAAATTTAAATACATGCATGAAATATTAATGGCAAGAGAGACGCATTTATTGGAAAAATTGCATCCATGTGCTCGAATGAATAGAATCATACACTGAGCTATTTCATTTGCAGAATATCTTATGGATTGATCGATAAATGGGCTACATACGTGCATTATCAGGCGAATGTTGTTTGGTTCAGCTTTTCCTTATCTTCTTAACAAGAGAAGAATGTAGACATCAGAGTTCTAAGGAAGCGTGGAATTGTAAAAACGTACATGCTGCAATTGATGTACTTTTTTTACCATAAATTAGTTATTAAAGCTCTAATCTGTTGTTAACACTGATGATAATTTAATTTGGTTGCAAGGAATAACACGCAAGATGATGTGACATAAAAGAAATAGAAAACGAATGTTTTTCTTAATAGGGAATATCTTCTAGTATAAGTATTTTACATTTATTTATTGGAATTCGATAAAACGTCTCAGAGCTAGAGGAAAATTAGAGATGAATCATTATTAGATGACATACGCAATCGGATCCACAGTTCAATCCTGGTGTGACAAAGGACAGTGCAAATGACAAGAAATTAACAAATAGTCAATGCATATCTGTCATTGCACGCTTCAGAGGACTGCAGGCTTCTGATCATGACGTCGAAGGGACAATTGAATAATACTTGAAAGTAGAGGAATAATCACAATCTATTAATATTGCGTGAGACTGGAAATTACTGATGTCCAGAGGTAATTAGGACTACAACTGCAGATCTATGAATAACTGTCTATTGATTGATAGAAAGAAAAGTAAAATGGCACGCTAGACTAGCCTCTCCCGCAACCACGGAACTCTGGTTGGCGCAATAAATAATTAGTAATAAATTATCTCAATGATCATGTGACGTAATAATGAAACATAATAGGTTAGTAGAATGAAATATATCCTCCTGTGTATCATAGTTGCTATTGTCACTGTCCTTCTCACATCGGATGGAAAATACCTCATTTCGAATCCTCTTAATGACATGCGTAATTTTTACAATAATATTTCTACAATCAATATCATATTCTAAATACAACTACAACATTTGAGATCACTATCATATTCTAATTATAAACACAGCAAGTGAGATTACAGTCATATTCCAATTGCAAATACAAATACAACAATTGTCATATTCTAATTGCAACCACAACAATTGAGATCTCACTAATACTCTAATTGCAAACACAAATACAACAATTGAGATGTCATATTCTAATTGCAAATACAAATACAACAATTAAGCTCACAATCATATGCTAATTGCAAATACAACAATTGAGATGAAAATCTTATTCTAATTGCAAAAAGAACGACTGATATCACAATCCTATTATAATTACAAATATAACAAAAAAAGATCACGATTCATACAAAGCGGCCATGTTTCACTAACATATACCATAGTGTAATATGACCTACAGCAACGTAGGACCCCGATTGTGATGGTGATGTCCTTGCGAAACCGTCTGATGAATGCTAACTTTGTAGGGCGATGGTAAACTTGGTGCAATAGGCACCCTTGTTCGTGAAACTGTTAAAGACGCAACATAACAGTCAAGGAGGGTTTGAGTATCAACTGTAAATACAAAGCGAAGTGTAGAACACAGAGAGGTCTCGAGAGGGTTGTAAAGATCTGGATAGTTACGTGCATGAACTCCTAATTTGTCCCTAGGTCGCTGTTGCCTTATTGATCTCATCTGGGCAGCCAATTCTGCCCATAAAAAGCTTACTATTAAGCTGGTCATTTATGTACAAACACGGCTGTTCTCAGAAAGCCAAAAAAATATAGTCGACTCATTTCTATTCTATAATACAACAACGTTGTCTCTAAGTGGTCCCATAAAAATTACTACCATTCAAAGTGTATTTGCCATATGGGATGGATCACAGTTTTTATAACCGGAAGTATACAGACCTGAATAAGTGAAAGGCAAAATCACACACATCTACAAATAAATAGCAAACATAGGATGCATTATTGATGATACGATGGAGTCCACAGCACGAGTAGAATACCCCAAATCAGTCTACCTTTTTGGACAAACGATACATCAATCGTATTCTCTACCAAGTTGCTGCAGAATTAGGTCACAATAAACAACATTTTTTCCTCAAGGTTCTAGGTAATCTCCTCCTTCTCTTTGATGGTACAACAACGCCGTGACCAAACTTGGTGGTAAGAAAATTACAGAAAAAAAAATACTGCCGATGCTCCATAATTAATAAAACCCACAGTTCACCCTAAAAGAAAATTAGGCACCTGGATAGAGAAATTGAGGTTGCCGTGGTAACCGTATCAGTGGAGGTAACGAAAAGGCATTGATTTTTTATTGTTTTATTATTATTTTTTTTGTTGTTGAAAATCTAGGAAACTGTCCAAGGATTTCTAGTTTTTATTTTTATCAGAAATATTTCGTATCTGGCAATAGAAAAGAAAAAATAAACACTCAAGTGTTAAGAAATCCTTGGTTAGTTTGCCGTGGATCTGATTAGTGCTAACGAGACAAGAAACATTGGTTTAGATGCGTAGACAGCAATCCATGTGGGGAAGAGTTTTTTTTATCTTTGAATAGAGAAAAACGACCCGATTCCGACTTCGAAATAGCGCGTAGCATTTTAAGAGAGTAAGAAGAGAAAATTCGATTTTCATCTCTCATGATCGAGTGCTGCAGTTTAATGGGTATGTAATAGGACAGTAAATTTATCCGCTTTGTGCTGATAGGCATTTGACCATCTTGTACACTTTTATCACTAGCAATAACGGCTGGAAATTTTCCAAAAGTATTTTTCCCCCTGAAGGCGTTGAAAAACTTTCTTGGATCGTCTTTATACGTTCAAAAACAAAGAACAAAGCAATTACTGAACTTTTTATTTTTCTTGAGAAATGGGAACTCTTTTGACCGATTGTTTGTACCTTTGTTTTTGCTTTCAGACTTTGGATGTCATCGGTAGAAGCGCTCAACCAAAGACTTGTTTACATCCAATAGAATCGTTGTAACCTTCAAAGGGGTCCCTTTAGCTCTTTGAATATTGGCTGACGTCCTTGTCAAGCCAATGTTTCTTTACGTCACGTAGACATGACAACCATCAATCAAAAGTTTCGAAGCGGCTATATAGTCAGACACAAAAAAAAACAAAAAGAAAACGTAGAGTGTATAGAGGTCGTGTGATATGATTACCAAGGCTTTAATGTCATCTATTGTGAGCAAAAGAAAAGAGGAACATTGTATGCATGTGTCGCTTGATGAGATCCAACGTTTGATATTTGAAAGAACTGACAGATTGTAGTTATCGGCAAAGTTCGCGGTTCGCCGCGCACGCGCACAGAAAAACCTAATATCAGGGCTTCGGGAGAGCTGATATTTTCGTCTTTGCTCCGGTATTAGCAACCTCATGACTCCAGAGACGATGGTAACAGATTATATCGTCATTTTTTTTTTAAACATTAATTGCGCATGCGTCAAAAAGACCAAACGACAGAAGACCGAATGGATATTAAAATTCTTCGTCATTATGCAACCAGTTTATTTTCCACGAATTTTAAGTTAAAGACTCCCTCCCTCTCTTCCTCCATCCATTCTTTAATATTACCTGGAATGATTAATCGAGTAAACTTACCTAACTTCGTTACTTTGGTAGAAATAATTATCTCTCCCCAAGAAACGTTGGTTTCTTGAATGAACCTAGATCTCCTTGGCGTCTTGCAGATAGCAACACAATAAAAAAAAAAGCAAGTGTTAGTTCAGCTACTTAACTTTCTTCGCATCAAAGAAGAAAACCACGGTTCCTGTACAATCGATCCACAAAGTTCTCCAAACCTTGCTTCAATGTGTCAGCGCCACAGGATGTTACTTGTTAGCGATTCCTTGGAAACTTCTCTCTCTCTCTCTCTCCCTTTATTTATTTTTTTTATTCTTTCTTTCGTAAGTTTTCTTTGTTCCATTCGTCTCTTAGTAAACCTCTTCTTGTGGTGAATACTTTTTGTTCAACGTCTTTCTCCCACCATCTTGTCATTAGCACGTCTTCTTTCTCTTTCCCCCCGAGGGATGAATTTGTCATATAACCACTTTAGGGCGGCAGTTCCGTGCACAATTGGTTGTTGAGAAAATAAAATTCTTTTGATTCCTCCATCCATAATAAGAGAGAAATGGAACTGTCATTGATATCAGTAGAGAAAAATCCTGGCATGCCTTGTTTATAGTTTCACTGATGCTGATCCAAAGAAAGAATTGAGGCAGAGCAATATTATGTTAATGAATTCCTTTCTCTTTTTATCTTCCCCGAGCCCTTACTCCAATTATTCTTAGATTTTACTCTCAGACCAATCCTCTCCATTTGGTACTTCGATATGATCCTAACTCCAGTAGCCTGATAAAATAAAATACATCAATATGTATCGTTCGTTGGAATATTTTGTTTCTGGATTCAGAAAAAAACTCTCTGTTATAAACATTTTGCAAAATACAGTATGTATATTTGTTACCATTAAATTTATTTTCCTAATTTTTTTTAATATTAGAAAAATGAACCTTTTTAAACGAGGATTATATCTATATCGATTATTATATACAATATTTGTTGGACTATTCATTATCTGATAGATATTTTCCGAATTATTGATAATCCGAAGCCTATCGATGATACAACGACTTTTTTCTGGATTATTGATAATCCGACATATATTTTCCGGATTATGGATACGCATGTTTTCAGGATTATCGATAATACAACACATTTTGTGGATTATGACTAATCTGCTATGTATTTTCTGGATTATCCATAATCTGACACATATTTTCCGGATTATCCATAATCTGACACATATTTTCCGGATTATCGACAATGCAACGCATATTTCCCGGATTATAGATGATACAATGCATGTTTTCTGGATTATCAATAATCTGACGCATATTTTTGGGATTATGGATAATATGGCATGTATTTTCTGAATTATCGATTATTTGGCAAATATGTGTCGGATTATCGATAATCTGGCTCATATTTTCGGGATTATCGACAATACAATGCATATTTCCCGGATTATCGATGATACAACGCATATGGATAATCTATCCATAATCCGGAAAACGGATTATAGATAGATTATCATGTATTATCCATTATCCGGATTATGGATAATACAACTCATGTTTTCCGCATTATGAATAATCTGGCATATATTTTCTGGATTATCGATTATTTGACAAATATGTTTCGGATAATTGATAATGTCTGTAATGTTCCATTACCGACAAATATATCTGATATACATAAAGTCGAT
Source organism: Mastigoproctus giganteus (assembly GCF_048544385.1). Lineage (NCBI taxonomy): Eukaryota > Metazoa > Arthropoda > Arachnida > Uropygi > Thelyphonidae > Mastigoproctus > Mastigoproctus giganteus. The sequence continues at coordinate 175,798,343 of NC_143584.1, forward strand.
TATCCGAAGAAATCTATTATCCATAGTTGATTATCCGAAGCGATCTAGTAACTGGTAGAAGGTGTCCTCTGCTATTTGTCTGTGGCCAACATATTAGTAAATTTACACCGGCTGACATGCACTAGTATGTAAAATTTAAGGACTTTGCGTTTTCCACTGTCCGACATAAAATTTATGTATAAAAATCTTTCTTCAAGAGGAATTGGATTACTTACCGTGTGATATTCACTATTGGCTTCCTGAATTTTGTTTACAGCATGAAGGAACTGTCTGAGAGTTGTATAGCACTTAGGGTGGTTAACTCTCTATTAATATTTGGGTATTTGGGTATTTGGGTATTCATGACAACAAATTTATATGATTATCATGAGTTAATGCTTGTATGATTTTCTTGAATTAATGATTACACGGTTTTCATAAATGAATGATCATACGATTTTCATAAGTTAATGATTACATGATTTTCAAGAGTTAATAATTATATGATTTTCATGAATTATGCTGCCATTTTATTATATGCATCTATTATTAGCGAAAGATCCCACTTTAATCCTCAGAACAGCCTGAATTCTTTATGGTACAAGCTTGCCGTGGTGTTGAAAGCGTGCCACAAGAATGCTGGTCTCTGTTGATTCAACTGCTTCCTAAATTGCATAGTTGAGGAATACCTCTTCTACGTCACCCCATAGGTGCTGAATTGAATTGAGATCTAGTGACTGGAGAGGCTACAGCAGAAAGCTGTACAATTCTGACGTTGTGGCATCGTTCATTTTCCTGTTAGAAGAACGCATTTCCAGGTGGATTCGTTGCAGTTATGGTGAGATGCGTTTGGTCCGAAATAATATCCTTTGTGGTCAATCTGCTTGAAACAGCAGGAATCAGGATTTGTCAGGCCAAGTAACGTTTTCCTACTCCTCCACTGTCCGGTGTTAGCGTGTCTGAGTCCACTGCAACTGCAACTTCTTGTTTTTGCCGACAGAGGTGGAACCTTATTAAGTCGTTGGCTGCGATATCCCATCCAAGACAAGGTATAACGAGTTGTGCATTCTGAAACTCCAACAGGATTGCCATATTCGAGATACTCATACCGGCGTCTAGCGCTACTGCCATGCACGTTCAAAGTCACTTAAATCTTTCATCTTGCCCACTGATTTGCGTGCATACAGCATCCTTACGTATTTACCCACCTGTCTTATATCGCACGGTACGAACTCTTGATGGTGTTACTGAAAGTGTGTTCTATTTCAAGAAAAGGGTAGGTTACTAATAACGTGTCCACTGAATGTATAATTTTAGTAAAAAAATCATT